>NC_092876.1:333533957-334133957 GCF_028372415.1 Notamacropus eugenii | reverse complement strand
TCCATATGTACAGAAGTACAGAATTTTGGCCCCAAAGCCCTGGGGGTAAAAAGAAGAAGAGCTGGGGGTGGGGAAGTGAGCGGATTGTGCTAGCCAGCTGTCTAGGGAATAAATCTTTTTTAATCAAAGCTGGGAAAGACTCTGCACTGTTTTTAATACCAAATAAGCCAATCTGCTCCATCCCTCATTGACCATCTGCTGCTTTCCCCCATCCTACCCCTGTTCCTGCCCCTCCTTCCATGGAGCCTCTTTTCCTTGCAGGTAATGATTATTGAGAAACAGCAAAGTGGCTTGGCCCTTATGGGCCACCTGCCTGGAAGAGATGTATTTATTAACTGATCCACTTCATAGAATGAGCTATTCTCCAAACCACTCACTTTTAGGCCTGACTCCTTTTGCCTCTAGTGAACAAGTGGGGGTCAGGAACTAGTGGTTCTAGATCTGGCTTAGCAGCTGCTCTGCTTTGCCATTTTATAGCTAACATTTCCCCTGGGCCTCTGTTTACCCACTCGGGGGAAGAGAAAGAGATGTCCTTTCCTAGCTAATGGGATGTAAATATAAATGAAAGAGAGAGAGAGAGAGAGAGAGAGAGAGAGAGAGAGAGAGAGAGAGAGAGAGAGAGAGAGAGAGAGAGCTTTGATTAAAAAATATTTATTCCCTAGAAATAATGAAGACAACTCCTGTGTGTCTTGTAACACTATAAAGTTAACAAATATCTTTTTTCCACTACAATCAGTAGTAATGGAAATGAAGTGGAGTCAGAAGTTAGGGGCTTGACATCCATCTCAATTTTACACATTTGTTAAGGACCCGCTTTGTGCCTCTCCCTCCTCATCTCTACCTCATGGCTTTCCTGACTTTCTTCAAGACACAGCTCAACTGTCATGTTTTGCCAGAGGTCTTTCCAGAGGCACCTTCTTCTTCCCTCCCTGCTAGAAGGCTCCCCTGCCCCACCCCCAATAACTGCAAATGCAGTAATCCCCTAAGATTATCTGCATTTACATCATATATATCTTACAGATAATCAGTGATTTGAATGTTGTCTTCCCATTAAAGCAGGGATCCTTGTTTTTAATTTTTCATACCCAGCATACTGCTTTTGCACTGACTGCCAGGTACTGTTCTGGTGGTGAAGGTAGTAAAAACAAAGATGCAACAGTCTCTGCCCTCAAGGGGCTTACTTTAGACTGGAGGGGAATACAATACAGAAATAACTACTCGTATGACCCTCAAATAGGTCACTTCCCTCTATCTGAGCCCTAGTTTCCTCATCAGTAAAATGAGGTGGTTGGATGATCTCTAAACTTCCTTGTGGGAGAAATCAGGTATTAGCCTGATGTCACAGATGAAGAAATTGAGAGATTAAGTTGACACACTAGACCTGTAGCTGTTCAGTCGTGTCTGACTCTTTGTGACCCCATTTGGGGTTTTCTTGGTCCAGATATTGGAGTAGCTTGCCATTTTCTTCTCCAGCTCATTTCACAAATGAGGAAACTGAGGCAAACAGGTTCTGGGAGGTGTCTAAGGCTGGAATGAACTTGTGAACATGAGCCTTCCAGATTCAAATCCAGTGCTCTCTATCCACTGCACCACCTAGCTGCCCCTACTACTAGAACTACACATGATGATTTCCCAGTCTTTTTCCCTGGTCCTGCAGAATAAGAAGGGAGGGGGGTAGGCGGAGGGTGGGAAAAATGGCTATATTTTCCACATTTGGGTCCCATCTCCTACTTTCCACTGGCCACCCTCTTCGGCCAACCGGTGAAAGCACCCCCAGGAGCTACGATCCCAGCTTGATTCCTTCAACAGCAAGACAGGAATGTGCTTCTTTGTGGAGGAGGAGACTTCAAAGGGCTAGGTGGCTACATCAAAGGAAGCCTCCTACACTTGTGAAATCCCCATTTCCAACCTCCTCCCTCCCCCTCCCCCACAACTTCCTGTCTGCAGGTTAGCATCTCATTAACAATTAGTATACCCGGAACCTGAGGGTCACAAATTAGCATTCAAAAGCAAGGAATTTGATCAAAAGGCTGGGGAAAAATTCCTTCTAGTGGAATCTCCAGCCCAAGAAAATAAAGTAGAACTGTGTAAATAAATGAAAGGATGAGAATGAAAACCGAGTTGCGCTTTGGAGAGAGTGTAGAGGTCCCAAAGGGGGCATTTTCCTATGCCCGGGTTCAGATCCTGGGTGAGGTTGAAAAAGTCATTTCCCCCAGTCTGATTCTCAGTTTATGCCATGGTAAAATGAAGGGTTTGGACCAGGTGGTCTTTTTCAGGGATAACTCATCATCCCACCCCAGCCTGGAGTCTAGTTGGTCAAGGTGCTGTTTATCTCTTTGTGAGATTTTCCCTGAGTTAATGCTATCTCTCCACCCCACTCTAGGCTCTCGGGGAGCTAGACCCCAGGGCACTGGACGTTAGAAAGCTTAAGTCCACTGGCTGTTTGAAAAGGAGAGAGGGTGTTTGAAGATGATGAACAGCCCCACTTAAATGAAGTGAGGACCCCCCACCTCCCATTTTATGAAGCTGATTTCTATTTCCTTTGCAACTTTCTGCCTCAGTAGCTCACATAGGCAGAGCCTTCAGTTGCGTTTCAGCCAAGCATGGTAGGTTCTCAGCACATAATAAAATCTCTCATCAATGGGGCCCCCTGATCCCCACCATATGAGGACTAGTTAAAAACCCTTCACATTGCTATGCTCTATAGTTCTCTTCTCTTCCTCTTGGATCAGAAGTTCTTAACTTGGTGTCCATGAGCCTTTTAAAATATTTAATAACTAAATATAATTATTTTCCTTTTTAATCCTATATATTTTTTCCTGAGAGGGAATCATAGGCTTTAGGTCAAGAAGGCTGTCCGTTACAGGCTTTCCAGTGGTCCTTTTCCTGTCACAAAGGTGCTAGTGTATCACCTGGACCCTCTAATTCCTCTTTCCCTTTCTCCATCCATGGCCAACCTACTTCCTTTCCCATACCACATATCCTCAATGAATGACTTTTACTTCTGTCTTCATCTGTATGGTGAATATGACAATAGAGATGAAGTTTATTTCTTTGGGCAGCGTATCAGTGGTTGTGGTCATTTGACAAAGATTCCATACTTGCTCCCCCCACCCTCCCCCACCCTATCCCTTTCCAGTTTCCTTACGCTGCTACCCCACCATATATTCTATGCTCCAGTGACACTGGCTTTGCTGTTTCCAGGACAAGATCTTCCATCTCCTGACTCTGGCCATCTTCACTGGCTATCCCTCATGTTTGGAATTCTCTCCCTCCTCATCTCTGCCTCTTTGCTTCCGTCAAGTCCCAGCTAAAATCCTACCTTCCACGGGAAGCCTTTCCTGATGCTCAGCTCTAGGGCCTTCCCTCTGTGGATTATTCCCAATTGGTCTTATATGTAGTTTGTTTCTAAATTTATGAGCCCCTTGAGACAGTGACTACTTTTACCTTTCTTTACATCTCCAGAGATTAGCATAGTGCCTGGCACAGAGTAGGTACTAGTAAATGTTTACTGACATACTGGATAAAAGCCCCTAAGTACTTGCTGAATGAATCAGTTATACATTACATATTGCACACTGCTCCCCTTCTTGCACAGTAGGGTTGAGCCCTACCAACCTTTTTGCTGTCCCTGACCCAGAACAGTCTTTCTAACACTCTTCCTGGCTGTCCCCTTTTCCCTGTAATGTACTTCCTCTTTACTTTGGCCTCTTAGAAACCATTGTTTTTAAAGACAAAGTTCATACCCTATCTTCTACCTGAAGTCATTCCTGATCTCCACAACTCTCAGTGTCCTCACCCCTTCCAAAATGACCTTGTGTTTATTCTGCATAGATTCTATGTAAAGTTATTTACGTGCATATTGCTTCCTCACTACAACACAGGCTCCTTGAGGGGAGGGGCTTTCATTTTGGTCTTTATATTACCGGAACCCAAAACTGTACCTGTAAACCTGTGCATAGGTGTTTAATAAGTACATGCTGATTGATTGTCATGGAGGATGTAAGAAAACGGTATTTCCCCAGGTTAGAACTATTTGGTATTCTTATTCACTTCTTTGGTCACTGTGACCATAAACCTACTTAGCCTGAAGCTCCAACCTTCTGGTGATGAGCCTTTCCATTCTGACCTAGGTTTCTTCTGGAACAACAAATACATGTCGAAGGTCATCCTATCCTTGAGAACTTTTCCAACTTGCCTTAAACTGCCAGACTATTGTTCTTCAATAGCATTCTAGAGCCCAAGGAGAGCCCTCCCTTGCTAAGATGATACCCTAGCCTATGGCATTTGTGATCCAAGATCCACACTATTTATTTTATGCTTTCTCTTCTGGAAATGTGGGATGATATTTATAAATGTTTTGGTTGGTAAATAGGAAATAATTTTACGAGATACTTTCTTAATGTAGATTGTCCTGGCTATCAAGACTTCCTGGTTATCAACTTTCTGGTATGCATCTCTTTTCAAGGCTTCACCACCTTTGGGTTTAAATCTTTGCTCTTAGGGGGAATCCTCATCTATTTCAAAGCTGTGAGCTTTATCTGCCTGGAAAATACACCTACCTACTTCAGGCTAAGAGTCAACACCAGGCTAGTCAACTCTAAAAATTCTGGTAACTTCAAAGCATAGCACTATTTTTTTAAAATAAAAATTTTATTAATTTTTTTTGTTTTTACATTACCAACATTTTTCACTGTCTATCTTCCTCCCTTTCGCAGAAATACATCCATTATACTGAAGGGTTCTTTTAAAATATATTTTAAAATTATTATATATTTTATTTTTAATTTATGGAATAAACCAAGCATTTTCATAACAGCCTAATTTTAAAAAAAGACAATTGCACATGAAATTGCAAATCTATTATGTACAGCTTGTTCTTCCTTTTGATATATATAATAAAATCATCATGTAAATTTCTCCCTTCTCCAGGGTTTTTTTTTAAAGGAAGAAAGAAAAAAAAGTTCCGCAAAACTAACCAACATGTTTTAAAACGTGTGATCATTGAATCTAACTCTTTCCTTTTTCAGACAAATCAACTGAAGCTCAATAGGTTAACTAACTTGCCCAAGATCATAAAAGTAGTAAATGGAAGAGCCCACATTTGTGAAACCAGGTTCTCTGATCACAAATCCTTCATATCTCCCACTGCACCAAACTAATAGGATGGTTTATAACCTATTCATACTTTCTCATCATATGTGATTCTTGTCTGTCTTCTTCCATAAGTCTTGTAGATGTACATGGGGCAGCTAGGTGGTGCAGTGGTTAGAGCACCAGTGCAGGAGTCAGGAGGACCTGAGTTCAAGTCTCACCTCAGACACTTGACACTCACTAGTTGTGTGACTTTGGGCAAGTCACTTAACCCCAATCGCCTCATCCTGGGTCATGTCCAGTCATCCTGATGATTATCTGGTCACTGGATTCAGATGGCTCTGGAGGAGAAGTGAGGCTGGTGACCTGCACAGCCCTCCCTCACTCAAAACAAAGCCAACTGCAAGTCATGTCATCATTTCTCTGATGGCATGGTCTTCTTTGGCAACAAAGGACAAACACACATAGATGTACATTGGAAAGCCTCTAGCTAAGATCCATCCTTCTCTCCAGTAAGTTTTCCCAGTGGCTTTGTGGAGCTTCCCATACTTTCGCATTCTACTTTGTGTCACAGTTATTTGCACACAAATCTTACTTTCCCCTGAAGGGCAGGGATCTTGTTTTACCTTCTCTCCAAAAGTGCCTAGCACCTAGCAGGTATGCAATAAATATCAGAAAATCTGAATTGCCAGGAAAACTTACTAGCCTTCTTGGCCAGCCCCCTCATTTTACAGAAGAGGAGCTTGGGACCCACAGAGGTTAAGCGAGTTGGCCTGGGTCACCCAGGAGAGAGAGGTCAGAGGTGGGATTTGAATCTAAGTTCTATTCCAGACCAGTGCTTTCCCCACTGTGCTAAACAGAATCAGGAGATTTGACATCATTTCTGGTCCTACATAACCTGTTTTAAAAAATGGGCAGGTTGAATGAATAAAAGCCCTCCTCTGGCTCTGAAGACGTCACTTTTATCCTTTCAAAAAAGGAGCCCGGCAAAATCACTTTCTTTCTGCTTCACAACTAAAAAGGGATTAGATTAGAGGATTTTCTGCTAAATTCACTCTGACCTGGCTCTAACCTTCAATCCTAGTAGCCCAACCCTGAAGCCTGAGCTTTCTACTGTCCAATAGGGGCAATGATAAAATGATAGAATACCGCCCTCTAGTGGATCCTCGTCTGTATACAACAGGGGGCTAAAATACAGACTGATGCACAAATTAGGCTCAGGACTCTTAGAGACCACCAGGAAGCTAGTTCAGTTCCCTCTGTTGCTGGTGTTCAGCCATTTCAGTCATGACTGACTTATGACCCCATTAGGGGCTGTCTTGACAGATGCTGGTGTGGTTTGGCCATTTCCTTCTCCAGCGCATTTTTCAGATGAGGAAACTGAGGTAAACAGGGTTAAGTGACTTACCCAGGATCACACAGCTAGCAAATGACTGAGGATGGACTTAATCCTACGAAGGTGAGTCTTCCTCATTTCAATTCCCTCTACAGAGTAGGAAAATGAGAACCAGATAGTGGTGACTTGACTGAGGGTACACAGACAGCAACTGGCAACGACTTGAAGTTAGATCTTCTCACTTTAAATCTAGAGCTTTTCTACTGTGCTGTATGTCAATCCCAGTAGCTAGGTGGCACAAGTGGAAAGAGTGCTAGGCCTAGAGTCAGGAAGACTCCTTTTCCTGAGTTCAAACCTGACCTCAGACACTTACTGACCATGTGATCCTGGACAAGTCACTTAACCCTGTTTGCCTCAGTTTCCTCATCTGTCAAATGAGTTGGAGAAGGAAATGGCAAACCACTCCAGTATCTTTGCCAAGAACACCCCAAATGAGATCATGAAGAGTCGGATATGAATGAACAAATACATAGTCAATCCCACAACTGTTTTGTCTTTAGAACATACTTGACAGAGGCTTTCCTTTAGGATTTTGTTGCCCTCACATCTAGTCATGGTCTTGGATTTTGCTTCTTAAGTCTGGGTTGGCTCCAGCACACTCCCATGACTATGTCAATATGAAGGATAGCTAGCTCTTTGCGTGGACAGACTTAAGGACTGGAGGCAGTGGGAGAGAACCTCTGCCAGTTCTAGGACTTCGTGGTATATTTCAGTGTGTTCTATCCTAGTCTGAACTGGAACAAGTCACCAGAGTGCTCTAAGTCCCTCAGGACAGGCAACCCAGTTGAATCTTAGACTTCTTTTGGTTGATCCTTCAGCACCGGACTCAGAAGTTGGCCTGTTACAAGCTGGAGGAGGTTGCTCATTGCCTTGGGGTACAATCTTAGTGTAATATGATGACCTCTCATTATGACCCTGAGAACCACTGGCATAAGCAGAAAGACAATGGAGGGGGAAAACGGGAATGAAAGAGCACTGGATTCAGACATGAGAAGTGACTTCAAATCCTGTGTCCCTAGTTGTCTGAATCTGGTCAACATCTTTGATCAGTTTCTCTATGTGTTAAATGAGGTTTTTGTGTAGAAAGTGCAAAGGAGCTCCTTGCTTCAGGGTTTTTATTTTTTGGTTCATGTTTATACATTTTGAAAGCCTTTATCTTATCTTTGGAGGGAAAATGAGTGGGCCCCACATGCATAGAAAAGCCCAAGTATTGTGGGTGGCCCACATATGGTGAGGGCTTGCCCTTATGGGAAGCAGAATAGTCATTTCTAGTCATCTCTAAAAGAAGCTTTCATTCCCTCCAGGAAAGGAAGCAGGATATTGGGGTAGAGGTCATTTAACTCTCCTCAGAAAGAGGTGGTACAAGCTGGAAGGAGTATCAGGCTAGAAGTATGTCTATCTGCTTCCTTAAATATTGCCAATCTAGGGGATATGATCACATTCCTTCTAACTTCTGATCTTTTTGTCCTTAGGGGATGGAAGGGGGACCCCAAGCTCTATCTATAGCCAAGGCTTAGCCCCTTCCCTACCTAATACCAATTCTACAATGAACACACAAAGAAAATAGCAAAGAAATCAATTTATACAAATCAGTAACAAAACAGAAACACGAGAAGGTATACCTAGGAGAATATATACCAGATAATTCAGAGTGAAGGAGCAAAGGAACTCAGCTCAACCAAGAGACAGACCCCTGAATCATGCCCAAGGGAAAGCTCCTCAAAGTTTCTACAGTAGCAAGCTGGGAATAGGGACATGATGGAGGCTGCCTGCTTTTCTCATGTCTTCCTAGAGTCTTTTCCTTGTGGAATCTAAAGTGGGGTTGCTTCCTTCTTGAAGCTTGAAGTGCCTTGAAATTTGAAGAGTCCTGAAAGATTCTGGAGCTCCAAGACTCCAAAGGGTACTGACCCTAAAGAATCCTGAAAAGGACTGGCGAAGTCTGGATCTCTCGTGCCTCTTGCCAACTCTAGCCTGTCCTTCCTGCAGGGCAAGGCAAGGCAAGGCATTCATCTCCACTAATAAGGAAAGAGTTCCATACCAATGGACTTTGGCAAAGGGGATACATTTTATTGATTCCTTTGTTTTTATTTTACATTCCTGCCCAATTATAGCCCTCTCCTTTCCCTACTTGACCAAGGGAATCCTCTCCACTGCCTAGTTGTTCAGTGGTTATTCAGGTGAGGATTTTCATTGAGAGGGAGCCCACTATCAGAGGAAGCATCCCATTCCATGTAAGGGCAGCTCTAGGTGTTAAAAGTTTTCCCTTAAATTGAACTTGCCTGTCTTTTTACAACTCTCACCCATTCCTCCTAATTCTGCCCTCTAGGACACTGCAGACCACATCTAAGCCCTGTTTTATATGGTGTGTGGCCTCCAAATAAGTGGGCACAGTGACCCTGTCCCCAGTTTTGAGTCTTTTCTTTTCCAGGCACCCACTATATGGGGATGATCTCCAGGCTATTGTGCATTCTGGCTGTCTTCTTGCTCTGGTCACTCATCAGCTTATCAATATCCTTCCTAAAATGTGGCATCCAAAAACAAACACAGTACTTCAGAGGAGGTTGGGCCCTAGCAGAGCACAGACCCTGGGCAAGTCACTTAAGCCTCTTTGCCTCAGTTTCCTCATCTGTAAAGTGAGCTGGAGAAAGAAATGGTAAACTACTTTGGTATCTTTGCCAAGAAAACCTCAAATGGGATCACAAAGAGTCAGACACAACTGAAACAAACTGAACAAAGAGACCTAGATACTATAACTCTTAGTGCTACCTAAGGTCATATTTGCTTTGGCCACCATCTCACACTACTGATGCATATTGATCTTACTCTCCACTAAAATGCCCAAATCTTCTTTTTTTTTTTTTGTGGTCAACCAACTTCTACTTATGGCTTCCTCATCTTATACTTGTAAAGCTTAAAAAAATACCCTCAGAAATAAGGTTTTATATTTACCTCTGTTTAATTTTACCTTAATAGGTTCGGCTCAATATTATAGCCCTTTAAGGTCTCTGAATCCTGATTCTAGCTTTGTATTATGAACAAAATTGACAAGTGTGTCATATACAACTTTATCCAAGTCATTAATAAAATTATTAGATAACACAAGGTGGAGTACTGATTCCAGGAGCACTCCCCTACAGACATCTTTCCAAGTTGATATCAGATCATTATAAACTACTCTTTGGACCTATCCATTTAACCATTTAGGTGTGCTGATAAATGTTTAACAATCAGCTAGGGTTAGGGGTATGAAAATAAGACACACTTAATTTTAATCAGTACTATTAACATTTTCCCTATTACTTTCTTAAGTCTAGACCATTGAAAAAAATGATAAATCAAGCTGATTTCCAAGGTGTAAATGTTTACACTGAAAAATTCACCAATTTGCTTTTCATTAGTTTAAAGCTATCTCTAGTATACCCCTGAATTTCTGAATCCATCCAGTTTTATGTTTAACCTACCTCCATTTATCTTGTCCACAACAGAAGCGAGAGAAAGCTAAAATGCAATGTCAGAGGGAAAGGGAGATAATGATACATTAAAGATGTTATCTTAGTTACCTTAGTATTGTTGTGAGGATCTATGGAGATAATGTTGGCAAAATATATTGCAAATATTAAAATATTACATAAATCTCATGTATTATTGTTGTTAGTTATTATCTTATCTATAGCATTTTCCTGATCTACCAGTCTAGTAACCCTGTACAATAAAGAAATGAGGTTAGTTTGGCACATTATTGAATCTATGCTCACTTTCTCTGTTTAGTTACCACCTCTTTAATATGTTCTCCAATTTTGACAGTAAGGGAATTCAAAATCACTGGCCTATAATTTAGATTTTTTTTCCTTTCCCCTTTTCAGTTTTTCCCCTTCCCCACCCTTTTCCTTAAAAGTCTGGAAAATATTTATCTTTGTTTAATTCTGTCTTGGGACATGCTTTTTCTGGGTCTGATGACTTGGACCAATTAAGGGATACAAGGTGCTCCCCTACTATTTTCCTATTAAGGGTATGTTTTAATTCCACATTAAGTCATTTTATTTTGTCCTTTCTAGTTCAAAGATAATCTTTTCAACATAAAAAAATAGAAGCCAGAGAAGAGTTGAGTATCCTCTGCTTTCTCTCCGTCATTTGTTGTCATCAGCTCATTTGCACTGAGTAGCAGTTCCATTCCTTCCTTGATCTTTCTCCATTATATTTTTATACACCCTTTTTGTTGTCTTTTGCTTTGCTTATTAACCTTATGTTTCCCCATGCTTTACGATTTCTAAGGCTATTCTTATAGCACCATACCTTTTGTATTTCATCTTCTATTACCTGCTCTTCTATCTTCTGTGTAGATCTTTTCAAAAAATTAAAGCTAGTCAGTGATTCTTGCATTCATTTCTATTTCTTACAGTAGCAAACTACTTTTATGTTGTGATGAGATTTCCTCCAGCAAATTGTAATAGTTGTTACAAGTTCTTACTGTATCTGTTTTTAAATGGTTCTGTTAATCCATACTGTGAGTCTTTTATGTTTCATATTTCTTTTGTTCATAGAAATAAATTACTCGTAAACCACCCACTTCACTTTGTTTTAACTTCTAGAAATCTTTCCATGCTTTTCTGTATTCATCATGCTTATTTCTTACAGCATACCAATATTTTATTACATTCATGCACTACAACATTTTTTAGCTATTACATAATCAAGGGGTATTTTTTTTTTTTGAGGTAATCAAAGTTAAGTGATCTGCCCAAGTTCTCACAGCTAGTGTCTGGAGCTGATTTTGAACTCAGGTCCTCCTGAGTCCAGGTCCAGTGCTCAATCCACTGTGCCACCTAACTGCCCCACCCCTCATTTTTTGGAGGCAATTGGAGTTAAGTTTTTTATAGTTCTTTGCGATCACAAAAAGTGCTGCTAGAAATATTTTAGCGTATATGGGCCCCTTCTTTTTCTCAGTGAACTGTTCCTTGGTGGGAAATACCTGACAGTGGAATCTTTGGGTCAAAAAGTATGAACATATTAATCACATTTTTTACAAAAGTCCAAACTCCTTTCCAGAATGATTGTACCAATTTTCTTCCAACAATGTGACAACAAACTTGCTTTCATCTTAAATCTTTTCTTTTCCCCTTCTTTCCATCTTCTGGCTCTCACTGAGATTTGGCACCATCCTATTGACATAGCTTCTCTGGCTTCCCTTTTCAGAACCCTGACTCACTGACTGAAGTAGGGGAGTTAGGGTACTCCATCCTCCCCATTCCTACTTCCAGCGTCTTCCTCGACCACCATTATTCAGTAAAGTCTCCTCCTTTCACACAATCCATATCATGCCAACTAATTATAATACTGTAGCTATTATCTCCCAGCTTCTAGGATAATTCTCCTCTTTACTCAATGAATTCATTGCCTGGCTCACATTTTTTTTTTTCTTCTCTTCAGCTCCGACCTTCATACTAGGAGGCTTTAACATACCTACTGATACTCTCAAGCACCCTAACCTTACAGTTCCTCAACTTACTCATTTCCCATGACCTACTCCTCCAGTCCACTGCAGTCACACACAAAGATGGGCATACCCTTGGTTTTTTTAATCACCCATAAATGTACTACTTCCATGTTAATGAGTTCTGAAATATCCTTTTCTGATCACAGTCTCTTGTCATTCTACCTCTTCTTCTGCCTTTAAACCCCAAACCCTGCTCTTTGTCCACCATGACCTTTAACCCCATAACCTCTCAGTTCTTTACCAAGCCATTATTTCACCATTTTTACTACTTGGTGAACCAGTTCAACCTTACAATGTTCTCTTTTCTTTTGAGTCCCTTGTAATTCTATTGCCCAACCTGCCCTGCAAATCCTCAACCTTGCATCAATCCCACCTATCCATTGCCTTCATTCCTGCACATGTGCTACTTAATGAAGGTGGAAAAAAAAAATCACTGAACTATGCTGACTGGGTCCACTACAAATTTGTGCCACATAATCTTATCTGGACCTTCATTGCTATGAGGCAATCCTTTTACACTTCTCTAATTAACTCACCACAGTGGATCTTTCAGATCTTTTCATTCTTCTTCAAACCTTCCTCATGTTTTACTGAAAAAAAAAATTTCCATTTGCTGAGAGCTCCTTCTCCCCTCCTCATCCTCTCAAATCACCCAGATACTTTCTGCCACTATCTGCTTTACTCATCTCATATAACAAGGTAGTCCTTCTTGCCAAGGCAAAACCTTTTTTGGGCACAAGTGATCCCATTCCATACTGTCATCTTCAGCAGATTGCCCCTTCTATCATCCCCATTTTCTCACTTATCTTCAATCTCTCCTTGTCTGCTTCCCTACTGCCAAGAAACATGCCCATGTCTTTCATCTCCAAAAGTTCCTCACTTGATCCAGCCATCTCTGCTAGCTATCATCCCATATCTCTCCTCCCTTTTGTGGTTAAGCTCTTCCAGAAAGCTACCTACAATAGGTGCCTTGACTTCCCTTCGTCTTATTCTCTATAGTCTGGCTTCTGACCTCATCCAACCAAAAGTGCTCTCTTCAAAGTCCCCAGTAATCTCTTAATTGCCAAATCTAATGACCTTTTCTCAATCTTCATCTTTCTTGACCTTTCTGTAGCCTTTGACACTGTCAATTATTCTCTTTTCCTTGATACTATTTTCTTTGTAGGTTTTCATGACATTTTTCTTTCCTCATTCTCCTCTTACCTACCTGACTACTCTTCTTCATCTTCTTTGTTAGATGTTCATCCAAGTCAAGCCCATTAATAGTAGGTGCTCCCAAGAGCTCTGTCCTGGATCCTCTTCTCTTCTCCCTCTATGCTATCTCACTTAGTGATCTCATCAGCTCCCATGGATTCAATGATCATTTCTATGTGAAGATTCTCATGTCTGTTTATATACATCCCTGACTTCTTTGCTGACCTCAGGTTTCACATTTCCAATTGTCTGTTGGATTTCTCAGATTGGATGTCTATAGACATCATAAACTTGACAAGTTCAAAATAGAATTCATTGTGTTCCCCTCACTCCACCCCAACCTCCCCCTCTTCCAAATTTCCCTATTTACAGAACACCACTATCATCCTAGTTACCCAGGCTGGCAACGTAAGTATCACCTTGAACTCCCTGCTCTCTCTTTTTCCCCTCCTCCCTGTACCCAGTTTGTTGCAGAGGTCTGTTAATTTTGCCTTCCTAAGATCTTTCAGATATTCCCCCTAATTTCTGTTGACATTGCCATTATCTTGGTGCAGGTCATAATCAGCTCACACCCTTCCCAATACCCTTTAATTCTAGTGGCTTCTCTCTACTGATTACTTCAAATTTAGCACACACACACACACACACACACACACACACACACACACACACAGCTTTACATGCTGTCTCTCCTATTAGACTGTGAACTCTTTTGAGGACAGGAACTGCCTTTTGACGTTTCTGTATCCCCAATGCTTAGTACGGTGAAATGTTTATTGACTCTCATGATCTCATAGCACCATACTCTTCCCCTGCTCTGTCTGGGCCAGGACATTTAGAGTTGACTGTAGCATAGTTCCTTCCCTCAAGATCATAATATTCTACAAATACAAAATATGCATGCAATTAACTAGAATATAAAGCAGAAGATGATGAGTTCACAAAAGAGGTAGGAACAAAAGGCTCTGAGGGTTCAGAAAAGAGAGAGATCAGTAGTGGAAGTCTTCAAGGAAGAGATAGCATTCACTCTAGCTCTTTAAAAATGAATAAGGTTAGGGGCAGCCAGGGGGTACAATGGATAGAACGCTAGAGTAAGGAGGACCTGAGTTCAAATCTGTCATTTGATGCTTACTAGCTGTGTGACCCTGGCAAGTCATTTAACCTCTATTGCCTCCAAAAATGATGAATAGGGTTTCTTTAACTTAAAAATTTTTTTAAATTCTTAACAGAAGTCAAATAAAGTCTACATTCCATTTACAAAGTAGAATAGAGATTTTACATGAATCTATGAGTCCTTATTATATACAGCTTGTTTTTCCTTTTAAGCACATAATAAGTTAAACGTATAACTTTCAAAACTGTTTTGCTTATGTTTTCCTTCTAAACTTCTTTCTTTTCACTCCATTTAAAAACACTTCAATGATTCTTTTCTCTATTCTTTTTTTTTTGGCAACCCTCTTGCTAGGATTGGCCCCCTACTCTGTAGGATTTCAACAAGCATTGGGGTCATAGGGTTAAGGGATGCCATTCCAAATGCAGGAAGTAGCATTAGCAGTATGGTAAGGAAAGCAATGTATGGTAGGGAAGGTAGTAGGGAATGGAAATAGAAAAGAATTCCCTTGTTTTATACATAAGAGATTTCACAAGGCATTTGGAGAAAGGACACTGGAGCCAAAACCAGACCCTTGGAGGCAGAGATTGAAGATAAATGGGAGAGGGAGTGACTGCTGGAACAAGATGATTACTGGAGGGAGCAGGAAGGAATGGGATCAAGGGCACAAAGAGAGGGATTAGTTTAAATGAGCCTTCTGTGACTGAACCGGAAAGGAAGTAGTAGAAGATAAGGCTGCCAAGATAGGTTGGAACCAGATTATGAAAGGTCTTGAATTTTACATTAAGGAGGGGAATGTGACAGAGACTGGATCTGGGATTTTATTGCTACGGAAAATGCTCAGATGAAAAAACTGCCCTCTACCAATGTTACTTCTCTGCAATTTATAAATGAGAGCAGAGGTGTCAGCACAAGGCCTGCCAGCCCCATATAGCCCATAACATTTCCAGATGCTGCCTGAACCAGATTAAAATGTAGTTGGGAAATATTTAACAAAATAAATAAAAATACTTTAAAACATAGATAACATAACATAATGTAATAATAGATAATGTAATATAAGCACCATCAGTAAGCAGGGGTAGGGATCTTCATCAAGAGATTAGTGGCCCTATTTCAATTTGAGCTTGGAACCATTGCCTCAGAGTACTGAGAGGTGAAGTGATTTTACCCAGGGTCTCATAGCCAGTGTGTGTCAGAGATTAGATGATTCTCTGTCCACTACTACTCCATGCAAGCAAATGGATTTTATTCTGTAGGAAATAATCAATCAGATGTTTTGTGCAGTAGGGTGGCACCATCAGTTCTGGGTCAATCCAGGATTCCACTGTATTAGGCATATTGATCTGGCTGTAGTGTAGAGGCAGATTGGAGAGCGGAGACTGGAAGCAAGGAGACCAGTCAGGAAGTTATGGAAATAGTCCAGGTGAAAAGAATAAAAGAAGACTCCAGAACAAAAAGATCAGTGTTCTCGTCTGTGAAATAAGGAGGTTGGACTAGGTATCTCTTAGACAGATAATCGTTTGTAGATCTAATATCCTATGAGTCCATCAGATATTGCAGAGGTAAAATATTGGCAATCCACTGTGACTATGGAGGTGAGGGAGAGGTCAGTGCAATGGCTCACATTCATCCAGGCAGGATCAAGGAAATAAATTCTTCAACAGAAGATCTGTGGATTGGGAATTTTATTCTTCTGCAATTCAGTTGGCCATGGTCTTGTGTGAAATCTTCTGTCTGGGGTCAGATTTAGCATCTTGGGCTTCCCGGAGGGAAAACACTATCCTTTACCCAATCTGGAGCTTTCAGTTTCTAGAATTAAAGGGAGAACCAAGACCTCCAGTTGGATTAGGGGCTTTGCTAGAGTGTCAATGAGACAATAAGTATCTATTAAATACCTGCTGTATTCCAAGCTGTGTTCCAAGAGTTGGGGATGCAGTGAAAAGCAAAAAATAGTCTTTGCTGTCAAGGAATTCACAGTCTAATGGGGGAGGCAACATGCGAATGACTGTGTACAAATGCGTTCTAAACAGGATAAATTAGAGATAATCAACAAAAGGGAAAACACTAGCATTAAGTGGGGTTTGGAAAAGGCTTTTTTGTAAAAGGCAGGGTTTTAGCTGGGAGCTGAAGGAAGCCAAGGAAGGCTTGAGATGAGGAGGGAGAGAATTCCAGGCATGGAGGAGCGCCAGTGAAAATGTCTGGCATCTGGAGATGGGGTATCTTGTTTGAGGGATGGCAGGAGACCACTTAGGCTGATTCATAGTGGTCCCTCAGGAAATAGATGTTTGGTAAATGGATGAATAATGACATTCAACCCCATTGCAAAGGTCTGCATTCCTCACAGGTGGCTTCATCTTCTTTAGGATCCATCACAGTCTTTTGTAGCTACATTGAGACATACAGAGTTTTCCAGAAGAGGAAAGTTCTCCTATGTTGCTAAAAGCCAGAGGCCTTTATTATAGTTATATTTCCAGGATAGAAAATTCTAAGTGTGGAGAGAATTTCTGAAAACACTTGGGAAGGGATGCCAGACAGAAAGAAAAGGCATCTCTATAGTAGAGGAAGCCTTCCAAAAGAAAAGTTAGGCTCCCCAACCCCAGGGTGTTTTTGTGACAGTGTCATATCCTCAACCTCTGTGCTCTAATTGTCCTCTGAAGTGGGATTGAGATTCCCCACAGAAAGAGCTACCAGAGTTATTTTTGTAACACATAGATTTTTTTTTCCTTCTTTTTTTAAAAAAAATTTTCTTGGGGTTATCGATCCAGTAGTGCTATTGCTGGGTCAAATGGTTTGCACAGTTTTATTGAAACTTTGAGCTTAGTTCCAAGTTGTTCTCCAGAATGGTTAGATCAGTTCCCAACTCCACCAACATTTCATTAGTGTCCAAATTTTCCCACATCTCTTCCAGTATTTGTCATTTTCCTTTTCTGTCATATTAGCCAGTCTGCTAGGTGTGAGGTGATACCTCAGAGTTCACATTTCTCTAGTTAGTAGTGATTTAGAACATTTTTTCATGATTATAGATAGCTTTGATTTTTTTCATCTGAAAATTGCCTGTTCATATCCTTTGACCATTTATCAGTTGGGTAATGACTTGATTCTTATAAATTTGTTTCAGTTTTCGATATAGTTGAGAAATGAAGCCTTTACCAGAGAAACTTCCAATACATTCCCCTCTTACACCACAGTTTTCTGCTTTCCCTCTGATCTTGGCTGCAATTGGTTTTGTTCGTGCAAAACTTTTTAACTTAATATAATCAAAGCTATCCACTTTATATTTTGTAATGCTATCTCTTGTTTCATCATAAATTCTTCCCTTATCCATAAATCTGACACGTAAATGCCCTCATTTGCTGATGACATCCCCCTTTATGTGTAAATTATAGATTTATTTTGGCCTTATCTGGGCATACAAAATGTTAGTGTGTACTTAGTTTTTGCTAAACTCCTTTCCAGTTTTTCCAGCAGTTTTTTTTAATCAATCAGTGAATTCTTGTCTCAAAAGCTTAGATCTTTGGGTTTATCAAACACTAGATTACTATGGTCATTTATTATTGTTTGTTGTTTACCTAATCGATTCCACTGATCTGCCACTCTATTTCTTAGCCAGTACCAAATAGTTTTGATGATTACTGCTTTACAATGTAGTTTGAGACCTGGTATAGGCTAAGCCATCTTCCTTCAAATTTTTTCTCATTGATTCCCTTAATATTCTTGGCTTTTTATCTTTTTTTGTTATTTTTTTTCCTAGCCCTATAAAATAAGTTTTTGGTAGTTTGATTGGTATTGCACTGAATAAGTAAATTATCATTTTGATTATATTGGCTTGGCCTAACCCACTAGCAACTGATATTTTCCCAGTTGTTTGGATCTAACTTTATTTGTGTGAAAAGTGTTTTGTAGTGGCATTCATATAATTCCTGGGTTTGTCTTGGCAGGTAGACTCCCAAGCATTTTATATTGTCTACACTTGTTTTAAATGGAATTTCTCTTTTTATATCTTCCTCTAGACTTTGTTGGTAATGTATAGAAATATTGATGATTTCTATGGGCTTATTTTATGTCTTGCAATTTTGCTAAAATTCTTAATAATTTCAAGTAGTTTTTTAGTTGATTTTTCCAGTATTCTCCAAGTATACTATATTATTTGTAATGAGAGATAATTGTGTTTCGTCATTGGCTATTCTAATTCCTTCCATTTTTTTCTATTGCTATAGGTAGTATTTTTAGTACAATACTGAATAATAAATGGTTACAGTGGGCATCCTTGCTTTCACCCCTGATCCTCTTGGGAAGGTTTCTGGTGTTTCTCCATTACACATAATGCTTACTGGCAGGTTTAGATGTTACTTATCATTTTAAGGAAAGCTCCATTTATTCCTATGCTTTCTAGAGTTTTTAATAGGAATGAATGTTATATTTTGTTAAAAGATTTTTTTGCATCTATTGAGATAATCACATGACTCTTGTTGTTTTTGTTATTGATACAGTCAATTGTGCTAATAGTTTTCCCAATATTAAATCAGTCCTACATTCATGGTATAAATCCCACCTGGTCATAGTATATGATACTTGTGATATATTGCTGTAATCTTGCTAGTATTTTACTAAAATGTTTTATATCAATATTTATTAGGAAAAATTGGTCTATAACTTTCTTTTTTTGTTTTTGTTCTTCCTAGTTTAGGTATTAGCACCATATTTGCATCATAGAAGGAACTGATAGGACTCCTTCTTTGCCTGTTTTCCCAAATAGTTTTGTATAATATTTGAATTAATTTAAATGTTTGGTAGAATTCTCTTGTGAATCCATCTGGTCCTGATGATTTTTTCTTAGGCTGCTCATTGATGACTTGTTCAATTTCTTTTTCTAAGGTAGGGTTACTTAAGTATTCTATTTCTTCTCCTCTTAATCTGGGCAAGTGATATTTTTGTAAATATTCATACATTTCTCTTAGATTGTTAGATTTATTGGCCTATAATTGGGCAAAATAGCTGCTAATAACTGCTTTAATTTCATCTTCATTGGTGGTGAATTCATTCTTTTCATATTTGATTTTATTTCTTTTTTAAAAATCAGATTAATTCATGATTTATCTCATGGGTGGGGAACATGTGGGTTTGAGGCCACATGTGGCCCTCAGGTCCTCAAGTATGGCCCTTTTACTGAATCCAGTCTTCAAAGAACAAATCTACTCAATAAAAGGAGGGCACAAATTCCCCACCTCTGGTTTATCTATTTTTAAAAATCTGTTTTATTGATTTTTTTCATAAAACCACTCCAAGTTTAATTTATTACTTGAATGGTTTTTTTATTTTCAGTTTTTTAAATCTCTCCTTTGATTTTCAGGATTTCCTACTTGGTGTTTAATTGGGGATTTAAAATTTGTTATTTTTTAGGTTTTTTTAAGTTGCACACCCAGTTCACTTATCTGCTTTTTATTTTACTGATTTAAGTGTTCAGAGATATACATTTTCCCCTAACTACTGCTTTGGCTACATCCAATAAATTTTGATGTGTTGTTTCATTGTTGTCACTCTCTTTAATGAAATGATTGATTGTTTCTATGATGTGGAATTTGACCCACTCATTCTTTAGTATTAGATTATCTAGTTTCCAATTAATTTTAATGTATTTTTCCATGGTCCTTTATGTAATGTTATTTTTATTGCATTATGACCTGATAAGGATGTATATAATAGTTCTCCTTCTCTGCACTTGGTTTTGAGGTTTCTATGCCCCAATACTTGGTTAATTTTTATGTAGGTATCTTGTACCACTGAGGAAAAGGTATATTCCTTTCTATTTCCATTTAATTTTCTCCAGTAATTTACCATTTCTAACTTTTATAAAACTCTATTATTCTCAAAATCTTTTTTTTGTTATATTTCTCTAGTTCTGAGAGAGGAAAGTTGAAGTCCCCCACTAATATCGTTTTACTGTCTATTTCCTCCTATAACTCATTTAACTGTAAAAGGGATGCCAGATCTTTGCAATTCACAGTGGTTCCCCTCAGTGTAAAAAGGTGACCATAAGCAGGAGCAAAACCAGGAAAATCAAGACTATAGCAAAGATGATGTCACTTTCCATATTATCATCTTCACTATACTATACATACCTCCTGTCTATCATCAGGGTGAGTTGCCCTGTACTGTCATATATTTAGTGTTCCTTGGCCTGCCAGCCAGTATCTCCCCCCTTGAGGGAATGTAGAACACAGAATCTTTACCTTATGAGAGGCCTCTGAAGAATGTTTCCCCTTATTCTGTAGGGGTTGATTAGATACCTTCACTTCCCCCTTATTGCTTTAAAGTTCAGCTGCAGCAAAAACTTTGGTGAACCCTTCAGTGTTCCAAGCCCTCTCTAGGGAGGAGTTATATGATGATCACTGGGTACCATATTAGCAGCAGTGGTCTACAGTGGGCTGGCCTTTTGTCACTGCCAAAGCCAATGCCCACTCTTTTATGACTGGGCTGCTACTGCTGCTAGGAATCAATCCACTATCTGCAGTTGCTGGGGCCCACATCACTGTCCTCATTGTCTGCTTCATGCTGTCACTGGGTCCCTTTCTTCTGCCCACTGGTTGCTCAAGCCACGGTAAATTGTTATTCCTTCTGCTAGAGTAAGATCTGAGTCTATTGTGCTGTCACTTGGACCTGATTCTGCCCTGTTATGTAGAAGATGGTGAGGACCTTTACAGCCACTACCTTTCTGTGTTCCACAGGAGAACTGGACAGGAGACACAAAAAACCACAAAGCTAGTTACTTTTCTAGGCTATTACATGAGCTCTCATTCTCATATACAAGCAGTGGACACTTCTGCTGGGGCTGAGGAAATGCTCTGGGGGTTTGAGTTCTGTATTCTTCAAGGGACCCTCACTGGAAGCTGCAGAGAGAGAGAGAGAGAGAGACAGAGAGACAGAGAGAGAGACAGAGAGAGAGAGACAGAGAGACAGAGAGAGAGACAGAGACAGAGAGAGAGACAGAGAGACAGAGACACAGAGAGAAACATAGAGACAGAGATAGAGAATTACAGTTCATAGTTCACAGGTGATAGTGGAAACTTTTAAAGCTGATATAGCACAGTTGCCTGTCCTTAGATATTTAGAAGGGGTACAAATGAGGCATTTGTCCATATCTCCAATTCTAGAAATGTCTCTGGTTTGTGCCAAAGAATCGCTACGAAACCCATGTGGCACAACTGTTGTTCTCCCAAATTCCAAATCAAAAAATAAACATACAAACAAAATTCAAAGACTTTCTTCATAAGAGTTCTTAGACAATCATACAATTCCAGGGATCTACTTTGGTGTATATTGTCTCACTTTGGTGATCCTTCATACCACTCAAAATGGTTAGCTATGTCCATATATAATTATAAGGCTGAAAACTTCTGGTTTATCTCCATTTGTCATTTCGAAAAACGCCATTCAAACCAAACAGCTTAGACAAATATGATTCCTTTTAAGATGGGATATGCCTTTTTTTCAGCTGGTCTCCCTGAGGCAACTGGGTGATAATTATCATTAGCAATAAAAAAGGCATCCAGTCCCAGAAAGGACTGAGTAAAACTAGTTCCTCTGAAATGGTCTCTTTTTTTTTTCAATAAGGGGAATGTTTCTTTCTCCATCTGCCAAAATTCAGTTCCTCTAGGTCTTTGAGAGTAGACTAAATTTTGAAGAAATCCCCTTGTAGAACTTGGAGGAGACCTAAAGCACTAGGCTGGAAGGAATAAAAGACATTTGAACATAATTATCTTCAAGATACAGTTCTTAAATATACAGAAGTCTGGCCTGAGTCACATTGTTCTCTTTTTACTAAATGGCCCCAGGCAATTTGTTCTTTAATTTCTCAGGAGTAGGGGTGTGTATGTATGTGTATGTGTGTGTATGTGTATGTGTGTGTATGTGTGTGTGCATGTGTGTGTGTGTGTGTGTGTGTGTGTGTGTGTGTGTGTGTGGTGCCTCATAATAAACAACCAATCACCATTTATAGAGGCATCACTAAAGGTCCAACTTCTAGAAGCCTGAAGGCCAATCCCAACTCACCTCCCTTCCTTCTGCACTGCTCATCTCTCAATTGTACAATCTGACAATTTTCCAGTCTACAAGACTATGCCAAGTGTTGTGTGCTGCGCTTGACATAGGCCAGATTCCTGGTAGTTTAAGTTTGATATTAGAACTAAACAAGAGACTTGTAGATCATTCAAGAGTAACAAAAGGGGATTTATTTAGTCATAGCAGGATAGGCAAGTTGATTCAATTGAATAAAGCTCCCATCATGTGCTAAATACCAGCCAAGCACTACCAGTAGGCCTTTCCTAATTTCTTCTTCTGCCCTGCTCCAACAATTATTATATGACTACTTTGTAGCTGCTTTGTATTTATCTTATACGTACCCATTTTTATACATACTGTCTCTCTGATTAGAATGTAATTTCCCACACTGTACAAAGTAGCAGCAATGTTGTAACAATGGTCAGCTATGAGAGACTTTGATCAAGACAAGGATCCAAAGGACCATTGATGAAAAATGTTATGTACCTCCAGAGAGAAAATTGATGAACTTTGAATGTAAATTGAATTATAGCTTTTTCATTTTCTTTATTTTTCTTTTTTGGATGTGTGTATATTTTCTTTTGCAGCATGGCTAATACAGAAATATATTTTGTATAATTTTACATATATAATTGATATCTTATTCCTTACCTTATCAAAAGTGAGGAGAGAGGGAATTTGGAATTCAAATTTTAAAAAAAATTAAAATTTTTTAAAAATGTAACTGGGAAATATTTAATAAAACAAAATTTATTTTTCTAAAGAGAGAATATAATCTCCTTTGTATTTCCAACACTTAGTATAGTACCCGGAACACAGTAATCACTTGGTAAGTGTTCATGAGTTAACTGATTGATCCTACGCTTCAACCCAGGCCTTGAATCCTTCCAATTCTCCTCAGAACGGAACTAAATATGCTTCCAGAAGGGCCCACATCTTAGTAGTCTGGTGACTTCCAGGCTATTTTCTTCATTTCCCAGACTAACCCCCACGAGGATACTGGGAATATTATGCATTGAACCAGAAATAGTGGGTTGCATTTATGTAGCACTGTTTATTTACACATAAATATCAATGATCAAAAATCTATTTGGATGATTTCTAAACAAGGTACTACAAATAATACATAAAAGTGCTTTAAATGCTTAACAAAATACTGGAAGTTCCTTATAGCCTCTGATTCTGCTAAATTTCTCCTTGACCTCATGAAGGGCAACAGGTCTCTTGAGGCTAACAGCTGTTTGAATTTAAGTTTTGCAGTACAGATGCTGTTGTCACAATAGTATTTAACCTGAGGCCCATTCCAGGACAGACCATACATGTCCCCTTTCAAGAGAGGGAATCAGGCAAGATCTTTCAATTTGCTTACACTAATGGGAAGTTAGTCCATCGAGGAACATCCAAAGAAAAAACTAACTAACCAGACGAAAGTGGACAAGTGAAGAGTTTCATCCACTTTCTAAATATATCTTGAATGTATAACTATATATAATAAATATATGTAATATGTGTATACACACACACACACACACACACACATATATATATGTATATATATACATATATAGTTATTTCCATGCTGTCTCTCTCATTAGAAAGTGAGCACTTTGAGGTCAGGGACAGCGCGTTTGCCCTTCCTTGTATCCTCAGTGCTTAACACAGTACCTAGCACATAGCAAAAGATTAATAAAGACTTGTGACTAATTCACTGATTCTCCTATTAGTAATGCCCATTAGTGATGCTCCAGGACTGGAAATTGCAAGAGCAATAAGTGCTCTCTTTGAGGCACTTCAGGAACTGCTGCTAAGCAATCCCAACATCTTCTTATTCTTTTCATTGCTATTATTTCATTTAGTATATGTCTATATTGTGAAATATAAGGCATCTTCTTTCTTAGGTCAGAGATGAATCAGAATGAGAAATAATAATAGCATTCTTTAACATTAGGACTCATCTGTCTGCAGTGGTTTAGATTCAGTCATGATTGGAAGCAAAAGAATGGATGTATTTTTGGAAGGCTCTTCCAGTCCCAGGAGTCTATACTTTCCTCTTGATAAAGGAGAAAACTCTGCTGCTAGGCATCCTAGAATAGCTTCTGACTATTATCTTGGATGCTTTGTTTTCTAAAGTAAGGACTTTCAGAATTTCTAACCTCTTAACCTTAAGGGATAAACTCTCCTTATTGAGTTATATAGCTTGGCTTCTTGGAAGAACTCAAAAGAAGTGGCAAAGAGGAAATCTGGCAAGGGGATCGTTTGCAAAGTAAAGAAGCTCAGTTCTGAGTGCTCCAGTTTAGGAAGAAGATGGATAAAGAAAGTGTCCAGTATAGTGATGAGTCATTAGCACACATCATATGAGGATATGGGATTGCTTAGCCAGCTCAGAGATGTGAAAAATTGGAGGGAACAATCACAAAGTCAAGATTACAGTAGGAATTGTTAGAAGACAGGAGAGAAGCAGCAAAAACCTAGGAGTCAAGAACATAAGGCAAAAAGATGGAATTTATGTAGAGGGCAAGTGACTGCTAGCAATGGGAAGCACTTGTGGTGCAATGGTGTTATAGAGACACCAGAGACCTTACTGGCCAACTAGTTTTATTCCCTCATCTTACAGATGAGAAAACTGAGGTCTACAAAGATTACATGACTTACCCAAGGTCTCACAAGTCATGATGGCAGAGCTGAGATGGGTTTATAACATCCCCACTAAAGTTGTAGGTGAAGAAATAGATTGAAATGCAGTATAGGAAGGAAGGTGTGGCAGAAATGAAAGAGAAGAAAGTTCAGGTATCATTCTTCTTGCTTCCATGGGAGCTTAGTAGGGCATCAGGCCTAAAGAAAGAGTACAGAGAAACAAAAAAATGTTCAAGGTTATTTGGAGAAAATGGAATATAACCAAAGGGAAAATAAAAGAATTCACAGATGAGAATAGCCTTCCTCCTGAATAGAGATCCTCTGGTGCTCTTGGGAATGATCATGTTAGCAGTCTACAAGAAGGTATAGTATGAGTGAAGGTCTTTAATTTACCATTGACTTGTCAAATGACTTAAATGATACTGGCTTTTCTATCCATTTATGTAACAGTTATGTTATTAATATAATAAATTATATTAATATTCCCTCTAAAATATGCTACTCCTATTACTAGGACTTGGACTCTTTATTTTAATGACAGACAGTGGAAAGAGCACTGGATTTGGAGTCAGATGCTTTGAACTTGAATATAGGCTATGTTCATTGACTATCTGTGAGATCTAAGAAAACTCTCTTAATCTCTATGGGCCTCATTTTTATTCTATGTAAAATAAGGTGATTGAGTGAAGTTACATCTAAAGTGCATAAAACTGTACAACCAATGTAGGACTTTTTTTTTCAATCTGCAAGTATTATTAAGCACGTACATTGTTTTGGGGGGCTTTTTTGCTCTTTCTTTTTTTAATTTATGGAATAAAACAAGCATTTCTATAACATAGTATAATAAAAAAAAAGATGATTGTGCATGAAACTGCATATCTGTTATGTACAACTAGCTATTCCTTTTAAATATATAATAAAGTTATCATATAAATTTCTTTTTTTCTTCCCTGCCCCTCCCCTTCCCTATGGCTGCCATTAGACACAAAAGAGGTATCTATGTAAAATACCCACTTTGTGCCAAGCCCAGTGCTAAGTTTTAAAAATTCACATTCAAAGAATATAACAATCCCTACCCTCAAAGGACTTACATTCTAATGCCAGAATAAGATAATATATAATATTAAATAATATATAACATATAATAATAATAATAATTTAATATATATTAAATAATATAGCACAAGTAGAAATATATATGTATATACACACATATATGTATATATGCACATATATGTATATATGTATGTATACACACACTCACACATACAGTGTGGGAAGGGAAGTATTAGTAGTTGAGGGAATTAGGAAAGGGTTCATACACAAGATAGTACTTGAGCCATGTATTAAAGAAAGAGAGAGACCCTGTGAAGCTGATGTAAGGAGGGGAGAATGTCCAGTACAAGGGCAGTGAGAGATAGAAGGTTGTGTGTAAGATTGAGAAAAGGTCAATTTTGGGGGGTGGGGAAGGGAGTATGTCCAATAAGGTAAGAATGATTTAATAAGGCCAAGTCATGTAGGGCCTTAAAAGTCAAATGGAGAAATTTATATTATATTCTATGGGCAAAAGGAAGACACTGGAGTTGATTGAGAAGAGGAGTCACATGGTCAGATCTACTGCACTGTAGGATGGACTGGAGTAAGGATTTCCTTGAGGGAGGGAGCCCAATTTGAAGGCCATTGCAATAGTTTAAGTGAGAGGTGATGATAGCCTGAGATAAGGCAGTTGCTGCATATGAGTGGAGAAAAAAGATGGGACCTAAGGGATATTGTAAAGGTAGAAATGTCAAATTAGGCAGAGATTAAGGAGTCCAGGGTAATGTCAACTGAATGACATCAATGGAAGGGAGGCTTACTTGTGTTCTTTCTTTTTTTGGATGGGGGGGAGGAACTTACAATTTCATTGGTATAGGGAACTTGGGTAAGGAAATGCCTTCCATCCACACCTCAGAGCAACTGCTCTGAGATTTATGGTTTCAGAATGCTACCTGGACTAATTGACTTGCCCAGGGTCAAAGAACCTTTGAATATTACAGATAAGACTTTAACTTAGGTCTTCCTGGCTCAGACTGGCTCTCTATCCAATTCTTTCCCCAAATGTGTTCTTACAACTCCCAAACAGATTCTTTCATAGCCTTGCTGGCAATGTTCCTTGGGTCTCAGTTTCTGCGGCTTTCAAACTGGAATGGTAAAACTTGATACTCTCCTCTCTCTCTCAGAAGAATAGTGAGGGGTCCTGAGATAATGTCTAAAACCTGGGGAAAATGCTAGGCAGTATCTGATCCGATGTTTTTGGATCACCAAGTATCCCAGGGATTTATGTTTCTGGATGGGGAGTGGAAAGTAGGGAGGTATGGGGATGGTTGAGATTTCTTGCTAAAGGAAAGTAGACACTGCTGATAAAATCCCAACTGGTCAGAGGACAGTGGAATGGAATCAGACCATCCCAGACACCTTCCATTCTGGCCTGGTGACTTAGAGACTGACGAGATTACATCTGTTCAGCTGTCTCATTTCCATAAGGAACAATGGAGCATTCCAAAGAGGGAAAGGGTCCAATTACCAGTTGGCAGAGAGAGGCTGGGGGAACTCTGGGAGGCTGAAAAGCCCTCCATACAGGCAGCAGGGCCATTGTTCCTGGAGCACCTGCTGCTAGGCACCCTTTGATGACCCAAAGGCCCAATCCCTGAGGCCAAACAGTCAGAGAAGAACATTCTTTTTATGTGGTTCACCAGATGACCAAACCTTAGCTCTTATCCCATCCTCCCTTCCCTTTCAGGGTAGAGTTCTCTCCTTCCGCTCTTTCAGCTTTGATACTTTTAAATTATCATCATTTACTTATAGAGAGGGAACTGGGTTAAGGATACATGTTTCCCATCGTACACAGTAACAGCAACACTACGTGATGATCAGCTACGATGGACTTAGCTCTTCTCAGCAATACAGTGATCCAAGACAATTTCAAAAGACTCATGATGGAAAATGCTATCCATATCCAGAGAAAGAACTGAGGGAGTCTGAATGCAGATGGAAGCATACTATTTGCACGTCTTTTGCTTCTTTTTTTGTGGCTTTTCCCTTTTGTTCTGCTTCTTCTTTCACAACATGACTATTGTGGAAATATGTTAACATGACTGCACATGTAAAACCTGTATCGGATTGCTTGCTATCTTGGGGAAGGGGGAAGGGAAGGAGGGAGAAAAATGTAAAACTCAAAATCTTATAAAAAAAGTAAATACTGAAAACTATCTTTACATGTAATTGGAAAAAAAATAAAATACTATTTGCCAAAAAAAAAAAAAAAAGGATATATGTTCCCCAAGTCCAAGCCTTTTGGTAGCCTGACTTTGAGACTTTGGATAGCTCATACTGCCTCCGGATCTATAGGTTCATAGATATAGAGAGGGAAGAAACTTTGAAGGCTCTTGAATCCAATCCCTCTCAATTTACAGTTGAGGAAACTGAGGACTAAAGAGATTAAGTGACTTATCCAGGTCCACACAACCAGTATTTGGCACAGATGTTCTTGAACCTGTGACTTTCTGCCCTGATTCCCAGCCCAGATCTCTATCCTCTAGACTATGCTGCCTCTCACAAATTCATATGGGATACAGTCAGATAAAAATGTAATATTCTGTGTAATGATAACTGACATTCCAATAGCCCTTGTAAGTTTATAACACACTTTAGATATATTATCTCATCTGAGCCTTGCAAAGGAAGTTCTATAGGCAGAGATGTGCTGGAGTGAGATCTTACTGGCTGGCTTTTAAATTTTCAGTGTGAGTATTTACAGCTCAGAAATAGGACTCAGAAATAGCTACAAATCAGGACTTGATTTATTGTTTTGTTAATTTTCTAGACTTAAGAAAGTAATAGAAAAATGTTAATAATGCAGATTAAACTTAAAAGTGTATTTTGGGCATGCACAACCCCCTGCCCCCAAGTGCTGGTTGTTAAATATTTACCAACACACCAAGCAGAGGTACAGGGAAGTTCAGTCCATAGTCTAGCAAGTACCAGAACCAGCCTTTGAATGCAGATTCTCCTAACTTCAAGCCTAACATGCTAACTACTATATAATGCTGCTTCTCAATATATCATACATAATCACAGGCTTTCATTCATTCATTTCTTCATCAATAAATGTTTATTGTCATCCACTAAATAAAATGGGCAGCTAGGTGGTACAGTGGATAGAACACTAGGCCTGGAGTCAGGAATATTTATCTTCCTGAGTTCAAATCTGGCCTCAGACACTTGCTAGCTCTGTGAACCGGGCAAGTCACTTCAACCTGTTTGTCTTATTTCCTCATCTATAAAATGAGCTGGAGAAAGAAATGGCAAATCACTCCAGTATCTTTGCCAAGAAAACTTCAAATGGGGTCATGAAGAGTCTGACACGATTGAAAATGACTGAGCAATGACAGCTACATTGCTAAATGAAAGAAAGGGACAGGGAAGGACATGAGAATTTTGTAGAGAGATAAAACACACTCAGATAAATATACTATAGAGATTGATAAGTGTATGACAGAAGCTATGAGAATCCAGAACAGAAAAGGGAGAAGTCACTTCCTGCTTGGCGTTGGGGAATAGTCAAACCAGGCTTCCTGGAAGAAGTGACATTTGAATGGGGCTTTGAAAAGGGAGGAGAATTTCAACAGGAGGAGATGGAGAACACTTAAGGTCTAAGGCCAAGGTGCAGAAAGGTAAGTGTATGGCTTGCCGTCTGGTCTGGCTTCTGCAGAGGACCCAAGAAGGGAGATAATAGGACATATGACTGGAAAGACAAGAAGTCCTATTATCGAGGGTGTTGAAGACCAGGCCAAAAATTAGAATTTTTTTCTTTCTATAGCCAACAGAGAGTTCTGATGACTTTTGAACAGGTGAGACACATGAATGTACATCTGATTTAAGAAGATTATTTTGACAGAGGTATGTAGGATGGATTTATTTTTTCTGGGGGAAAGGAAAGGGAGAAACTCGTGGCAGGGCTTATTACAATAGCCCAGGTGGGAGATAATGAGGGTTTGATCAAAGGTGGTGGCAATGGGAATTGACTGGGAGGGGATAGATGGAAGCAATATGGCAAAGGCCTTGGGAACTGAGTCAGTGTGGGTATGATGAGACATTAGAGAGTCATGCAAAAGAGCACCTTCACTTCCCTAGATTCTGAAATGAAACTGAACTGAGTTCTTGAAATATACCTATGGTCATGGCCAGCATGTTAAAGAGATTAGAAATGATACTAAGCCCTTCTGATCCCTAGGATCTTAGAAGTAGAGTTGAAAAGAACCACAAAACCCACCTAACGCAATTCCTTCATTTTACAGATGAGGAAATAGAGACACAGGGAGGTTAAGTGACTTGTCCAAGATCACACATGTAATAAATGTCAGAGGCAAAATTTGAACTCAGCTCTTCTGGCTCCAGAGCAAGTGGTCTTTCCACTATATATAGCAGCACTGGGGTATTGACAGGTATGGGAAGAACTTAGGCACCTTTTAAAAGCTGGCAGTTTAAACAACTTCTCTTTATAGATTAAAGATTAATTAAAAATTAATTCTCTTTATAGATTAAAGATTCTCATTATTGAACCTAAATTAAGACTAGATCTCTGGAATAGAATTGAAGTGACTGAAATAGGAACCAAAAGGGAATGTTGAAATTTAGGAGTCAGATCAGTCCCATTTGTTAGAGCAAAGATTAAGGTCTGGACAATACTCGCTAAATATTATAATGCATTGGAAACAAACAAACGAACGAAACAATCTTAGCTATCTTTCCAGTAGAAAGAAAACCAGGCCCTCTCACTGTGAGAACAGGGTATGTTCTCCTTCCAAAGATTCATGGTCTACATGCTATTAAATTCTGGTACATTTGGCTGGCCAAATAGGGAGTTGGAGATGAGTGTTGTTTCTCTGGATGACATGTATGACTCCTGGAAATTGATGCAGTGTGCTTACTTAATGTTACATTTGCTACAGTAAGAGGCAGAATTAATACAAATGTTAGTAGTCAGCCATCGTGGCTCCTTTAGCTCTAGGCTGAAGGGTGAGTTCAGCTCTGAAAACTTTGACCAAAGAAGCCGGTCCTCTACTCCTCACTCTAGGGAGCTTTTTAACTCAATGTTCTCTAAACTATGGGTTAACCAAGATTTCTAATAGTCCTTACTATTCCCTTAACTATGAGACTCCTCCCCCTTGGACCATATACTTTTGGGGTAGAGAATGTTGTTTTGGGATCTGAGTGGAATGAAAGTCTTGGACAAGAAGTCCAGTAGACCTGGGTATGAGACCCAACTCTTCCTGTGGCTAAAACACTTAAATGGGGAGAGAGATACAGTGAGAGACATACATAAATATGTATGTTTTAAAACACATACATATGTTTTAAAGGCCAAAAAATTATATTATCAGCTGTGTGACTTTTTGGCAAGTTATTTAACATCTCTGGATCTCCCCTTACTCATATGAAAAATGAGAAGATTGACCTGGATGATTAGAGAGGTACTTTTCAGATCTAAATATATGATCCTATGAAATGGCAAATATTACAGAAAAGGTTCCCAAAGTGGATGGTAGGAGATATGCTTTTCAAACTTTTCTTAACACCCAGAAATGTTTTATCCCAGCTCTGTCTGTTGCTACCCTCTCAGGTTCCTGGCCAACCCTGGGAAATGTCATCTAAGCTTTCACAGCCCTAGGTAGTTTGGCTCAAAGTACTGTCAGTCATTCCTGTCTCAGGGAGGATGGGAGAAAGGATCATTTCATCTTGTCCCCAGGCCACATTTCTGGTTGACCTATAAGAATTGCTGGGCCTGTCCCAGAGTAGACAAAACCAGGGCAACTGTGGAACTGACCTGGCCTTTTAAGTGCCCAATGGACTGTGATATTTGGGTTCTGGGGAGCAGACCTCTTGGGCTACTGGGAGGCTAGTTCAGTCTTAAACCAAATAGTGTCAGCCAAGCAAAGACAAACAGCCAGGCAAAATCATAGTTAAAGAAAGAAACCTTTTTTCTACCTTTCTTCAGAACCATAAAACTCATCCATTCTGCCAAGGGGAGTAACAGCGTATGCCAAGAACGGAATAAAGAATGTTGTATTCATTCACTTGGCTCTCAGCAGTTCTCTGGGGAGTGAGTGGAGCAGAGAACTTGGAAAACATTTTTGGTTAGCATTTGGTTTTCTGGTACTTTTTTTTCCAGACTGGGAACCCCCGCCACAACTCACTCCTCCTCAAAAATTTCTGTGCATAGCAACGCTATTATTGTTTAGGAGAGGGATTCAAGGAGATTGGGGGAATTAAGTCCCTTCCAGCTCTAAACCTATTATACATTGATCCAATGACTAGTAGTTAAGTGAATAAATTCATTGATACAATTGAGGAATCAGCACATTGGAGAGCAGTGGACAATTCATTTTTTTACACTCTTTTCTTTAAACCCAATAAATAAACAACTCTGCTTAAACTTTGTTCTTATTCTACTTTCTTCACATTTCCTGTCTTTAAAGAAATGCAGAATTTTAGGATTGGAAGGGATCCCAGTGGCCATTTAGTCCAACTCATACTGGAAAAAGAATTCCCTCCATCCAGTTATACATTTATAAGTATACAGACACACACCCACTCACACATGCATGAATACACATACGCAAACACACACATTTAGCTAGGCATGTATTCCTCTTGGAGGAAAAGGATTAAACTCTTCAGCTTAAATTTTTAGTTTAGTTGTTTTTTAATTATTTGATGGGGAGGGGAAGGAAAGGTTGGATGAATATTTTTAATATGGAGAAAAGCACATTTTTTTCCCACTTACATAATGCAAATTGGGCTGAATATATCATCCTAGAGTTTTCTAAAACCAGTCACCTAATGTATATCCAGAGTAGAATTTGATAAATTGAAGGGTTACTCTAAAGGCAGTAGGGAGGAGAGTAGGGAGAGGTCACTCAATCAGTAAGTATTCACTGGTTCCAGTCACTCAGTGGAGTCATCTTCTACTCTTGACTCTCCCTTTTCTAACTGGTTGCCAAGTCCTGTTGATTTTACTTCAGACAATATCAACCAATCAACAATCATTTCTTCAGCACTTTCTTATTAAGTACCTAGCTAAGGACTGGGGAGATAAATACAAACATTCCTCACATTCATTGTTCCCTTTGCAATACTTAGAAAGTTACCACCCTAATTCACTCCTCATCTGTTATTGGACTATTGCAACAGACTTCTAATTGAATTCCCCTCTCTAATCCATCTTCTAAACAACTGCCAAAATGAGTAGTTCCTATTGTCCCTAAGATAAGATATAAACTCCTGTGGGATTTGAAGCTCTTTATCTCTTGGCTCTAATTTATTCTTCTAGATTAATTACCCATTACTGACCTTCATACACACTTTGGTCTAGCCAAGGGGACCCCCTTGCTATTTCCTATAGACGCCATACCATCTCTCATCTCTCTGCCTTTGCAATAGTTATCCTTTATGCTTAGAGTACATTTCTTCTTCATGTACTCTCTGTGAATTTCTAGCTCCATTCAAAGTTCAACTCAAATTCCATACTGGAAATCTTTCCTGATAGTTCCAGTGGCTAGAATCTCCTCACTCAATTGCATTGCATCAATTCTGAGAAAATCTTATACTTACTTGTATGTGTCCAAGTTGTCTCGCTCAATAGACTGTAAGGTCCTTGAGGGCAGAGACCTTTTCCTTTTCTTCTTAGGGTTGTTAGCACCTACAACAATGACTAGCTAATTAGCATTAACATTAATAAATGGATGAATGAAAATGCTTACTATTTGCAAAGCACTGCGTTAAATTCTGGGGATACAAACAGAAAAGTAAGACAGTCTAAGTTCTCTAGGAGCTCACATTCTTTTGAAGGGAGATAAAACATAGGAGAGCTTTCAGTTCTAAGTCAGATGCAAAGGACTGGTGGCAATGCAGAGAGTAATGCATCTTCTTTACTGTTATTTCCATTGATAAAACTATATCCATTTCTGAGGTTGAGCCATTTGATGATATAGCAGCCAAGACTTTGGCAGCAAGAACTTTCTTTTTTGGGGTGTTTGGCAGCTTTGATTATTGAGAAAGCAAGGGCTATGGTACTGAGGAGGCTGCTACCAAGTTGCTTCACTCTATGATGGCTCCTAAGGTAAGGATAGAAGCAGAGCTGGTGATCAGGGAGGTGGCATTCCCAGACTCTTGGACTTACCAACAAATGTTTGCTGATTGTTTAGCATTATGCTATATGATTTAGAGCAGGGTTTCTTAAACTTTTCCCTCTCACAACCCTTTTTTGAATTTCTGGCAGTGTTCGTTAGTTCATTATTTGACAAAACTTCTAGGAAAACTGGAAAACAGTATGGCAGAAACAGTATAGACCAACATCTCATACCATATACTAAGATAAGGTCGAAATGGGTACATGATTTACACTTACCATGAGCAAATGAAGAGAGCATGGAATAGTTTATCTGTCAGATTTATAAATAAGAGAAGAATTTAGGACCAAACAAAATATAGACAGCTTTACAAAATATAAAATAGATAATTTTGATTATATAAAATTATAAAGTTTTTTCACAAGCAAAACCAATGCAACCAAAAATTATAAGGAGAACAGAAAACTGAGGGAAAATTTTTGCAGCAAGTGTCTCTGATAGAGACCTCATTTCCCAAATATATAGAGAACAGAGTCAAATTTATAAAAAATACAAGTCATTCCCCAGCTGATGAATGGCCAAAGGATGTGAACAGGCAATTTTCAGACAAAGAAATCAAAGTCTTCCATAGTTTTATGAAAAAAATGCTCTAAATCACTATTGATTAGAGAAATGCAAATTAAAACAACTCTGAGGTACCATCTCACACTTATCAGATTGACTACTATGAAAAATAAGGAAAATGTTGGATGTTGGAGGAGATGTGGGAAAACTTAGACACTACTGCACTGTTAGTAAAGTTGTGACTTGATCCAACCAATCTGGAGGGAAATTTGGATATGCCTAAGGGGCTATAAAATTCTGCATACTCTTTGATCCAGCAATACCACTGCTAGGTCTATTTCCCAAAAACATCCAAAAAAGGAAAAGGAAAAAAGGAGCTATTTGTATAAAAATGTTTATAGTAGTTTTTCTTTTGATAGCTATGAACTGGAAATGAAAGGGATGCCCATCAATTGGGGAATGGCTAAACAAGCTGTGGTATATAATTGTGATGGAATATTATTGTGCTGTACAAGCAGGATGATTTCAGAAAAACATGGAAAGACTTATATGATCTGATGCATAGTGAAGTGAACAGAACTAGGATAATGTTGGACACAGTAATAGCAATACTGTTTGATGAAGAGTTGAGAATGACTTAGTTATTCTCAGCAATATAATGATCCAAGACAATTCCAAAGGACTAATGATGAAGCTTACTATCCAATTCCAGAGAAAGAACTGATATTGTTTGAATACAGACTGAAGCATTCTATTTTCCCACTTTCTTTCATTTTTTTCTTTTATTGGAATATTCTTGTACAAATTCTAATATGGAAATGTTTTACATAATTGCACATGTATGTGTGCATCCTTTGTTGCCAAAGAAGATCATGCCATCGGAGAAATGATGACATGACTTGCACTTGACTTTGTTTTGAGTGAGGGAGGGCTGTGCAGGTCACCAGCCTCACTTCTCCTCCAGAGCCATCTGAATCCAGTGACCAGATATTCATCAGGATGAAGAAGATGACCCAGGATGAGGCAACTGGGGCTAAGTGACTTGTCCGAGGTCATGCAACTAGTGAGTGTCAAGTGTCTGAGGTGAGGTTTGAACTCAGGTCCTTCTGACTCCTGCACTGGTGCTCTATCCACTGCACCACCTAGCTGCCCCAATATAGATGCACATGTATAACCAATATCTGATTGCTTACCATCTCAGAAAGAGGGGAGGGGAGGGAGGGAGAAGGGTGGGAGGGATAGAATGTGGAATTTAAAACTTTAAATAAAAATATTAAAAATTTATTTAAAGTTAAATTCTCCCCTGACTCTAAGTAATAACCATGGGACATCGACTATAGGTTTGGAGAGGTGTGATGGAGTCAGATCATGGAGTGTCTTAGATCTAGCAGAGGAATTAAGATTTATTATACTGAGAAATAGAGAACCATTGAAGCTTTTTGAGAATATATAAGAATAAGACTTGGTACCAGAGTATGAATGAAAGACCATCTTAAATGCAAATAAATTGCAACCAAAGGTTTGAGCTCTTTTGGATAAACTTCCTCATTGCTAGAGATTGAGTTCTCCATGTTCCATGCCTGCATGATGGGCAGAGTTGTCAAGAGCTTGGAAAAGAAGAGATCCTTGTTCTTCATGCTTCCAGCTTCAAGAAAGGAGTTATTCAGTTTCAGATTCTCTTCAAGGAGAAGTCCATGTCAATCATGTCCCTATCCCCAGAATATCATGCTAGAGACTTTGGAAAAACATCCCTTTGGTGAGACCTGGATCTCTCTCTCTCTCTCTCTCTCTCTCTCTCTCTCTCTCTCTCTCTCTCTCTCTCTCTCTCTCTCTCTCTCTCTCCCCTTCTCCCTCTCCCTCTTTCTCCTTCTCTTACTCTCTTCTCTCCTTTCCTCTCCTCTCTGTCTCTCTCAAATGAGTTATCTTGTTCAGAGTGAGAAAGCTCATTCAATCTGTGCATTTTCTGCTGTATGCTAATCTGTATAACTTCTCTGATTTCTGTTTGCTAATGACAGATAAATGGGTTTATTTGCTATATGTGATGGTCTTTGTGGAACTAATATTTTGTGGGAAGGGAATAAAGACTTTGAATATATAGCTTGAAGCCCTTCTTTTCTACTAAAGAGCTAGTAATCAACACAGTGTTTTAAACCTAAAAGTTATTACCCCTCCACTACCAGTGTTCATGTGTGTATAGAAGGGTGATAGATATAATTCTAGTCATGTACCCTCTCTCAGGAGAGCAGAATGGCCAGTCTTGTGGAATCAATCTCCTATTCTCCTTCTGGAAGAAATCTTCTCCATGTCAGCTTCTTCCCAGAGTATTTCTTTCCCTAAAAAGCATCCACAGCCAAGAATTTCTTTTCTTAAAGCTAGAAGCCCTAATCTCATCTTCCCCTCTAGGCAGCAATCAAAGTCTCCCTTGGGGAAGGATATATGTCATTCAAGAGACAGTCACATCTCTCTTCTATGTGAATTTTTACAAACCCATGTGGACATTCATATAACCTAGACGGACAATATACATACAAACATACACACAAACTTTGTACATAATAGAAAATCATTCTAAAGAAGTAGAAGCTCAGAGAGAGAATGATAGATTTGGAGTGCAATAATACTGAAGAGGAAGAAGAAACTTTGGCAAAAGAGAAGCAAAAGGTATTGATAAACTGTAATATTGATCAAGAGAAATATATTATTGGGTCAATCATAGCAAAGAGAAAAGTGAACTTGCATTATCCCTCTTTCTGTCCCATACCTCTCATCTCTTCTCTAAAATGACTTATTTTAACATGCATTTATAGTCTGTTCCTCTTTCTATCCCCTCACTGAACCAAAGACAAAAGAATGAGACAGAAAAATGACTTATCAGTAACAAAATTCCCACACTAAGCATGCTTGAAAATATGTCTCTCTGAATTTTAAGTTCACCACCTCTTTGACAGGAGGAAAGTGCCCTGCTTCATTTTCAGTCCCCTGAACTCATGTTTTATCATTACGTTGAGCATAGATCTAAAGTTTTTCAAGGTTGTTTTTGTCCAAAATGTTGCCATCATATAAATTGTTCTCCTAGTTATGCTTACTTCAAGTTTTATCATTTCACAGAGATTTTTCCCAAATTTCCATAAAATGGTCTGTTTCATTATTTCTTATGACACAGCAATATACCATTACATTCATATACCATAATGTGTTTAGCCATTCCACAATAGTAGAATGGCCCCTTGGTTTTCAGTTTTGGGCTATTGTGAAAAGAGCTGGTATAAATACTTTTATGCCTATAAGCATCTTCCTCTTTCTTTGATCTCTCTGGAGTATAAGACTAGTATTGGTAATGCTGAATCAAACAGTATGTACTGTTTAGGGATTTTTGGGTCATGGTTCCATATAGCTTTCCAGAATGAATGAATTGATTTCCAGCTCCACCAATGATGGCCATGTGTGCCTTCTTCCCTACAGTTCCTCTAACATTTATAATTTTCCTCTTTCGTCATCTTTGCCAGTGTGATAAGTACAAGTAGAACCTCAAAACGGCTTTAATTTGCATTCCCCTAATTATTCCAGAGATTCACAAAATGGGTGATACTGCCTCTTGGGGAGTGTTGGAATGATGTGAGGGGCATGGTAGTAGCCTTGGGAACAAATGGGGGACATTGAATAAAAATAAAAGGGCAGTGGGAGTATACAGAAAGAAGAGAAGAAAATTTTGAAAAACCATTTATACATGTTTCATCTGTTGTGTAACAGAGTTAAAGTTGTAGTAATTAAATTATTTTCCAAATAAACACACAAAATGCAAGTTATAATCGAACAGTGGTCGTGTCTGCTGACAGGTCTTAACAAGAAAGTGTTGGCAGGCAAGAATGTTGCACATTTTGTTGGGGACTTAACCTTGCATCAACAGGAATGTAATGATTTGTTTACAATATACTATATAGTTACATGACACATTATTGCATCATCAAAATTTCAATGTAGGAAAACCCCACAAAATTACAATAAATTATTAAATTTAAGATGTATCATATAAAAATACTTTATATATTTTTGAAATAATGCAATTTAAAAAACAACCATTAAAGATTTCTGTGGGGGAGCAGAGTGATTTTTTTTTTTTGAAAAGGGGGTGGTAGGACAATTAAGTTTGAGAATTTCTGATAGAACACTTTGTCATATGGTTGTTGATACCTTGGATTTTTTTCCTTGAAAGTTACCTGTAGAACAGAAATTCTTAGCCTTTTTTGTGTCATGGACCCCTGTGACAATATGGTGAAGCCTGTATACCCTCTTTCTCAGAATAATATTTTTAAATTTATAAAAAAATGTATTGAATTACAAAGGAATTAATTATATTAAAAGTTATCAAAATATTTTTTAAAAATTCACTGACCCCAGGTTAAGCACTTGAAGTACTCAATGAAGGAAAAATCAAGTAATAGAATCTCTGCCCTCAAGAAACTTACCAACTGTTGAGAGAAAAAACATGCACACAAATAGAAGAATGTGTAATGTATATAAAGTAATTTTCACTAGTGGGAGAGAAAGCACTAACAGCTAGGGAAATGAGGAAAAGCCTGTTGTAAGAGGCAGGATAGAAACTGTGCCTTGAAAGGAACTGGGGATTTCAAGAGGCAGAAGTGAAAAGGGAGAGCATTCCAGGAACGTGGGACGGACAGCCTGTGCAAAAACATAGAGGTGAGAGATGGAATGTAGTGTATAGGGAGGAGCAAGAAGATCAATTTGACAGACCAGTAGAGTACATTACAGGGACAAATGTGAAATCGCTTTAGGTAGATAAGTTGGAGACAGGTTGTAATAGGCTTTAAATGGTGGATAAATTAATAATTTAATCTAGACATTATAAAAAAAGCCCATGAAGTTTCATAAGCATGGAAGTAATTTGGTGAAATCTGTATTTTAGGGTTTGGCAGCCAAGGAAAAGATAGATGGGAAGAGGAAAGACTTGATGTAGATAGACCAATTAGGACAGCTATTGCAATAGTCTGGATGAGAGGCAATGAGAGTCTGACCTAGAGTGGTGAGTGTATAAGTGGAAAATAATATAAATATATGTATATGTCAAGATTTGAAAGTCATTAGCATAGAGATGAGAACTGAAAATCATGGGAGATGATGAGATCACCAAGTAAAATAACATGAAGGGGGTCCAGGATAAAAGCCCGAAGGCCAACCCATCAAGTGGTCTGCCAGAGCTGGCTCTGTCCCTGCCAAGAGCTAATTGCTAAATTTTCAGTTGTTTATCCCTCAGAAATCTTCAAAGACTGCAAATCAGGGCTTGCTTTATTATTTTGTTGATTGTCTAGATTTAAGAAAATGAAAATATTAATAATACAGATTAAATTTTGAAGCTCTGTGAATTTTTTTTGAGTGGTTAAACATTTACTACTTTACCCCTGCATTCATCCTAGAAGCAGGTTACATCCATGATGATTTAAGGATGATGAGGCACCATCAAGTAGATAGAAGAACCAAAAGATACTAGTCATGAAAACCCAGGGAGAAGTATTTGACCAGGTCAAAGGCTGCAGAGAGCTCAAGAAGGGTGAAACCTGGGGGTAAAAAGCCATTTGTTTTAGTAATTAAATGATTTTTGGTAACCTCAAAGAGGGAAGTTCTGACTTTGAGTGATGAAAAACCTGTATTCAAGTCCCAGTTAGTCAATGACAATCCCATCTTTCAGGAAAGTCACTTGCCCTTCCCTTAAAGCCTCAGTTTCCTCATCTGTAAAATGTGTACAAAAACCCTCTGATACTACCTCATAGAATCTTTATGAGACCAAGATAATGAATGTAAAATATTTTGTAAACCTCAAAAGCTTTGCATTTATTTGGAGTGCAGATTCAAGATCCCAAAAGTACAAGTAATGATGCTTCCAAGTTGCAAAGGCACTTTTCCCAACTCAAACTAGACTGGAGACTTACAAAAATGTAAATTAATTGCCTCGGTCACACCATAGCTCACACTATAGCTCTCAGCAATGTTGGGAGTGGAGACTGGGAGGCACAGGTGGAAAGGGCAACATGTGGGAAAAACGGGGCATCCATTTTGTAAGTTTATAGGTTTTAAGAAGTAAGGAATTTGGGTAGTAATAGTTTGGCACACCAGTAAAAATGTGCTGGCATCTGGGGGCTGGGAAACTACTTTGAGAGCTAAAACAACTTGAGGCCCTCCAGAAAGCTATGAGGGATTCAGAGGCCTCCCGAATGTTGGTTTCTTAGGTTCAGGACAATACTGAGGCTTTTTTTACTCCAAAGGAAAGAAAGACAAGGGTCAGGAGATAAGAAGTCTGGGAGTTCAGAAGAGCTTAAGTTAGATAAGATTACAGACAAGTGAGATCAGGAATTCCCTAATTCCCTAGGACTAATAGCTTCAAACTTGATTTTAATAGAAATCAATCATTAAAAAGGTAGGAGGGAGAGAGAAAGGAAGAGGGGATGGGGAAAGGAGAAAAGGGGGGAAAGGGAGAGAGAGAAGGAGGAAGAGGGGAAGAGGGAGAAGGGAAGGGAAGGGGGAGGGGAAGAGGAGGAGGAAAGAAGGGAGAGAGTGGAGAGAGAGACAGAGACAGAGAGAGAGACAGAGACAGAGAGAGAGGAGAGAGAGAGAGAGAGAGAGAGGAGAGAGAGAGAGAGGGAGAGAGAGAGGGAGAGAGAGAGAGAGAGAGATGGTGGAGGTGGGGGGTGGAGGGACAGACAGTGCTATCAGTCAAAATAAGTTCCAGTTATTACTGTAGAAAACAGGAAGCCAGAGCTTTCTAACTGAGAAGCTGTCTGGGGATTTATAAGGTTAAAATTCCAGCGTAACTTCAAAGATAAGAGCCAGTTTAAGGGAACACAAGTTTTTGCTTATAGACTACAAATTGGGGAAACAAGGACTGTATGTGGAAGATGCCTAGTTGTCTTTAGATTTCTGTTTCTTTACATAATTGCTCAGAAGAGTATTATGCTCATAACATTAAGAGTTGGTTACTGAGAATTAGTTAATGAGAGCTTGATATGGTTAAGAGAATTACTCTTTGGAGCTTTTCTTGTATGACCATGCTTGAACAGAAGAACAAAGGCTGCTGAGCCCTAAATCAGCCAGGGCACCATCTAGTGGCCAAACAAATCAACTCCAACCTTAGGCGTTCAGGTCTATCTGTATGGTCTATATTCTTTTCTGGCCATGACACAGATCCATGGAACACCAGAAATGACTCTCCCTCACCGTCATTTCCATTCTTATCAAAAAAGCTAAATCATTGACTCATCCCATTGAGTCACTGACTCCTAGAACAGTCACATTTGCATCGTATCCGGTCTGTTAGTGAGGTGGTCTATCACTGATCATCCTGTCCAATGTATTGTCATGCTATAAAGCTCCAATACAACTGTCATCCCCAAATTTCTGCAGAGCTCTTCTTATGTCATATGGTTTCACGAAGAGATTTAGATCATCATTCTTCCCATTTGTATATTGGATTGACCCCGTGTGTTTTTCTTCTTACCAGAAGTATGAGTCTATCTACAGTATTAAATCCCAGATCTTCTTACTCTCTGTGCTCAGGTCACTAAACCTCCCTGGGCCTCAGTTTTCTTATCTGTCAAATGAAATGGTTGGACTAGGAGATATCTAAGGTCTTTTCCAGTTTTAAATTCTACAATCCTATCACCACGAGGTGGTCATATAGCCTTTTCTTGAATATATGCAGTGCCAGGGAACTCACTACTTCAAAGTAGGCCATTTTACTTTTGGATTGATCTTATTGTTAGGAAATTCTTCCTTACATTGAGCTAAATTTGGCCTTTTTGCAACTTCTGTTCTTTGAGGTCAGGTGATACAAATATAACTGCCTTTCCATATAATAGTCTTTTAAATACTTGAAGACAGCAATCATATGTTCCCTAAATTTCCTCCTTCTTTCTAGGCTAAACACACCCAGTTTCTTCAGCTTGTGTGACGTGGCTTTGAGTGCCCTCATCATCTTTGTCACCCTCCTCTGAATACACTCAAATGTGTTAATGCCCCCCCCTAAAATGTGGGACCCAGGAATAAATGCAGAACTCCAGATACAGACTAAACAATGCGGAGTAAAATGGAACAATCACCTTCCTCCTGAGTATTATTCTTTTTAAAATTCATCCTAAGATCATTTGAGCTTTTTAATAATAATAGCTAGCATTAAATGACACTTTTAAGATTTGCAAAGAGCTTAGGAAACATTTTCTCATTGATCTTCACACAATAACCCTGAGGTAAGTGCTATTATTATCCTCGTTTTACAGATGAGGAAACTGAGGCAGACAGAGGTCAAGTGGTTTGTCCAGGATCACAGATGTACTAAATGTCCAAGGCTAGATTTGAACTCAGGTCTTCCTGACTCCAAATGCAGCACTCTCTCTAGCCACTGTGTCACCTTTTTTTGGCTGCCAGATCAAATGATTCATATTGAATTTGTGGTCCAGTAAAATCACCAGTTATTCTTCACAAGAGTTAAAGTTTTCCTCATTCTCTACTGATGCACTTAAAATTTTGAAACCTAGTGCTGTATTTTACAATTATTCCATTTAAATTTCATTGGCTTTGGCGTCCACAGCTGCCAAACACAGCTGCATCTTACTTGAAAGAGTGAGACATAAGCACCTGCAGTTATGGATGCACGCCCATTGGGGAAAGGAGGGAGCCCGAGATCTCTCCATGTGCCCCAGCTTAGAAACCAGAAAATGCTCTCAATTAACTCAGAGTAGCAATTTGCCTGCGAGGCTCTTTGCTGCTGCTGCAGAGTCCATTTTCCTACTGCACCTTTCATCTATTTTGCTAGTTCTCTACTTTGCCCCACAATTCTGATTTTTATTGCCATTACTGGATCTTATTATTGGCTTTCCAATCCACTCTGATACATCACCTGGACTTCCTGCTTTGTATCTGCCTTCCCTCCCTCATCCTTATTACTTTTGTCAGACTCACAGAAATCTGGTCTTATCTCTCCTCTGTTCAGAAATCTTCAGTGTGGATTGTGCATGAAATAAAGCTCATATTTATTTTTCTGGTGTAGTCTGGTGTTGAAATCTCTTCCTGACTTTCAGGGATTGATCCAATATAGGACTGTAGCTCCAGCCAAATCATCCTCCACAGTGACACCTCTTGGTGACACCACCGTTCAAGGACCTCCATAATCTGCTCTTCTTGGCCTTTGGTTGTTACTGTTTCTGCTTCTTTCCACTGCTGCTCCATAAAAGACAACACCATATGGTGGAGAGAAAGTCAGCCTCAGAGCCACAGGACCTGAGGTGAAGTACTGACCCATACTGACAGTGTGATTCTGGGCAAGTTACTCATCTGGACAATTCTCTAAGATTAGAAATTGAGGAGGTGAATTGGTGGAGGAATATTTTTCATTTAGAAAATACCTCATACTAATGAAATCACAGGTCCAGTCCCATCATGACCCTTCTCTCCGTAAATACTATATTCCAACTTGCTATATTAATCATTGTCTGAATTCATCCTACTCCTATGGAACCTTCAGTTACAGCAAATGGAGAAATATTAAATGTTGTAGATGAGTTCACTTACCTTGGCAGTATACCTTCCAGGAATGTACACCTATGAAGGTGACACATGCATTGCCAGAGCTAGCTCAGTGCTGGGGAGGCTCTGAAGGAACGTATGGGAGAAAAGAGGTATTAGGCTATCTACCAAACTGAAGGCCTACAGCGCCATTGTGCTGATCTCATTGTGTATTCCTGAACAGTCTACCAGTGACATGCTAGAAAACTGAATGGCTTCCATTTGAATTGTCTTAAGGAGATTCTGATAATCATGTGACAAGATAAGGCACTGGATACTGAGGTCCTTTCTCCAGCTGAACTGCCAAGCATTCAACTCTACTGCAGAAAGCACAGCTCTGATGGGCTGGCCACGTTGTTTGAATGCCAAATATATGTTTACCTAGAAGACTATTTAACAGAGAACTAGCACAAGGTAAGCACTGGCATGGAGGTCAAAAGAAGTGGTACAAGAACACTCTCAAGATCTCTCTGAAGAACTTTGGTATCAACTGTGAGACTTGAGAGGCGTTGGCATAGGACTGCCCAGTGTGGCATGCTCACATCCAAGAAGGCTCTGTGGTGTACAGGCGAAGCAGAATCACCACAGCACAGAGGAAATGTCATATGCACAAATCTAGGGACATCTCCATCCTAAATGTTCAAATAGATTTGTGCCTGACCTGTGGTAGAGCATTCTGGGCTCATATTGGACTGGCCAGCCACAGTTGGACACAGTGTACATTGACGCGGGCATTGTGATGTCATTGGGGTCCTCTTCAAGTATGAAGAATGAATGCCAATACCTTATTACCTCAAGAATCTTGCTCACATCTTCCTGTGCTGATAATGAACTCTTTGCCTATTCCATTTTGACTTAACCTTAGAAGAACTTGAATTTAAGAATACCTGAAAAGACAAAGTTTCATCAGTTGAAACAGTTCATTATTTTATATGTGAGACAAAGAAAATAGAAATAACAGGACAAATTGTTTTATTTCAAAATAAAATTATGATATCTGCTTATAATTATTTCTACTTAATGTGCATTTGCAGAGAGAAAAATAGTAAAGTTATTCTTTAAAAATTTTGTATCAATTGACATGTCTTGTCCTTCTAGGGTTAAAGGCAAACTCACCCAGGATGTCTTCTTGAAACCTCTGATGAGAAAGGCCTTCCCCTTTGGAATTCATAGAACACTTTGCTTGATAACTCTAATTCACCTTATCACATACTATGATGAACTATACGCATATATGTTTGTGCTTTTTCCCACTACCACTAGCTAGCATTTAAATAATGTTTTTAAGACTTGCAAAGTGCTCTTATATCCTCATAATCATCCTGTGGAATAGGTGCTATTATTATCACCCTCATTTTATAGATAAGGAAACTGAGGCTGTGAGGCTGACTTACCAAGGTCACATAGCTAGTGTCTGAGGAAGGGATCTGACTTTGTTCAGTCCTTAGGTCTTCCTAACTTCCACTGCATTTTATCCAGACCTATCTCTCCCACAGTGTCTAGACAATGTTCTGCATATGTTAGGTGCTTAATAAATGTTTATTTTGTGAATGGCTTCAAACCAAGGCTTCATAACCAGTTGACTGGGATATTTCAGTATGATGGATCTGAGTGTAAGTTTTGCAGAACAAATCCTTTTATTAAGGGGATCTGTTCTGTGAAGTTTGGATTCAATAAAAGGGCAGCGCTTGAGGATCTGGAGGGCCACATGTGGCTTTGAAACTGCAGGTTCCTCACCCCTGGACTAGGAGTTTCCTTACAGCTCTGAAATATTGTGGTTTTTCAATCAATGGGCTATTATTAAGGATCTGTTATATTCAGACACTGAGGTAGGCCCTGGGCATTACAAAGGTAATAATTATAGGGCATTCCAAACAAGGAAAACAACAGGTCAATCTTTTCTTTGACCTCCAAACTGTTGTGCTGATCCTTCTTCCAGAGGTCTTTTGTAAACCTGTGTGCATTTTCATTATGATGACTATATCCTGTGTGGAATTAAAACTGCTCCTTGGGTGATTGCAATCATTCTCATTGCCTTAGTTCTGAGGACTCCCACAATCACCTTCTACGTACGAATCTTCACTTATTTAGTCCTTTCTCTTCACTGACCTTTCCTGTCTGTTTCTCTTTCTGTCTAATCTCTTCTGTCCATCTGTCTACATCTCCACACAGATATCACCTCTCTCTCTCTCTCTCTCTTTCTCTCTCTCTCTCTGAGAGAGAGAGACAGAGATATGTGTAGTATCTGTCCTTGCCTTATTAAGAGAACAAGTCACCTGCAGGCCTTTAACCCCCATTCTTGATCAAATCAACACCTCTGATTCAGTCACCCAAACCATACCTAGCAGGCACGATGAGTTAGGGTAGATAGCAGCCATCTTCCTCCTTGTTCTCAGCTTACCACTCATTCCCTAATACTGTTCTTATCAACATCTAGGTGGTATAGTGATCACAGCACTGGACTTGGGGTCAAGAAGACCTGAGCTCTAATCCTTTTTTAGACATTTAATACTTGTGTGACCCTGGGCAAGTTGTTCAACCTCTCTCAATCTCAGTTTCCTCATCTGTAAAATGAGGGGGATATCCTCTAAGGCCCCTTTTTGTTATAACTCTATGATCATTTGACCTTAAGACATTACCTAGCATTTGTCTATCCATTCCTGACTTCTCTGGATTTCTCCCTGTGCCTATCTAGTCTAGTGTTTCTATGAAACCCCTTCTAGAAAAGTGGACTCCTGGTGCTGGTCATGGCCTGTCCTGAACACCCTACCCTTACCGTGACATCAGACAGTGTGGACAATCTATAAGTCTTTGCTCAAAAGTTTATGTGAGGTCTAGGGCTGGAAATGAGAGACCAAAATTTTGGATTCATACTTTTAAGAACCATGACCTTATTTCCTCTAATGAGTCCAAGCCAAAATTGGTTTTATAGAGAGAAAAGTGCTTAGCATGGAATCAGAGGACCTGGGTTTGAATTTCAGCCCTGTGCCTGGAATTTTCTTCATTTTCTTCCTGTGTGGCCTTGGGAAAGTTACTTCACTTTTCTGTAGCTCTATTTTCTCATCTTTAATAATATTAATAACATACTTATTTAAATTTTTTAAGATTTCAAAGCATTTTGCACATTATTAGAGCATTTGACTTCTTACAACCCTTTGAAGAAGGTCCTGTGATTATCCCCACTTTACAGCTGAGGAAACTAAGTCTGAGGAAATTTATGTGACTTTACAGCTACATAGTGTCTGGGGCAGGATTCAAACTCAGGTCTTCCTGACTCCAAGTACAGCCCTCTACCAGCAAAATCATTTGTTCAAGCAATCTATCAATCAATAAGTACTTATGACTATGAACTAGGTATTTTTATAGGCACTGGGATACAAATACAAGGAATGAAACAATCCCAACTCTCAATGAGCTCATCTTCTAAAAGGAAACAGAAGCCAGACTAGTTGACCTTGAAAGCTTCTTTCTACTTCGAACCTCTTAACCTATAGACCAAGTTAGTTTGCTAATCATGCAAGAGTTATACAGTTTTCCAGCTTCTGGATGAAATTAAATGAGTAGTACATTTGGAAAAAAAATTATAGTTCATTCTGGAATGCCCAAATTAAATTACTTTAATGACTGAGAACACTATGCACCCAAGAGCCAAACCAGGCTCAGAAGTTGATCAATAAAAGATGTGGGAGCTTCCACTCTATAAAAGTAACATGATTTGAAATGCAGGCATATAAAAACAAAAAATCTAGATTAACATTTCTTTGTCTGGCATTCAAGGCCCAATTTTTCATTGATTCTCACGCGAGTTATTGGGAAAAGTTCGGCTTTAGGAGGTAACCAGGGTAGGGGCAGAGGAGGGCAGGCCATTCGTATGCATGCCAGGAAATCAATTGCACCAAAAAGGGATGGTAGAAATCATTGTTTTTCTCAGGAATTCAAGGGGAAAATAAGAGGCTTATGGTGATGGGACCTGGTGGTTGGAAAGAAGAGAGGAAAATGAGGTGGAAGGCAGAAATAAGCTTTCCTTAGCTCAATCAGTGTTGCTGATCTTGGCATTTGGGGCTTTCCCAGAAGATGAAATATTTTTCCCCCTTAAATTCACATATGCTGCCCAGAAGTCCTTGGACTGCCTGGAATTTTTATTAAGAATTCCAGATATGGCCATAATAAATTTCAGATGCTGCTGCTTTAGCTCACTAATCTTGTTGCCATCTCAGAATTAATGTAGTGAGGACCAAACTTCTCCAATTTCTTTCAGAATTTTCCTTCTCTATCCAGCTCAGTCACTATGGAGAGTCTTAATATCACCTTGGTCAGCCAGAGTTATCTTGAATTTGACTTGTACCCTACTTAGAAGTTCTCTCCAAACCACCTCTCCCTGAATTTCCTTTTATTCTTGCCCCATGGCCAAAATTCTGGTTCATATAATGGTCATCTTAAACCCGAATGACCCAAAGTATCACTTCACTGGATTGTTCCACCTCTGTTCTTTCTTCTCTTTTATCTATTTAAAATGTACCTGCAAAAGTGATTCTCTTTGCTGGTCCCCTAAGCAGAGCATGCCCCTGGTCACAGATCCCTATGGCCAGTCACATGAAGCCATACTATTTTCAGAGGTCTCTTAACATTATTCCCTATTATGTTACACCTTTTGTCTTGAATAGTACCCCATATTGAAAATCTGATTTGATCAATGATTCACAGGAAGAAGGAGGTGTCTGTTCAGTCTCTCCTCATCTCTCACCTGGACTATTTCAATAGTCTACTGGGCTCCCTGCCTTCAGTCTCACCTCTTTCCAATTCATGTTCTACATAGCTGTCAAACTGATATTCCAAAAGTACGTGTGAATTCCCCTGGATTCTTATTGATTGTAGGATAAGATACATACTTCTCCCTGGCATTTGAATCCCTTAATAATATGCCTCCAGTCTACCTTCCAAAACTTATTATATAACTGTCCTCTTAACACTGTATAGTATTGCCATATTAGCCTACTTGTTGCTTCCCCTACATACTTTTACATATTGAACTCCATCCTCATGCTTGGTTCTTAGAATGCTTGGCTTCCTTCAAGTCTGAGTTCAAGTGCCAGCTTCTGTACAACACTCATCTTGATTCCATCCAGTTATTTATATCTCCCTCATCTTGAAATTTATATTTGTCTCATATATTTTGTAGGGGCATCGAGGTGGTGCAGGGGATAGAGCATCAGCCCTGGAGTCAAGAGGATCTGAGTTCAAATCCAGCATCGGATACTTACTTCCTGTGTGACCCTGAGCAAGTCACTTAACCCTGTTTGCCATAGTTGCCTCATCTGTAAAATGAACTGGAAAAGGAAATGATGAGCTACTCCAGGATCTCTGCCAAGAAAACTCCAAATAGGGTCACAAAGAGTTGGACATGACTGAACAACAACAAAAAATTGTGTTTATGTTCTTGGGTATATATGAATAAGAGACAGCATGGTGGTAGTGGGGAGTGGATGATAGATAAGCCTTGAACTCAAGATGAATTAGGTTAGCTTGGCATATACCAAGTACATAAGTATTTGTTGACTGACTGAGTGGGTTCAAGTGCTGCCTGGACACATATTAACAAGGTGACCTTTAATGCTTGAGTGTTCTTGGCAACTCTCTGAGACCCTAAGTTGAAGATCTGTCTTAATAGAGAGTTGGAAGTTCTCTCCAGAGAAGAAATTAGAAGTCCAGATCACCCTCCCACCCAAGAAAATGACTTATCTGTATAAAAGTTGTTTCCCCCAACAAAATACAAATTCTTTTGAGGACTTTTGTCTGTTTTGTTTTTGTCTTTCTGTTTTCAGTGTCCAGCACAGTGTCTTGGAACATAGTAGGTATTTAATAAGTGATTGTTGAATGAATTAATCAAGAAGGATAGCAGGTATTTAATAAGTGAGTTATGTGAATAAGTGAATGAATGAATGAAGAATGAAGAATGACGTAAAAAAAGACACTGGGCTAGGAATCAGGTGAACTAAATTCTTGCCTAAGCTCCCTCACCAGACTTTGAGCAAATCCTTCAACTTCTCAAGGCCTCAGTTTCTTCATTTGTAAAATAAAGGAATTGGCTAATGATCTATAAGGTCTCTTACAACCTTAAGTCTTCCCAACAGGATGAAGACATTGCCAAGCAAGCTAAATGGGGGTAGGGGAGTGGGAAAATAGGATTGTGAACCAAGTCTCAGGGGAATACTGGGTGCAGGTCCCAGGATGGTGTGAGAGAAATATTTTATAGCCTTGCTGTAAAATAAATGATCCAAACAGCTGGTATAAATCAGAGGGTTCAGAGGCTTCAGGACCAAACCATCAGATGCCTTTGAAATGGGCCTCCTTTGAAATGGCTACTCATCCAAAGTTTCAGAGTGTTCTGCAAAAATGCAGATTCTAAATTTCATATGACAATAAGGAAAGTGGCCAGTTTTTGTCAAGGCCTGCTAAGTATAAGTATAGGCTGAGAAGGGGTTACCATTCTTTCTCATAGTGTTTCAACAGGGAAAAAAAATAAGAGAGTGTTGCCCAGCAGAGATGGGGGAGGGGAGAGGGACACCCCTCCAACCCCCTAAGACTATGATTTCCTCAAGGTCAAGTATAAATGGATTTGAAATAAGCCCCTTCTTGTCTTCCTTTGGCCTGGTCTGGCCCCTGTGTTCCCTTGGGCCCCATCCAGAACTGCAGTCGTTGCTGTTAAGAATGGGGATCAGACGACAGATGGTCAGAGGCAGCAGAGAAATAGGAGGAAGGGGGAGCAATGGGGTGCGGTGAAGGCAGGTGCATGAAGTGCTAAATCAATGTGGAATATGAAGTTGCTTTTTGAATAGACTCAGCATCCCATCAAGCTGGAGGCAGGCTTCGGAGCTCAAAGGGTGATATAACAATAACCGAATTCTCCCCCAACCAGATTGGAATTCTCCAGCCTAGGCCATGTGCCAGCTGGGCGAGAGCTTTGAAAAGACACAGACATTCCTTATTGTGCTCTGTGTCTCTTTGTATATGTGCATGTGTGTCTTACTAAGACTCTAGCTTTGAAAATAGTCACAGGTCTAACAAACATAGCACCCACTTCATAGGCTTTGGATTGGCAAGTAAACAGACTCCCAGATGGTGAATGTAATTTTGCCTTGAGCACTTATCTCATTTTCATAAACCTTTGGACTCCAGAAGACTTAAAGGATGTGGAAAATTCCTGACAGTCACATATAGAATCATAGAGCAAGAGAATGTTGAAGCTGGAAGCCATCGTCAAGCTCTTCTAGTTCAATGCTGTCCTTGTCTAGGGGAGGAAAGTTGAGAATTTGTGAACTAGAATGGATTGTCCACGGCCGTCCAGCTAGGAAATGGTAGAACCAAGCGGTTGAGTCAAGATTCAAGCCCAGGCCTTCTGCTGCTTAGTGACAGTGCTCTTTGAGAGAGGTTGAGACATCTCTTAGCTGTGCAGAATGTTTTCCCTCCTTTTCTAAGACAACCAAATTAAATTAAGTGAATAGGCAAATGAAACTAAAATAACAGTTAGCTCTAGGACTGCTGCCTTTATGACACTGACTTGTAAGTGTCCAGAGACTAAGCAGGCCGGTTTATCTTAGTCATTATTTTCTCCTCAGTGGCCACCATGAGCAGGGACTTTCCACCTAATTTAGGAGTTTTTAACCCAGAGTCCATGGATGGCCTCTGGAACAAATTTCAAAGGGTATATAAATTTGGATGGGAAAAAAATTACATCTTTATTTCAATCAATTTGGTTTCCTTTGCAGTCCTAGGTATTTTATTTTATGCATTTAAAATAATTATTCTGTGGAAGGGTCCATAGGCTTCACCAGACTGCAAATGGTTCCACAGCCCCCAAAAATTAAAAATGCTTACTCTCTATGGTTTGGCTTCTCTTACAGCCTTAGACAAAAACCCACCAATGATTCACATCTTGGGGATGGCTTCCTTGCCTTTCAATGTGGCAGGACTCTGATATATATAGCTCCCATCATACTGTTTCATTCACTCATTCAATACACACATATTAAGCATCTATTTTGTACAAGGCACTGGGTTGGGACCTGGGTTGGGACACAAAAACAAATATGCCACCAATTCTGCTCTCAAGGAGTTTGCAAACAAATAGGAAATATACAAATCAATTCTGCTTGCCTCAGCCTTCTCTTCTGTAAAATGAGATGGTTTGACTAAATGATCTTTGAGGTCCATTTTTGCTCTGTGGTATGATTCTAGGATCCTTTGACCAAAGAAGACTTGCATCCTCTGGATACAAGGGAGAAGGTGCAAGGTCAGTACAAAGGAGAGGTCCCAGCAAAGTTTTCTGGGAAGTTTGAAGAAAAACCACTTTCACCTGGGGGAAAAAGTTAGGACAGGCTTCAGTTACATAATATGGGAATTCTTCTGACATAATAACAAAACATTTTTCTGGCTTATTTCTTTCTGTAGCATATTCAAGTTCGTGTTGTGATATGTGATGCTCAAGTTCTATCATCCCAGACTTAGCAAAAAACCCTAAAAAGTAAAAATTCAGTGTATATTGAGTTAATAGTAAAATAAAGCAATGATAATAAAATAAAGTAACAAAAAAGAAATACAATAAAAACTAAAATAATGGTAAAAAAAAAGCAACAATTACTCACAGCAATATTTTCAAAATATGTGGGTTTCTTCTCTTTCATTTAACAAAAATCTGAACTAAGATGCCCCCCACAACTCAGAGAGCATTTCTATATGCAAGGATCATAACAAAAAGGACTGTACATGAAACTGTGAATCTCCATCTTGTGAAACTTTTTTTTTTTAAGTATATAATACATTCCACAGATTATTTTCAAAACAGATTTTTTTGGCTTCTCTCTGCTTCCTTCTGAACTTTCTTTAGTTCTTTTCTATGCATTAAAAAAGGTTTTAACGACCCTCTTTTCTTAACATGACTGTTGTGTGATCCTAATTATGATTCCTGGTGCTTGAACCTTTTCCCTAGATGCCTGAAATACTTTTTGTCTGATATGAAAGCTCTGGATTTTAGTTATTAACATTCTTAGAGCTTTTCCTTTTTCTTTCTTCAGGAGGTGAACAATGGATTCTTTCTATCTTCACTTTGTCCTTTGGTTCCAATAGATCTGAACAGTATTTATAACCTCATGAAATATAGTATCTAGGCTTTTTTTAAGCATCATTTTTCAAGGACTTTAGTGATTCTTAAATTGTCTCTTCTTGACCTGTTTCCCAGGTGAGTTATGACCCTGGACAATTGACTGGCTGCCTCATTTTTCTGATGAGGATAATAAGATGGGGATAATAATAGCATGTGCCTCCTAGGGTTGTTTTGATAATAGGATGATGGAATATTTACAAATGCTTTGCCAATCTTAAAACTCTATATAAATCCTAGCTATGGTTATTATTTTTCAGTTGTTTCAGTTATGTCCAACTCTTTGTGACCCCATTTGGGGTTTTCCTAGCAAAGCTACTTGAGAGGTTTTCCACATCCTTCTCCAACTCATTTGACAGATGAGGAAACTGAGGTAAACAGCATTAAGTGACTAGCCTAGGGTCATACAACTAGTAAGTATCTGAGACCAGACTTGAACTCAGGAAGATGTTTTCCTGACTTTAAACTGCTGTACCACCTAGCTGCCCTATTGTTATTATTATTATATCAGATCTCTTTTTTCCCCCATCTTTTTGATGTGTTCCACTATTTCTTACTGTCTTATACAATCGTTGATTTCTGTGTGACTTACTCTAGTTTCAGTGAATCCCATGGAAGGTTTATCACTTTCTGTTCTAAGTTACTTATTCTCATTGTGTTTCTTTCCTCCAGAGCTTTTTGTTTCTTTTTTAATCTCTTCCTTTGTTCCTACACGGTAGTCTTCTAGTCTTTGTGTGAAAACCATTTTTTCCCCCACTAAATCTGTGTTTTCAATTGTTTGGCTTCTTGGTTTGCAATAATTTTTAATGCTGGCTGTGGTCTTTTTTGATTTCCTCATCCTTCTAACTTCAGTGGCTTAACTGGGAATTTGTGCCAGAGTCAGCCTCTGCCTCCTGCTGTACTTTTGGGTAGGGTAATTGGTTCGCTTGCTGTCTCCCTAGGATTCTTGCTCTGACTTTCACTTCCTAGGATTGTCTCCTTCTATCTTTGAGGTGAGGGCGTAAAGTGCAGCTTCTTCAGGTTCCTTTTTGACATCTCAGGACAGAGTACATTAAGGGCATTGGAGTCCCTGGACACCTGGATGGTCCCACACTGAATGCTGCCATACCTTGCTACCTCCTATCACTCCTAGTGGTTTCTAGGGTACCCATTATGAGTTCTGACAACTCTGGGTATTTCTGACCACCCAGTGACTTTCTGAGGACAGTCCTTCACCTTTGCTTCTTCTGGATACAGAGCCTTGCAGGATGCGTCTATGGCTTGTCTCCGATTACACTGGGAGGTTACTGGTCATGCTGGTTCAGACTGTGCTCACAGCTCCTTTTCCTATTGCCCATGCATGATTTTTGCTGCAGGTCTGGGGAGAAAGAAGTCACTGTAGTTTGTCTCTGAATTTTTAAAAGAATTATTTGGTTTGGTACCCATTTCAGAGTGGCTATTATTCTTGTTGCTGCTGCTGTTCTGCAATGGGTATATCAGAGTTGGATAGTCAGCCTCCATTTAGTAAGCTACCTTGGCCGGAGGACTGGGTTCTTTCTCTGAAGAATAAAAAACAATCACTGTTTTTCTGAAATAATATCAGGGCTTGATGGCTTCTTACCAAAGAAGAGCTATCCTTGAAATCAATCAATCAAAAAACGTTTTTTAAAGTGCCTACATGCTAGGCACTGGTTAAGCTTATCAATTGATGGCTTGGTTTTATTTACACATTTTCTAAGGAACCATAATGTTTTAGATCTGAAAGGGGTCTCAGAGATTATGTTTGTCAATGAAAAACTGTGACTGACTTGCCTGCAGTACCACTACTAATAGAGGGGCAGAGCTGGAATGAGGGCTCCAACCCCTTGACCTGCAATCCATCATGCTTTCTTCTATGCCATGCCTGATTCAATTTGTGACCCTTGGTTTGCTTCACTTTCTGACCCTAACTATTCATTGCCTTTCTTACTCAGAAGAATATTAGCTCTTTGAGGACAAGGCTTCTTATTTTCCTCTTTGTATTCCCAGTGCTTAGCACTTTAATGGCCATAAATTAGGCACTCAGTAAACATGAATTGAATTTCTCTTTAGATAGATAAGATATAACACCAAGCTCAGAGTGTGAATATTTGACTGAATTCTAGCCCTAGCACCATTTGCGGTTCTTTATCTATAAAATCTGGATAACACTATCTTCCTTACTTGCTTCAGAGGAGTGTTGTGGGGATCAAATGAGATAATTTGCATTAGATGCTTTGTAATTATGATTTTATATAAATATAAACTACTTATATTAGTTTTCCTCCTTTTTAGTTAAATAGAATGCAGCTCTGTGATTTTGTGGCTTCTACATGTCTACTCTGCTATAATGTGACTAAATTATTACAAAACTGATCTCTTTGCATTTCAATCTTTTCTTTGATTTGCATAATTATCTTTATTTCTAGGTAGCGTGCAGTTTTCCTTTTTCTTACTGCAGAAGAGTCACTATCATTAGCTCAATCACAATGGCTAGAATCTTTTCTTTAACAAAGCACTTGAGATTTTATTAGAAATGTAGCACCTTCCCTGTGGCTACTCTCTCAAACTCTCAAGTCTTGTAGTACAGAGTGGCTGCTGGGCCATCAATAGTTGTCCTGATCTATATCTGGCCATGGACCCAGATGACTCTGGGGGAGAAAGTGAGATTGGTCACTTTGCCCAGTCCTCCCTCACTTAAATCCAATTTACTTGCAAGTCAAGGCATCATCTTCCTGATGTCATGGTCCTCTTTGAGAATGAAGGACAAACCACACATGGAGTGGCTAATTTTCTTCTCCCCTCAGGGTTTTGTGGGTATCCCTAAAGGACTTGTGTTCCTACTTCTGTAGTTCCTGAGCCCCCATCAGTGTTTTCCCCATTATCAATTAACAATTAAATATCATTAACTTTGACAAATATGACTTACTGCAAAAGTACAGCGAGAGTAGTTGGTATAAAACAATCTCTCCAAAATACAGTGTATGCATCTTGTACACACAAAGTTCCTAGGAAGAGTGAACTCAAACTTGGAGAAAAAATTGGTTAGGTATATAGTAAAAAGACATTTTAAGACTCCTGGCAGAAGTGGAGCCAAGATGGCAGAGTGGAAGCAGGAACCTGCCTGAACTCTCCCCCCAAAGCCCTTAAAATACCTGTAAAAATGACTCTAAATGAATTCTAGAGCAACAGAATCCATACAATGACAGAGTGAAACAGAGAAAAGGAGAGGATAGGAGAGGATAAGAGAGGAGAGGAGAGGAGGGGAGAAGAAAGGAGAGGAGAGGAGAGGAGAGGAGAGGAGAGGAGAGGAGAGGAGAGGAGAGGAGAGGAAAGGAGAGGAGGGAAAGGGAGGGGAAGGGAGGGAATGGAAGGGGAGTGGCTAGTAATTCTGTGGTAAATCGCTCAGCATTTTTTTGCTAGGCTTGTCTTCAGAAGATATACAATCATTCCCCAAGCCAGATATTCAAAACCTTTCCACTTTCATGGAAACTGCCATTGTCTGAGCTTCTCTGCAATAATCTATATGAACCCAGAATCACGTCTATGCCACAATGAGACATCAGAGAATGATTTTAGTGGAAACATCAGAAGGATAAAAGAGATAAGAAGCCAAAGAATTTTTTTAAAAAAGGAACACAAACTATCAATACCCACTCAGAACAAAAAGTTCAAAATCATTAACAATCAGAGAAATTTAAATTAAAATAACTCTATATACTCATAAAACTATCAAAAATGGAAAAACTACTTTTTGGAGAGGATGTAGGAAGCCTAGCAGGTTAATTCATTGCTGACTGAATTGTTAATGAGTTTAATCATTTTGGAAAACAATTGGAATTATGCAAGAAGAGTTTCTAAAATGTTCTCTCCCTCTGACCTAGAGATTCCACTACTGGAAATATATCACAAGGATGTTATTGACAGCAGGAAAAAAAAACCATTCACACAAAAATGTTCCTAACAACATTATCTGTGATAGTAAAAAGCTAAGAGTATGCTCCATGATTAGGGAATGGTTGGACAAATTATGGCATGTGTATACATACATATGTGTGTGTACATGTATGCATGTATATTACATATTATGTATATTTATCTATCTCTGTTTCTCTATCACACATATAATATGTGAAAGACAGTATAGTGATGTAGAGAGCAAGTCCTATATTTGCTCCATACTGTCTACATAACTCTGGGTAAATCATTTAAATTCTGAGGTCACTCTCTAAAACTATAAACTGTACTGAAAATATCAACCTGCATTGGTAGAGGAATTTTTCTTATTTTGGAAGCTTCTGATACCAACAAATCACAAGTCCTATCTCTAACTCTATACTGCATATCAGTGTGGAAGGACAGGGAAAAAAGCATTTATTAAACACCTACTATATGCTAAGCATAAATACGGTCTCATTTGATCCTCAGAACAACCCTGGGAGATAGGTTCTAATTTTATCCATTCCACAGCTGAGGAGGCTGAAGCAGCAGAGTATAAGTGACTTGGTCAGGGTCACACAGCTAGCAAGCTTCTGAAGTCATATTTGAAGTCAGATTTTCCTGACTCCTGATCTATTTACTGCACTACTTAGCTGCTTCTGTGTATGTGTGTGTGTATGTGTGTGTGTTTGTGCGTGTGTAATATTACAGCAACACCATAAGGAATGGCAAATAAGAAGAAACTGGTAGGCATCAGAAAATTCTCATGAAATGATTCAAAATAAAGAGCACAGAGCCAAAATAGCATATACAGTAACTACAAGAACATAAATAAAATCAACATCGAGAAGCAGAAAATATGCCCACCTCTAGTCCATTATAATGGTCTTCTTGAATAGCATAATCTCAGAGTAAGAGGACACATACCTCCATTCTATTGACAAACTATTTTGGGGGAATGTACTTTGTAGGATACTCTTTGGATTTTGTCAATTTACTGAGTTTTCTAAAAAGTAAAATATATCAACTAATTTTTTTTTAAATTAAGGACATTTATTTGTGAAGATATTAGTGGTAAAGAAATTGAACTATCACCAGACGTTCAAAGAAAATTCTAATTTCTAAATCAATTTTCATCAGTATCTATCTTTTCCTGATTATTGTAATATATAATCATGACTGACATTTCTGTACCTCTTTATGGTTTTTCATATGGATTTCATGAACAACTCCCTATTTCCCCTCCCTTTTCATCTACTTTAGAAAAATAATCTGATTTGCATATAATGAGGAGCTGGCCAACAGAAACCCTAGTCTGAGGGAATGTACAATAAACTCTGCTTGCTTCTAACTCATGTCAGGGTATGGTCAACTTGCTTCTGGAATTAGGTAATGATGCAGATTGAAGTGGTTCTGCATCTTTGTTCAGAGGATGTACAAGCATTCTGTGTCTGTTTTCTATCTGTTTAGTAAGTAGTTAAATAAAACCTTTTGAAAGGCTGCTAAGCCAGAATTGTGCACGTAATATATTACTAATCAGCCACATCAATCTCCCTCTCTCAGAGGCTATGGAGAGAAGTACAGAGAGACCTCAGGCCCCTATCTCTCTACCTGGACCTACATGTGGCCTTGAACACGTGGTACCTCTGTTTCTTTTCTTTGTTGTGTTTGTACCATCTACTCTTAGGTGAATGAGTATGGAAGATGGAATGAATGAGGCTATGACCTTATGAGCTTAGAAGGGTTGGAAGATCACCAAAGTCCAGGCAACTGGAATTCATATTAAAGTTTTCTTGCAGGTGTTCTTAGCTAGCTCAGGCCTGAGGAAGTAACCTACTTAATCTAGTCCCCCAAGGGATAGACCAGGCTGGGATAGACATTGTATCTGATCAGCAAGAGCAACTCTGGCCAACAGTTAAGCTGCATCAATGGGTTAAATGTTGTTAGGACAGTAATTATTGACCAGTGATACTGGGAAGAATTATTTGGGGTGGAGGCTTAAGCCAATATCAGTAAAGAAAAGTCCACAACCCTTTAGGATATTGCCAGAAACCTGAAAGGGAGGTATAGACAGGCGTGATGTGCTGGCATACTTGTGGCTTGGAAAAGTAAGCCCAGAGTCTTGCTATGTGTATTTTAAGTAAAAATAAATTATTCCAGGTACAATGTATTTTAGAAAAGTGAATCATGAAATTACTTAAGGTTTAGGATTTTGTTCCTCAAGGAGGAAGTCAACTTAAGAATAGAACATACTGAAGAAAGTATTCTAAATAGAAAAGCATTTCAGTGGCTGGGTAATTATGAGTTATGTGGTTTTCTAGGAAGTACCTAAAATACATAGCACATGTCTCTTCTATATACTGCTTCCTCCCTTGGCAAAAATATTCTTGGCAGTTTTTATTCCCCAAAATGGACCTAATTCCAAGGTTTCTCCCTTTCTTGACTAGCTTTCCATTTTGTATTTGTATTTGTAGTTCAGACACATGAACACAACATGCATGCACTTATTCACACACCAGGCTAAGACAAAACAAAGACAATATCGTTTCTGTGCCTCTTGGATGTCCCCTCTCCTTCCTCCATCCCCTCACAAAAGATTCAAATGCTCTTGTGATGATCATCTTTGACTTAGTGAATTTCACAGCCTCTTATTGATGAAATTCTTCTAGGATCTGGCAAGATAATTCACCTTTCTGCTCACCTCTCCTACATTGATAAAATGGTGAGAAAGTCCTCCTTTGTGAGGTCTTGGGAGACTCTCAAGGCTGTGAAATAGTGGATTCTCTCTCTTTCCTCTGCAGAAAGGTAACCTTTCATTTGGAGTAAGAGCTAGTGAAGGGAACTCAACGCTTGTCTGAGTTGAGACATGGGCATCCTCTGCTTTATTTTCCAGTATTGAATCAAAAATCCCGAAGTAGGAGAACTTTATCTTAGCTGCTTTTTCATCCTCTTTTCAATGGATGTTCTCCCTGATTTTTGGCGTCTTTGTTTTCTTTGCCCTATAACAGCTGCTCCCTAGGGGCCAGACCCAAGACTTCTCTCCCTAGGCCCCTTGCTTCAGATTTCTTCAATTTCCTGCCAGCCTACCATTTCCCCTGACCCCCACCTCCAATCAAAATTTGCCTGCCCTTCATCTCATTCCTTCTGGGAATGCCAAGACCAAAGTGGAGGGAGTGTTGGTGCATGATTTTTTGTTTACAGATAGTTGTGCACTCAATGCAGCCTCTGAAGCTGAGATACGACAAAGTATGGACCAATTCTTTGCTGCTTGTGCTAATTTTGGCTTAACAAGTAACACCAAGAAAATTCAGGTGTTGCATGAGCCAGCACCACACCATCCATATGTCAAACCTTTGGTTGCAACAAATGGAGAAGTTTTGAATGCTGTGGATAAGTTCACTTACCTTGGCAGTGTACTTTCCAGGGATATACACATTGATAATGAGATTTAGGCACGAATTGCCAGAGCTAGTTCAGTGTTTGGGAGGCTTGAAAGGAAAATGTGAGAGACATGAGGTATTTCACTGCAAGACTGAAGATCTACAAAGCTGTTGTGCTGACCTCGTTGTATGCTTGTGAAACCTGAACAGTCTACCAGCACCATGCCAGGGAACCAAAGCAATTCCATTTGAATTGTTTTAGGAAGATTCTGAAGATCATCTGGCAGGATAAGATACCAGACACGGAGGTCTTTTTTTCAACTCTGCCAAGCATTCAGAGAACACAATTCTAATTGACTGGTCATATTGTTGAAATGCCAAATGTACATTTGCCGAAAAGACTATTTTATGGAGAACTCATACAGGACAAGGGTTCACATGGTGTTCAGAAGAGGTGATAGAAGGACACTCTCAAGGTCTCTGTTAAGAACTCTGGAATTGATTGTGTGGCATGGGAGACACTGGCACAGGACTGCCCAGCATAGCATGCCCTTATCAGAGAAGGAACTGTGCTCTATGAGCAAAGCAGAGTTGAAGTAGCTCAAAAGAAATGCAAGATGGGCAAATTTAGAGAATCCACCCTAAACATTCACATGCACTATTTTGTGCCTGACAAGCACTTCAAGCTCATAATGGTCTAATCAACTGGACACACTGCAACCTGACTCTGTCACAATGATGTCATTTTGGTCCTCTTTGAGAATGAAGGACAACAACCAACCAATCTGGGAATGCTAGAGAACTAAGCTACTTCAGGCATGACCTGCCTGCATGGGTTTGCCAACACACTATAGTTTCATAATATCATTCTCCTCCTCCTCCTCCTCATCACTGCTAACATTCATAGAGTACTTCAAGTTTTTCAAAGTGCATTATATATTTCATTAGGTCCTCACCATATTCCTTTCAGGTAGGTGTTATAGTAATTTCCATTTCACAGATGAGGAAACTGAACTTGTGAGAAGTTAAATGTCTTGACCAGGATGATAAATTTAGTAGCAAATTTCTGAGGCAGGATTCAAATTCAGTTCTTCCTAACTGCAAATTCCGACCTCCTTCCATTGTGTCATACAACTGCCTTTCAGGATGATTGGAGATGGTCCAGGATGCCATGTGAGACCTTGGCCATCCCTTGAGTAACTACTTAAAGAGGCCTAATCATTGAGTGGGTGTATCTCACTCAAAGTGAGAATGTGATAAGACCTTAGCCTGAAAGGACTAGAGGCTCACATTGCTTCCTGGGCCATTTCTGGTCGTCCTGATAAACATCAGGCCACTGGACCCATATGGCTCAGGAGAAGAAAGTGAGGTTGGTAACCAGTTGGTGACCTCCCTCACTCAAATCAAAGTCAACTGCAAGTCATGTCATCATCTTGATGTCATGGTCCTCTTTGAGAATGAAGGACAAATACAACAGCTGCCTTTAATTATGAATTTACCAGTACATTATAATCAACTCCCAAGGTAAAGTCATGAAATCCCATTGTCACATTCTGTGGTTCTACAGAGCTAATATTCCCCTGTGTTATTTCTCTAAATTCCTGATTTTTGCAGTTCCAATTAAAGAAATTAGGGTTAGTGCTGCTGAGGAGATGTGTTACTCTTCCCAGGGAGCATATTTGCATTTTAACAGATTTCTTCTAGAGGCAATGGCTCAATTCCTCATTGACCAATGGTGGAAGCTTCAGGTACATTGGCAGATAAGTGGGGGAGATAAGTGATGTAGGCAGGTATTTGGCATCCTTTTAAGTCCCGCTCCCCCTGGAAGAGTTTTGCTGCCTATCACACCTCCATGAAGGGACATGCCCTATCCTAAAGGCAAGTTTTGCAGACTCTTGATATATCTTCCTTTTTTTCCTTTCTTCCTCCACATCTGCTTCTGTTGAAGTCTCTCCCTTCTTTCAGGGCTCATGGCTTGATTCTTTATTAGAGGAGGCCTTTCAGGAAAATTTCCTTCCCACTAACACCCCTCTTCTACTATCTCTTTCATTCTTTGTTTCAAAACTATTGGTGTACACATTGTTGTTGTTCAGTCATGTCCAGTTCTTTGTGACCCCATTTGTGATTTTCTTGGCAAAGATATTGGAATGCTTTGCCATTTCCTTCTCAATTTATTTTACATATGAGGAAACTGAGGCAAACAGCATTAAGTTCAAGGTCACAGCTAGGAGGCCAGATGCGAAGTCAAGTCTTCCTGACTCCAGACTTGGCACTCTATTCACTGCACCATCTACCTGCCCTTGGTTCACAGGGGACCAAAAATTTAGAGCTGAGAAAAAAAAACCCCAGAGAGGTCATCTAATCCAACCTCTTATTTTACATAAGAGGAAACCAAGACCCAGAATGGCAGAGCGTCTTGTCCAGGATCACACATATTTGACCTCGTTAGAATCTAAATTTCTTAAGAGTAGGGTCACCCTTATGTTTGTATCCTTGCACCCTTCATATCCTCAGATATAGTGGGTGCTTAACAAATGTCAAACTTAATCCAAATGAAGACAGACACTGAATTTTCTGAGGAGACAAAAGTCTGTGACAACACGGAAGATTGTATGATTCCACTGGAGAAATTCTCTGAATGCCCATATTTCTTCCTTTTAAGGAAATTTACCAAGATCTTAAAATGTTAAAATTCCACACTCTCTCATTCTAGTGATTACATTAAGCCTTTAATGGAGGAATGGAGAATTTAGCTCATTCGACAGTCTAGAGTAGGTTTTACTTCACAGAACTTTCATAGAACAAAGCTTTTCCTTCTGTCTCATTTATATCGTGGTTGCCTCCATCATCTTGCAGGTTTGCAAGTAGGAAATGAGGATGCTTGAGGACTCTGCAGCACGGCTTGGGTTAGAAATACCAGTCTTCAAAATTCTCAGTTTGCTCCCAATCACACTTCTGCTTTAGGCCTAGGAGACCTTCCTTTATCTTCCCCCTGGCTCTTCTGTATTGAAAGGCCTTAGGATTCTTAACAGAACTTTCACCTGTATTTTAATAGCCCCCAAGCATGACTTCACCATTTCTGCTTTCCTTCAGTCTTTTGAATAATTCATCTTATTTCCCCTTAAAAAGTTATTGATGTCTTTTTTTTTCACATCACAGTGATTGTTTAATATACCATCCATGAAATCCCATCAAAGAAAAACAGTTAGGCAAAACCAATGGGTACAATGTCAGGTGTGACCATATATGTAATATTCCACACCCAGGGTCCCCTACTTCTTTGCTAAAAAGAAGCAAATGTGAATTCATATGTCTTCTGTGAGTTTGCCCGTACACTTAAATGTTTATGCCACACTGCTTTCAAATAACGATGTGTTTCTTCATAATGTATCATAATTGAATTTACAAATGTTGTCTCTTCTGCTAGAAATTCAGAGGTCAAATGACCCTTCTTTAGGCAGACTTCCTGATTGCTCTATCCTTATTCGGGTGTTTTTGTTGAGAAGGTGTACACCCAAAGTCATGGCCTCCTTGTGCTGAAGTGCTAAAACTGCACAGGAAATGAGCAAATGAGTTTCTTACAAATTCTTTTGATGCTTTTGGTTGCTAAATCATCTTTAATACTGAATATTATCCCAGTTCCACCTACCCAGTGAGCCGCACCTCAACAGAGACTAAAAAGTAGAGAAAATCAGTTCAGCAAAATCAACCAATGCTTCAATTGCATTTGACAATGTATACAATATTCCACACTCATAGTCCCCCATTTCTGTAAAATCCAGTAGTGGGTATGAGATATATTTTTTGTATCTCTTTTTGGGGCCACGTTTGGTCATTATAACTAAACAGTGCTCAGTTTCATTTTCCAGATCACTTTGATGTGCAGTGGATAGAGTGCCTGCAATCAGGAAGACCTAAGTTTGAATCTGACCTCAGACACTAGCTGTGTGACCTTGGGCAAGTCACTTAACCCTGCTTGCCTCAGTTTCCTCATCTGTAAAATGAGCTGGAGAAGGAAATGCAAACCATTCCAGTATCTTTGCCAAGAAAACTGAAATGGGGTCACAAAGGGTCAGATCTGACCAAAATGACTGAACAACATTCTACCACAGAGCAACACTATTTTAGTTCTCCTGGTTCTAGGTACTTTTGTCAGGACACCTGGGTCATTCATCTTCCTGGCCCAGGGTCTTTTTGTCTTGGTTGCTGAAGAAATATTTATTCTTTTTCTGTTTTCATCCAGTTTCCATCCCATTCAGAATGAGCCATCCTACTGAGCCCTAATAGTTCCTCAGGAAATAGTTTCAATCCCCTGTTTCTACTCATGCCCCAGGTAGAGGCCCACATTCTTGCCTCCTGTAGTCAGGGCATAGTGGATAGCCCTGGAATTAGACTCAGGAAGACCTGGTTCAAACCCCACCTCAGACACTAGTGACATGACATTGAGCAAATCACACCCTCTCTGGCCTTCAGTTACCTTATCTGTAAAACTGAGAGGGCTGGCTGTCCTCAGTAATCTGTGAGGTCCCTCTTAGCACTAGATCTAGGATCCTTTGATCTACTCCTAGCATCTTTTCTCTCTCCTCAGTTCCAGGCTGTGTATATAACTCCCTAATGGCCATCTCTCCTAGGATCTTACTATTACTACAAATCAATGCAACCAAGACCAAAAATTCATTGTTTTGTCTCCCAGATCTTGTCTCTTCCTATTTTCCACATATATATGTAATGGGAAGTGAAATTTTAACTCATCCTCAGTATTCTGTCAGCCACTAAGATTTATTGATATTTCTTTTTGAAAAGTTTTTAACAAAGAAATACTTCAAGTATAGGATAACAAATATATAAACATACATCATGTGGGGCATAATCTGCACTCCACCCCATCTGTACTACCTTAACTATGGGGTGGGGAGGGGAGGAGAAAGGAAGAGTAGGGATGGGAGGGGAGGGGAGGGGAGAATAAGGAAAGAAAAGGAAAGGGAAAAGTAGTGGGGGCAGGATTAAGCCTGTGGCTTCAGTTCCTATAGAGCATAGGCCAAGCTCCAAGTCCAAAACCCACCTTGGACTCATGTGCCAAGCTCCCCAGCTACTCTGGGCTTCCCTTCCTAGCTGGCTGCAACATCCTGCCTGGAATTCTGCCTCCAAGGTCACCAGAGTTTGATTCTGGGTCTGATGTGCTTAGAAACTGAGAAAGACAAACAAAACAGAATAAACAGAAATACCCCAAGTCCATTTCTTGGGACCAAAAGGCCTGGGTTGGGGGGAGGACCGAAGGAAGCCCCTTCTTCCCTCTTAGGTTCAGTTCATGGTGACCTCAGTGTAGTGAAACTGACTTTCACCCTCTGAGGACACTGAGAAAAGAGCCATGCTGATATTTCTTATGAAATATCTGTCCTACCCATCATTTCTTTTCCATTCCCCTTCCTTCTTTCCTAGTCTAAATCCTCATCACTTCCCCCCTGAGTTATAGCAAGTCTCCTAATTAGCTTCCCTGACTCCATACTCCCTCCCCAATCCAACCCACCCAGAACTACTTGAGCAATTCCTTTAATGTTTCTGTCATGTCATTACCCTGCTTAAAAGCTTTTGATGTGATGCTATTTCATATTCCACCACTTACAACTCATCTGCTTGACTTTCTAGGCCCTGCCTGATCTATTCAATGTAATTACACTTGACTTTATGGGTTCTTCAATCCTCAGTGAAGAACCCATGGGGATCCACTTTTTGCACTGGAAACACATACATAGCTAGTTCTTATCCAGCCACAGTAAACAAGATGCCAAATGATGTCCTACCCTCCTGTCTTGAGGTGAGAAATGCAAAGCGCATTCAGGAAAAGGCAAGTAGTCTAGGGTGGTTGAGCCATGGGGTGTGTCTAGGGGAGAAGTTTGGAAAAGTGGGGTGGCATATATTGGTGTGCTGTTGTGTAGACTCCAAATAATTCAGAGATCAATTCCTAATCACCTCATCCAACCTCTGATCCTTGTTCTTTTGTGCTTAGTGTGAGTCTCTACATGTGGATTCTTCCCTTCATGCTTGCTTCTGACTGAGTCTCCTTGTCCAATCGAAGTGTCTAAACATTGCCTCCCTCTTCCTTGGTTCAGTTGCTTTGGATTCTACATCATAGCCACTCCTTCTCACACTAAATCTCTGTACTCAGATTCTATCTTCTGCAGGAAGCCTTTCTTGTCCTCCCCCTCCCCACTCCCACCTTCTTCTATACCCTTGAATTCCCTCTGAGATTATCTCTAATTGATCTTGAATAAATCTTTCATGTACATACTTGTTTGCGATCATCTCCACCGTTAGGATGTGAGAGCCCTGAGGTCATGGATTGTTTTTGTCTTCGTTTGTACCTCCAGCACTTAGAACAGTAAGCACATAGCAATTTGTAAGTATGCACATAGTATACATAGTAGGTGCTTAATAAATGCTTTTTCTAGCTTGATGAGACTGACTTATACTGCAAGTTATGGGTTTATGACATTTGCATGCCTCTGCATTCCATACTGATGCCCCTCACCCAAAATGAAGACCTCTTGTCTGTAATTCAGTATTTATCATAATTCACTGACCAGCTCTCAGTCTTGGAAACTCCCAGTCCATACTGCCCTGCTCTCTTCACACTCACACACTCTACCATGCCCTTTAGTCAATTCAATTCATTTCACCTTTTTCAGACTCAGTTTCTTCATCTGTAAAATGGGGATAATAATAACATTAACCTTCCAGAGCTGTCATGAGGATCAAGTGAAATAATAATTATAAAGCACTTAACGCAATGCCTGATGCATCATAAGCACTGTATGTTGTTGCTGTTCAGTTGTGCCTGATTCTTCATGATCCCATTTAGGGGTTTTCTTACCTGGAAATCCTCTCCTTTATTCAAGATCAAGGTTAATTTTACCTCCTCCATGAAGTCTTCCCTAAATGTTCCATGCCCCGTTGATCTTTCTCTTACCAACCAAGCAGTTATGGTCAGAATTCATTGCTCTAGAGTTGCCTAATGTGTCAGTGGGGAATGTAGGCTCTTCAGTTCTGACATTTATTGGCTCCTCACCCCTATTCCTGTTAGCTCAGAAAGAATTTCTAATTACCAAAGTGCCACACATTCATGACCACATGGCCAACCGGATGAGGGTAGCTCGCAGTTCTTGTCTTTCTAGCCATCAGAGAAGAGATTTCATCTGTTCCAACATTTGTAGGCCTACTTAGCTCTGGCCCAATAGCCAACTCAAAAGCTTTTTTTATTTTTTAATCAACAGCAGTCAGCTGACAGGAAACGGTAAGGGTACCGTACCTTCTCTTGTTGAGGCTTGTCCTTTGTTCTCCAAGAGGTCCATGGAATCAGGAAGGTGACGCCATGACATGCAAGAGAATTGGATTTAAGTGAGGGAGGGCTATGCAAAGTCATCAGTCTCACTTTCTCCTCCATAGCCATCTGGGTCCAGTGGCCAGACATGGATCAGGATGACTGGAGATGGCCCCACCTTTTCTGGAATGTGGAGAGAAAGACCTCCATCACATAGCCAGAGTACGTTGCACGCGCTCTAAGGATGGGATACTCATTGGCTAGTTTTCCTTTTATACGTTGTTGTATTTGTTGTGCGTATTGTTTTCCTAGTTCTGTTCTCAGCATCAGTTTGCATCAAATACATAGGCAAATGGAGAACTGAAGTGGAGAGGATTGAGAGAGAAAAAGGATACTTTCAATAGTTACTCCTTGCTTAGAGATAAAGGCCAAACTTCTTGGGTTGGGATTCAATCTTTCCACACTGGCTTCAACCTCTCTTCTTTTCTCAGATTTTCTTCTACCATTCTAATCCCTTTCTTTCGCTTTTCTAGGAATTCTTGTTGGACTTGTGTTCAATTTGCATTTTTTTTTCCTTTGAGGTTTTGTAGCAGTTTTCACATTGTCATGGTCTTCTGAGTTTGTATCTTGATCTTCCCTGTCACCATAGCAGCTTTTTTGGTCAGGCTTTTTTTTTGTTGTTTGTTCATTTTTCCAGCCTATTTCCTGATTTTCCAGCTTCGCATTCAAGTTGGGCTCTGTTCCCAGAATGAAGTGGGGCACTTTCTCAAGCTTTAAGCCTTTATGTGCGGTTGTTTTTGGAGTTGATTCTTGGGGTCTGTAGATTTTCCTGGTTCTTCCAAGGTATGATCTGAGGAGAGATGTGGTCACTGCTCTCCTGGTCTGTACTCTGGTCTTTACCCAGGAAAGGGCCCACATTCTCTGCAGCATCAGGTACTATTGCTCCCCTTTGCCCTGGTACTGAAATCCAGAACTGCATATGGTCAAAGCACAGTGCCAGCAAAAGGTCCCCTTAATCTCTGTGAGGCCAGTTGTCCCATTCCCTTCCCATCGGTAGGTTGAGAACTCCAGAAGTTGCTACAACCACCTCCAAGGCCTGCTGTGTGGTGTGCTCCAGGTAGTCCCCACCCTGGTGTCACAGACCTCTCCTGCCAAACTCCTAAGTGGTCTTGATCTGGAAAAGTCTTGTGCTGACCTTTTGCTTATTCTACCACTTCAGAATTGGATTTGAAGTGTTATTTTAAAGTTGCTTGGAGGGGGATATTAGGAAAGTTCTGTAAGGTTGTTGTCTCTAGGCTAACATCTTGGCTGCTAGATACCTCCAAAAGTTTCAGCCTCCTTTCTAGATCACATGTCTCTCACCACCTTCCTTATTGACCCTCCACTCCAACCAAACTACTGCATTCACTGTCCCCTGAAGAAGCTTTTTCTGAGAAAGGTGTGCCTTCACTCACACTGTCTTGTAAATCTCTAATGCACTTATATAGTAAAATGCATCATATTGCTGACTTATTGCCCCATTATACCATAAGCCTTCTGAAGGTTTTTTTTCTAAGTCTAACCAAACTTTGTATCTCCATCACTGCTTAGCAATGCTCCCTTTGCACATAGCAGATGCTGAAGGAATGTTTGCTGGATCACTTTATTAAATAAGGGAGTCAGCATGGCACAGTGGTTAGTGTCCTGTACCTTTATTCAAGAGCACCTGGGCTCAAATAGTGTCTCAGATACTTGTTAGCAGCATGAACTAGGCAAATCACTTCACCTTTCTCAGTCTCAGTATCCTCATATGTAAAATGGGAATATTAATAATAGTACCTACCTCAGAGATGTTATGAGAATTAAATTGGGGTAATGTAAGTAAAAGCATTTTGCAAGCCATAAATGTGAGATATCATTATTACTGTGTGTATACACACACACACACACACACACACACACACACACACACAATTAAGGTAACCCAGTTCTTGAAGCAAAAACTCTTGTCTCTCAGTCTTTTCCTTTGTTTCACTGTGTGTATGTATATGTACATGTGTGGGTATGTATATATGTATATGTATGTGTGTATGCATATGTATATATACACATTTATGTGTATATGTATGCATACATGTGTGAACATGTATATGTACACATTTTATATGTATGTGTGCATATACACACATGTATATATAATATTTATGTATATTGTTCATATGTGTATATGTATCTGTCATTACGCAGAGGCAACATTTCACTACAGTGTCTAAAGAGAAGGAGTGATTACTATTACTGGCAGATAGCAGACTGGTCACCAAATCTTGTTGTTTTGAGTCACTTGAAAGAGCTAAAGGCAGGTGGGACTCAGTCAAGGAGATGGGAAAGGGTGTGTGGTCATGATGGTCTCAATCATACTGAGTTTTGTTTTTTTTATCCTGTGTTCTGTGTTCCACCAAAGTACTGATGTGCAAGGGATACTGTAGCAAGGGAGGTGAGTATGACTGTGGTTCATTTGGTTTCTTTGTGCTACAGGATGTTGCATAGTGGGGCTTGGTACAGAGCATCTGGCTCTGGGTTAAGCACATTGGACCGCCAGTTGGTATTGACACCACTTCAGATTTAACTCCCAGTGGCATAGCTGAATTTGTGCTCTGAGATTCTCTCTCATCCTGGAGAGGCTCGGATGAAATACTTTTGTTTATCTCTGTGATTACTCCTGTCTTTCTTCCCTTCTGAAATGCCTTCTCTGCTTCTTCACTTACTCAAAGCATATCTACTTCCAGTCTGACCCTTCTCCTTCCTTCCCTGCCCAGTGCAGTCTATACTGATCTCTTCCTTCTCTGAAGTTTTAGGATACTTAGTGTCTGTACAATTCATCTAGTAATAGATTGGGTTCTTCCTAGGGATATTTCTTTCATTGTTGGTAATTGATCTATCAATAAGCATTTTTAAGGTGCCTATTAGGTGTGAGAGATACAAGTACAAAAACAAGACAATTTTTGCTCTCAGAGATGTTACATCTTATTGGGAGGACACAACAGGTTCACATTTAAGTAAACAGAGGCGATATGAACAATTTCTGTGCATATACATTACACATATGTCCATATCTATGTGCACATGTTCCTATACCCATGTACATATAAGATACTCATATGTGTGTATGAAACACACACAAACTGCAGAGTGATTTCAGTGGCAAGGAGAGAAGGGACAACTGGATCAATGAGAAATGGTCTCCTGTAGGAGGTGACACTGGAGGTGAGCCTGGAGGAGAGCTAGGAATTCCAAGAGGTGGAGGTAAGAAGGAAAATCATTTCAGGCACTGGGAGACGGTCTATGCGCAGGCAAAACAGAAAGGAGATGGAATCTTGAGTACAGGGACCAGTAAGTCAGCCAGTTTGGTTGTTTAGAGCTAATTAGAGTATGGGAAATATAATCAGCCTGGATAGACCAGTTGGAGTCAGTTTGTAAACTGCTTTAAATACCAAAGAGATGATTTGTATATTATTTTAGAGGCAATAGGGAGCCACTTGAGCTTCTTGGGTGGGAGAGTGACATGGTCAGACTTCTGCTTCAGGAATATCTCTTTGTTAGCTCTTTGGAGAATGGATTGGAGAAGAGAAAAACTAGAGGCAGGGAGATCAGTTAGGAGGCTATTGTTCTGAATTGTTATTTAATCTTGTATTATTATTTAACTTAATAGGAGTTTCTGCTGTCTTTCCAATCCAATTATAAGCACTTTGGGGGCAGGGAATAGACCTCATATATCTTTGTATCTTCATCAGCAACTTTTACATAGGGTAGGCTCTTAAAGCATATTTATTGCTTTGAAATTAATGATCTACGTGAGTTCTGTTCTCGATTTTAATTTTTTTTTTTTCTGAAATAGAAGTCCATCTGTTTGGCTGGGTATTTTCTCTGATGGAGCATGCATTATGTAGCAAGACAGATGATGGATTTCAAGGCACTATTCCCTAAGCCTCGCATCTGCCCCATGGTGGGTATCAAGTTACCGGTGTCTCTGCAACAGATGTCAGCAACTCTGGCTTTTCTCTTTCTTTATGTAACCTCAGGGCCTCTCCTGAGCAGCCAAATTTCACCTAATCCTAAATCTTTCCTGGAAAAACACACACACACATACACACACACAAGACAAGGAGGGGAAATGAGGGACCAAATGCGTATGCTTCCTCCTTTACAGGAGCAGAAGATCCCAGAGTGGGCTCAGGAAAAAAAAAAGGCTGCTTCTCTCCAAACCAAACACCATCCGTCATTTGACTACAAACTCCAGAAGACAGAGTGATTTTTATATACCTATGGCATGACTGGGTCAGAAATTATCAGAGACTACAAACATAGCAGATCAGGGAGGCAGGCCACTTTTTTTTTTCATAAAGAGAGTTTAGCATCATTGATTTAGAGCTAAAAGGACTTTAGAGGTCATTCTAGTCCAACCCTCCCCCCCTCCATTTTACAGCTGAAAAAACTGAGGCCCAAAGAGGTCGAATAACATGCCCAAGGTCACACAGGAAGTGGAAGAGACGCCATTTGAAACCAAGTTATGTAACTCCATACCTAATGCTCCTTCCATTATTTCGTGCTGATTTATAGGGGAAAAAATAATGCAGATCCATGTTAGGAAAAGGGAACTCAATTTAAAATTGACTTTATTGTCTTCTTGATTGTCTAGATTAAGAAAGTGATGGAGAAAATGTCAGTAATGCATATTAAATTTAAGTGTCCAGCATGCCCCTACTTTAGCCATACATTGTGCTAAATAACAGAGATGGCAATGAGATGAAGAAAGTAAAAAACAAGGCAGACGGGAGAGAGAAAGCAGGTAGGGAAAGGCATGAAAAAGATAACAAAAAGACCGAGAGTGGGGAAAGGCTAACATTTCTGACCCAAGAAGCTTTGTCTTAGAACTCTCCCCTCCCCAGTCCTCTGCTCATCTCCTTTAGTCACCTGTCTCTGATCCCCCTTTCCCTCCCTCCACCTTCCAGTCATGTACACAAGACCAGCTCTTTCACTTGATCTTATCTTTTCTCCTCTTGAAGTAAGGAATTCAGCAGTGGACTAAGAGCTGGAAAGCAGCCCGAGTTCTCTTCTGGGCTCATATGCGACCTTGGGTGGTCATTTCATCACCAGTGCAATCATGTACAAAATAATAGTTGGACTAGACCTTAGATTTAACTTAGAAGGGACCTAGAAGTGATCTAGACTAATCTCCTCATCCTACATATGAGGAAACTAAGGCTCAGGGATGAGACACGACTTCTCTAGAGTCACTCTGGTGTTAAGGAACCAAGATAGTATTCAAACACAGATCCACCATGCAGAGTACAGTGGGTATTGTCAAAAGGAATGACAAGGTATTTGCTCTCAAAGGACTTGCCCTATATTTGAGGAGATACAATATATATGTGTTGGAGACTTGAATACATTTGCGAAGCTATACACAGGTTAAGATAATCTGAGAGGTCTGTGATCTCTCAGTACAAATAGCACATCACCCATGCATTCTCAGCCTGGCATAGTCTCATCTATGTCTTTCTGTAAAATTTCCACAGGCATTAGGGACAAGACTGACACCTGTACACTATTAGTTTAGGGTTGATCTTGGGATGAAATGAAGCACTATGAGTCATTGGAGTAATTTAAAAAAAAAAAAGGTTTACTTAGTTCTAACATAGCAAGGATATGCAATAAGGATACAGAGGCAATTAGTTTCTATAAATTGCCCATCTCCTCTCCATATGGAAATACATCTGGTCAGGAGGACGAGGTGTGATGAGTCATATAACCTTCAGACATTCACCAACTTGTAAAGGCCCCTGACCCCCTGTGGATAGGAACATTTGTGCCTCTAGGTGACCAGAAAGCCACCAAGAAACTTCATGAAAGTGAGCCAAACTTGAACCTTCCCTCTCGCTCTCAGCCAGACCAATAAACTCCTGGTTTTGTCATCTTTTCCTAACCCATGTTGGAAAGGCAGAGAGGAGAGTCCCTGTAGTAGCAGTGTACTGGTAAATGTTTAATAACAGGTTCTCTGCAGAAAAAGAAAAGTGTACTCAGAACACACTTTTAAGTTTTATCTGCATTATTAATAGTGTCTTCATTAATTTCTTAAGTCTAGGCAACTAATGAAATAATAAATCAAGCCCTGATTTGTAACAGTTTGCTAATTTCTGAGGTATAAATGATCATACTCAAAATTTAACAATTGTTTCTCCTGAGTCCGGTTAAGCTGGTTCCAGCATTCGCCTGCTTGGAAGGTATTGGCTCTCTTCCAGCAAGTCTCCAAAGTACCTTAAGACTACAGTTATGGATTCTAAGCAAGGACCCCTTTATCTACCTTTAAATCGGAAATGCCAGTGGAATACTCAGGCTGCCTACCAATTGTTCCTCACTCATACTGTATAACCAGCTCATTTCCTTTTCTAGGCATATACCTCTTTGATGACTTTTTTTTAATGCACTCTGTGCAATTCAGCATCAGTAATACATTTATAGTTAACTCACCCCCCACCATGTGCCTCTACATTACCTTGGAAGCTATAGACTTCCACAATTCATAGACAAGCAGTAATGCTGGAGTGTTACTGAATTTTAAAAGATGAATCTTTGTTTCAGAGGAAAGCTTGGGAGCACTAAAAACTGCACAGTTTTCCAGAAGTCACCTAGTTCACTCCTCCTCTTGTTACATTTTGGGTCCATGTCTGCCTGCAATGTCTATCTATAACACAGGTAATAATGAACCAGCTTTGTGGGTAATCTTTCTGGCCACATCTTATAACATAGAGAATATCCATTCTTCATCTACTTGGTTTTTCCTACATTAATAGTTAGGTAGTAGCTTTTGGTTCATTATGCCAATTTAGTCAGTTAACAAACATTTATTCAACAGGTACTATTTGCCAGTCTCTAGGCTGATTGTCATGATTATGGATCTCATATAAGAGTCTCTACAGTGTACTAGAACTTGATGTGATCAGCCCAATGTCACCTGCTAATGGAGTATATCTGTAGGATCTTATCATTCATAGGTAATCCCCTTTTTATTTAGATTCTGCTTGGGGTATCCTCTATAATGGTAGCAAATACTTTGGGTGAGCAAATACCTTCTTATTTTATGATTCACTTGATATTCATAGCAAAAAGATCATTAAATAATAAGAAAAGCTCACAGATAGAGATATATAGTCTGCATAGTACTTCATACACTATCCCATTTGATCCTCATAACAACCCTGGAAGGTAGATAGTATTATTATTTCCATTTTACAGATGAGAAGACTAAGTCTGAAGGAGGTACTTTGCCATAGAAAATAAGAATCTAATTCAAGATTTCAGGTCTTGTTAAACTTAAGGTCTTGCTGACTACAGAATGAATGCATTAACCACTATATCGTGTTGTCTCTCAAAGTTAGCTTTGTGTTAAATCTTTCTTATACGATATTGACATCTGTACGAGTGATATCTTTTCGGAGGATAATCTATAAGGCAGCGTTATGCTCCAAAATTTCTGTCTCAAATAAGCACTCTTTTTTGATGGGCTGTGTTTTGTCTCAAGCTGATAATATCAGTGTTACTTACTCAAATGGTCTTTTCTACTCTTTTCGGCAAACAAAATGTCCACGTAACAAAAAGGCCGTGTCTTACACCCATAGTCTCCCAAATCTACAGAGAAGGGAATAAGGTATATTTTCTTTTCTTTTTCAGGATCAAACTGAATCATTATAATTTCATAGATTCAGTTTTATTCTTGTTTTTTCTACTTTCAATGTAGTAGTCCTCATGTATATATTTTCCCAGTTCTTCCTACTTCACTTTGTATCAATTTATATGTCTTTCTATGCTTCCATTTTCATATTCACTTTTTATTATGGTGCAATAATATTCCATTATATTCAGTACCACATTTTATGTAACCATTCTCAAGTGGATCCAGGTCTTCATGATACCATACCCATAATATCTCTTGACTCTTTCTCCCCTGCATTGTTCCCATTTGTAGCACACTAATACAAGACTTCATTACCACTCCTTGAACTATCGCAATAGCCTCCTTGCCTCTGCTCTTTCTCCTCTTCTTTTTTTTTATGCTGCCATCATGTAGTGAAGCTAAGGTGAAAATGAAGGTAAGATGAATGTTTAAAATGGCATTGAAATCCCTTCGCAATCTGGTTTGAACTCACTTTTCCACTCTGATTATACTCTCCTTGATGCACTCTAAAGTCCAGAAAAACTGACCCTCTTGCTATGACATATCATCTCTCATCTCCATGCCTTTGCACCCTTGGAAGGTACTCCATCACTTCTGCTTATTGGAATCCCTAGTTTCCTTCAAAGATCAACTCATTTTTGTCTTTATAATGCCAGTACCAGCACTGTCTTGTGATATACTTGGTGATCTGGTCATGTTATGCATCACCTTAAGAGTCTGTGGTGACTTCCTATTGCCTACTAAATACAATTCAATCTCTGTATCACAGTATTAAAGGTCTTTCATAATCTGGTGCCACCTTATTTTTCCACCTTTATCTTAAATCATTCTTTCTCATTACTCTACATGCCAGACAAACTAGATTACTCTTTATGTATGAAAACATGTGGCATTCTCATTCTAATATTTTTGCTAAGATTGTTCCCGGTGCCTACAATTCCCTCCATTTAAAACCCAACTTAAATGCTATCTTCTTCAGGAAGTCTTCCCCTATTATTGACCATTCCTCCTTTGGTGAAGCCCTTCTTTCTCAGATCTCACATAGTATTTTGTCTTATAGCTCTTTAATTCACTTATTGTTCAGAATTATTTTAGCTGCCTATGTTGATACATCTCCCTATTATCTCTCTATTAAGCTGAATATTCCTTGAGACAAGTAATTGTGTCTTATAACCTTATATATACCCTAGATCTGAGGACAGATATGTACACACAGTGGGCAATTCATAAATTCAGTAGCAGTAGTTGTTGTAGTAGTAGGTAATTAATAAATGCATTAGTAGTTGTTTAATCATTTTTCAGTCTTCATGATCAATTTGGGGTTTTCTTAGCAAAGATACTAGAGTGATTTGCCATTACTTCTGTAGCTCATTTAACGGATAAGGAAACTGAAGCAAAAAGGGCTAAATGAGTTGCCCAGAGTCACACAAGCTAGTAAGTATCTGAGGCCAGTTTTGAACTCATGAAAATGAGTTTTCTTGATTGCAAGCCTAGTGTTCTACGCACTGCATCACCTAGCTCACCAGTAGCAGTAGTAGTAACATTACTAGGCAATTAATAAATGCATTAATAGTAGTTGTTGCAGTTGTAGTAACAGTATTAGCTACAAGAATATAAGGAGGAAATTGAGAAAATGGGGCAACCTTTAGCAGTGATGAGGGGACATGAAGAACTTGTTTGTTGACACATTATTTCAGATGTTGGTGAAGCAACTGCTGAAGATGTCCTTTAGATAACTGGAGTTATGGGACTTGAAACAGGGTATGAGGTCAGGTTTGGAGACATACATTTGGCAGTGTTCCACTACTGAAATCATAGTAGCTGGATCAATACAAGTGAATAAACAGCTTGAGAAAGTAGATAACCATGAACATATTTGTAAAATGAGGTATAAAGTCCCAGAGTTAAGGTCTTAAATTATTCCTATTTCCCCCCAATTTCTTTATGCCTAGAAAGGAATATTGATTTTTTTGAGATACATTTCTATAACACAATGAACTATTCTTCTTTAGGTTTCTGAAGCTATTAACTTCAGAACTAAATTTTGTTTCAGATATAAGACAAAAAGCCCCCAGACTTTCAATTCCTCAGTTCAGTTGGCTGTCTTGAAATTCAGCATTCAGAAGGGTTGAGTTTTTAAAATTCAGATTAAAAGTCAGTTAGACATATATAATTAGTGAACTACTATACTAAGCAGTGATGAAGAGTGACAAACTAAACTTGTTGACACATTAAGCTTCAGATGTCAATGGAACAGCCAAGTGAGATGTCCTTTAGATAATTATAGTTGTGTGATTAGAGACAGGGAATGAGGTCAGGGTTGGGGATGTATATTTGGAAGTAATTCACTAGTGAAATCATGGTAGCTAGAGCCATGAGAGTGGATGAACAGCTTGAGGGAGTGTAGAGCCATTGACGTATTTATAAAATGAGGCATAGACCCCCCCAGAGCAGAAAAGGCAAACTTTGAGCCAACTTTGATGACAGTTCGATTTAAGCTTTGCTGCACTCCCCCCTCTCCTTCCCCTCCATTATAACAACTTTCTCATGCCTCTTTTATGTGGGGTAATTTACCCCATTCAACCTTCTTCTTTCAGTGAAATTTTCTCTCTCATCCTTTTACATTGTTTTTTTGGGATATCATCCCATCAAAATCACTTATATGCTCTCCATCTGTCTTCATATACTTGTTCTAAATGCTCTTCTAGTAATGAAGTTGTTAAGAGTTAAAATGCTATCTTGTCACATAGAAATATAAACTGTTTAACCTTATTGAATTTCTCTTGTTTTCTCTTTCTTGTTTACTTTTTACCTTTTTATGTTTCCCTTGAGTCTTGTATTTGGAGGTCATTTTTTAAAAAATTCATCTCTAGTTTTATAATTACAAATGCTTCAAAGTCCTCTATTTCATTAAATACCCATTTTCCCCTGAAAGATTATATTCAGTTTTGTTGGGTAGGTGATTCTTGATTGTAATCCTAACTCCTTTGCTTTCCAAAATATCATATTCCAAACCCCGCACTCCTTTAATGGGGAAGGTGCCAAATCTCATGTAATCCTGACTGTAGCTCTACAATATTTGAATTGTTTCTTTTTGGCTACTTGCAATACTTCCCCCTTGATCTGTAAACTCTGGTATTTGGCTACGATGTTCCTAGGAGTTCTCATTTTGGAATCTCTTTCAGGCAGTGATCAGTGGATTCTTTCAATTTCTATTTTGCTGTCTGATTATGTATCAGGGCAGTTTTCTTTGATAATTTTTTTGAATGATGCTAAGGTTTTTTTTGCTTTTACTATGGCTTTCAGGTAGTCCAATAATTCTTATATTATCAATCCTGGATCTATTTTCTAGGTCAAATGTTTTTCCAATAAGAAATTTCATATTTTCTTCTATTTGTTTTTATATTTTTGATTTCATTTTATCACACCTTGATAACTTATGGAGTCTTGTTTAATTCTGATTTTTAAGGAATTGTTTTCTTCAGTGAACTTTTGTACTTCTTTTTTCATTTGGCCAATTCTATTGTTTTAGGCAGTTACTTTCCTCCATAAATTTGTGTATATTTTTTTCCTCATGCTATTGACCCTTTTTTTCATGATTCTCTTGCATTGTTCTCATTTCTTTCCTCAATTTTTCTTCTAGTTCTCTAATTTGCTTTTTAAAATTCTTTTTAAGATCTTCCAGGAATCCTTTTTGGGCCTAAGATTTTTCTTTGAAGCTTCACATGTAACTATTTTGACACTATTGTCCTCTTCTAAGTTTATGCCTTGATCCTCTCTATCACCATTGTAACTTACTATAGTCAAGATCTTTTGTTTGGTTGGTTTTTTGCTTATTTTTTTCTCCCTTGTGGGCATGCAACTGTGTGCATGTGTGTGTGTGTGTGTGTGTGTGTGTGTGTGTGTGTGTGTGTGTGTGAGAGAGAGAGAGAGAGAGAGAGAGAGAGAGAGAGAGAGAGACTTGGTGTTTTATGCGAGAGTTGGGCTCTGGTCCTGCACTATTCCAAGCTTTTTGTTCTTGGGCTCTCCGTCTTACTGCTGTCTTTCACTGGGCTTCAGGGCTTAGCTACTTGTTTTCTCTGGAGGGTAGGCTTTCCTTCTGGCTTGTCCTGGAAAGTGGGGCCTCCCTGTTGTCCTCCTCTCAGTATGGGGTTTAGCTGCTGACCTGCTCCAGTGATGGGGCCTTACTGATGTGTTGCTATGGTAACAGAGTCTTTCTGGTGGATGAATCTGGAGGAGAGATCCTGTTGCTGGTCTGACCAGGGGCGAGGCCCTGCTGCTGAGTTGCTATGGAAATAGGGTCTCTTTGTTGGACCCCAGGGGTGGGGTCTTGCAGTTGACCAACTGAGGTGGGGCTTCACTACTCCTCAGCAGTGGGGTCAAGGCCTGGCTGGTGGCTTGCGCTTGGGGCAGGGTTGCTAGGGTGGGACTTTGCTGTGCTGCACAGACTGCTCATTTGCTAAGGGGTCTGTTGGTGTGCTGGAGGGCAGGGCCTCACTGACAGATTGCCCCAGGCTTGGAGCCCTGCTTCAGGTCCTCTTCTGTGAGGCTTGCTGCTGCTGCTGCTCTTGGACTTTGTTCACCTCACAACCCAGTGAGACAGACCTTTCCTGCAGGGCTGATAAGCTGCTTCCCTGCTCCTAGATCAATTCTGAGGCAGTTTTCTCATTGTTTAGAGGGGAATTTGGGAGGGCTTCAGAGGGTTCTTTCTTTACTCCACCATCTTGGCACCCAAACTTCCTTAATTAATAATTTCAAGCAGAGGTTGGATGAATAGTTGCTGTCTCTGTCATAGAAGGGAATTTTGACCAGATGCCTATTGGACTAGATTTCCTCTAACTAGACCTTTCCAACTCTTAGATTCTGTAAAATCCATAATAAAACCAATCCAAGATAGAGATTATTGCCAGACCACAATAAATTAACTTCCTTGGTGTCATGGAAACACAACACATTCTTGGTTGCAAAATAGCATGAGCCAGGAAATTTGGGAAAATTCCAAAGAAATAACACAAGAGAAGGCATTCTTGGAATCAAGCAATCCTGAAGGGACTTCCAGAAGTCAGCTGGATCATCACCCTGCCTACATATTGGATAGTACCCAAACCATGAGAAAGATGGAAGCTAGTCTGAGCTTAAAGACCTCTGGAGAAGAAGACACTTTACTATGACCTTCATTAGCAATTTATTCAAGAATTTATCATGCAGTCTTAATTGAAGGGACATTCTTATGCCTAGAAACAGTTTAAATCTGTTTTCTTTTGGTCTCTCCTAAGCAAGAATGAACAACTGGTTATCATTCTTCTTATCAATTGCCTGATCACTTTGGTCTTCAGACCACCCTAGTGGGACTGAGGATCCTTGGCCCAATTACAACATCTGCTGGTTAGTTTGGATGACAGCTGCCTCATAAACAAAATATTAGCTCATGTCAGAAACACAAGAAGAGACATTTTCAAGGACTACCATTGCTCCTGTGACCACATTTTGAAATCATTGCTGTCTGTATTTGCAATATGAGCAAAGGCAAAAAGACAAGAAATAATTTGTCAATTACTAGGGACATTATATTGCAGGGAAAGGAGTAGAATGAGATAAGACTGGAAAGGTAGGGCAGCCTCATGCGCCAAGTTAAAGAGGTTAAAATGATTGAATTTCACTTGGTTTTCAATTAAGAGCAAATATGTAAGGAAGACACACTAGTCATTTCTAAGAGCACCAGGTTTTCTTATAAGCCTGTTCTCAGCCCACATAGGAGTTAGTGAATTGTTGGAGAGTGAAAAAAGCAGAGTCACATGTATAAAATAAGACTTTAAAGGCAAATAAACACATCTGTGCCTGTCCCCCATCAATCTGACTGTAATGGCGAGTAAAGTAGGATCTTTTACTGTTTGAGTATAATGCCTCTATGTGAAAGTGACTGAGGAGGATCTTTCCCACCCATTGATGAGCCTGCCCATTGTGGGAAGCTTGATTAGGGGAGGATCCCAAGTACCTTTGGTTTTTTCTATTGAGGCACTGGGTGAGAGGGTTATGCCCTCTGGCTCTAAAAAGTGTATAAATACTCTGAGAGTGAGGTTTTACGTTGGGGCTTACTGACTAGAAGTGTTAGTTTGACCAGAAGAGGACTCTAGGAAGCTGCTAAGGAGACCCCCTTCTTTGAGAAACCCAGATGTTCCCTCTCTGGTAAAGATGTATGTATGTTAATGGTCAGACATTTTGGAAGCATATCTGCTGACTTTTCATTTCTCTGTATTTTCTTTGAAGTTTGGGGTGCTGACTCCCCTGAAATAGGTGAAGGATATATGTGTTTGGTTAAAGGATTGATACATATGCTTGATTAAAGTGACTGTTATCCCCTCAAAAGTTGCTTTCCTTTTATGAAGGCAGATCTAAGAACCTGTGACAGCAGATCCCCCTGTGTATGTTGGGGTGCTTACTGATACACTGACAAAACTGAATTTAACATTCATGAACATAAAGATAAGAACCTCCAGGTTTCCTATAGGTGGTCATCATATTGTTGAGGAAGACAAAGAAATAAATTTCTGTTTAAGATTATTAGCTTCCAGAAGACAGGAATCATCTCAATTTGCCTTTTCCTCATGTGTATCTATATCAAATCGTTCTATTCTATAGCAAACTCTAAAGATAAATGTAACACTAGAGGGAGTTGGAGTAGGAGGAGAATAATGACAGCTAACATTTATATACAGGGACTTGGGTTCATAAAGTAGTTTTTCTTTTTAAGGAAAGTTTGATTTATTTCTATGATTTTGAGTGTTTCTTTTAAATTAATTTTATTTATTTTCAGCGTTCTACAATCACTACCATATAACTTAGATGATTGTTTTTTCTTCCCTCCCCCCTCCCCCCTCCCTTCCCCTTCTCTCCCCCCTACCTCCCCTTTCCCTCCCCCCTACCTCACCTCTCCCTCTCCCCTACCTCACCTCTCCCTCCCTGAGATGGCTTACAATTTTATATAGGTTGTACACATACATTCCTATTAAACACATTTTCACTATAGTCATGATGTGTAGAAGAATTAAAAGGAATGGGAGAAATCATCTAACAAACCAAAATGCAATAGACACACAAAAAATGATCTACGACTTTCTACAGTTGAATTCCATAGATCTTTCTCTGGATGTGGAAGGCATTTTGCCTTAGAAGACCATTGGGATTTTTTTTTTAATGTCCTTGCATTGCTATGAAGTTCCAAGTCTACCAGAAAAAACTCTCACACACTGTGGTTGTTGCTGTGGACAAAGTTCTCCTGGTTCTGCTCCTTTCACTCAGCATCAGATCATATAAGTCTTGCCAGGCCTCTCTGAAGTCTTCTTGTTCATCATTTCTTATGGTGCAATAGTATTCCATTACATTCATATACGATAATTTATTCAGTCATTCCCCAATTGATGGGTATCCCCTTTATTTCCAGGTTTTGGCCATAAAGTGATTTTTTGTGTGTGTTTTCTTATTTGGTTCTTACAATGGACAGGACTCTGTATTATTATTATCATTCCCATTTTAGAGATGAAGAAAGTGAAGTGTAGTGAGTTATTGAGGGTTACTCAATTAGTAAATATCAAAGGTAGGATTTGAGATCTACCTGATTTCAAATCCCTTCCCCCCCATCCACTCATTCACCATGCTTAACTATGGTCTAGGACTTCAGGGAAAAGTAAGTTACCTGAGGGCAGGCTCTGTTTTTTTCTTTCTTTTCTTGGTATCTCTAGTGATTAGTACAGTATCTAGCACATATTAAGTACTTAATAAATATGGTTGAGGGCAGCTCAGGATAGAGTGACAGGCAGACCTGGAGTCGGCCTTCAAATCTGGTCTCAGATATTTTACTATCTGTGTGACTCTGAACAAGTAACCTAACCCATATGTAAAAATGAGCTGGAGAAGAAAATGGCAAGCCATTCCAGTATTTTTGCCAAGAAAACCCCAAACAGGCGTCATGAAGAGTCAGGCACAACTGAACAACAATTCTGCACATTGCATAATGTAGGTATACTGTGGGAAGGAATGAGTTAATTTAGGTTCTGAATTACTTTGGACCTCTTTTCAGAAAAGAGCTTCGTAAGTTCAAGGTACCATCATGCTGCTTTATTGAGCATTCTTGACTTCTTTGACTTGATACAAAGTTAAGCAGATATGGTTCACCCTGAATAGCTCTAATGAGCAACCATTGTATAAATGTTAGCAAGGGGTAAGATACTATCTGTAATTTACAGAGGAAGAAACTGATGGTCAGAGAGCTTAAGAGACTTGCCCACAGTCATGTGGCTACGCAGTTGGGATTGGTGACTGCCTTTCTGAAACCAGTGTTTCAGGAAAATTACCATTCAAATCCTTCACGTACTCACCAGTCACCTTCTCTCTACACTCTCCCTCCAAATACCAGTTCTGCAACCATGAATTATAATCAAATCAATTCTGCCATGGTTCCTGGATGGAGTATGTCAGTCTACCATGGCTCCACTCACTATCCTTGTAACTTTCTGAACCAACATGTCCTTCTCTGGTCACTATGCCTCTTAGTGGTGTTCCCTATTAAAATGCAAGCTCTTTGAAGGAAGGAATGGTCTTTGCTTTTTTGTACTTATATCCACCATAGCACATAGCACTGTGTTTAGTACTTAGCAAGCTCTTCATAGATAGAGTCAGGCTTTGCAAAATACTGCCTTAGGCAAAATTTGTGTTTGGAACCCTGCAGAATACCCACACCTACATTCAGATGTTCACAATATGACCTTTACACCATCTTACTTTTGTCCTAGATGTCATTGATTCAGAATGACAGAGTGGGAGAACTGATATGGGGTGGGAATGGTGGGAATACGGTCAGAGCTAAAATTAGGAATTTCTTCCATTGGAGTAAAAATAATTGGGGAGTAAGGGTGGCAGTAGTATATAGAATAGTTTAACCATGGATATAGTCATTGTAGGAGTGGGGGAAGTTTCCCAGAAACTCTGGATAGAGGAATGCAAGGTAAATACAGGAACATTGGTAACCAAGGGAAAGAAGTATGTCCTTTCAGGGAGAAAGTGCACTCCTCCCCCATCTCAGGATTGTAAGTATGCCAAGCTGGATGTCAGTACACTGGGCCAAAGTTCCTTTAGCCCAGTTCTAGCTATAACTCTAAAGAAGATAAACACATGAAAGCCAATAGACAGAAAGAGCTAAGAGAAGAAGAAAGGATAGAGACAAAGAGAGATGAGAGTGGGAAAGTAGAACAGAAAAGTGAGAGAACACATAGGAAAAATGGGAGAAGAGAAGAAACATGGATAGAGAAAGGGGAAAGGAAGATAGAGGAAAAGAAAAGTGAAAAAAGATGATAACATAATTAAGCATTTTACGTGCAATTGCTAACTTGAACTTTAGCCCATCTTGACTTTGTAGACTCTAGAAACATATTTATGCCTACCCACCTATGAGACATTGTTCATGCCATTCATTCCTCCTCTTCCACCTGCAAAGTCATCCCTTCCTCCCACTTCTCTCCACCAAGATCCAACCCCAGTACAAATGCTTCTGCTTTGTTTAATCCTCCCACATGACCTGGCATTGTTGTTATGGTCATACAAGCTGAATTTTCATTAAGGTCTTATAATAGAAGTTCTTAACCTGTTTAGTATTATGGACTTCTTGGGCAGTCTTATGAAGCTTCTGAATTCCTTTTGTAATGTTTTTAAATGCATAAAACAAAATACAGGATTACAAAGGAAACCGTGTATGTTGAAATAGTTATCAAAATATCTTTTAAAACAAAGTCAAGTTAAGAACCCTCCAAGGGCTTCCTAGGTAAGCACCTTAACTATTTGTGACTCATATTAGGTAATAAAATTTTTTTGCATAGTAGTAGGTGCTAGATCAGTTATCTGCTGAATGAAGTCTATCAATTTGGCAATCTTATGGCAAATTCTGAGCAACACAGAGATCACAGAGCCTCCAGGGCAAGTAACTCTGGGAGATAGGTATCTCTGCTAAACAGCTTTGTCTGCGTATCGATTGCATGATTTCTTTAGAAACTAACATGAGAACCCTCCTCCGCTTTGGTTCACAGCAAATAATGAGAATATTTGTCAAGCATTTCTGAGTTCTGAGTGTTCGTGAGATGACATGAAATATGATGAAGTAGATAGGAGGTCAGAAAACCCTAGACTGAAGCTTCTGAAATTTTGGGCTTCCTTCAGTCTACATCAGTTCAGAGAAGTCTTCCCCTACCTCTGAATTCTTCAAATTCACTGTTTCTTACGATGAAGAAATTATTTCAGGGGCAAGTCAATTGTTAATCCCTCTAAATGTCAATCTTCTCATCTGTAAAATGGAGATACTACATTCCAAGTCTACTTATTGGGTTATTGTAAAGCTCAGATTAGATAAAGTATGCAGCATTTTGTGAACTTTAAGACATTATATAAAACACTATATAAAAGCCAGTTACTATGAATTGTTTAGCAACTGTTTCTAATGACTCAGAGAATTTGAGAGGGGAAAATAGATTAGTGAAGAACAAGGAAGTAAGAAAATGTATGGAGGCATATATTTCCCAGCATGCTTGAGTTTCTTATTTTCTTTGCCTTGAAGAGACTTCTGCTCTATCTTTCTTTTCCTCTTGTGTGACAGGGATTGGAGAGATTACTTTAATTAGAAGAGCTAGGTGAAGATGGGAGTACTGGTTGTTGTTTACGGCTGTCCCCCTGCCATCATTCCCACTCTTCCTAGAGCTGGGTACAGCACAACCAAACTGAAATTCTGGAGAGCTACTATGGCAAAGGTAGACATTTCAAATGGTGTCAGCCCAACAGGATAGGAAGAGACGGTTCAGTAGAGAAATTTTCTAGTGAACTCTGACCTTTTCATAAGGAAGGTATGGAAATTCCTTATTTCATTGATGGCCTTGGAGAAAGTCAATGCATGCACATGGTATACCCACTGATAAAGCCAGTTGAATCATGACCTGAAGGTACTGCCACCTGGTGTCCAAATTACATATTACACTATCATGCAAATGAGTTAAAATAGCTATTTGGTTGGTTGATTGTTGTCCTTTGTTCTCCAAGAGGACCAACATAACATTACCATGACAAAGTGAAATTTCAGTGTGTCCAACTGTGGCTGATCAGACCAACATGAGTTCGGAATGCTCTACCACAGAGAGTCTGTATGAATATTTGGGGTGGATACTCCAGATTTGTGCAGCCTACATTTACTTTGTCCTGTCTTAATTCTGCTTTGCTCTAGAGCACAGCACCCTCTCTGATGTGGGCACACCATGCTGAGTGGTCCTGTGCCAGTGTCTCCCATGTTGTGCAATCAAATCCAAAGTTCTTGAGAGACCTTGAGAGTGTCCTTGTATCATTTCTTCTGACCACCATGTGATATTCTGCTCCATGCAAGTTCTCCATAAAATAGGCGTTTTGGCAAGCATATATTTTGTATTCAAACAACGTGGCCAGTTCATCGGAGTTGTGCTCTCTGAAGCATGGTTTGAATGCTTGGCAATTCAGCTCAAGCAAGGACTTCAGTGTTTGGTACCTTATCCTGCCATGTGATCCTCAGAATCTTCCTAAGACAATTCAAATGGAAGGGAATCAGTTTCCTGGCATGGCACTGGTAGACTGTCCATGTTTCACAGGCACACAATAATGAGGTCAGTACAATGGCTCTGTAGACCTTCAGTTTGGTGGTCAGTCTAATACCTCTTTTCTCCCAAACTTTTCTTAGGAGCCTCTCAAACACTGAGCTAGCTCTGGCAATGCTTGCATCAACCTCATTGCCAATGTGTACATCTCTGGAAAGTATACTACCAAGGTAAGTGAATTTATCTACAGCATTCAAAACTTCTCCGTTTGTTATAACCGATGGTTCCATATATCAATGGTGTGGTGGTAGCTGATGGAGCACCTGTGTTTTCCTGGTGTTAATTATTAGACCAAAATTAGCACAGACAGCAGAGAATTGATCCATACTTTGTTGAATCTCAGCTTCAGAGGCTGCATTGAGTGCACAATCATCTGTAAACAGAAAATCATGCACCAGCACTCCCTCCACTTCGGTCTTGGTTTGTAGCCTTTTCAAATTGAAGAACTTACCATCAGTATGGTAGTTGACCTTGATGTTGTGTTCATCCTCATTGCAAGCATTTGACAACATGGCTGAAAATATCATGATAAAAAGCACAGGAACAAGCACACAGCCCTGTTTCACTCCATTGGTGACTGGGAAGGCATGAGAGCATTGTCCATTATCTAGAACCCAGGCAAACATGCCATCATGAAATTGACATACAATATTGATGTATTGACTTCTCCAGGCAACCAAATTTTGACATAATTTCCCATAAACCCTAACAACTAACAGTGTCAAAGGTCTTGGTCAGATCTACACACATTGTGTACAGACTTCTGTTCTGCTCCTGGCATTTCTCCTGGATTTGTTGGGCAGAAACACCATATCAACTCTTCCTCAACCCTTTCTGAAGCTGCACTGGCTCTCAGGTATATGATCATCTTCCAGGTAAAGGATCAGTCTATTGAGGAGGACTCCATCAAGAATTTTTGCCAGCAATGACTGAAAGACCCTCCTATGATTGTTGCAGGACAATCTATTCCCTTTACCTTTATAGAGATGGATAATGGAGGCATCCTTGAACTCCTGAGGGATAATCTCCTCTTGCCATATAACCTGGAAAATTTCAGTCAGCTTTTGTGTGAGCAATGGTTCATCTACCTTATAAATCTCAGTTAGAATAAAATCAGCACAAGGTGCTTTGCCACATACAAGGAGCCTAATGGTCCTCACAACCTCTTCTTCAGTTGGAAGTTCAGCTAAGGATGGATTGACTTCAACCTGAGGTAAATGGTCAATGATCTCAGCATTGATTGATGGTAATCTGTTGAGAACACTATGGAAGTGTTCAGCCCATCTCTCTAAGATCATGTCCTTATCACTAATCAGTATGGCTCCATCAGTACTGAGTAGTTGTGATATACCATAGGTTTTTGGTCCATAAATAGCTTTCAGGGAATCATAAAAGTGCTTTGGATTGTTACTATCAGCATAAAACTGAATTTCATCTGCCTTCTTACTGAGCCAGGAATCCTGCATCTCTCTAAGCTTTACTTGTACTTTGCTTTTGATGGAATTAAATGCTGCCTTCTTAGAGGCGGATGAACTATTGAAGTCTTCACATGCTTGGGGTAGACACCCCCCTAACTCACCAATGGCTTTGAGAACCCTTGGTTTCCCTCAACCTGGTCTGGCCATCTGCAAAATGGCCACTGTGCATGCTGCAGCTTCTTGGAGCCACAAGTGAGAATTGGGTGGAACAGGTGGACACCAAAGCTGGAAAGAGCTTAGAAAAGGGCTCAGCAGCCATCACACCAAAGGTACTGATCCTTCTTGAACACACCCTAGACCCCTAAAATAGCTATTTATTGCTATATTGTAAGTCACATTAAGTGGCCATCAGGTCAGGTGAAGATTGTCATTGCTTCCACAGCCCACTCAGCCCACATCTATTGTCACATTCATTTGCTTGGTTGGAGCACGTGCACCCTGACAGTTAAAGTATGAAGAATGCAAAGCAGTGAGAGACTGAAAACTTTTAAACCCCTTTGCCCCACTAATAAAGTGTCCTTTCAATATCTCCAAGGTGCCTGTGCCCCAGGCAGTACCTACTGCTAAACCAGTTCTAGAGACAGCCAAATTTCTATCATTAAATCCTGTGATGCACTGGCAAGTAAATGTTTAACCACTGGATGTCTGGGAAAAAATGCATGCAGGCACATTTTTTTGTTTAATCTGCCCGTTAACACTTTCTCTGTCACCTTAAGTGAAGACTATCACCAAAACAATAAACTAAGTCCAGATTTGTAGCAACTTGATGACTTCCCAGGTGTAAATACTTACCTTGGAAATTTAATAATTGAGGGCCATAAGAGCAGGCTCCAACGTACCACTGAGTAACTCTAGCTGGATGAAGCAATGACATGGACATTCTGAAATGATGGACAATGGAGGCATCCTTGAATTCCTGAGGGATATCCTCCTCTTGCCATATAACCTGGAAAATTTCAGTCAGCTTTTGTGTGACACACACACACGCACACACACACACACACACACACACATACACACTTCAAACATAAAATGCCCTCAGGCTTTTTCCCAAAAGAGGTAAGGATAATAAAAAAGTTTTTGGTTTTTTCTTTCAAAAAATTAAATATTACTTTTAGAGATTTGTCTTTATTACCCTCATTCCTGAATATATTCCCTCCTCATCTCCTTGTAACAAAGATTAAAATAGACAGATTTCTGAAAACACTTTGCCAAAATCACCTAACGGATCAACTCTGTCTGACCGTATATGCGATATTCCTTATCCCCAGGGTCTCACTTCCACAGAGGGGAGGGAGATATGTTTAGTCTGCGCTCCTCTGGGGTGAGGCCATTATAATTACACAGGCTTCAGTTTTTTTCTTTTGTTCTTTCAAGGCACACTATTATAGTCATTATGGATATTATTTGCATCAGATATGTGACGGATCCACACAAGGGAAGCTTCATTCACAGAACAGCCCTAACCTCTAATTTTCTTGAGTCCTTTCAGGGAAAGAATCCTTTCAGGGTTGGGGTGGCAGTGAGTGTGGGAAAGAATTCCTTTGGAACTCACTTTTTTATAGACATCAAAAAACACCTCTGCTTATTTTATTCTATCTCACTCCACGTACATGTTCCTATGTTTCTATGAAATTTTTGGATTCATGATTTCTTATTCCAGTAACATTCCATTGCATTCATATACCTTAATTTGTTCATCTATTTCCCAATCAACTGTTTCAGGTGATTTCCTACCACAAAGAATGATGTTATTAATATTTTGGTGTATGTTGGACCTTTCTTGCTGTCCTCGATCTCCTTGGGCTGTAAGGCTAACTGTGGGATCTCTGGATCAAAAAGTATGAATATTTTAGCTCTTTTCAAACATCATTCCAAATTGCTTCCTAGGATATTTGGGCAAATTCATAGCTCCACAGACAACATATTAGTCTACCTGTATTTCTGGAACATCCCTAGCAGGGAGGTGGCACAGTCAAGAGAGTGCTGGGCCTGGAGTCAGGAAAACATGAGTTCAAATCTTACCTCAGACAATAACTGCGTGACCCTGGGCAAGTCACTTAACCCTGTTTGCCTTAGTTTCCTCATTTGGAAAAGGAGCTGGGGAAGAAAACTACTCCAGTATCTTTGCCAAGAAAATCCCAAAATCCAGTCATGAAAAGTCAGACATGACTGAACAACAACAACAAATTTTTGGAGCCTCTCTAGTATTCAATATTCCTCTCTTTATCATTTTGTCAATTTGCTGGTTGTGACGTGAAACCTCAGGGTTGTTTGGATTTGTTTTTCTCTTCTTATTAGGGATTCAGAAAGATCTTTCACGTCTGTTTATAGTTTACAAGTCATCTTTTGAGAATTGTTCATTTCTATCCTTAGACCACTTGTTGATGGCTCTTGGTCTTAAATAGTTGTGTTGATTCCAAACATATTTGGGTTATTGGGTCCTTATCAGAGAGTTTTGATTCTTTTCTCCAGTTGATGTTTTTCCATTGATCTTCTTTCTGTTTTGTTTTAAACCCTTTTAATTTCATGTGATCAAATTTATAATTAATCTTTGATTGCCTCTATCTCTCATTTGGTTAAAAAGTCTCCCAATACCCAAAACTGCCAAAAGTACCTGATTTCAGTCTCTTGTAATTTTCCTAAATTATGTGACCTTTTTGTATTCAAATCAGTATCCATTTTGAACGTATTGTGGTTAATTGTGCAGAAAGAACTTTTTCAAAGTATGTTTGGGGTGAGAAGATCAGGAAAGATGAGCTTACTGCCTAGGGCCCATGATGTTAACATTCAGAGAAGACATGCCCACTCTCCTAATTTGTTTCCATTTTCTGTATCAAGGAGGCTGACCTTCAAACAAAAAAAAGAGTAAAATTTTCTCTATGTCTCATAGTTACTAAATCAAATGGCCTTTTCTTAGTTCTCATTCTTCTTGATATTTGTGCATCACTGGACATGTTAACCATAGCCTCTTTCTACATATTCTTTTTTGATACAATGGTTCCTGCAGTATGATCTTCTCAATTTCCTTTTCTAAATCATCACCTATGTTCCATCCTCTCAATCTGAGTGTCTTTCATGGCTCAAATGATGGTTCTGGAGAAGACTTTTGAGAGTCCCTTGGACAGCAAGGAGATCAAATTAGTCAATACTTAAATTAGTTCAGGCTATTTACTGTAAGGTCAAATAGAGAAGCTGAAGCTTAAATATTTTGGCTACATAATGAGAAGATGGGACTCATTAGAAAAGACCCTGATGTTAGGAAAGATTGAATACAAAAAGGAAAGGGAATAACAGATGATAAGACAGATAGAAAGCTTCATGCAAGCAATGAATATGAACTTGGACAGACTTCAAGAGACAATAGAAGATATAAGACATGGAGTACTATGATCTATGGGGGTCACAAAGAGTCAGACAACGGAATGACTGAATAACAACAATATACTGGTACATAAGAGGAATGTTATAGAATAATGTATTTGAATTTCAGTAAAATATTTAATGGGGTGGCTAAGTGATGCAGTGGATAGATTGTAAAGCCTGGAGTCAGGAAGACTCATCTTCCCAAGTTCAAACCTAGCCTCAGACACTTACTAGCTATGTGGCCTTGGGCAAGTCACTTAACCCTGTTTGCCTCAGTTTTCTCATCTGTAAAATGAACCGGAGAAGGAAAGAGCAAACCACTCCAATATTCTTTGCCAAGAAAACCCCTAATGGGATCACAAAGAGTTAGACACAACTGAAAAGTGACTGAACAATATACAAAGCACTATGCTAAAAGCTGGGGATAAAAATAGAAAAATAAGATAGTTCCTGCCTAAGGAGCTCATGTCCTGATAGAGAGAAATAACACCCATAGCAGTTTTTAGCTAGAGGTCAGATGGAAATTCTCCACTTTCCTTAGGGTGCAGTGGCCAAACCAATGGCAATGCTTCTTTCTTTAAAGGCATTTCCATTCATAAAACCATATCCATTTCTGATGTTGAATCATCTGTCAGTGCCAAGGACTTTTGGGGAAGAGAACTTTCTTTTTCAGGACTTCAGTGGCAACAGCACCTGAAGCTGGCATTTTTAGTGAGCGTCTCCACTAGGGTTAATTGACTGGATGATGGCTGCAGAGTCTAGGGGCACTACCAGTCCCAGGGCTCTTGGGGTCCGGGTCCTGGGTAGTCTCTAGAATCCAAAGAATAGGAGTGTTTAAGGAGATGGTAGTGATCTGAGTTGCCTGGCACATGCCACCGCCTATATAAGTGCTGTGCTGCTTCAGCAGACAACCTTTCATATTCCACTTCCATCACTAAGTGCTTATGTGAAATTGGGTGCTCTCTCTAAAGTCTCCTCAGTCTCTAATATAGATAGGAAAATAGATTTAAAACCAGAAGGGACCTTAGAGATCATTTAGCCTAGGGGTTCCACGACCTGTGAGCTAAGAATGGGTTTTATGTTTTGAATACAATAAAATTTTGTTTTAAAATGTAAAACTAAAAAGTCTCAGCTTTCCTGGCCATACAGAAAATAGGTCATAGGATAGATTTGACCCTTGAGTATAGTTTGCCGGTACCTTCATTTTACATATGAGGAAACTGAGTCCTAGATAGAGTAAAGATTTGCTCAAACTCATATATACCCAGGATTTGAACCCAAGTTCTCTGAATCCCAGTTCAGGATTCTTTCCACTTTACTGCACAGAATCTAAGTTGATTGGAACTTTTTAATCCTAATAATCCTAATTAATTAATTAAATTAATAAATTTAATCCTAATAAAATTAAGTTTTAGGGGGAAACTTAGAAGGAGAAGTCAAACCACTTGCTTTGCCTTAGTGATGGTTGACATTGGAGAACTTGAATGTTTATATTCAATTTCAGGTCTTTTTTTAAGTACCAGTAGAAAAATATTCTCCCTTTCCTCCCTATAATTTCCTTTCCCCTCATTTCAAGAGTCTGGTTGCAATACAGGGTTGCTGCTCTGACAGGGGTAGTTTTTGGCATTTCTTTTCCTTATTTCTAGAACTGCCAGTATGAGCTTGGCCCTAGTAATATCACTTTTGATGAGCCTGAGGGGGAAGAAGGACAGAAGAAGAAGGATTTTGCTGCGACATAATAATAGTACTGGGGCTTTCACTACTTGTTTGTGGTTCGATTTTCCTTGTGCGTCCTTCCTGGGTGAATGTTGACCATCTGCCCAGTGTCTGAGGTACAGTGATCAGTCTGTATCAGAAGGTAACTAAAAACTATATGCATGACCCTACTTTCTGACCCCTTCTATCTCGGACATGCCAGAGTCAAACATGGGGATACCCAGACAACCAGAGATCTCAAGACCTTAACAGAGAACTGTGAAGAGGGCCAAATTAATGTATCAATACAGAATCAAATTTGTCATGGGTTGAAACAAACACCTTTTATGAAACTTGTGTTTTGTACCAGTTTGAGAACACCTACAAGTCCCTTCGGGTATATTGGTGTTACAGTAAATAAAGCACTGGACTTAGAGTGGGCAAGGTCTGAGCTCCAATTTGACCCTCGGACATTTACTGATTGGGTGACTGGGCAAGTCCCTCAGCCTCTGTCTGCCTCAGTTTTCTCAACCTTAAAAAAGGGATAATAAAAACACCTACTGCCCAGGGGTGTTGTGAGATCAAATACTTGTAAAATGCTTGGCACAGGACCTGGCAAATAATAGGTGTTTAATTAATGCTTGTTTCCCTCATTTTTCTTTCATCAAGGACCACTTGGAGAAATTTTAGAATTGTCATAAATTGTATCATAAAATCTTCTTGATAACCATAGAATTCTGGGATTAGTAGGTAGAAACCAGTAAAGAGTAAATGGGTGTCAGGACCAATTCCTTGTCATGTGAAAGAGGGAACTGAGCATCAGAACCGAGAGTAGAAATAAAAATGGAAGTCACAACCTAAATACAAAAAAACCTGGAGTCTCAGGAAAAGGTCAGCTGAAGTGGAGATAGGAAATGCCTATGGCAAGTTGAACATTGGAATAAATAGACAAGATGCAAAAAGAAATGAATGAACTGAGGTTAGAAATGCCAGAGAAGTTTGGGTGCTAGACTATAGGACTGTCAGAGACAATCAACTTAAATACCAATACAGTACAAAATACAAAAAAACCTGGAGTCTCAGGAAAAGGTCAGCTGAAGTGGAGATAGGAAATGCCTATGGCAAGTTGAACATTGGAATAAATAGACAAGATGCAAAAAGAAATGAATGAACTGAGGTTAGAAATGCCAGAGAAGTTTGGGTGCTAGACTATAGGACTGTCAGAGACAATCAACTTAAATACCAATACAGTATCTTTTTAACAATTGATGGTAAAAAGCCAGTTTAGCGAATGTGATCTGGCCTCTACTAGGGACAGGCAGTATACATTTCCCTTTCTGGGTTGTAGAGTACCCTATGAGATTTGGGGTGTCTTCATTGGCATGTTCCCCCCACTATTTGGTGACAGTAAGTTGATCTTCAGTTTATTTAATCACTTAATGTCAATTATCTTTTACAAATGGATATTTCCTTCAAAATTATCGCAAGAACAAATATGGAAACTTTTCTCCATAACGTCTCAGGGACACACTCTCCCTAACCCACTTCAGTCTCTGGGGAGAGTGGGTTCACTCTTAGCATAGATTCTCTCTGATATTTGTCACCCCAAGTTTATATCCAGATGCTGCTAGATGAATCTCTGCTTTAGCTACACTGGTTCAGATCCTGGAAGTCATTTCTGAAGGACATTCCTACAAGTCACTCCTTGATCTTTGGGGTATAAATGCTGATATGGCTGTAAAACACCTGGATGCTTGGACAACTGAACGCTGCTCTCTCAATCTAAGACAAAAGAATAAACACCGAGGAAGGCAGATCAGACCAGTATTCAGGTGGCCTCATGGAAGAGCACCCTCTTCCACCCTTTCCAACACTGTTTCTCTTCAACCATTAGCAAAGTCCAAAAGATGCACCAAGGACATAGAGTAGGTGGATGTTGACTCCTGGGTTTTTGTTTTGTGTTTTGTTTTTTAATCTTTTTGGTCATGTTTTAAGTTCCAGCCTGTCTCCCTCCCACTCCCCACCTTGACAAAGAGAAGGTCACCATTTGACGTGATTTATTAATACATGTAAAGCCATGGGATATATGTAAAACCATACCATGTGTGTACTTTATCAGTTCTTTCTCTGGAGGTGCATAGTATCTTCCTTCATAGGTCCTTTATAGCTGATCTGAGTATGGTACTCAGAATAACTTGGCTGTTCACAATTATTCTTCAAACAACATTGTTATTTTTGTAAACATCATTCTCTTGGTTCTTCTCACTTAACTTTTCATTATTTCATGCATGTCTTTTTTCTCTTTATTTTGGCAATCGAGGTTAAGTGACTTGCCATAGTCACACAGCTAGTCAAATATCAGAGGTCATATTTGAACTCAGATCCTCCTGACCCCACGGTTGGCTCTCTAGCCACTGAGCCTCCTAGCTGCCCAACAACCAGTTCAGCATTTCTTACTGGGTGGTAGTGTTCCATTGCAATCATATGTAATATAACTTGCTTAGCCATTCCCCTACTCAGATGTTTTTGAAGACTATCAGTTTCAGCTTTGCAACCAATCAAAAAAAGTTTCTCCTAACATGGGTTAGCTGACCAGAACTAGTCAAAGAGTGTCTGCATCCAGGAATCCCTCCAAGATACTTCCATTACATGTCACCATAATTCTACCGTAAGAAGGCTCCCTAACCTCTCCAGATGAGGAATTTGCCTCAGTTCAGCACATGGATGTACACCCCCCCCCCCCCCCCCCCCCCCCCGCCCACAAGTGGCCATCCTTATTTCATCAGCTGTTTCTTCTTTTGCTTCTTAAAGGGGAAGATCCTTCAAAAAGCTGAATTCCCAACACAGGCGAGTTAAATTCAACCTGGATGGGAAACTTTTTTCCAAAGTTTGATGGTGCTTGCTGCTTTATCTCACCCACTCCATCTGTGACAGAAAGGGGAAAATTCAAACAGCTCCTACAGGAAGAGGTAAGGGCCATTATTAAATCATCTAGGTATTATTCCAGATACAGGAAGAAAAAAAACTTGAGAAATGCAGGAAACATATTATTCATGGAGTTGTGCCAAATTATGTCTGGAATGCAAAACAGACATACAAGAAGTGATTTTGAGAAAATTCCATAACATTTCTTGTTTCCTGAGGTTGGAACAGAACTAGGAGGATACAAACCTTTCTCCCCTTGTCTTTTCTTTGTCCCACTCCTCTGACTGTGGGCTTCACAGACTTACATCTATTTCATTTCAGTTCAATAAACATTTATTAAGCATCTACTATGTGCTAGGTCGTTGACTTTTGGTAAGATGGAGGACCACCAGGTCTCCACTGCATGCTGAAGTCCTCCAGACTCTTATTTCTTTACACACCAGACCACTTTCATATAACTTCAGCCTGAGGACCCCAATGCTTTGTTATCAGCCCCAATACTGAACCTTCCTAAACTTTTACATCATCACTGCTGCTGAACTTTCTTTTATGTATTGTCTCCTCCAGTTAGAGTGAAAGTCCCTTGTAAGCAGAAACTATCTTAATTTTTCTATTTGTATCTCTAGCACTTAACATAGTACACATTAAGCACATAATAAATCTTTCTTTTTTCCTCCCTCCATTTCTTTCTTTCTTTCTTTCTTTCTTTCTTTCTTTCTTTCTTTCTTTCTTTCTTTCTTTCTTTCTTTCTTTCTTTCTTTCTTTCTTTCTTTCTTCCTTCCTTCCTTCCTTCCTTCCTTCCTTCCTTCCTTCCTTCCTTCCTTCCTTCCTTCCTTCCTTCCTTTCTTTCTTTCTTTCTTTCTTTCTTCCTTCCTTCCTTCCTTCCTTCTTTCTTTCTTTCCTTCTTTCCTTCTTTCTTCCCTCCCTCCCTTCTTTCTTTCTTTCTTTCATCCATGGACTCCTTGGGCACCCTCAGAGCTGGGTATTAGATAACAGCTTAGTCTGCTCCTTTGCTATGGTCATTAGCGGCACATACAATAAATAACTCCATTTGGTCACACACAGCATTTTTATTTATATTATTATAATAGCTATGTCTATTCTTCTGGTTCTGATTTCTGTGCTCCTCACCAATCACACAAGTCTTTCAAAGGTCCTCTGAATTATTTCTATTGGTCATTTGTTATGCTAAATAAATATTCCATTATGTTAACTTCCTCTAGTCTGGTCGTTTAGCATTTGAGGGACAGCCACACCCACTTTGCTCTCAGTGCTTTTGCTACTCCACAAAGGTCAAGGCTGTTATAGTTGTGCTATTGCTGACTCCATGACAAACCTGATTTCTTTGTTTTGTCAACAGCAAAATATCACAGGCATTTGAGTCTCAACCAAGGTCTGTTTGTTTTGGCAATAGCTCTTCCCATCCCTATTTCAATACTAAACTAGAATAACTTCTTTCAGAGAAGCCAAACGAGTTCTCCACATGCTTCCCATATTTCCATATTTGTGGTTATACAAGCAACATGGCTTTCCATCAGTCTATTTGGCTCTCTCCAGAAAGAATTCTTGTTCCCATCATTTAATCTCCATAAGGTTTCCTTATGAGGGAGATATCCTGAGAGACCAAGTCATGTAGTGAAAGGAAGACTGGTAGTTAAAATTCGGTCCACCTTGAGTTACCTTTACAACTTGCTTTGGGACTTTGCGGTCATACTAGGAAAGACCAGATCAGTATTCCCTCACTAAGGGAAAGGACAGGAAGTATCATTCCTGTAGAGCAGAACACAACAGAACAAAAGACATAGGACTGTAGTATTATAGTTAGGGCAGGGAAAAGACTAAAATGTCAATCGCCTTATCCATTTAGGAGCAACTGAATTCCCAGTAGAATTGAATCAGAATGGTAGCACTAGCAGGGATCAGAGGGGTCATCTTCCTTTTCTACAGCTGAGGACACTGAAGCCCAGAGAGGATAAATGACTTGGGTCCAGGGCTCAGAGCAGGGTCTCCTGATTTGCAGTCTAAACCTTCAAGTAGCACAGTGGATGGAGAGCTGGGCATGGAGTCAGGAAGACTCATCTTCATGAGTTTGACTCTGGCCTCAGAAGCAATTGTGTGCAAGTCACTTAATTCTGTTTGCCTCAGTTTCCTTATCTGCAAAATGAGCTACAGAAGGAAGTGGCAAACCACTCTAGTGTCTTTGCCAGGAAAACCCCAAATGGTGTCATGAAGAATTGGACACAACTGAAGAAGAACAACCATTCTTTAAGCGCAGAGTTGGTTGGCTGAATGCCAGAATCAGATTAAATGTAATTGGGAGTATGTCCAGTTCTATCTGAGGTTCACACCACTCTTTTATACTATGCTTTTAGTTAGCATGATAGAAGGAATACTTGGGGAATAGAAAAAAAAACTAAAATGGTTTGAGAACTTTTTTAGTGGCTGACATCCTCAGATTTGGTTTTTGGGGGAGGAGGAGTTGGTCAGAACAGCAAAAACTTTGGTAAGGCAAAAGACTCTGTAGACCATTCTCACTCTTACTTCAAAAGAAAACTTTTGTAGAGCTTTTGCCTGGATAAATAACCACAACTATAGCTACAATTAAGACGTAATTTTTTAAATGCAGATTCAAATCTACAGTAAAAAAAAAAAAAGTGTTGTGCTTCTTGTATTTTGTGCCATAGTGCTATCTATCCTTTGGTGGGCTTTGAGTAAGTCATCAGGTTACTGATCTTATCATCCAGTATTGATAATCATTGCACCACAGAATTGGGAGAGCGATCCAGAGGTCATCTAGTGAAATTTCTAATTTGCTGCTGGCTAAATTCATCCTTTTCTGAAATATCCTTAGAGAGAAAGAAAAAAAAAACTAGAACCTTCTTAGGTAATTCGTTCTAATATTTAGTAACTCTTATAAGCAGGAAATTCCTCCTTGTGTCTGTCTTCCTTTTGCCACATTTTAAGCCTATTTTAACTACTCTTAAAGCATTGCAGATGGTGAACAGATGGTCTTTCTTCTTAAAGCTTTGTTTTATATACCTTTAAACTGTTATCAAATCATCCCTTAGTCAGTTTCTTTCTTTGTTTTATATCCGTTGCTATTTTTTGTTACTTGAATCATTTTTGTAATTATTGTAGATGGATGAACATAGTTCTGTGTCACCTACAGTATTATGTTTTAATGTCAATTCTTGGTTAAATGATAGAACTGGTTATTTTTAAAAATTATTCTGAACTTCACAAGCACATACACACCAAAGGACATATATGAAATAGAGCCACAAGAGGTGATTGTATGTGAAACTGGGTATCTCTAACACATACAGCTTGCTTTCTAAAAACATATGTAATTAGTTCAACATGATACTTTCAAAGCTGTCATGATAATCTGTGTTCCCTTCTGAATCTCAGCACTCTTCTGTGCATCTAGATATCTGTTGTTTAGAGAACCATTTCTAGGACTTTGAAAGAAAGAGGAGATGAATAGAAGTCAATAAGAGTTTATTAAAAGCAGTCATGTCAGACTGATGAGGTGTTTGGATGCTTGTGCTTGGACCCCAATCTTAAAATCATATTTCTCTCTAAAAATCACATTTCTCCCTAGCCTCAAAACACTATCCCAGGCAGGTTCTCCCCAGCTCAAGGCCAGCCTGCCCTAGATCTCTCTTCTTGATATAGTAGCCAGATGCATCTATAGAATTTATTAGTTTGAACCAGCAGTGTACTCACTGAACTGACTGTGTTCATAACGGTATTTACTACTCACTGACCCATCATACGTATCCTAGACTTAGACATGTATATGCTCCCTTACATTTATCTTGTCTAGCAAGACCTTGATGGGAGCAGCCTTGATATTTCTGAGTCAACCCTGACTGTTTGTTGACTTAGTGACATTTCAGGCTTAAAAACCACAACTCCATTGGGCTATTTCCCAGTGAACTCTGGGTAAAACACCTGCACAGTAGATACTAAAAGGGCATGTTCCTTTAAGAACTAACCACTTCCTAATCCTGCCCTGAATCAGCTAATTAGCATATTTGACGCATGTTTTACTATAGAATATCCTATACAAACTTTACCTGTACCCCTCCAAGTTTGCGAGTTCCTTAAGGACTCTTGCTTGCTGAAAAGCGTAATAAATCTTTACCACCTTGACCTCAAGAATGCTTGAGTCTGTGCATTCTTTCCAGATGGTCCATGTGGGGAACTCCAGTCTTGGGGTTTCTGTATCTTTCCATCCCTCATCAAGACCAGAATTTCATTTTTTGGTGGGGTTGTTAAACTAGAATAGGACAACAAATGAGCCTAGGAAATCTGGATTTTGTCTAGGTGTTTGACAAAGTTCTTCACGGTATCCTGGTGAACAAGATAGATGTGAATTAAAAAGAAGTAGTTTGGGTAGGAAAGTTTGGAAATGGATGAATAATGGAGCTGAAGAGCGTTAGCTAATGGAACAACATGAACCTGATTGGCTAATGGGACAATCGTCAGTAGAGTGCCTCAGGAATCTGTCTTTCACAATGCTTTATTTAACAATTTAGGGGACAGCTAGGTGGTGCAGTGGATAGAGTATAGGGCCTGAAGTCAAGTAGACTCATCTTCCTGAGTTCAACTCTGGCCTCAGATATTTACTCACCAGGTTACTTTAGGCAACTTACTTAACCCTGTTTGCCTCAGTTTCCTCATCTATAAAATCAGCTGGAGAAGGAAAAAGCAATAAACCACTCCAGTATCTTTGCCAAGAAAACCCCAAATGGTGTCACAGACTCAGACACAACTGAAAAACGACTGAACAGCACTGTCAGAGCACTGTGCTAGGTGCTAAAAGAAAAATAAGAGAAGTACAAGCAATCTCCAAATTATAAACACCCAACTCCTTGCCTTTCTAAAACTCCATTTATGAATGACCTACACACATGAATGAACAACCAGTGTAACACTGCTGCGGAAGTCCTCCATTTTCAGCCTTGAAATCTCTAGCTCTTGAAGCATTTTGATGGTTGATAGTTTACATTTCTTCTTTTAGGGAGAACAAGGTTACTTCAACCAATCCTCATCTGTCGCCCACTCAAGATCTGTTACCATCCTGCTCATCCTGCTCTGGACACTTCATAGTATATCAATCTCCTTCTTAATCAGTGGTGACTTGACTGCAGTTGTGGATAGCGCATACACTCTCCAGTCACAGTTGCTGAGTCAGTTTGTTTTATTTAACTGTGCAGAAGCCAAGTTAGCTATTTCCGTTTTTCAAGTGCCCTTTTCCTGTACTTTAAAGTGAAGAACCCTGGGTCTCAGGAAGTTTGTTCTTTCCTCTTTTTTTCATAAATCTTATGTTTCTGTGTCCAGGAAGATGTTGCCTGGCTCTTAAAACCGATCTAATCTAACTGACCCTTAGATAACCCTAAAATTCATGACCTTTCCCCAGTAACTGTCTGCATTTTATGCCTGATGTCTCACAATGTGAAAAAGTTTTGAACCAACTGATATTCTGACCCTTCTTACACATAATGCTTTCTCTTTCTCTTTGCTGATACATGTGTGCATATATCCATACGTATATATGTATCTAAATATGTATATGATATTTTGATCAATTGACCAACAAATATTAAGTGCCAACTGTGTGCCAAGCATCATGATAAGTGCTGGAGATTCAAAAAGAAGGTCTTTGCCCTCAAGGAGCTCACAATCTCATGGGAAAAACAGCATGCAAACAAATGTATATAAACAAACTACATACAACATAAATTGGAAATAATAGAGAGAAGGAACTAGATTTAAGAGGGGTTGGAAAAGAATTTCTGTAGAGGATGGGATTTTAGTTGGAACTTAAAGGAAGCCGGGGAAGTGAATAGGTGGAGTTGAGCAGGAGGAGTGTTCTAAGCATAGGGGAGAGAGAAAAAATGACTGGAGCTGAGATATGGAGTGCCTTGTTCACAAAACATACAGGAGGCTAATGTCATTGGATCAAAGAGGCATTAATAGAAATCACTTCATAAGGAATGTTTTCTTCCCTGTTGACCACCTTCGTAATAAAAGCTTTGAGCAAGTGAAAACAAAGAAGGTAGTTTTAAATTCTATAGTGAATATTATTCTTTGATATGAGAATGAGTTCTACAGGGTTTTAGAAAGAGATTTGTGGGTTGTTGAGTGTCTGATTCTGTGACCCTATAGGGTTTTCTTTGCAGAGATACCAGAGTGGTTTGCCATTTTCTTCTCCAGCTCATTTTACAGATGAGGAACTAGGGCAAACACAGTGGTAAGTGATTTGCCCAGGGTTACGCAGCTACTGGTCTAATATTTTTTAAAAAGCAATAAACATTAAAAACAATTTTTAGAAGTTGTGTTCTGGTCTAAACTTGGATTTATTACTAAAAAGGGTTGTGGTCCCTTTATTTATGTAATTTAAACATTCGATTGATGCTGATCTAATCTCTTTAAAAAAGAGACTATATGTGAGGAAAAAGATATTGAGAGGAGAACATATAAACATCCCTTTCAACAAGAAGATTTTGTACAAGTTTTCCCTTTTGTCTGGGAAAATCAGTCTTAGGGGTACATAGTATTTGTAAAGATGTAGTACACAACTATAAATCTACTTTTATCTGTTTCTGTGGAAAAAAAGAGGTGCTTCAAAACTGAAGGAAACTTGATAATGCATTAATTCTTTAGCTTGTTTTTAGAAGGGACAGTTAAAAGATTGATTCTTCTCATCCAACCATTCTGGAGAGTAATTTGGAACTATATCCAAAGGGCTATAAAACTGTGCATACCCTTTGACCCAGTAATGCCATTACTAGGTCTGTATCCAAAAGAGATTATAATAAAGGGAAAAGGATCCACATGTACAAAAATATTTATAGCAGCTCTTTTTGGGATGGCAAATAATTGAAAATTGAGGGGATGCCCATCAATTGGGTAATGATTGAACAAGTTGTGGTATATGAATGTAATGGAATACATTGTTCCATAAGAAATGATGAGCTGGCGGATTTGAGAAAAGCTGGAGAGACTTGAATGAACTGATGCTGAGTGAAATGAGCAGAACCAGGAGAACATTGTGCGCAGTAACAACTGCATTGTGAAATGACGAACTTTGATAGACTTAGTTCTTAGCAATGCAAGGATCTAAGACAACTCCAAAAGACTCATGATGGCAAATGCTATCCGTATCCAGAGAAAAACTATGCCGTCTGAATACAGATGGAAGAATATTTTGTTTTGTTTCTTTTTACTTGAGATTTCTCCCATTAGTTCTAATTCTTCTTTACAACACGACTCATGTGGAAATATGTTTAATATGAATGTATATGTACAGCTTATATCAGATCACACCATCTTGGGGAAGGATATGGGGAGGGGAGAGATTTTGACTCAAAATCTTACAGAAGGGAATACTGAAAACTAAAAATTAATTAATTAATTTAAAAAATTAAACGCAGTAAGTGACAGAGGAAAAAAAAGAATGGTTCTTTAAGTTGTAATATTTTTATCCCGATCTGCAGGGAGTGGCAAAATCATTTGACATTAAAGTTGTTTTAAATTACAGATAACTAAAAGACCTGGATATAGTTTTAATTATAAGTTAATAGAAAGGTGATGAGTTACAAAGTAATATTTTAATTAAGTCTATGCATAAAGTTAGGTTTAGAATAGGTATGTATAATAGGTGATGCATAATGAAAGGTACCAAGTCAGGCTTAGATTTTTTTTTTTGTTTCTATCTTGCTCTTTTTATGATGCCTTTTAAAATATAATATTTAAAAATGACAACGCTTGTTTTTTTAAGTACAGAATTAGATTTGTTAACATAGTTTTGAGTCTTTAATAAATGAATAGATATTGTTGTTCAGATTTTGGACCAGGTAACCAAGTATCGCTGCTTACCCGGTCACTGTTTACTTCAACTGTGATACAGAGAATACTATCAGTCCTTTGAATGTCATATTTACAGCATATCATAGTCTTAATCAAACACATAACACTGCTGACAATACGCATCCTACAGCATAAGGTACCTTAAGTAGAATAGGTAATGTGGGGTCACTAGAAGTCAATGTAGTAAAATGTCCTGACATTTTACTATGTGCAGTCACAGAATTCATGCCTTAAAGTGGATCATCATAAAATAGACCAAATTTTCCCATTGGAATTATTGAGTGGTGTATTTCTGTCCAAGGACTTGACTCGAGTAAATCATAGATATGACCCAGCAAGCACTATGTGCAAAACAAAGATACCACAACTATAAACCTCTATAATAATTTATTGTATTAAAATCATGTTCCAAGTCCAATAAAATAGGCATATGCACATGGGTCATTTAGGGAGCTTTATTCAATATATATACAGTCCATAAAATACAGCTCTACTGTATTGTTAATTTGACACAAAATTTTTATGTTAACCATAAACACATGAATTTAACATTTAATTTGCAATAACTTTGTTTGCCTTTAAATTAAAATTTAAAAGGGCACTGAGAATGGGACAAGATTATTTGGATGACCTAGGTCTTTTGAAAGACTGTCCAAGAAAGGATGAGCTAATCTTTTTGTTTTCTTCTTCCTGATATAGTTCTCTTTAATAATAATTACCATCATTTTTGTAGCACTTACTATGTGGTTGGGACTGTGCTAAGCAAGACTTTACAATTACTGTCTCATTTGACTTTTACAACAACCTCAAGAGGTTAAGAGCTGTTATTATTCTCATTTTACAGGTGGGGAAACTAAGGCAAACAGAGGCTAAAATAAGTTGGATTCGAACTCAAATCTTCCTGACTTTAGGCCTGGTACTCCATCCTAGCTGCCCAAATCTTTAGCAGAATCACAGAGTGTTAAGGATGAAAGAAACGTTTGGTCTTCTCAGACTCTTCATGACCCCATTGGGGGATTTCTTGGCAAAGATACTGGAGTGGTTTGTCATTTCCTTCTCCAACTCATTTGACAGATGAGGAAACTAAGGCAGACAAGGTTAAGTGACTTGATCAGGGTCACATAGTTAGTATCCTGATCTCAGGAAGATGAGTCTTCCTGACTCCAAGTCTAGCACACTATTGACTACAGAGAAAGAGAGAGAGAGAGTGAGGGAGAGAAAGAGAGGGGAAGAAGGAGGAAAGAAAGAAAAAGGAAGAAAGAAAGTAAGAAAGGGAGAAAGGAATGAAGAAGGAAAGGAGGAAAGAAAGAAGGAAAAAGGAAGAAAGAAAAGGAAGAAAGAGAGGAAAGAAAAAAGAAGTCAAAACTTATCTAGTCTTGGGGTTCATGAACATAGATAGATTTCAGAGAACTCATGAACTTAGATGGGAAGAAAACAAATACATATTTATTTTAACTTACCTTTAATTGAAATTTTGCATTTCTTTTAATTATTGAACAATGTTCTTCTGAGGAGTCCTTCAGAACAGAGGCCAGAGGACAGGCAAAAAGCTAGGAAACCCTGATTGGGCTCAAATCCTTCACCTTATAATTAGGAAAGAAAATCTCCAAGAGGGGGAGTTCTTACTCAAGGTCACAGAATTAGTAAGTGATAGGGCCAGGAAACTGAACCTAGTACGGAAGTCTTTGCTTTATTCACTATATAAACCAAACCATTCCACTGACCTTAGCACTTTCCTTATTTGGCTATTTGCCTCTCCTGGCTTGTGATATCTCTTGAATTTAAGAAAAAACACTAAAACAATAAATCTTATACTGTTGTTTGAAAACTTTTATGGGGGAACTAGAATATAAGCTCCTTAAGGGTACAAACTTATTACTTCTTTGTATCCCCCACCATATCAGGCAACTAGAGATCTCTGTGGATGGAGTGCTGGGTTTGGAGGACTCATCTTCCTGAGTTCAAATCTGGCCTCAGACACTTATTAGTTGTGGGAAACTGGGCAAGTCATTTCACCTTGTTTGCCTCAGTTTCAGTATCTGTCAAATGAGCTGGAGAAGGAAATGACAAACCATTCCAGTATCTTTGCCAAGAAAACCCCAAACGGGTCATGAAGAGTCAGATATATTTGAAAAGCAACCAGACAACAATTCCCCACAATACTTAACGCACTACTAGTCACGTAGTAGCTTTTCAGGGAATGTTTGTTCAATGAATGAACACAAGATCAGCTGATGACTGAAAATACAATGAAGAAAGAAGAAAAATATGGTCAGACTCTAAGAATAGAGGAAGTAATAGACTTTTTTTTTAAATCAATGATCAAATACCTCTTCTGTTTCAGAAAGCTGTCAAAGAATATCCTCTTTGAGACTTGAAGAATTTAGTGAATCAAACTGCTGAGAAGGTCTGCTTTAGATACTGATGTTTAGGGAAAGGAGCCAGCAGGACTGATTTATAATAGCTGCTTTAGATTTGGAATCTTATTTTACTGTGTAAGGCTTTTGGCAAATTCCTTGGCCAATTCTCTCATCACATCGGAAATTAAAATGATATGTAGGCTACTATAACATAAAATGGTTGTTGGAGCAGGATACCATAAAGCAGAGGTGGGGAATCTGGTTTCCTATTAAGGGCCAGAGGCTCACAGGAAAAATAAACTGAATGTCACATAAGAAACAGCAATGAAAAAAATTACTTATTTTAGTGCTTGGGATTTTTTTTTAGATAAATATACAGTGTCTTACTCATACAATTTTTAACTCAAGAATGAGGACATAAAACTATTAAATAATTTGATTTTACTAAACAAATGCATTAAATATCTGGGCACGTAAAGATGAAAATGGCTCAATTCTCTCTCTCAGCCTTACAATTTAATAAGGGAATGAGATCACAGGATAATAGATCTCGAGCTGGAATGGACCTTACAGTCCTTTAAGTCTAAACCCCTCATTTTATAGATGAGAAAACTGAGGTCCAGAGAAGTTAATGTGACTTGGCCAAGGTAACTCAGGATTCAAAACCAGGTCACATGACCCCAAGTTTGGTATTCTTTCCTAGCCATCTTGTCCTCTCTAACATATACACAAATATCTATGATAAAAATGAAGCTGAAATTGGTCCGTTAGGAGAACTGAAGCAGAGGGATGAGAAACTGGGGATGACAGAGATATTTTAAGTTGGAGGAATCAGTAAAGGCTTCATGGAGGAGGCAAAACCTGATAGATTTTTAAAAAGACAGTTTTCAAAGGGTGGAGATGTAAAAGCTACTTTTCAAGAAGTGTCCTCGATCACTTCTGTTTCTAAATCTTATTGTGCTCTTTGTAACCCCAGAAATAGTTGGTCGACTCTCAATTTCTACGTTGACTTCTGTCACTCTTGAAGTAGAGTATACAAAACCTGAAGAATATCCCCTGAAAGCCCCCCAAACAATGAAGGTGCACTTAGCCTAGAGAGGGGATTATAGAGAAACTCTAGAAGAAAGTATAAAATATGGTTCCTACTCTCTCACAACTTATAAGGTAATGGAGGAATACAGATGTAAGTAAGTTACAGGAATACTAATATATATGTACATATCATGTCTATTTACTCATGAATGTATATATAGTATATACTCATGTATATACATAGATGTTTGTATACTTATAAGTATGAATATATACATCTACATGTATACATGACTATACATGTATATGTGTGTATCTTATCTATTCTTATAAACACTCATACCCATGTTCTTGTGACTGATAATAATTTACATCTGCCTTTTCCTCCTCCATCAGTTTTTAGGTTCCTAAAGGGGAGGGGCCTTGTTTTATGCTTTGTTTTAGATATGTATGTATGTATACATTCACATACGTGTGTGCATCTACATACATACACACACATGTTTGTGTGCATGTTATACGTATATAGACATCCAAATCTAGCCATGAAGCAAAATGGTGCTAAGTCTAGAGGGAATCCTAAATTCAGCCAAAGTGAATTCATTCAAAAGAAGGTTTTATGTGAATATTAAATATGGAGTAGAGAAAAGGTTAGATGTATTATCCACCTGGAGTCAGTGAAAAGTCCATCTTGTGACAATTTCTCTAAGTATAAAAGAAAACCTTTAGATGGGTGGGTTAGTAGTGAACTTTTTCCAGATTTTCTCAGAGCTTTCCCATGAGTCCAAACTGATCTTTTAAAAGAAAGCTAAGTGGGGAGTCCTCCAAGTATTAGAGCCCATCATAATTCTTTAAGGGAACAATTCTCAAAGCTTTTGCCCTCAGGGTCCCTTTACACTCTTAAAAATGATCAAGAACCCCTCAAAGAGTTTTTGTTTATGTGGGTTACATCTATGTTTACCATATTAGAAATGAAAACATCTGAGTATTATTATGAATACACACTGCCTGAAAAGGTTTCAGGAATCCTTACTTGTCCCTGATCACATTTTGAGAACCTCTGTTTTAAAGAGTAGAGCCCATTTGAATAAGTGGGAAACCATAATTCTCTGATTACAGAATGTTGGTTATAAATATCAAAAGGGATTCTTTTGAGGAGATTAATGGCCTTTGAAGAAAAGAAGGCTTGCTTTGGTGCAGGTGTGCAGTGGTTAGGGTTAGAAGGTGACAGATGGCTTGATTATATCAAGCTAAATTATAGAGCACACAGAAGATGATATATAAGCAGCAGATGTCTGAGAGATGTAAGCGGCGTTCAACCAGGTGAAATAGAGGTGTTTCTATTTAGACGTGGGCAGAGCTCAGGGATTTCTTCACCATTTATTAATGACCTTTAAAATTGCATTCCCTAATGTGCTGAAAATTCTATTTATGAAGGCTTAGTTTGGAAAATAATTTTAGAGGATGAGTGCCTGTCAAGATGCAGACAATTCCATGTGAATACCATTAGAAGGCTTTGATTCATTCAAACAAGCTTTCCTTAAATGCTTACTAGGTGCACTACACAGTGCTAGATTCTGAAAATACTACGTCAAGATAAAATCTATCTCTAGCCTTAAGGAGCTTACGTTATAAAGGAGAGTAGGAGTGGGGGAATGTGATATTTAAATTGTTACGTAAATAAAACATAATTTGAGAACTGGAAAAACACTTCAAAGTTAAGAGGATTGGAAAAAGTTTTCTGAAGGGATGTGACACTCGAATCGAACCTTTGAAGGAAGTTAAGAATACTGAGCCTAAGGGACAGATGGGCGGCACAGTGGATAGACCTTAGGCCCTGGAGGCAGGAAGACATGAGTTCAAATTTGACCTCAGACACTTAACTAACTGTGTGACCCTGGGCAAGTCACTTCACCCTGTTTGCCTTAGTTTCCTCAACTGTAAAATGAGCTGGTGAAGAAAATACTATTCTAGTATCTTTGCCAAGAAAACCCCAAATAGAGTCATGAAAAGTTGGACATGACTGAAGAACATGTATATATGTAGTGATAGATGAAAAACTGGACGCAAATGAACAACAAAAAGAAAAAAAAAACTGTGACAGGCATGGCTTAAGGAATCAGTCAATGAACAAGCATTTTTTAGCTCTTACTATGTGCCAGGCACTGTGCTAAGTGCTGGGAATACAGGCATAAGCAGAAAGAAAGTCAGTCTCTGGTCTCAAGGGGCTTATATTTTAATGAATTAAGACAATTCAGAAAAGGAAACTTAAAATGGGCTAAGGGAAGGGTTAGTTGGTTGTTGTCCTTCATCTTCGAAGAGGACCAAAATGATATCACTATGATAAAGTGAAATTTCAGTGTGTCTAACTGTGGCTGATTAGACCAGTACTAGCTCGGAATGCTCTACCACAGATTGGGCACAGATAGTCCCTGTGAATATTTGGGGTGGATACTCCAAATTCGCTCGTCCTACGTTTACTTTGTGCTGTCTCAATTCTGCTTTGCTCATAGAGAACTGCACCCTTTCTGATGTAGGCACCCCATGAAGAGTGGTCCTGTGCCAGTGTCTCCCACGTTGCACAGTCTAATCCAAAGTTCTTGAGAGAGACCTTAAGAGTATCCTTGTATCATTTCTTCTGGCCACCATGTGATTGCCTGCCCTATGTGAGTTCTCCATAATATAGTCTTTTGGGCAAGCGTATATTTTTCATTCGAACAACGTAGCCAGCCCATCAGAGTTGCACTCTCTGAAGCATAGTTTGAATGCTTGGTAGGAACTAAAAGAACCAAGGTTCTGGGCCCCAGGGCATGAGAGGAGAGAGTCTGGAAGGTACCCGGGAGAGGAATGAGCCTTGGCTGGCCTGGACACCCTCCTTAAATGGGGATTCTGGGAGGAGTCATGCAATCAGAATAGCAGGGATCCCAGGAACAGAGGTCCTTCCAAAAATGGTACTTGCAGTGTGTGAATTCCAGTGCTGGAGTAAGCTCCCAGTACGAATTGCAATATCCCTGAGAGGGACTCATCTAAATTCTGTTTTAACACTTGAATCATGAGGAGTTCAGTGCTTTTTTTCAGAGAAAACCTTCCATTTCTGAATCTCTCTGACTGTTAGGAAGTTCTTCCTCACACAGAATTGAAATCTGCCTTCCTGAAATTTCCACCAATTGTTCTTGCTTTGCCCTCTTGTGCTATACAAAAGAAATCCTCACAAGACAGACCTTCAGATATTTGAAGACAGCTCTCGGCCTCTTCCTCCCATTCAGCATTTCTTTTTTCTTTGACTGATTCTTAAGTGACATGATTCTACAGAGCAACATGGTTTCCCTGGATAGATTACAGAATGTAATGCAATACTCCAAGTGTGATCCATCCAACGTTTCATTCTACTCTTGTGGCCTAAGAGGCTATTAGCTTTTTCACTGGCCGTCAGAATAGACTTTTAGCTCCAACATAAAATAAGATGGTGAAATATTTCTTTAATTTCAATCACTAATTGCTCAAATAATTCTTTCCTGGCCAGGTGCTGAGTACCTTCATGCTGGTTGTTCTCTGATCTCCAAAGCACCATTGTAGTCAGTGCCCCCATGGGCCTGGCCCTCTTTGGGTACCAAATAAGTGGAGGTTGATTATACCAGGGCCACTACTAGATTATTTAGCAGAGCCAGATAATGAGAATGAAGCTGGCTCATTAATGATGAGAGTAGCCTATATAGGGTGAATGTGAATTGAGAGTGAGTGTGAGTGGAATAATTGTTCAGTCTTTGAGGTATGATATAGGGAGCCCATTAGCATGTATTTTAAGCCTGAGGGCCATAAAGCATCAAAACACAAGGCACAAATTCAGTATCCATTTCATAACAGCACTAATGTTCAACTTCATCAATGTGAAGTTCCATTTGCATAGATTCAGGGTCTTTGTTTTTCTTTAAAGTGGGATCAGCTATGACTGATGGTATGTATGGTCTTCAACATGAGAGATTCTAGATTTAAGCTAGAATGGGGAGAGCAGGGACAAGGGAGTAGGGACTGTTTGGAGTATTTGGAAAGGGGAAGCAATAGAAGATAATCGACACTTTGGAGAACAAGGATAGGAAAGAAGGTGGAGGAAGGGAAGAAAGAGAGGAATGGTTCAGAGGGAGTCATAAGATCAAGCTATGCTACCAATAAAAAAAAGAATGCTTGGGACAAAAGGTTTGGCAGATGGGAGGCAGAAAGAAAGTGGGGAATTGTTATTACACTGAATGAAAAGAGAGCTCTTGAAATTTAGTTAAAACTGGGAGATTTAGTCAGACAAAACTCTTGGTGAAATAACCACAAGAGCTTTCTGGTAGAGATTTCAACCTATAACTGAAAAATGATTCCTCACTACAACAAAGTAAGAGATATTATTATTGTACTATTATATTAATAACCCATTATTAAAGTGGGATCCAGGCTTTTCTCTTTACTATTTCCAGCCCAGCTCTTGTTGAAGTCAGTCTCAGAAGGACAAGACTGATTGATGAGCTTACTCTTAGCCCTCAAAGAACATGCTCTTCCATCTTGGGTGGGATCCCACCCAACTAGAAGACCTAACTTCTGTTTAGAGTATAAACAGAATTCAGACTGAGTGAATTTTTACCCTAGGGAAAGAAACCCCTATCCTTGTACCCCTCAGGTAGAGTTTAGGATGACCTAGCTCATGAAGGAGAAAACCGACTGGAGTGGTCTGAATGGAGATGGATCCCCCCCTCCAGATTACTGGAGGTGGATGAATGTCACCATCAAATCACATTCTTATCAGGAGGAGATAAGAACTTTTAGCCCATCTCATTAAATGTCTACCAATCATGGCTAATTTTCACTTGTTAAGAGAATTACCTTATGGAAGGGTTATTTAAAGCTCTTAGGGTCTCCATCTTCATTTACTGAGAGCAATCACTGATCATAAATTTATTGAATATTAGCTAACTTAATTAACAAATTATTAATTGCCCAGAAACTCTATCTCTCTGGGTTTTTCATTTGTAACAACAGGAGTAGTTAATTTATTTTTGTTTGAGGAGACTGTCAGGGGCTATAGGAACCACCACAAGACATGAGTGTTTAGGAATCGTCCCAAAGTAGTCTTGTTTCTCTGTGGCATAATGATACCTTCTCAAAAGCCCTGCTCTTACATCTCATCATAGCATGGAGGTGACCTTAGGCTTTCTAGGTGCCAATAGTGCACAATCTCTGTTCCTACCAAGATGGATAGTTCCAGCCTCTGGAGCCATCTTCTAAGGATCAGGCCTGTTGAGGTCATCAGAAGGTTGACCACTAAATTATTATTATTAATCATTATCATTATTATTTTGGTTAGAGTGAGATTATCCCCAAAGCAAGGATTCTTAACCTGGGGTCCTTGAGCTTGGTTGTTTTTTTAAAAAATATTTTGATAATTATTTGAATATTAGTGGTTTCCTTTGTAAAATTATATTTTAATATGTACACTTAAAAGCTCTATTCTGAGCAGGATTCCATGGGGTCTCACCAGACTACCAAAGGAGGCCATGACATGATGGAAGTTAAGAACCTATGCCCTTAAAGAGTAGAGAACGTGTGCTCTTTATGGACGGAATGCAAACAGTGATGAAATCGCCTTTTGAAATATGTTTTATATGATAGCACACATCTAAACCATATCAAACTGCCTACCATTTTCAGAAGAAGGGAGGGGAGGGAAGGAGAAAAATTTGGAACTCAAAATTGTGTCAAAATGAATGCTAAAATTTTATTGATATGTAATTGTGGGAAAAAAAAAACTATTTGAAATTGTCTTTTGAAGTAATTGTGTGTGTGTGGTTTGTCCTTCATTCTCAAAGAGGGCCATGACATCAGGGAGATGATGACATGACTTGCAATTGACTTTTGATTTGAGTGAGGGAGAGCTGTGCAAGATCACCAGCTTCATTTTCTCCTCCTGAGCCATCTGTGTCTAGCGGCCAGATATTCATCAGGATGACTAGAGATAGCCCAGGATGCAGTGGGAGACCTTGGACCTTCTAAGCTAAGGTTTTTACAAGTTCTCACTCTGAGTGAGGCAATGCCCATTCAGTGAATAGGCCTCTTTGGGTTAATGCTGACATTACCCTATCCCCTAGAAAGTGAAAAATTACTTAATGCACTGGCTAATAGGAATACTGAATAAATTCTTTTAAGTTATAACTCTTTTTTTCATAAAACAAAGCTTAGGTTAGGTTCGAAAAAGAACTTCCTGATGAAAAGGTTTGCTAAACAGTGAATAAATTATTTTTTAAAATCATGTATGTGGAAACCCTTTAATGTTTCCAAAGCACTTGCCTTACAGTTACCCATGAAATAGGTGGTATAATTTTTTTTGGTTATTCATTGGTAGAAAACTCCATTCCTAGGAAACTGCTTTTTCTCATGCAAATCAGTGACTTAGTTATCTGATGTACTCAAAGGTTAAGTGACTTACCCAAGGTCACATAATGTCTGCCTTTATGTGCTGTTGGAAGGGCCTAGTTCTTTCTGCTTCTGATACCTACTTTCTATTTCTTAGGCCATTGTACAAGTATTCTCATTGCTGTTTCCAGATGAAGAAACCAAAGCTCAGAAAAATGAAGTGATTTGTTTCTATGTCACAGTTAGTAGCTGACAGAGCTGTAACTCAAATGCAGGTTTCCTGACTCTGAGTCTAGCACTTTTCCTGAGATGTTATGCTTTCATTTTTTTCAAATATCTTTTGTTTTTATTGTTAAATTGTTTCAGTCATGTTTGATCATCTGTGATCCCATTTGGAGTTATCTTGGCAAAGATACTAGAACAGTTTACCATTTCCTTCTCCAGCTCATTTTATAGATGAGGAAACTGAGGCAAATGAGGTTAAGTGACTTATGCAAGGTCACACAACTAGTAAATGTTTGAGGCTGGATTTGAACTCAGGTCCTACTGACTCCAGGGCCAGCACTCTATCCATTGTGCCACCTAGCTGCTGTAAGTTTTTACATTGTTTATTATATTTTCCACTGTATTACTCCCTTCCCCCACCCAGAAAGTCATTCTTTACCATAAACTATTGTTGCACCATGGATTCCGAGTGTTCTGTTAGAGGGCACAATTGGCCAGTAATCATCATTGTCTGCTTCTCCCATGTTGTCTCTGGAAATTTCACCAGCCATGCCCTGTTATGACAATTAGCTTTTTTTTTTTTTTTTAAAGCTTACTCTGGCCCCTTGTGTCCTCTCCTCCACTGGTGTTTGGAGTTTATATAAGATGAAAAATGAGTAGCTCAACTACAGTGACTCAGAACTTTAAGAAGAATTCCTAGCATTTAGTCATTGACTCTCTGCCCTCATTTAAATTTATGTTTATCTTCTATCTATCTATGTATCTGTGTATCTATGTATCTATCTATCCCCTGGCTTAAAGTGCAGGGGTATATATAGGGCAATGATTCCCGATTGGATGAGAGAACAATGAGTCATAATGCTGACACTTCATATCTGGGTTAGGAAGAAGCAAAGGATGTGTTGGAGGTTGCTCAAACCAGTTTTCAAGAATGAATTTTCAGTATAAGCATTCATTTATACCTTTAAAATCAGCAAACACTTCAAATCAGGGTTTGATGTATTGATTATCTAGACTTAAGAAAGTGATGAAAAAAACATTAACAATAGGGATTAAACTTAAAAGTGTGTTGTGTATACATTTTTTTCATAGGGCTGGTTGTTAAATATTTATTAGCAGACCCCTGGAGAGAAGGTACTTCTCTAAAGATGGCTTTGAGAGAGGCAGTCTGTGGGGTAGTAAGCACTGGAAATAAAGAAACTAGATGAGGGCCTAAAGTTATATGTTGACAGCTCTGAGGGTTCCTAGTCACCACTCAAAAATCTGCACCTGCCTCTCCTGACTGACTTTCTCAAAATTCTCCAACCATTTATTAAGTTGCATCTCTTACTTGTATATGTGTAGCATCATAGCTGAGCATTGTCAATGAATCAGAAGTAACCTCCTCTATTTCTTCCCATCCCCTCTCCCTTCTCTCACCCTCCATACACACAGAACAGAAAGATAACAGAGGTGTCCTTCAGGGCAAACTACCTAACCTGAGTAGTAGACCAAGCTGCCTAAATGGGGACTAGCTGGGTAACTCAACTCATCCTCTCCCTCTCCCTTTCCTTCTCCTCTCCAAAAGAAGGTAAATTTTGATGGCCAGAAGCTGCCCAGTTAACTTGGGGTACATTGGCTAGATTCCTTTCCTTTCCTTTCCTTTCCTTTCCTTTCCTTTCCTTTCCTTTCCTTTCCTTTCCTTTCCTTTCCTTTCCTTTCCTTTCCTTTCCTTTTTCCTTTCCTTTTTCCTTTCCTTTTTCCTTTCCTTTTTCCTTTCCTTTCCTTTCCTTTCCTTTCCTTTCCTTTCCTTTCCTTTCCTTTCCTTTCCTTTCCTTTCCTTTCCTTTCCTTTCCTTTCCTTTCCTTTCCTTTCTCCTTTCCTTTCCTTTCCTTTCTTTTCTTTCCTTTCCTTTTCTTTCTCCTTTCTTTTCCTTTTTCCTTTCCTTTCCCTTCCTTTCCTTTCCTTTCCTTTCCTTTCCTTTCCTTTCCTTTCCTTTCCTTTCCTTTCCTTTCCTTTCCTTTCCTTTCTCCTTTCCTTTCCCTTTCCTTTCTTTTCTTTCCTTTCCTTTTCTTTCTCCTTTCTTTTCCTTTTTCCTTTCCTTTCCCTTCCTTTCCTTTCCTTTCCTTTCCTTTCCTTTCCTTTCCTTTCCTTTCCTTTCCTTTCCTTTCCTTTCCTTTCCTTTCCTTTCCTTTCCTTTCCTTTCCTTTCCTTTCCTTTCCTTTCCTTTCCTTTCCTTTCCTTTCTCCTTTCCTTTCCCTTTCCTTTTCTTTCTCCTTTCTTTTCCTTTTTCCTTTCCTTTCCTTTACTTTTCTTTCCATGGATTGAACAACAATGGGTCCCTGCCCAACCTCCACTCAAAGGCTGTATTTGGACCCTCCTGGCTTAGAGTGAGGTACCAATTTCTCTTCTAAACAGCAACCCTGAGGCTTCTACCCTTCCCAACATGATTTATCTATTTATTCTTTTCTTTTCTATTAAAGGGGCCTGCCTGACTACTTTTTAAAGAGGCCTATTTACTGAATGGGCATTACCTCACTTTAAGTGAGTACCTGAAAAGACCTTAGCCTAAAAGGCCAAGGTTTCCCATTGCATCCTGGGCAGGCTCCAGTCGTCCTGATGAGAATCTGGTCAATGGATCCAGATGGCTCAGGAGGAGAAAGTGAGGCTGATGACCTTTGCACAGCCCTCCCTCACTCAAAACAAAGTCATGTAAGTCATGTCATCATTTCTCTGATGTCATGGTCCTCTTCGAAAATGAAGGACAAACACAACAACCCAACCTGAGTAGAGAGGGATATTACATATAATTCTGGATTGCTTTCCAGAATTGTTGTCCTAGGTCACAGTTCTCCCAACAACACACTGATGTGCCCATCTTTACCCAACCTCCCAGTATTAATTATTCCCATCTTTTGTCCTCTTTGCTAGTTTTCTGGATGTGAGTTGAAAACTCAGGGTTGTTTTGATTTGCCATTCTCTTATAATTCATGATTTGGAGCACTGTTGCATATGATTACTAATACTTTGCAATTCTCTGGAGAACTGTTTTCTCACATCCTTTGATCTCTTATCCACCAGGATAGATTTGGTTTTTGAACTTACATATTTTTGTTAGTTATCTATGTATCTTGGGTATCAAACTCATTACAGATTTCATATATAGATTCTTTTCCATTTGCCAGCTTCCTTTCTTTTTAAAATTATAATAATTTTGTTCATGAAAAAGCTTTTCAATTTCATGTGATGAAAATGATATCTTTTATCATTTGTTATTGTCTCTTTCACTTGTTTGACTAAAAATTCTCACCATACCCATAGCTATGAAAAATATATGATCTATGTATCTTATTTTGTTTTATGTTATGATCTTTAATTTTCAAGTCCCACACTCATTTTTAATTTATTGTAGAATATGGGTTAAGATGGGTGGTTTAAACCTAATTTCTGCTTGAATGCTCTCCCATTTTCCCAGCAGTTCTTATCAAATGAGTTCTTTCCTAGATAATATATGTTTTCAGGTTTATTGAACCCTGGGTTATTGAGTTTGGTTCTTTCTTCTTCTTCTTCATCTAAGCAGTTCCATCAATTTTCCTTCCCATTTTTTAAGCCAGTACCAAATGATTCTGATGACTCCTGTCTTATAATGTAGTTTGAAATTCTGGATGTTCTATTTCTCTCTCATTCCTGCCTTTTATTGTTGTTTCCCTTGGTGTTCTAGATCTTTTTTTCCTCTAAAGAATATTATTTCTATTTTGCATCATGGTATATTTCAGTCCTAATGTCCTCCTTTGATTATCTTCTGGAAAAGAACTGAAGCTCATCTAACTGGAATGGTTTATCTGATCCTAGAAGAACCCACCAAATGCAGTAGTATCTCTATCTAAGATAGAATAGATGGCATTCAATGGTTTCTCATAGTCCAAGGATGCTTTACAACTGTACAAGATAAAACCATGGTTACATCAAATACTTAACTTTAAGAGATATTTAAGAAGCAAGGACAATGTGGGTAAAACAGTACTGAAGGCTAAAAGACAGAGTAACGTTCTTGTAGGGGACACAGTGAATCACTGGAATTTATGTGTCAGTCTACCTTTTGTCTTATTTGGTCTGGGAATGTCTGCTTAAGAAGATAAGCAATTTTAAAGAATAAACTTCATAGCTTTGACTTCACTAATACTTTTGAGTTAGTGGGGAATCTCATTGGGAAGATCCTCTGAAAAAGCTGCTAGGTAGCACAATGGATAGAGTGACAGACCTGGAGTCAGGAAGACTCAGCTTCCTGAGTTCAGTCTGGCCTTGGTCACTTGGCACTTACCAGCTGTGTAATCCTGGGCAAGATGCTTAACCCTATTTGCCTCAGTTTTCTCTTCTATCAAATAAACTGGAAAAGGAAATGGTAAACCACTTTGGCATCTTTGGGAGGAAAACCTCAAATGGGGTCATGAGGAGTTAGACACAACTGAACAGTAACGAGATAAGAGTATAACTGTGGGACAGGAAGAATCTGAGAGGGAAGCCCCACTAGCAGCGGGAGAGCCATGGAAAAGCTTATGGAAGTTAGGTTTTATGCTGAGTCTTGAAAGAAGTCAGGAAAGCTAGAGGGCAGAAATGAGAAGGGAGAGCAATGCAGGCATGGGGTACAGCTGGTGAAAATGCAGATTGAGTTAGGAAATGGAGTGATTGCTGTGAGTAATAACAAGGAGATCAGAATTGGCCTCTTTGAGAACCATGGACAAACAACCATAACTACAATGTCACTGGATATGGAGCATGTGGAGGGGAGTCAAATGTACCAAAGACAGAAATGTAGGAAGGGGCCAGGTTGCAAAGAGATCTGAAAGCCAAACAAAGGGTTTTATGCTTGATGCCTAAGGTAAGAGAGAGCCACTGGGATTTACTGAGGAAGGGATGTATGACATGGTCATACCTGCAGTTTAGGAAGATCATTTTGATAGGTGAGTGGAAGATGGAGGAGGGTAGGGAGAGACTGGGCACAGAGAGGCCACCCTTTAGGCTATAGCAATAGTCTAATTGTGAGGTGCTGAAGATCGTACTAGGGTGGGGACTGCAGCAGAAGAGGAGATGTACACTAAGGATGTTACAAAGGTTGAGTCAACTGAACTTGGCCATAGATTGGATTTAGGGAAGGGAGAGTAAGGCTTAAGGGCCGATAACCTCCTGATGAGGAGCCTCTCCACATCTAACTAGGTTAGTTGTGTGCAGTCTGTTGCCAGGACCTTACTCTAAGTCACTGAAGCACAGTAGGACTTTGCCAGATCTGGAGCTCTGCTGATATTGCCTTTGAGAACCTAAAGTCACATCTGTGCCAGAATGAAACTTTCCTTAATTTTGCTCTAAAATTCCTTTGACTTCCCTTCCCCCATTCCAGGTCTACTTCATACATTTCAGACTTTCTAGATAAACTATTCTCTGTTCACACATTTCAAGCCCCTAATTGTTCTATGGCAAAAAATAAATAAACAACTTGGAAAATACTAGACCAGATGAATCTCTATTTCCTTGCTCTGCCATTCTGTGATTATATTAAATGCAGGTTTATGTCTCTTAGGAATGAGGTTGTCATTGATCCCTTATTTTTATGTCAAAGATCAGAAAATTCTAGTATAGATAGACCTTGCTATCCCCGTAATAAGAGCCATACCTGCCTTACAGGCATGTTTTGAAAATGATGGTTCTTTTGGTAGGTGGGAATGAGGGAGTTGTTAGAGGCAAACTATGGAAATGTAACTTTTAAAGAGAAGTTTGGCTCTCCAAAGAAATTATCCTAAGGCATACAGAGTAAAATTAAAGAGTGGATGGTGACATGCAATTGAAGATAGCAAAAAAACGATGTAAGACAAAATATGACTTGATGAAACTTGAGCAACTTGTATTATCACTGTGTTTGCTAATAGGTTACAAGGAATATTTTCATAATTTTCAAGAATCTTGGCATGATTTTCTTTTTTCTTTTTCTTGACTACAGTTAACTTTTTCAAATAGAACATATGCACTTGGGTTGAAAAGCCTGTGTAAAATCCTGTGTTATTATGGCAGATGGGACTTCTGGGGGAAGATGATGGAGTTAAATGTTTCACGATTCTCAGACAGAGAGAGCTATTAAGTAGGAAGGCTAGGTTTACCACTAAAGTGGATGTCTCGAATTCCATTTTAACACATAGATTTAAGACCGTCTTTAAAGCATTTTAAAATAGTTTCATCTTTACTAATTTTTTTTATTGGATCCCAAATCATATTCTTTCAGGTTAAAAAAATAAACAAACTTGTTCATGGAAGACTTAGATGAACTGAAGAGAAGTAAACAGAATCAAGAAGATAAAATATGCAAAGGCTGTGTTTAGAGATCACTAAGTCCAATATACTTTTTTGATGACAACCAGGGAAATAGAAAGAACTGGAATCACAAAATAATTGAAAATGAATGTTTCAAAATTACAAAGAACAAGCTTGGCCTCAAAAAAAAGATATGAGAAAATCCCTCCTATAGGGGTGGGGAGAGGATAGTTCAGGGTGTAGAATATTATATATGTATAGTTAGGTTCTTTTTCTTAATGAATCGACTGGTTTTGCTCTTTAAAAAATTTTTCTTTTTTAAAAAAATATCTTTTTTTAAATAAAGGATGGCTCTCTGAGAAGGGGGAAGGAAAGGGATATGGGGGAAATTTAAGTGACGTAAAAGCAGAAGATAATAAAATTTTCTTTTAAAAAAATCCCTTTTAAGATAAGAGAAGCAAGGAACAGACACGTTTTTAGATACTGCTTCAATCTGTCTGCAAACTCAATCAAACAGACCACAGATAAACTTTATTAAGACAGATGGCTGGGTTTTCATTATAGTAAATAAAGGGAGATTGATGATGGAGCTTCTAAGTCTGTGGGTCAGGCTGTGTTTGGGGAAGGTGGAAGATTTCTTTCTCTCCCCTTTCTGTTTCTGACATGCAGTGTGTTCTGTGTTTGCACTGGGCGCCAGCACTCTCAGGGTCACACGCCTTGCCTTCATCCATGCTTCTCCTTTCCGTGTTTATTTGTGTTATGCCTTCTGGCCCTTCTTTACCCAAGGCCCCAGCTGTCCACATAGCGATTTTATTGAACACGTCTTGAGCACTGACAATGCGCTCAGTGCTGTTGAAAACAAGGAGCACAATAGCCCTGCCTGTCCTGTGTTATGCCCCAAACCCCAGCTGTCTTCTGGACAACGGCATTCTGAATCCGGCTGTCTGTGTCTCATTTCAGGGTGAACCTAAACCATTACCCTGGCTACGTGTCAAGGTGGGGGAGGGGGAGAAATGAACCAAACATGGGAACACCAACAATGGCATGCATTGTGAGAGGAATCCAGAGCTGAAGAAATGTGAATACGCATTCAGACAGACTCACAAAGGAAAAGGGAAAATGCTGCCCGTGCTGGCTCCAGGTATCAGAGGGCTGAAGACCTGGGGAGGAGGGGAAAGGGGACAGTGTTCTCCCAGGACAGTTAAGTAGAAAAGCAGGCGACACAACAAGGGATTTATTTTCTTTGGGCTAAGTCTGGAAGTGACTTTATACATCACAGAATCCAGCTTCCTTATTTGACAGATAAAGCAGTTAAGGCCTACAGAGATGGATCAACCAACCATCAATCAATAAGCATTTGCTACGTGCTAGTATATGGAGGTGCTGAGGATACAAAGTGAAGCAATGACTTCATCTGAAGTTGCGTAGTCACATGGAATGAAACCCTAGGTCTCTTCACCTCTTGTCCAGTGTCCTCTCTACCACCACAAATTGTTCCTTTTCTTCCCCCGTATCTTCCTCTTTCTCTGCTTCAGTAGGAGGTGAGGTGAACCCATAATCAGTTCTCTATCTCCTGAAGTGATGTGGCGCAGGTTCCCCATTGCTGGAACTTTTCCACAGAGGGATTATGACTACTCATCGGACAGGTTGTATCCAGGATCTTTCTGGAGGTTGGGGACTAACTTAAAGTTTCTTCCGAGTCTAAGATTCTATAACTATGGCATTATGGTACGCACAAGCTTTGAAGTCAGAGGGCCTGAGTGCAAATCCTGCTTTCAATATTTATTATCTTTGTGACCATGGGCAAGTCCTCCTGTTCCTTATCTATAAAATGAGTTGGGTTGGATGGTTTTGGAATCCCTTCCAACTCTAGGTCTATGATTTAGTCATTTCCCTCCTTCTTTGCTCTCTTAACCCACTGCAGCTAAAGGACCTTGCTCTCTTCTCTTGTCCACCCTTGCACCAAAATCTCTTTTACAGGAAATACTGTCAAATCATTTCTCTCCCAAACTCTACTTGTGCAGTATATTGATTTAGAAAATGACATATTAATATTATCTATGTTTTATTACATTTTTATTTATTTTGCTAAATATTTCCCAATTTTCCCATTAATTTTAACCTGGCTCAGCCCTCACTCTAGAGCATTGTAGGTCACATGTGGCTCCTGACTCTCCTACTCTAGGCAACTCTCTCAAACTGAGTTGCAGAGGATGTGTTAGTCTTTGTGGCAGAGGGAATTTCTCCATCCAGGCATTCCTCACAGTAATGAAATCACATTCCTGTTCCTATCTCATATTTTAGAGCTTTGATAGAAAAAACAAAATGTTTCCTATGCTTATACAAATACATACGTTGTATCATCTAACAATAATAGTCCCTTTAGCCCTAATATTTAACCATGTATATTTGTTTCTATCATCTCACCTTTCTTCCCAAATTCAAGATTGTTTATTTCATTCCTTTAGGAAGTGAAGACATTCTGACCTCCCACATGTCCTTCCTACCTCCTCTCCAAGCTGCTTCAGCAACCAGCTGTGCCTACCTTGGTATTCAGAATGTTTAGGTTATCCTGAGGTTTCTCCTAATTCTAGATAAGGTGGTGTGAGGACATTCCAAAATCAGCATGTCATGGCTTCTCTTTTCTCCTTCCTCCCATCTTCACCTTTTCCCTAATTTACTTAGTTGCTGCCTTGTTCTTCCTATGCCACTCAGAGAAATTTCCTTTTGGAAAAGTAAATGGGAGGATCCTTTGCATAAAGTTGTCTTGAATATTTTCAAGGAAGAAAGAGACATAGTCTTTCAGATAAGTTTTCAAATCACTCATTTTTCTTTCCACTTGGGCTTCTACTAGTTAATAAAATAAAACAAAATGCACATCTATTACTACCACCTCCCATTAATTGCTATCAGTAGCCGATAACTTGGGAGAACCTTTTGAAGGAAATAATAATAGATCACCACAATTGAACTGAAAAAATTATTCTTGAGTTCCACGGGTAAAGCGGAGAAAGGAGGATGCTAGTTGACAAGTCTTTATCTTAACCAAAGGGGAGGAAATGGACTCAAAATGTGGCTGGGACTATTCAGATTAGAATCGGGGAAGAACTTCCAGACAGAACCCAGACAAAAGCTAAGCAAATGTCTTCATTATGTTTTAAAATCAGATCCCTCTCATGGGGTGTTTTAGACATATTCAGTGAGCAGGTTTGACGCCAGGGTCAGGTTCAGCATTCCCCCTTATCATTAGTCACTTAAAGAGACTTGTTCAATTAAAGGAGAATTTTATAAGATAAACAGACAGTTCTTTTCACACAAAGACAGCCATCATATATCACAGGCCTCTAGGGGCAAGCATTCCAAACATACTCCAGAATCCACCTGATAATCATTTCTTGATTCAACATCAAATGCTAAAAACAAGAATCAGCATGCAAACAAGATCAAAAGCCATTCCATGAACATGGAGTAGGGAATTTTTCGTATCTATATCTATATCTACACACATATGTGTGTGTATTTATGTGTGGGTGTCTTTTTTTTCTTTTGTGCCCTTTATCTACATCCAGAGGGCAACACTGTGGCTGTCAATTAAGTCAGAATAGGAAAACTTGGAAAAAAATAGTTGTGTTGTTAAGGCTTCCCTTGGGAATAATTTTGCAGACCTGTTCTCTATGTTCATTACTCATTTCATTCCCCATAGCAATTTCATGGAATCATGGAATTTTGGAGCTGGAAGGAACCTTAATGGTCACAGATCATAAATCATGGCATTTCAGAGCAGGCAGAGCCCTTACAGATCATTTATTCCAACCCCTTCATTTTACAGAAGGAAGCCCAAAAGGTAAAGATATCTATTTCAGGGTTCTATCCAGAAAACAGGCTACTGCTATAACAGCCCAGACAGGTAGTCATCTGGTTGAATATTTCCAGTGACAGGAAACTCACTTCCTCCAAAGGTAGCCCTTTTCAATTTGTACGACTCTGATTCTTATTGATCAGGGGTTCTCATAGGAATCAAAAAACCTGCATTAGGAAGTCCTTCCTTATACTAAGTTGAGATCTTCCTTCCATTAACTTCCATCCTTCCATTTGTCCTACTTTTGCTTTCTGAGAGCTACAGAGAATGTGCCTCATCCACAGGCTACCCCTTCAATTATTGGAAGGTAATTCTATTTCCTATAAGTCTTCTCTTCATTGGGCTAAATATACTCGATACCTTCAACTGTTTGTTCACTCATGCATTTATTCATTCAGTCAGCAGACCTTTAATTTTTGTAAAAATTTTATTTTTTCTATCTCATTTGACATTTATATTTAAAATAAGATTTTAAGTTCCAAACTTGTCTCTCTCCTTTCTTCCCTTCCCTCCTCCTTAAGACAGTAAACAATCTGATATAGCTTATATTTGTCTAATCATGTAAAACATATTTCCATACTAGTCATGTTGTTAAAGAAGAAATGCAACAAAGGGAAAAAAATATGAAAAAGATTTTAAAAGTGAAAATAGTATGCTTCAGTTCTTGTTCTAGATGTGGATAGCATTTTCTGTCATGAGTCTTTTAGAATTGTCTTGGGTCACCATATTGCTGGGAAGAGCTAAGTCAATCATAGTTAATCATCACACAATGTTGCTGTTCCCAGGCTCTGCTCACTTCACTCATCAGCAGACCTTTATTGATCACTATTGAAACAGTTTATAACCTAAATGCTTTATATAAAGCTTAATTTCATATGACAAAAAAAAGGAAAATGATAAATGTTGGAGAAAATGTTGGAAAACTGGAACACTAATGTGTTGTTGGTGTAGTTGTGAACTGATCCAACTATTCTAGAGAGCGATTTGGAGCTATGCCCAAAGGACTATAAAACTGTGCATACGCTTTGATCCAACAATACCACTACTAGGTCTGTGTCCCAAAGAATGGGAATTAAAATGGAAAAAGGACCTACATTTATATTTATTTATAATATTTTTATTTATTTATTTATATTTATAGCAGCTCTTTTTGTGGTATCAAAGAATTAGAAGTTGAGGGGATACCCATTAATTGGGGAATGACTGCACAAGATGTAGTATATGAATGTAAGGGAATACTATTGTGCTGTGAGAAATGATGAGCAGTTAGAGTTCAGAATACCCTGGAAATTTACATGAACTGATGCTGAGTGAAATGAGCAGAACCAGGATAACATTGTACACAATAACAGGTTGTTGTGTTCTTGTTGTGTTTGTTCCTCATTTTCGAAGAGGACCAGGACATCAGGGAGATGACATGACTTGCAGTTAATTTTGATTTGAGTGAGGGAGGGCTGTGCAAGGTCACCAGCCTCACTTTCTCCACCAGAGCCATCACAGAGTAACAGCAACATTGTGAGATGAACAACTTTGATAGACTTAGTTGTTCTCAGAAATACAATCATCTAAGACAATTCCAAAAGAGTCATGATAGAGAATGCTGTCTACATCCAAAGAAAGAACTATGGAGTCTGAATGAAGCTCAAAGCATGCTATTTTTCTCTCTTTTTTATTTCTTCTGGTTTTCTCCCTTTGGTTCTGATTCTTCTTTCACAACATGACTAATGTGGAAATATGTTTAATGTGATTGTACATATATAACCTATATCAGATTGCTTGCCATCCTGGAGAGGGGGAATGGGAGGGAGGAAGGGAGAGAGAAAAAAATTTGGAACTCAAAATTTTATAAAAGTAAATGTTGAGACTATCTTTACATGTAGTTGAAAAAATAAAATTAATAATAACAATAAATTAAATAAAATAAATAATAATATAACAAATTTATATAATGTATAACAATATGCATAATATAGTATGTATATATAATGATATATTATATAAAACAAATAATAAATGTAATAAAAATAATAAAACAAAACTATTAAGTGGGGAAAATATTAAACTGTAACAGTTTAAAAAACAATTTCTCTCACCACTTAATTTTATTTTTTTAGATATGATCCCTTCCTATTCAACTCACCCTGTGCTCTCTCTCTCTCTGTCTCTCTCTCTCTACGTGTGTGAGTATGTGTGTGTATGTGTATGTGTGTGTGTGTGTGTGTGTGTGTGTGTGTGTATAATCCCACCAACTACCCAGATACTGAAAAAGTTTCAAGAATTACAGATATAGTCTTTCCATGTAGGAATGTAAATAGTTCAACTTTATTAAGTCCCTTATGATTTCTCTTTCCTGTTTACCTTTTCATGCTTCTCTTGATTCTTGTATTTGAAAGTCAAATTTTCTTTCAGCTCTGGTCTTTTCATTAAGAATGCTTGAAAGTCCTCTATTTCATTGAATGACTATTTTTTCCCCTGAAGTATTATACTCAGTTTTTCTGGGTAGGTGATTCTTGGTTTTAGTCTTAGTTCCTTTGACTTCTGGAATATCATATTCCAAGCCCTTCTGTCCCTTAATATAGAAGCTGCTAGATCTTGTGTTATCCTGACTGTATTTCCATAATACTCAAATTGTTTCTTTCTAGCTGCTTGCAATATTTTGTCCTTGGCCAGGGAACTCTGGAATTTGGCTACAATGTTCCTAGGAGTTTCTCTTTTTGGATCTCTTTCAGGAGGTTATGGGTGGATTCTTTCAATATTTATTTTGCCCTCTGGTTCTAGAATATCAGGGAAGTTTTCCTTGATAATTTCATGAAAGATGATGTCTAGGCTCTTTTCTTGGTCATGGCTTTCAGGTAGACCCATAATTTTTAAATGGTCTCTCTTGGATCTATTTTCTAGGTCAGTTGTGTTCCCAATGAGATATTTCACATTATTTTCATTTTTTCATTTTTTTGGTTTTGTTTGTGATTTCTTGATCTCATAAAGTCATTAGCCTCCATCTGTTCCATTCTAATTTTGAAAGAACTATTTTCTTCAGTGAGCTTTTGAACCTCCTTTTCCATTTGGCTAATTCTGCTTTTGAAAGCATTCTTCTCCTCATTGGCTTTTTGAACCTCTTTTGCCAATTGAGTTAGCCTATTTTTAAAGGTGTTATTTTCTTCAACATTTTTTTGGGTCTCCTTTAGCAAGCTGTTGACTTGCTTTTCATGATTTTCTTGCATCTCTGTCATTTCTCTTCCCAATTTTTCCTCCACCTCTCTAACCTGATTTTCAAAATCCTTTTTGAGCTCTTCTATGGCTTGAGACCATTGAATATTTAGTTTGGATGTTTGGGATACAGAAGCCTTGACTTTTATGTCTTTCCCTGATGGTAAGCATTATTCTTCCTCATCCAAAAGGATGGGAGAAGATATCTGTTCACCAAGAAAGAAACCTCCTATAGTCTTATTTTTTTCCCCTCTTTAGGGAATTTTCCCAACCAGTTACTTGACTTTTGGGTCCTTGTCAAGAGTAGTTTATACTCTGGGGATCTGTAAGATCTCAGTTCCTCCAAGGTGGCATAATCAAGCGTGTACACTGGTCTGGGAGCAACCAGAAACTTTTGTGCCCAGAATCTGTGAGTAGTAGTTTCCTCTCCACAACCACCTGGCCTCCAGTTCCATCAAGATAGCACTGGGGGCTGAGATTCAGATAAACTGCTCAATTCCCCCAGGGGCTTTAGGTGGGGGCAGGACCACCACACAGAGCTGAGGTAAGGATCAGCTGCTCAGTTCCCCCAGGAGTTTTACAATCCAACAACAGATGTGGGCTGCTGTGGGAGCTACTGCTGCCCTATGTGGCCTCTGCCACCGCCACCTGAGGCCAGAGTTATGGGAAGGCCTTGCTCCTTTCTCAACCAGCTGAAAAACCCTCTCACTGACCTTTGACACCTGTGGGTTGACGGATCTGCCAACTGCCGCTATTGCCACTGGGGATTCTGTCCCCAAGGCCTGCTTGGGTCCTCCTCCCAGTGCCCAGCCATGAGGCCAAGGCTAGGCTGGGCTCTGCTGTGCTCTGCATCTAGTGTTACAGACCTTTCCCATTGACCTTTTAGGTCACCCTGGGCTGGAAATCTCTTCCACTCCATTGTTCTGTGGCTTCTGCTACTCTAGAATTTGTCAAGAGTCTTTCTTTACACATATTTTATGGGCTGTGGGGGGAAGAGCTAGTGTATGTGCATCTTTCTATCTGCTATCTTGTCTTCACCCTTATCATATTTCTATAAATGCAAACTGTAATTGCCTTTTTAAAGTAAACATTTCACACTATAACTTCAATTTGAGCTGTTAAACCACTAGCCTCATTCTCCATCACCATCACCTACCCATTCAATTTATTTTATAGAAACTGCTGTAATGCTAAATCTGACTTGTCTGATACATGTAGGACACAAGTTTTCAACCACTCATCTTCAGTTTTCTTATTTGTAAGATTGAGTTAGATGACCTCTAAAGTCTTTCCTATGTTCAGCTCTCTAATTCTCTAAGAAGAAGGACTTTGTTCAACTCTGCCACATCAAAACATCACCCTGTGATATCATTGGTCCTCTTTGAAAATGAAAGACCAACAACAAATTTCAATCCAACCTGTGACCCTTTGGAAATATGTTTCCAGGCATTTGTGACTGAAATGGCATGAATTGTGTGATTACATAAAGTCTTTTAATTGGCTGTAGACCCAGAGTAAGAACTGGAGGAATCCAGAACTGCAGCCCTTTCGAAATCTGGGGACTGTGAGCATATGGCCACTTCTCTCTTTTGTGTTTGTTGCTTCATGCTCTTAGACAAAGAAGTATTCTGAGGTGGGCATGTCCAGGTAGTGAGCCTGTAAGTTCAGAAAATGCACAAGTCCTATTAGAGGTCTTCCTAGAAACCAAAGGTCATAGCAGTGATCACCAGAGTAGCAATGGCTGATGAAGCATCGAAAAATGGATGTGGAAAGACAGTCATGCTGGGACAACAGCCAAATCAGGGAGAGTAGACTCAAAATGTTTTTATAACTACTGCTCTTGTCATACCTTTTCAATAAATCTCTTTTCTAAAAGCTAATGGAGTCAACTAGTTGATTGATAATAGGAAGTATACAGCTAAGAAACAAGAACTATATTACTAGAAGTACATCACAGATTTATGAATTGATCACCAGTTCAACCTACAAAAAGAGATGGTCTTTGATTCAGTTTTCCACCTAGGCCAGAGTCAATGGGGTCTCCCAGAGAGGTAAGGAGTATAGACTCAGTCCCCAGGCCTTCCAGCTAGGCCAGCAATGCTGGATTGCTAAGAGTAGATTCAGCTTCAGACCTAGAAGAGATCATCTCTTCATAGAGCAGATTGTGGTCTCAGCCCTTTTGCGCTGTTGTTCAGTTATTTCAGCCATGTCTATTCAGTCATGACCCTATTTAGGTCTGCTGGGTTTTTTGTTTTTGTTTCTGGCAAAGATGCTGGAGTGGTTTGTCATTTCCTTCTCTAGGTCTCAGCCCTAGGCCAAGAATAGTAATAGGCAAATAGCAACCCAAAAGCAGATCAGGGACTCGGGCCTGGGCCCAGAAGGTCTAAGGTAGTAGCATGGTTATTCTGAACTTGCTGAGCTTTCAGCTAGTTGAAAGGAGCTGTAGACAGCTATTGTCTTCTTGAATACCAACCAGGAGCAAGTCTTCAACTGTGGTCCTTAGACCAAAATCTATAAAGTCCAGAAGGGCAGTGATCAGATCATACCCTCAATCTGACTTTATAGAATTCACTGAAAGTTACAACGTCTCTGGCTGGAGTCACCATTATGATTCTTGAAGAACATGGCAATCAATACCCAAATAACAGAGGCAGAACCCCCGATAAGACAAGTCAGGACTATATGAGATCTCAACAGGACAGTCAAAAACGCACAGAGCCTGGTTCTAACATAAAGTTTCAATCTGGAAAGCAACAAGAAAAAGGTACTTTCACTATGATGATATCAAGGACACTCAAGATAGAGACCCAGAAAAGGAGAATAATTACCAAATACTTAGAAGAAAAGCCCCAATGAAAAAACACACTTTAGTCACAAGATCAATTAGGATTCTTAAAAATTTTTAAAATGTAATACATATGATTGTTTATTCAGTGTAGCTTTAACCTTGATCCTCTAACATTCCCATAATTTTATAGTTTACAGATAACAATATGGAAGAAAAATATTTTAATCATCTCTCATTCTATTGAACTACTATGAAAAATACATCAATAATGCACAAGAATAACCTATATCAAATTGCATGCCATCTTGGGGAGGGGAGGAAATTCAGAACTCAAAGATCTTATAAAAGTGAATGTTGAAAACAATGAATAAATAAATAAATGAATGAACCAATGAATGAATGAATGAATGAACAAATAAATAAACAGTGCACGGGAATTCCAAGGCTCTGCAAGGTATTTTCTGGAGAGATAAAAATGATGGTTGCAGAACATTTTGAGATTTGTAAGAATCATCATCCATGTCCACATTCTGTTGTCATTTGAGCAGCATTTTTTTCTTCCATTGTTTTCCTTTGCTTATAAGGGTGCCTAGATAAGGTGAATGTTTGGATGGACTTCAATGATGGCCTGAACATTCTTTGTTCTTTTTATACTGTTCATAATGAATCTAGCTAGGGTGTATGGGGTGCTCAGGGAGGACTGGCACCTCTGGTGTGAGGGCTTGCTGAGACCTTTTCAGGGCTGCTCATCTACCTTTGGTATCTACCTGTCACCCAACTCTTTCCTGTGGCTCCAAGAATGTGTACTATGTGCAGTGGTCACACTCCAGTCAACTGTTTCAGCTGATGAGCTAAACCAGACTGAGGGTAACTGAAAGGCCTCAAACCCATCAGTGAGTTGGGGGGGGGGAGGGTGTCCACCCTAAGCATATAAAGATTTCACCCAGTAGAATGAGTAACTGAGAACAGTTTGTTCCAATGGTCATGAAGGCAGCTGAAGCAGATTCTGTGGAGGACACCAAGGACATTCACTGCATCTCAGGCCATTGCCAGTCATGCTGACTTTTGTCTCCCCACTGGACTTCATGACTTTGGAATAGAGAGTGGGGTTGATGACTTTGTGCCACTCTGCCTCATTTAAATCCAATTCACCCACAACTCAAGACATCACCCTGATGTCACCAGTCCTCTTCAAAAACAATGGACAAACAACAGCAATAAATTCACAATAAATTCTCAGTCCTAGATGCCACTACCACATACTGTCTGTACGATGTGGAGCAAGTCTTTTCACCTCTTGGCCTCAGTTTCTTTATTTGTAAAATGAAGAAGTTGGACCAAATTATCCCTAAGGTCCTCTCTAAGCTTCCAGCTATAAAATCCTAGAATCTCTGAAGACTCTGCTTTCCTGTGATCTTTCAGACTTAAAATTCTCAAAGCATCTTGTTTATGCCTCCCTTAAACATTTATTCTTTGTTGCATTATAATGATTTGAGTGCTAAATAACACAGAATTTCTTATCTCCTTAGGGTAAGAACCAGATCTTGCTTATCTTTGTATCTTTCCTACCACCTAGCATAGTGATTTACACACAATAAATTTTTTAATGCTTATTAAATTAAATTGAGATTGCAGTCAACTAAAAAATTTCAAGTCTTTTTTCACCAAAACTGCTGAGACGTCCCATCTCCTCCATGCAATATTTACTTGTACCAAGCACAGTGGCTCACACATACTAAGTCTCAACAAATATTTGTTGAATTAGTGGATGGATAGATGGATGGATGGATAAATGTGACACAAATTCTAGTACAAATTACTTTCCCATGATAACCTTGATTACTGTGATAGCTAGGGCATTTTTCCAGTTGGAAAATACGTTTTTGAAATGGAACTGGAAAAATCATGAACCTTTTCAGCTAAGAGACCAGCAAGTGAATTAGAATTTGTTTATAGAACGTTTCCATGGCAAATGTTGTCTTTGGGGAAATTTGCATCTTTGAATTTTGGCACAGTCGTGGTAAGCTTCATATCCATTTAGGAAACAAAGCCACATAATGGTTTGGCTACAACCACCCAAATGGCTTTGGATCCCAATTCCCATTTCACCTTTGAATTAGTTCCTCATGTCACAGGGAAGAAGAGCAGTGACAATATGCCCTAAGAGATGTTTTCCCCCTTTTTTCTTATTAAGGTAGTGTGCTAGGGTTAAAAGAAAGATTCTTTGAAACATATTGACTTGGCTTCTTTCCTTCTCCCCCCATCCATCCTCCTCCTCTTCTCCATCCTGGTCCCTCCTTCTCTTCCCCTTTCCACTGCCACCCCATACACACACATACATGCACACACACACACACACACACACACACACTCATTTTCTCTCTCTCTCTCTCTCTCTCTCTCTTTCATTCTCTCTGTCACACACACACACTCATTCTCTCTCTCTCTCTTTCACTCTCTCTGCCACACACACTTACACACTCTCACACTCTCTCTTTCTGTCACAGGCACTCACACACACACACACACACACACTCTATCTCTGTCACACACACACACACACACACACACACACACTTCTAAAGATGTGCCTAGAATAATTTCTGGTTTGCAGTTGTAGTCCTTTCTCCCTTATGACCATCCTTTAAACTTCTTCCCTCCCACACATACTTTCCCATGAGCAGACATACACTCATATCTATGCTTGCAAATCTCTTGTGAGTCCACACATATTTTTTTTTTTACCTCAATGTAAGGCCACATGTAGGAAAGTAAGTTAGGAATCATGAACCAAGAAGACTGATGAGCAATGAACTGTGACCCTCCTTGCTTGCATGTAACCCTTGGCCCTTTAGAGAGAGAAAAATTAGTTTTTATCAATAAATTCAGAGCTTCAAAGCAAATATCAACTTTAGAATATTCTGGATTCAATGATAGGGGTACAGTGTTTAGGTAACACTCATATGCTTAAGGGAGCATCGGTAGAGTCCCAGGAGTACATGGAATAAAGTGTCAAGGAATTCAGGGTAAATAGTAATCTCTCTCAGTGTTAACTACAGATGAAAATCCTGAATTTTCTCAGTAGCACCACATTGAATAGGAAAAGTTTGTGAGTTAATTTTGTCTTTCAATGCAACATTGAGTAAGAGTTAACACTCCATTTTAGCAGCACTTGATATTTGTTTGTCTGAATCAAGCCAAGAGTCTCAGGTTTCAAACACTTATTTGATTTCTAATTGTCCTACGTGGTCTTCCTTGGTCCAGTTAGACTTTACTGAAACCCTGTCTTTATGTGGGTCAGGAATTCCTTTTTTAAAAGTCTCTCATTTCCAGAAACTCCCTACAATTCCTATTTCCTGTTATGCAGCTTTCCAAGTTGGAGCAATTCTTGTCAATGAAGTTTCGGGATGATTTCTTGGAGCTGTTGGATGCTCATGTAACTTCATTGATTTTGAAAGGTCTTTTCCAGAAATTTCTTAACTTATTAAGGCTTCTGTTCTTCTCAATGTAGAAGCTTTTTCTCAATGATTTTTTATCAATAAAATAGGAAAAAAAATAAAATGAACTTAAGCTCAGGTAGATGAAATCCAATAGATCTTTTCCCCCCTTTATTTCAAAGTTAAGAGGAAAAAGAAAATTCTCCAAAGTAAATGGGCCTTTGATTTTTATCCCAGTTTTAATATCTATTTCCATGTTTCACTCATAAAATATTTGCCAGGCTTCAGCTTATGTCTACTCTTGAGATTCCTTCAGATATGTTAGAATAATAGAGGTCATGGAATCAGAGAGGAGATTGTGTGGTAGTGTCAAAAATACAGTCATAGACTTGAATTCTAGCCCCAGCCCTGCCAACGATAAAGTGTATGAAATTAGAATCATAGATTCAGAGCTAGAAAAGTTGTCTCAGGCCATCTAATACAACCCTCCTCACAGTATAGATGAGGAAACTGAGGGCCAGAGAGATTATATGTGACTTACTCAAAGTCACATGGATAGTGAGTGGCAGGACAAGTTCTTACATGATGATATAATTCTCTAGATCTTTCTTCTTATCTATAAAATCAGAGGGTTGGACTAGTGTCTGTGTAAGATTCTTTTCCAGTCCTAATTTTATTTGGTTTCTCAAATTTAAAAGGCTTTTTAGGCATAGTACAATGTCCTCCCTTTCGAGGTGAGAATAATCCTCAACCATTTAGGCATTTGGGGGCAGAGAGCTATATCACGTCATAGAGTTTCAAAAAAGAGGGCTCTAAAGGTCATAACTTCTTGTGCCTTATAAATTTTGTTGCTAAACATTTTTCCTCATAATTTAATACCTGAATAGTTCTATGATCTTATTGGTGCATGTTTTGGCATAGCTTTCAATCCAACTACTCTTTCTCATTTTGTGCTGTTTTTATCTATAGCTTTCCATAAATCTTCCCAGTGCTCTGGAAACTTTTCTCTTTCTATTCAATTTTAGGGCAAGCTCAGTGTTCTTCTACAATGCCTATTGAATATGTGTGTGTATATGTACACACACATACATGCCCACACATACACTTTGGTATATGTACACATACATAGACATGCATATGTGTATATGTGTATGTGTATATGCATACATCTGTGTATATGCATATATACACATGTATATATATACATGTGTGTGCTTATATATATGTACACTGATGGTGTAATTCTGGCTATTGTTGTAACTGAAGCTCATAATCTAAACAATGTGTAGTTTTCATTCATTTGGTTTTTTCAGTGGTGATCATTAAGCTGATATCTTTAGAAGGGCCATGGATTTCACTGTAATGTTCCAGAGCTTGATGCCATCAGAAATAGGGGCCTCTAGAGAATCTTACCATCTTTAGGGAATCTTGCATCCATTTGAAAGACATCTTCTGTAAAAATGCCAGACACCTTTGGCAAGCATATGACTCTCTGTCTCCTAACCATTTGATAATCATAGGATTATTGAAAAAATTCATCTCTGAAGTTACATCAATCATGAAGTCTTATGTTCTATTAATAAACAGATAGCAGACACCTTGTTGGTAGCTCTCTCGTTAACTTAACTCCTTCTCTAATAACCTTTATTGTTGTATCCTGTCTTAGATTTCACTTAAATCCCTTTTGCTGCCATCAAAGCTTATTTTCTATTATTCTGTCTCTGATGAAAATGGGACATGACTCACTAGCTACCACGTTTGTGAAAAAAATTAATAACAAAATCCAAGTTAAATTAAGAAGTGAGATTTATCATAATAACAGATGTCAACTCCCTCTCATTATGATTTATTTATGAAAGGGCACAGGTGGAGATGAACATAGTTACCTTTTTCTTAGGATTATCCTTAATAGTTCTGGTGTTTTTAATATTTCTTACCTTTAGGATATTATTATAATCTCTAGTACAGTGGAAAAATGTCTTTTTTTTTTTGATTCATGCATAAAGTGCATTTAAGTGATGCACCTTAGCATCACTTACCTTTAGCAGAGTTGCATGAAATCATTGGTCTCGCTCTCTCCTCCAGGGTCATCACAGTCCAGTGGCAGACCAGAATCAAGATGATTGGTGATGACCCAGGATGCAGTGGGTGACCTTGGTGTCTTCGATGTTTAACCAAGCTCTAAGCACTCCATAGCTCCTGCTTCAGTTGTTGGAACAAATTGTTGTCATCTACCCATTCCGCCAGGGGGAGTATTCACATGCTTGGGGTAGATATTTCCCTAATTCACCAGTGGGTCTGAGATCCCTTGATTACCCTTCCATCTGCCAAAATGGTTTACCAGGGTGTGGCCTCTGTGCATGCTGCAGCTTTTTGGAGCCACAGGTGAGAGTTGGGTGGAACAGGTGGACACAAAAGGTGGTAAGTAGTCTTGAAAAGGGCTTGGCAGTCATCACACCAGAGGTATTAGTCTTCCCTGAACACACTATACTTTGAGTCTAAAAAAGGAAGCATGATACAGTAGAAATGAATAGGTAACATTTATATACTGTTTTATATGTTACCTAGGTGCAGCTAGGTGTCTCAGTGGCTAGAGTTCCCAGCCTAGAGTCAAGAAAACTCATCTTTGTGAGTTCAAATCTGGCCTCTTACACTACTTAGCTGTGTGACCCTGGGCAAGTCACTTAACCCCGTTTGCCTCTGTTTTCTCATCTATAAAATGAGCCAGAGAAAGAAATGGCAAACCACTCCAGTATCTTTGCCAAGAAAACTTCAAATGAATTCATGAAGAGTCAGAGATGACTGAAACAACTGAAAAATTATGCTATCTCGTCTAATCCTTACAATAACCTTGTGAAGTAGTGCTAATATGATTATGTTTTAATAATAGTAGGCACTAGTATGATCTCCAATTTTCAAATGAGAAAAACAAGAGACAGAGGTTAAATAACTTGCCCAGGTTTACACAGCTAATAAGTATGTAAGGCAGAATTTGAATTCATGTCTTTCTAACTCTAGCCTTCTACTCCCTGTACTAGATTTGGAGTCAGAGGCATGGCTACAAATGCTAACTCTGCTACTTACTACCTGTGTGATTTTATACAAAACACAGCCTCTGTGGGTCTCAGGGGGGCTGGTCTAAATGGCGCCTAAGATCTCTTGCAGTTCTGAATCTATGGTGCCATGACATGGCTTTGAGTTCTGGCTTTGCTACTTACTAGTTCTGTGATTGGGGGTGGGGACAAGTATTTAAAGGCTCTGAGACTCATTCTAACATGGGGAAAATAATAAATACCTCATCACCTCCCAGATTGAGAGTATTGTATAAAAACTTGGATGTGAAAAGACTTTGTATCCATAAAACACTTTGGAAATTGTAAGCTCCTGTTACTCCTCAAGTGGATCTTTGGTCCCCTCACTTTGGAATCCATGTCTCCCTCTTATGTGATCCTGGTCCATGCAAGCCCTCCTCTAAGTTTGCCACAGGGGGTCCAGTTGACATGCCAAGGCCTGCCTTGTCTTAAGATAAGAAGGTACCAATGGGGCATATTAGCTTTCTACCTGTCATTCCTCACCCTTATGACCAGTCTGTATGACCATACATGACCAGTTCATCTTCTCTTACTCTCATCCATTTCCTTAATAGTATCTTTTATGCCTGTTCTTTACCAAAGTTCCTTATGGGTTTCATATTGCAATTTGTTCATACCCACCATTCCATTCTCTTCAATGTCGAAACCATAAGGAAGCACCTAGAGTATGCATACCTGAAACAGAGAGTACAAGATGGAGGAGCTGGAACCCGATTTAAACAGGAAGAGGAGCTTTCCAGAAATTACAAACTTTTTTTTCTCAAGGTTCCCATGGAAACAAAGGCCCATATGTTTAATAGCAAGATTCTGTTAGTATTTCTGTTTAGCAGTGTGACTGTCTCTAAAGGATTAAAAGTGACTTATTAATAATAGAGGAAATAATCAGTGTTAATCATCTCAATTTCCAAAGTCAAGAATCCCAGTTTATTGATATAGAAAATACTTTTTGGAAAAGGATAATTTTAAGAAAATCTTAGAGTTTGGCAAGAGGTGAAATCCAGCTTAAAGATATTTGCCACTCTCCCCCCCTTTTTAAAGCAGAATGAACCTCCTACAAAAGAATACTTGAGTTGACTGCTCATTATGGTGATGGGGAGATTGTAGATGATTAGAAAGAATATTCTTTCATATTCCTTAGGCATTCCTGAGGAATATTTCATCTGGAACATTGCTGCCCCCTACATGTGTTTTCCCTCCCTTGTGTTCCCCTTCACTGCCCGCCCCCCCCCCCCCAAGCCCCTCCATTCCTGCTTTTTTAGGGAGCTTTTCCTAGTCCAGTGAGGCCTGGCTGAGAATCCTAAAATTCTTCTCCCTCTGTTTGTTGTTATCTTTGTGGCCAGTTTCCATGGTGACCCAGATTCCAGGCAGGCTGGCCTAGTGCCTAACACAACCCCATACCTCAAAGTCTCCTTGGAAAAGGGAAAAAAAAATTCCTCTTGGCTGAAAAAAGCCAGAAGGAGGAGAGGAAAAATACATGCTCTTTCTTCACTCCCTCCAGTTTTCTTTCTCCTACACACACATACTCATACTCTCCTTTATTATCCACATAATTTGTGTAGTGTAATTGGGTTTTGTTTATGTTGCTTTTTAGGGTGAATGAAATATACAAGCATCCTTGGGACTCCTTGGGTCCTGGCTTTCTTGCCTGAGCTGAGGAATTACCACGTTGTGCTAACATTACAACATTAGCAAACTCTCCAGATGGTTCTCATTAAAATTCCAAGTCATTTTTTTTCCATTCCCAAACTGCTATCTTGAAACTAAAAGGCAACATAAGGCCTGACTGATTGGAATTGGGGGTGTTGGGTATATCTCAGCATGAAAGAATAAGCAGATAACTAAACACATTTCTCTGAAACTCCTTATTCTCTTCAGAGGCTACCCTTATTCCCCTATGGAATTTTCCAAAAACTGTATTTTGGCAACCCAAACGGTTCTTCTTCTGTGGGGTGGAAATGTGGGCAACAGCTCTAGGGTGGTTTCTTCAGTGGCGATGCTGTGTCTCCCTGAGTGATTCAGATGTGAATTTGGAAAATAACTACAGTTGGAGGTTTCCCTTCCACTAAAGTATAGGGCAAGTGACCACTGACCCTCAGCCCTTCCTATGGGGAGAGTTAGAGTTCTGGTAGTTGGGAGAAATTCATCCATGTTGCTCCCCACTTGCCCCATTGAGTTGAATGAGCAACAAGTAACTGGGCAATCCTTAGAGGTGCACGCTTGGTACTTATTGCTATGGTAATATAGGTAGCTACTAACCATGACACTTTTTAAAAATATTTTTTATTTTTAATGTTCTACAATCACTACCATAAAACTTAGATTTTTTTCCTCCTACCTACTCCCCACCACTCCCCTCCCTCCCCAAGACGGCATACAATTCTATATAGGATCTACACATACTTTCCTATTGAATACGTTTTCACTATAGTCATGCTGCGTAGACAAACTAAAATAAATGGAAGAAATCATATAACAAATCAAAACATAACAGACACGCATGCACACACATACACAAGCACACACACACACACACACACACACACACACACAAATGATCTGCTACATTCTGCGAATGAATTCCATAGTTCTTTCTCTGAATGTGGAAGGCGTTTTGCCTTAGAAGACCATTGGGAATTTTTTTTTTTAGTTCTTGTGTTGTTATGAAGTTCCACGTCTACCAGAAAAAGCTCTCGCACGCTGTGCACAAAGTTCTCCTGGTTCTGCTCCTTTCACTCAGCATCAGATCATATAAGTCCTTCCAGGCCTCTCTGAAGCCTTCTTATTCATCATTGCTTATGGTGCAATAGTACCCCATTACATTCATATACCACAACTTATTCAGCCATTCCCCAATTGATGGGCATCCCCTTGACTTCCAGTTTTTGGCAACTACAAAGAGTGCTGCTATAAATATTTTTGTACATGTGGGACCCTTTCCCATTTTTATGATCTCTTGGGGATACAGTCCTAGAAGCGATATTGTTGGGTCAAAGGGTATGCACATTTTTGTGGCCCTTTGGGCATATTTCCAAACCGCTCTCCAGAATGGTAGGGTGAGCTCACAGCTCCACCAACAATGAATTAGTGTTCCAGCTCTCCCACATCCTCTCCAACATTTATCATTTTCCTGTTCTGTCATGTTTGCCAGTCTTATAGGTGTGATGTGGTATCTCAGAGTTGTTTTGTTTTGCATCTCAGAGAAGCATAAGAAGAGTAAATTCATGCAATGTAAAGTCAACAGAATCAGGAATCAATATACACAATCACTAAAACAAGATAAATGAAGGTAAGAAAATAATGAAGCTGAATGCTATTGTAATTATAATGACCAAGCTTGGCCCATAAGAAGTGAAAATTACTTCTTTCTCTTTTTTGGCAGAGGTAGGGGGACCTATAGATGTGGAACACTGCATCTATTGTCAGACTCGGTTGATATATTAATTTGTTTTGGTGAACTCCTTTTCTCTGGGGGAAGATAAATTACTTGTGTATGGTCCCCATCCCATGGTGACCATGCCTCTTAGGACATAGCACTGTGCTATGCAGAAAGCACAAAAGCTATCAATTTTAAAAATTAAAATTAAAACAAAAACACCAAATCTGTTATAATTGCACATTTTGGGTCTAAAATTTTGATCTAAATATGGGTTTAAAGTTATGGGAAGTTGACATTTATATCTGATGGTGGTATTTTAGTCCTGATTCTAAATGTTTGGTCAAAACCTGTCAGCTTGGCCAGTTCATAATATAGTTCTCATGTTTAGAATAACCAATGTACTACTTGTACTAGGAGATTTTTCTAAAAGTACATACTTTGGAGAAAACTGAACTTATAAAGAAGACATATCAGGGGATGGTTATTTTCATTATGAAAGGATTCTGTACTTCACAAAAAGATTCATTGTTTCTTTAAAAATAGCTTTCCTGGTGTTTTTAAAATTTCACTTGCAAAAAAAGTTGACTTCTGCACAACTTTTAAAGAATGTACCTGCTATATAAAGTACATGTATTGTATTTTGTATATTGTATATACAGGTCACAAAGTATTCCAATAGCTTTCATATGTCTTCTAAGTATTTATAATACAAAAACAGAAAAGGAAAAAGCAGACACAGAAGAGGTAGAATGAGATGTTTTGTGAAAACATTAGAAACTTGCCTAATTTGATTTTCTTTTTCTCATTTTCTTCTCTCAAGTCACTCCTGGCTCCTTTCCAAAGGCTTTATTTAGGACACAGGTGAGGAAATCTTGATTTTCTTGAGGGCCACACCTAAAAAAAATCAAACAAGGATCAAATATAAGTAAAAAAGTAACTTGATCAAAATTTTTGCTTTATATTTTTTTAAAGAAAAAAAGTTAAACTCATTCCCTTTTAAAATTAACAATAAAGAGCCTGAAAGTTAAATGAAATCAATAATTAAGTGTTCAGTTTCATTTTGTGAAAAAATAAAGGAGGAAGAATTTAAAGGGGAGTAGAGGGAAGAGGGAGAAAAGAAAGACAGAAAGAAGAAAGAGAAGAGACTGGAGAAACAGGAATGGGCAAAGAGATAGGATAAGTAAGGGGAGGAAAACAAATGATTCGCATGTGGGGAGACAAGAGGAAGAAAGTCAGAGGAAGAAAGAGGGATAGAAATACTTCTGAGCCTAGCTTTGGCCCTTTCCTGACCATTTCAGTACACATTGATGTTTCAATAATGATAAGCTTAAAAAAAAAAGTGCCAATACCCCTCTTAAGAAATTTGTTATCTGTTACTGTATATTTTACTCATTTCTTACTTCTTCCCTTTGCTGATCATTTCAGGTCACACTGGTATTTCAATGCTGATATCCCTTTTAAAAAATAATTTTCCTAAAATATTTATTATCTATTATAATTCATTTTGACACTTAATCATATAGTACTTTGGGCATAGGATTTAGGTGTAGAAGGATCCTTAGAGATGATTTAGACCAAATCCCTAATTTATATAGTTAAGGAAACTTGCTCAAGGTCAGATGACTACTGATTAACAGCTGGGATTTGAACCCAAGGTCTCCTGACTTTAGAATTATTTTTTTTCTCCACTATACTTTGTGGTGTGCTGGAACCAGATCTGACCAGCTCCCATTAGAAATCAGCAAAAGCTGCAAACTAGAGCTTATTATTATTTTGTTCATTGATTACGTTTAAAAAACTGTTCAGTCGTGTCTAATTCTTCATGAGCCCATTTGGGGCTTTCTTGGCAAAGATACTGGAGTGGCTTGCCATTTCCTTTTCCAGCTCATCTTACAGATGAGGAAACTGAAGCAAACAGGCTTAAGTGACTTGCTCAGGGTCACATAACTCATAAGTGTCCGAGGCCAGATTTGAACTCACAAAGATTAGTCTTCCTGACTCCAGGCCTGGCACTCTATCCATTCAGCTGCCTCATATTTAAGAAAAGGATAGAGAAAAATGTTAATAATGCAGATTGAACTTAAAAGTGGGTACATTTTCCCTCTCTGGAGAACCAGTTGTTACACATTTGTCAACACACCTCTGACTACACCACATTCTATTTTTATTGAAGCATTGTGTGTGTATCTGTATTGTATCCCCCCAGTCATTTCAGTCGATCAATAAGTACTTATTAAATAAAATAAGCACTTATGTTTAATGTTGTGCAAAGGGGAGGGGATGATTCCAAGATTACCACCACCACCTGAAGAGTTCTTGCCTTCAAAGAGCTTTTCAAGTTACTTGTCCCTATACAAGTGCTTAATTAATATTAACTGGACTTGTTCAAAGAGTAGAGCGTATGAATTAGAAGTAAACTGATGGTGGCATACCCTGTCTGCTGTTCATTTGGATGGTGGACACACCACAAAGTTGCAGTTGCTCTTTCAATTTCTCATCAGTTGTCCTGAAAGCTAAAACAATTGTATCTTAACTGGGAAAGGGCTCTTCCAATGTTTTATTTTTCAGACTTAAAAAATCTTTATTAAAGAGGTTTTTTGTCTTTTCTTATAGAATTCTGAAAGGTTTGCAAAAGTACAAAGGAAAGCCTGTGGCTTCAGAGGTGAACTTTGTAACCTTAGAGGTGTTCATTTACTATTTATCAGTCCAGAAAGTTCTTTCGACATTCAAAAGCTGACAGATTGCCTTATCTGTGCTGTATAAAAGGGTAGGACCATCCTAGTGATGCACTTTGCCCAAAGATTACCTTGCAAGCCTCTTTCTTGAGATACCACTGCCTTCCCAAGGGGAGTGATGTTGGAGGTTTGGGGAAGTCTTCCAAGAGAGGGAGAGGCAACAGAGAGCAGGGAGAGTTGTCTGTATTTGTGTGAATGTGAGTTCTAATTAGTGCAGTTACGTAAAAACCTGGGAGATTCTCATGAGAATGCCGGAGTTGAATTGTGATGCGATGGAAGCCATGCCCGTGTAAACTGAGCTAAGAAGTAGCCCTTAGGCCTAGTAGCCTTGAAAGGAGTTAACATGCAACCACACTTCTTCAAGGGGGAAATGTTGGACTAGAAAATGACCTCCTAAGACCCAGTAAGAAAGGAGTGAGACAAAGAGCTATAGGCTCTCCACCAAGAAGGAGAAGGGTCTATTGTTGTTGAATCTGTTCATGACCATGTGGACCACAGCACACCAATACTGTCCATGGGGTTTGCCATTTCCTTCTCCAGTGGATTAGGGCGAACATGGTTAAGTGACTTGCCCAGGGTCACACAGCTAGGAAGTATCTGAGGTCACATTTGATCTTAAGTCCAGGCCCCATGCTCTATCCACTGAATGAGGAGAGAGTCCCATACCAATGGCTCTGAGACTGGGGTTACATAATAGTTTGAAATCTCTTGCTCTCACTTAACTTACCTCATTTTCCAAGGACGAATGTAGAGAAGAATGTAAAGAAGAATGACCCCAGAGTCAGGAGGATCTAAGTTCAAGTCCCTTCTCTTGCACATGCTGGCTCTTACTTCTCAGAGTTCCATATAACCCTCTAAGACTATTAAGTCTTAGCACAATTGCAGATCTGCACTGGTTAAAGGGAGTTCTCATTGGGAGCTCCGTAGAGCAATAAAATACCAGGTATGGTCAATTTCACAAACACATACAAACATACTAGGGATGATATATAATTATGTATTATTATATACAATATATGATATGTGATTATATAACATATCATTACACATTATATTATTGTGCATAATAGAAATATGATTTACACACGTGTACATATATACATATAAATATATATTTGATGTACAGCTAGGGAGGGGATCAATAGAAATATAATTGGGAAAGAAAAATGAAGTATAGGAAAAAAGTTAAGGAAGGAAAATTTTAAAGAATTTTTTTTTTTAAAGAAAAAGCCAGCATGTCCAATAAAATCAGAATGATGAATAATTTTTCTAACCTAACATATGCAGAAAATATTCCTGCTGGGAAGTGTCTACAGGATTAAGGAGCAGAATCAGGGTTACTTTCTGAGAGAAATCACTTTCATGCTTGATTCTAGCTACATTTTCTTACAGGGAAGAATCCCCAGCACAAAGGTAGCTCCAGATTTTTTATTTGTATTTACTACCAGTAAAAGCATCTTAAAAAAATAACTACTACTATAATAATTACTATTATATTATTACTATTATAATATTATTATTATATTATATTACTATAATAATAGTAATACTGTGAGATGTATGTTGGGTACAGACTACATTGGAATTGTGACCCAGTATAACCTCAGGAAAGCCTGACCACTTCACACGCAGTACATGAAGAGAAACTTGGGCAGCTGCAATTAAGAACCAGTGGTTAGTAGTTAAACAAATAACATTTTGGGGTATCTTGACTAAATCAGATTGTCCCCTGAAAGGTGTGCAAAATTTTCCCGGTTTGGGGCACTTGCTAAACTCTAAAGAGGATTGAGCACCCCCTTCTGGACATTAGGTGGCATTGAAGCTAAGATGTTCCAACTCTGCATCTTGTACCTCAGGGTAATCTGTCTAAAAATAATAGATCAGATCATTCCTATGCACTAAAATCTGAATGAATCAATTTTTAAAAATCCGAATTAACATGAGTCTAAGATATATAACTCTTATGAAAGTCCAGAGAAAAGGAGTATAACATAGAAAACTTTCTGATAATTTTATACGATGTGTTGACAAATTTTTTTCTACATTGAAATGGGTTCGTAATCCTTGTAACACTAAGCTTTTTGAAACAAGGTTTAACGTTGAGGTTACGGTAGTTCTCAGAACCTAGAGACCTTCTTATGAGATAATAATAATAACATTTATATAGGGCTTTACACTTTGCAAAACAGTTTACAAATGTTATTTTATTTTATCCTTTTAACAGCCCTAGAAGGAAGGTGTTGCTATACTATCCATTCGCATTTTACTTATGACAAAACTGACGCAGACTAGTAAGCATCCCTGGTTCTATTTGAACTCTAGACTTCCTACTCCAAGTCCAAAGCTCCATTCGCTAGTACTACCAAACTGCCTGAAATAGCCTATAGTCAAGGAAAGATTTGCAACAAGGGCGTGATTTGAGCTGGGCCAAGCATGGGTGGGTCTTGTATACAAAACTGTAATCCCTAAGTCAACTTGTAAAGTTAAAAAAAATTTTTTAGCATATTTTTCAAAATTCCTTCCTACATTTTCTTTAGTCTGCAATATTTAGAAAACAAGTTAGTCTCCCTTAGAAGAGATTTATTAAATATAATATGTTGTAGCCACAATTTAGGTTGCCATCCATAAATAGCTATCTAGAACCTGCTCCCATTTTGTTTTTGCTTAAGACATCAGTGAGCTAGAGTTTAGTGATATATTTTTGGGATTGTCTATTCTGTACCTAATCATTTCCACAAGACTTAGGAGGAATGTCATATAATAAGGGGGAGGTGCCTACACACACACACACACACACACACACACACACACACACACACACACACACACCATCACACAGAGGATAAATGGAAAGATTCATGGTAGGTGTGAATGGACTGAAACATACAACCAACAAGGAACTGAGAAATAGGAATAAAGGATGTCCCCAAGAAACACTATGAGAGAGAGAGAAGAAGGGCTGGTCATGTGGTGAGTGAGGGCTTACAGGTAGAGAACCAGCGTTCCACTATTCAGATCATCAGTCATGCTCAGGTCTTCATGACCCCATGGACAACAGCCCACGAGGCCCTTCTAGCCTCTACTATCTCCAGATGTCTATCCACAGTGATGTTCATTGTTTCCAGGACGCTATCGATCTCATGTTCTGCTAATCCCCCTTTCCTTTTGCCTTCAATTTTTAGCAATGTCAGAGTCTTTTCCAACGAATCCCATCTTCTCATTATGTGGCCAAAGTATTTCAGCTTCAGCTTCAGTATTTGACCTTCCAGGGACTAGCCAGAATTAATTTCTTTAAGTATTGACTGATTTGACCTCCTTGCTATCCAAGGGACACAAAAGTTTTCTCCAGAACCACAGGTGAAAAGCGTCAATTCTGCAGATTTTGTAGCACTCAACTTCCCTTATGATCCAATTCCTGCTCCACTATTACTCTCCTGTTTCGGGAGGCTATCTCCAGCCATCCTGATGAATCTCAGGCCACTGGACCATGATGGCTCAGGAGAAGAAAGTGAGGTTGATGACCTTGCACAGCCCTCCCTCACTCAAATCAAAGTCCACTGCAAGTCAACATCTTGATGTCATGTCCTCTTTGAGAATGAAGGACAAACTCAACCTGTTTCAGGAGAAAACTAGGGGCAGTATAAAGGTCATCATTACTGAAAGAGAAAACAGGCACAAAATTAAAGTCAAGCAGTATTGCTTTCTTTCTATTGTCAATTATTATTCCATTTAACACAAGCCGAGATCCTATCTCTTCTTTGAGCTTCCCCTTTTCACCAAAACTGGTTTAAAAAAACCTCAAACACTCCACCCTTTTTGTTGTTTTTAGTTCATTCTGAGTTTAGTGTTCCTGACAATATTTTTGCAAGACAGTGCAATGCTCTCATGTTGATCTTCTTACATGTGGCTTTGCTTTGATCTTCTGTACATTTCTTTTTAAAATTTAAGTTAGTTGAGTTCCCTGGGTATCTATATTGGTCTTTGATCTTTGGGGATTATAAACCTAATAGTGCTATCACTGGTTCAAAGCATATACTCAGTTCAATGACTTTGTGGGTATATACAGGAATGTTTCCAGAGTCAAAGAGATAGTGGATGTCAAGAACTTTGCATACCTTAAAGCTCTATAAATTCCAGTTATTATTGTTATCATCACCATCAATTTCATCATCATCCTCCAGTCACCAGGCCTCCAATCTAGTGATGACTGTTTCCTGAGCCTTCTACTGTACTTCTGTTTAACTCAAGCAATGTTTGTGCATCATAGGAGTGACTGAGTAAATGCTTAACAATGGCTCTCCAGGAAAAAAAAAAAAAAGCAAGTACACACTTAAGTTTAGTGTGCATTAGTAACACTTTCTTAAGTCTAACCAATCTGGAAAAACAATAAATCAAATCCTGATTTGTGGTGATTGAGAATTTCTAATGTATAAATGCTCTCACTCAGGCTAGGTATAGTTCCTACTTTCTTTTTAGAAGGTTGGACCCACTTCACAGCTCCACTAGAAGATCATCAACATCTTGGTCCTTCCATAATCTTTCTAAAAATTTTCCTTTTCCTTTTTATGTAATTTTTACCAATCTGATCAGGGTGTGAGGTGCAGCCTCAGAGTTGTTTTAACTTACATTTTTCTTATTAGTAGTAATATGGCTTATTTTTCTAAACAACTGTTGACACCTTGGATTTTTCTTTTTGAGAATTGCCGGTTCATATCCTTTGACCATTTATATGTTAAGGAATGTCTCTGTTCTTATATATTTGTACCAATTCCCAATATAATTTGAACATCAGAACCTTATCAGAGAAATTTGCTGCAAAGATTCCCCACCTCCACCCTCAAATTAACTGTTTCCTTTCCAATTCTAATTTTATTGATCTTGTTTTTGGAAAAGTCTTTTAATTTTATGTAATCAAAATTATCCAGTTTTGCTCCTGTGATTCTCTTTGTTCTTTGTCTGTTCAAGAACTCTTCCTCTACACACAGTTTTGAAAGGTGTCCTCTTCTCCTCTTTTGATATCTAGGTCACATCCATTTTGAAATTATTTGGTGGGAAATGCTGGTCTAGGTATAATTTCTCCCAAACTATTTTCCAAATTTTCACAGAATCTTTTGTCAAATAATGAGTTCTTTCTGCATAGTTGGTGTCTTTGGGTTTATCAAATCCTATGCTATTATGTTCAATTGCTGCCATATCTTATATACCTATGTTCCACTGATTATCTTTTCTATTTTTTAGCCAGTATCAAATTATTTTGATGATTACCACTTTAGTATTGGGTAACTAGGTGATGCAATAGATAGAGTGTCTGGCTGGAGTCAGGAAGAATCATCTTTGTGAGTTCAAATCTGACATCAGACACTTACTAGTTGTGTGACCCTGGGCAAGTCACTCAACTTTTTGCCTCAGTTTCCTTGTCTGTAAAATGAGATGGCAAACCATTCTAGTGTCTTTAGGTTTTTGTTTTGTTGTTGTTTCATGAGGCAATTGGGGTTAAGTGTCTTGCCAGGATCGCACAGCTAGTGAATGTGAAGTATCTAAGGGAAGATTTGAATTCAGGTCCTTTGGACTCCAGGGCTGGTGCTCTATCCACTTCACCACCTAGCTGCTCCCATTCCAGTATTTTTGCCAAGAAAACACCAAATAGGCTCACAAGGAGTTGGACAGGACTGAACAACAACAACTATGTAGTATAGTTTGATATCTGTTATTGCTAAACCCCTTCTAGTCAAATTTAGGGGGGTTTTTTTGGCCAAGTTTTTTTCCCTTAAAAAAAGTAAAAAAAAAAAATCCAAAAACCTATGGCTCAAGGTTGAAAAATATAAGGAAATGGCACCTACTTCTCCCTTGAGGAAACAGTCAAGGATTTCAGCTGAGACAGAAATTCAGTCAAACAGAGTTCAGCATAGGAATGTCTGGCAGGGAGTATAGTAGATTGGATGAGATTATGCATCTAGTTGAGCAGCAAGCAGCAAAGATAAAGAGACCTGTCCAGCTGCAACTTTGGGGCTTGTGAAGAGCAGGTCAGTGTGTGGCCCTTAAAAAGGTCAAAAGACATAATTTCTGGGTAATTTTAATCATTTTATTAATAAGGTCAGCCTGTTTATTAATAAAAGGATGGTCATTAGATGGTCTTAGACCAAAAGTCTGTTATGGTGGTGGTTTCACAGTTTTTATGTTCTTGGAAGAGTAGGCTTTGTCATGGGAGGCAATCAACTCTGACTGGTTAATAATTAAGGAGAAAATGAACATTACAGTGAGGGACTGGGCTATATTATGATGAGGGGCCTCGGTTTACGACTTGGGTCACCCAAATCTTGATCAAAAGAACTTGTCAATTTCCATATCACCTGTCTGACAAAAGGGAGAATCAACACTTCCCAGAGCTGTCTGAGCAAACACAATAAGCAGGAATGCACTCATTAGCCCAAACCCGGAATTTCTTTTACTGTCTGATTAATTCTTGGCCTGGGTAAATCTTTGTCCAAGATTTCCCAGACTGATTGGTTTCTGGATGAGGAAGTAGAAAAAGGGAAAGACTTTGGTCTTCATACAATAATTAGTTATTAATAAATAATCATTTCTCACGAGTGAGAAGGAGCAGTATGATGGCATCTCTAGATTTCAGTGGTTTTGTCAGAAGATGAAATTGTCCTTACAGTTATATGCCCTAAGCATACATGTAATATGCATAAATTTATACATAGACCCCTTCAGAGATGTGCCCTATGTAGCTATTGCTTCTGTGTGTGCCCCTCCATGAGTACTTGCTTATGTGTGTTTTGGGGGATGGTATGTCCCAGGTTAACAGAAGCGTTTTGTTGGCACTGTTCTTACTATTCTATTTCATTAAAAGCACTTCCTTCAAACTAACGATGTTCTCTTTCTGACAGTTAAAGGTAAGCGCATGGATAAGAAAATCATAAACAATAGTTTTAGAAGATACAGACACACATAGTATCTTGAACCTAAGGTAAGTCTTCCCTGGGGCTTCTGTCTTGTGACCTGGAAGGGTGCTACAATAAAACCAATTATGTTAATTATCTTCCTAATGTTGAATAGTCATTGTTTTCCTTGTATAAATCCAATTTCATCATAGGGAGCAATTTTTTGGATGTATTATAGGAGTCTTTTTGCTCTGATCCTAGATTGGATTGCTAAAATAGGCTTTTAGCCGACTTTACTGAAGAGCAAGCCAAGGCCCTAGTGCTGAAATGATTTCCCTAGGGGTAACACAGTAAACGGTAGAACTGGAATTTGAAACCAGGTTCTTGACTAGATCCATTGCCCTTTCCACTAAGTTGGAGTTGTTTTTTTGTTTGGAGGTTTGTGGTTTTTTTTGATATCAGCATTCATTAGTGATATTGTTTTATACTCTCCTTTTTCTGCTTTATACCTTCTTCTTTCAGGTATTTGGATCATATTTGTCTCATTAAAGGTATTTGGTAAAACCCCTTCTTCTTGAGTTATGAAGAGTAATTTTGTATCATGTATTAATCACTGTTTTATAGGATTGTAGATTATAGAGTACATAAGTGTGTATAGTATTTTAAATTCTGATGATTATTTTTATTTCCTTTCTCTTGTGAATTCACTTTGTTTTCTATTTTGGTCATTTGAAATTAAAAAAAAAACTGTTAACTACAGGTTTATTGCTTTTGTTATTTTTTTTAAAAAACAATTCCTAGTTTTGTTTATCATTTCTATAGCCTTTTGGGGGGAGAGTTTAATCTCTGCCCTCTCTAATTTTCAAGATTTTTCTTCTGTTTGGTGTTTGTAAATGTGTTGCTCTGTAGCGTTTGAAAAGTAGTCCTCTCATTGGACTTCAAGCTCCTAGAGAGCAGGTACTATTTTTTGCCTTTCTTTGCATTCTCATCATTTAACACAGTGACTGGGATATAGTAGACCCTTAATAAATGCTTGTTTACTTGACTTTCTGTTTTGTTAATGTACGTTTTCAAATATCAGATTTTTTTTGAAGGCTGCTTTAGCTGCATCTCAAACTTTTTAAATGTTTCCTCACTGTAACATAGTTGTAACATAATATTCTTTTACATAGTTGCTAATTGTTTCTATGATGTATTCTTTGACTTACTAATTATTCAAGATGTCATTATGTGGCCTCCTTTTAGATATGCATCTTTTGTGTTCCTCATATTACTATTTTTTATTATAGTATATAAAGGATGTGTTTAACTTTTTTACCTTTTTTATTATTCTCTATGATCTACTTTTGCAAAGGTATAAAATGATGCCAAAAGACATGTATAATTTTTAATGTACATAGGTATAATCAGAAAGTGTCTTTCAAATATAACTCTTCTAACAATGCTGAGTTCTGAACTTTTCTTTTGGTTCATCTTTTGGTTAGATTTATGCACAGTTCTCAAAACTAACATCTTCTACAATATCTATCTTCTTGCAAGCAACTTAAGTTTGTCTTTATGGATTTACATATATGATGTAAATACATTTACTGATGACATTGTTTCTTTGTTAATGTGCTACCCTATGAGTTCTGTTCACTGTCCCTAACCCCTTCCCACTTCTTACTCAAAGAACAATACTCAAACCAACATTACCATTACTAATGGAAGAGCCAGAAAATCCACTGCCCTGTTGTTCCACTAACAATCCTGTGATTGCCTCGACTTGTTTTCTTCACTGGCAATCACTATATATGTTATATATTCCCTCTGTAGAACTTAAGTTCCTTGAGAGGAAAGAAGACTTCTTTCTTATTTGTATCCTCAGCACCTAGGATGGTGCCTGACATATAATAAATGCTTAACTAATGATGGTTGGTTGATGGTTGTGCCTTTAAGCACAATGTCATTTTCCTATTTATCTTTCTTTAAATTATATTTATTTTTGCCTTGCCAGTAACAGAGCTGATTTTTCAGAATTATGATTTGAATTAAAAAAAAAAATTCCAGTCTCATTTTAATTCTGATTGTTTATTTTTTTACATATTTCTTATATGCAACAAATTGATGAGCTTTGTTTTCTTATCTATTTTGAAATTCTATTTTTTTTTGTTTTCTTGGATTGCTTAATACATTAATACTTAAGGTTATAACTTAGATGTGTTTTACTCAAATTTCTTTTGTATTTTTATCCCCTTCCTCTTTTAAGTCAGTACTTTGTCTCTGCAATTAGTTTTCCTTACAATCATTTGATCCAGGCTTTGTTCATACTTCCTAGTCATCTCCATGGTATGCAGCCTCTCTTTGGGTAATCATCCACACCCTCTCCCCAGCAGAATTTTGGACTCTAGGCCCTGGAACTACCTTGGGCTCTCATAAGCCCAGTACTTCTTAGCCATCTTCATGCCATTCGGTGCTTCATGCAGCACCCTTCCCTCTCTTTCAGATCCCCCATTACAATACAAGTTCTTGGAGGGAAGAGACAGTCTTGCTTGTATTTGCATAACAGCACTTGGGTCTGTGTGGGATGGCTCAGGTCCCCCTACATAAATCAGTTACTCAGAGGCCTCTCAAAGTGATGACAGAAAGTTGATTTACTAGATTCTCAAGAATTGGGACAATCCTACAGCAGTTCACCTGGAGTAGGAAAGCTGAAGACAAAGAAAAGGCAGTGATTTATATAGACCCTAATGCAAGTCCCTCCCCCCCCCCCCCCCACTGACCATTATTCTCATTAGCTGAGAAGATGATCTTACATTCTAGACATGAAATCTAACCAATCCCTTTTGAAATGAAGACACTGAAGAATTAGGTAAACTTTATCCAATCATTGAGACCCTAATGTACTACACAGTTTTATATCCTTATATGGAATTATTCTGTTCTAAAAATATAGTAACCTTGAGCCTCTCAGTCTTACCTCACCCCTGGGAGAAGAATTACAATCTGAGAAGTCTTCATTAAATCCATCCCACTCAGGTCCTTATTAAGTGCTCTATCTACCTGTCTGACTCTATTCTCACAGACTCTCTGACTCCTGTTCATTTGACCTGTCCCAAATTCTTTGAATTTACATATGCTGTATTCCTTTGGTAGCTACTACTCTGGTTCGATTATATTCTGTGGATCTAGACTCCTAAAATAATAGCTTAAAGTCCTCACCAATGTGTTTGCCTTTCAATTCTTTACTAGAGCACACATTAACTCAAGCCAAAGGCATTTACTGAAATACCATAATAACAAAAAAATCTTCCACATAAGCTACTTTATGTTTCACAAATATACAGAGCTTGAGGTAGGAGGAGTGGGCACCCACAGGTGGATGTGATGGGATACAGACTCTGGGAATCTCCTGGAACTCTGCTTGAATCCTCCCATTTAATCTGACCTTTCATACTCAAACCTGTTACCCTTATCCTACCCAAACCCTCCGTTGTCAGATACCTCCCAGTTGCCTCCTTGAAAGCATCACTAGTCACCCCAGTCTCATCAAGTTCCTCCTTAGACCCTCCTCCAAGACTACTATTGCATCTTTCCCAGGGACTTTCCGTATATAAATTCCATCTCGCCTCCATGAAGGCAATCAGATTCAATCCAGCTCTGATTGTCTAGCTGAGATTCTATCTGGCTCACTTGTCAATACAAGTGTCACAAATGGTTAGGTTCCTTAAGAGTCAACCCAATATGGCTAATCTTCAACAAACTTTGTTTTACTTTGGCTGAAAGAAGGCCTGAGTTGAATTCATTCAGGAGGAACCAGCATGTCATTATTTTGGGGTTCCGAGCACCCCAACCTCATCATTATGGTTCCCTAACCTCAACAGATGGGCACTCTTGTAGAGAACATGTGGCCAAGGCAAGCTTCAGGTGCTGCTGGACATCCTTTTCACTCCCTTGACCATAGTACTCTTCATGGGTCATGGCAACTCTATTAGCTGATTCACTCTCCTGACACTCCTAGACCCATTCCTGACTGGAACATGTAGCTTTGATGCTTGGTTGTGCCCTTGAGCTTAGAGCTCAGGTGGTATTCTGGTTTAGGATAAAGCTATATACTTTTGGAAGGAACCAGAACCCCTACCTGAGGACTGACAGGAGTCTTTGCTCTGGAGTTTGCCATTTCCCAAGAACCCAGCTGCAGGTCCCAGGCTCTTTCTTGCCTCATTCACATCTCTTTGCTCTTCCAGTAGACCCCTTCCACTGACCATTACCACGTATTTTTGCTGCAGTTAGTGAGTTAATAAACATTTATTAAGCACCTACTCTGTGCTGCAAGTAGTTATTGCTTATGGGGTGGGGGGAAGAAGAAAGAAATCCCTTTTGTCCACTTTGATGCACTCTCCAAGAAGCTCAAGGGAAAAAGGTTAACTGATTTTTTTCTTTGAAATCTTTTGATGGGTTTCCTTCTCAACTCTTCTCCAGGTACAGTTCCCTCATTTAAAAATTCTCAATATTTTATTTGCCTGTTTGCCTATATCAACAAATGGGTAAAGAACAGCACAAAGGCAATCCATGCTCAGGGACAAATACATTGTTATTTCTGACCTTTGAAGAACTACGGAAACACCCTAATGGCCCCTATTAAGAAATCATTGCTCTGAAGCCTTTGGACTCATGTGAATGAAATAATTCTTGTCAGTACTTGGAGTGATGGAACAAAGGCTCCTGAAGCCCCTTTGAATAATACAGTTAAAAGCAGTCCTGCTTTTCCAATGCCTTGACCCAACTGGAGAAATGATTCTTTAGGGTATGTAATTACTTATATTTGCTATTTTTCTATATGATATATCAGATACTTTTATCTAAATGCTAACCATTTGCTTAATCTTTGAAATTGTTTTAAATTCAGAATTTAACACCAAATAATTTCCAACACAGATCAGACTTTATACAAAATTGTGACATGTCCGGCTTGCTTTTCTTTTAAAATTTATTAAAAATTTCAACATGTAATTTTCAAAGCTGTCCAGCTTATCTGCAATCCTTTCTGGCCTTCTGTTCAGTGAATTTTTTTTTTTTTAACAAAGTGTTTCAATCACTCTTTTCCTTGCTTAATATTGACTATGGAATTTTGTCCTTGTTTTTGAATACTATAAAATGTCTGAGTTTCAATTAGCAAAAGTAACTGTCATTTGAATTTCCCTCCAAACAGCAATGCTTGTAAATATATATATATATAATGTTTCTGACAGCCTTAAAATCTAAAATGTGATATTCTAACGCTTTTTATCTTCCGCAGAACCTAAGTCTCCTCTCCTGAAGAGCCATGTTTGGTAGATGTATGGGAACACGCAGCCAAGAACTATAAGAGAAACAAAGATGCGTTGTAATTTATAACATGAGGAGTGCCCACATTGATGAGATTACAAAATTACTTTTAGTTTTGGAGCATCTTCATTGGTTTAATGTCTAGGAATTTGCTACATTTTGTCATTGCTTGAAGTGGTGTTTTTCTATTTCTGCTGGTGAAATTTAGAAATACTGATGTTTGTGACTGATAGCCTACTATCATGCTAAAGCTATTTATTATTAAAATTAATATTCAATTGGATTTCTTGGTTTTTCTAAATAAGAACATTATAGCATTTAAAATAATATATTTGAGTTTTTTTTCTGGTGCCCATTTCATTCAAGTTCTTTTGTAATCTCACTGCTATAGCTAGATTTTCTAAAATTATGTAAAATTTTAAAGGTAAGAGTGAACAATTCTTAGTATTCTTCTTGAGAACATTGCTAACGTTTCTTCATTAAATTCTCTCTATAAAGATAGTTTGTGGTTTCAAAGAAACACTTCTGTTACTATACTTTTTAGTATATTTAACTTAAATAGATGTTGCTTTTAATGTTGTTTTTTATCTTTTCTAAATCTATTGATATAATGATCTTTATGGCTTTGTTATCGATCAGATTATACTTATTCAACCAACCATTTATTAAATGCCTACTATGGGCTAAGAACTGTACTATATATTGAGATAAGAATGCAAATACTGAAACAATTCCCACTCTCAAGGAGCTTACTTACATTCTAATGGAAAGAAAACATTCATTTATAAGTATACACAGAATAAATATAAAAATCATAGTAGTTAAATCCAAGATAGTTTGGGAGGAAGAACACCAGCCATTGGTGATGGTGGGGATCAGAATATGTTTCACTTTAGAAGTGGTGCCTGTGCTGTCTTCAGAGAGAGAGGGATTCTATGTAACAGGAATGAGGAGACAGTGCACTCCAGTTAAGGCGGCAATGCTAAGGTACACAGGTAAAAATATCATGTGTGATGGATAGAGGTCTTTTGGATATTTCACAGTGTGCAAGGGGAAATAATATACAGTGAAGTCTGAAATATCCATTATTTTCCTAATTTTAAACCACTCCTGCATTCCGTCCACTAATACCACTTGATAAAAGAAGATTTTTGGGGAAGGGGTAGTAATGTTTATTCATATTTGAGTTAAAATATCCATGTATTAAGATTTTGTGTCCTATTTCACATATTGATCTATGCTTTTATTTTTCTGCTTTAATACAGTCTATTTTGGAAAAGTTTCTGTAGGATAGTTATTCTTTGTTCTTTATGTATTTATTTGGTGCCTTTTATTTGGTACCTCCTTAATGGACTGTTTAATTTCTTAATTTAATTTTAATTGGTTTATTTTTATTCTCTATTTCTCATTTTATCAACTGGGCTTTTTGGGGAATAGACAGGGCTTAAGCTCTGTGACTAGAGTAGTCTGGGGAATTTCTAGCGAGGAAATTCCCTCTGCCAATGCATATCAATCATTCTTCAAATATTTTTAGAATAAGATGCCCTGGCTACTTCTTAAACAGGCCTATTCAATGAATGGGTGTTGCCTCACCTTAAGTGAGTACGTGCAAAGACCTTGGCCTTAACCAAGGCCTCCCACTGCATCCTGGGTTATCTCCAGTCACCTTGAGGAATATCTGGTCACTGGATTCAGATGGCTCTTGAGGAGAAGTGAAGCTGGTGACCTGCACAGCCCTCCCTCACTCAAAACAAAGCCAAGTGCAAGTCATGTCATCACTTCTCTGATCATGGTCTTCTTTGGCAATGAAGGACGAACACAAGTAGCCTGAGGCAGAGTTTGAGTGACTTGTTTGGTTTCTTACAGTTAGCATCTATGAGAGGAAAACCTTGAACCTAGGTACTGCTGACACCCAAGGTTGGCCTTCTATTCACTATCCTACACTACTGAGCTATTTTATATTTTACAACTATTTATCCATTTATGTTAACAGTTTTGTTGACATATTAAGTGCATAAAATTTATGACAGGTTTATTTCTTTTGCATTTACTGTGATTTTCCTTAATTTTTGAGTCTATTTTTCTCTTTCTTTGGAGCACATTTGTCAATTATTTTCAAAAATATATATTTTTTCAAAAATATAATAATTAGGGTCATAGATTTAGAACTAAAATACCTTAAGAGGCCATAAAGTCCAACCACCCGAATTCACAGATGAGGAAATTGAAGCACAGAGACTAAGTGCCTGGTCTAGGGTCAATAGGCTAATAAACTGCAGGCTAAGAGCCTAAGTCTTCCTGACTTAAGTCCAACAACTCAATTGTTCTTTTATTCTCTTATTAAATTATTTTAAAAATTCATTTTTATACACTCAATTTTGGTGTATTAATTTGTTCATGTTCTAATTTCTTTAACTTTAAACTTTCTTTTCTCCCATAAGCTTCCATAGTTTTAAATGTGCCTCTACTTTTGCCAAGTACCTTATATTTTGTTATACTTTAAATTTAGTGTTTTCAATAACTTGGTCTTTAACTCAGACATTATTTTTTTAATCTCCATGTAAGTCAACATTTAAAAAGAAAAACTTAACCCACATTTTCACTGTTGATTACTCATTTTACTACATTGTGATCCATTAAAATTTCTGCATTTCTTACCTTATCTATAACTTCTTTGTGATCTAAAACATGTTCACCCTGGTAGTTTGGCTTCATTTTAGTACTGCTCTTGCTGGTTTTGAGTAGGGATCCTGAAGATTCTTTGCAACCACATACTATTTTTCTTCTAGTCTCTTATTTCAAGTTTTAAGAAGAAGGTTCAACAAGTCCTCTCTATTATGTTCCATGGCCCACAGAATGCAATGTTCATTTGGACAAATGATTAAGAGTCCCAAAACAACATATTGCAAATGGCGACTAGAGCCAACTTGAGGGAAGACTATAATTCAACATTAAGATGATGGGTTTTAGAGCCACAAAGGCCCTTAAGGTCATTTAGCTCATCCTCTTTATTTCAAAGAGGAGGAAACAGAGGCCTAAAGGAAGAAAGTGACTTGCCGAAGGAAGGAAAAGGAAAAGATCTGGAATTCAAACTCAAATCTAAATCCAATGGTTCATTTACCATACCAGACTGTAATCCCAGAATCAGCAATGACCTCGGATCATCTGGTCCACTTCATAACTAAGCAGAAATCACTTTTACAGTATCCCTAGCAAATGATTATTCAGCCTCCATTTGAAAATCTCTGTGGATGGGTACTAATGAACTAAAGGATGGGTAACTCGTTGCTTCCAGGGCAGCCCATATCCCTTTGGATAATTCTAACTGCCAAGTAGGTTTTCTTCATATCAAGCTGAAATTTACCTCTTTGTAACTTTAAATTACTAGTTCTGCCTTCTCATCCTTTCTAAAATAGGGTGCTACAAACTCAACACAGTACTCCAGATGTGGTCTGAACATAATATAATCAGTCTATCACATTTGACAAAAATATTAATAAATTTGAATAAAATCTAAAGACTTCCATCTCCATAATGTTTGATGTTTGTTTGTGCTTTTGTTCTTAGAAATTGGTAAATACATCACATAAGATGAAGTTAAAGGAAAGCCTCAATTAACCAAAAAACTTAGGGTATGGTGTACACCATGAAGTTAATTTTGGTAATTTGAAATGGAATTCAACATTGTCTATGTATGCTGTACAAGGTACAAAAAAGATGCTTTTAAAAAATCTATTTTAAAAGCTTTCTAAAACAAACTTGTTTCCTTTTGAGCCGTAGTTAGAACATTATCTTTGATGATTTATGATGTTAGACTTCCTCAGGTTCAAAATTTTGAAGATCAAAGATCATTATATAGGGTGACAGATATAGAAGGTATAAAGACTGAGCTGTATTCTGATGCCAGAATATACCCTGGAAAATGCTTTTTAAAACAATTCCTTGACATATACTTGCTTTGTTGTGATTTGTCTTTTTTCTCCCAAAAGTCAAATGTAGTTAAAAAAATAATTATGAAGAAATAGTTTAACTAATCAAGATTGCACAGTAATAATAAATTAATCCAGGTATTTATTCAATAATATATGTGCAGAGATACAGAAATACTAATATATGGTCTTATACTAACTACCGTATTCTCAAGGAGCCAATGGTTAATTTAGGGAGAAGAATCTATCATGCCTTAAATAACAGGAAGCAACAGAAGTTGATACATAATTAAGTGCTACATTGTCTATTATAGGCTATGATTGAGGTAGTTACATCAGTTAAATGTTAAATCAGGGAGGGCTCAAATAGCTTGGGAAGGCTTTACAGAGATGGCATCGTGACAGAACTTTGGTTCCCCCCTTTTTCCTGTTATATTTCAAAGTACACTAATATGAACATAAAAAATAGCATTACTAGACAATGTTATGGCCTCCATGCATGCATACCTCTGTTGGATAAGACTATTATCATGCACCAGGGACAGGATAATTCAGGGACCTAAGAGGAAGAGCCTAGCCTTTCTGGGAAAAAATGAGCAGAAACTAAAGACAGTGTAAACTGAACACCAGGCCAGGAACCAGAGCTTTTCAGGCACATCAAATCTCAGGACCTGAAGTAAGAAAGAAGCCAGAATGAGGATTTCATCATGAAGAGGTCCTTACAGGAATCTGGAGGCCCACTGTCAGACGCATTAGTGATCTGATTCCTAAGGGCTCCCTACAGTTAAGTCTCCTCTAATGCGGAACTTTAACTCTTCTTGCTCCATCAGTGAACCTGGTACCTGACATGAGGGTCTCTCTAGTTCACTTTTCTTGGGAGTGTTTTGTGGAAGAATATGGTAGTTGCTTCGTATGACCTCCAAAGTTGAGGATGTACTCTCAACGCCCTTCGTTTTCTTGTATTAGCTGCTATGGATTAGGGAAGCAGCATATTGCAGTGGAAAGAAAACTGAAGTCTAGCAATGAACTAAGAATTATGGCACCTGAGTTAGAATCCCAGTTCCACCACTTGTTACCCATATGACCTTGGGGGAAATCCCTGGGCTGCAGATTCCTCAGATATAAAATTAGATGATTAAACTACATGACCTCTGAGCTCCCTTCAGGCTCTATGACTGTGATCCTGTGAATAATTCATGAATTTGTCTAAACATTTCTTGACCTTATTAATATTTTTGGTTTGCAAAATTATGCAATGTACTTTTGTTTGAAAAGAATACACAAAAGAATAATTTTATGCACAAATCTTAAATTTAATGGAAGAAAACAAAAAAAATACTAATTCCATCCATCTGTGAATAATTTATGTCCATATTAATGGCATCAATATTCTAAACACATTAACTCAAAATACATGACTAAAGTAGAGGCAGCACCTTACCTAGCTAATGACAAAACTGAGGTAAAACTATAAAACTGAGTTCTCTTCTCCTAATGTCTTGGTAGGTTTGCATAACAGACTCATCAGCTTTTCACATCTAAGGTTGATTATGACATTGAACAGAAAAGCAAGGTAAAGTACAGTAATCTGACATTATTCTCCCAGTTACTATTTGAGTCTTTCTACTCTTGAAGATAATATAAAGGTAAATTAAATTGTACTAACCTATGACAACAGGATCAAAACCAAAGTTGTAGGTGAATATTTAAGTTTAAGACAAGCTAATGAAGAGATTTAGGTCCATGGAGCTAAATATTTGTTAAAATCCTCTAATATTAAGCAATCTAAATTACTTATCTCTTCATGAATAAATATTTTTAAATTCTACTTTGTCAACAAGAATCAAAAGTTCAAAGAAGTGGCTCACAGATTAAAGATACAACTTGGGAACCCATAAGAAAACATTTTGGATACAAAATAATCTGTCCATGGAAGATAAGAAATTAATTAGTTTCCTGCTGGGGGAATGTTCTCATGTAGATACTGTAAGGCTAAGTCTGTCCACTTCATCTCTTGTTCTTTGACGGATTCTGTTGTGCCACCATTGTCTTGTTCTGGTTCAGGAAGTTCATTCTGAAAATGGGAAAAAAAAACTCAGAATGACATGTTCCAAAGGAGCAAATATTTCATAAAATGAAAGCCAGAAATTCAACTAATAATCAACAAGCATTTATTAAGTGTCTACTACATGCTGGGCCCTGAGGACACAAAGAAAAAGTGAAAAACTTCCTGCCCTTAAGCAGCTTGTATCCTACAAGAAACATCTACTAAATGTTGGAGAAGATGGAACACTAATTCATTTTTGGTGAGGTTGCAAGCTAATCCAACCATTCTGGAGAGCAATTTGGAACCATGCTCAAAGGGCTACAAAAGTGTGCATACCCTTTGACCCAGCAATACTGCTTCTAGGACTGTATCCCAAAGAGATCATAGAAATGGGAAAGGGTCCCACATGTACAAAAATATTTATAGCAGCTCTCTTTGTGGTGGCTAAGAACTGGAAATTGAGGGAATGCCCATCAATGGGGGAAAGGCTGAACAAACTGTGATATGTGAATATAATGGAATACTACTGTGCTTTAAGAAATGATGAACAGGAAGACTTTAGAGAAGCCTGGAAGGACTTATATGAACTGATGTTGAGTGAAAGGAGCAGAACCAGATCATTGCACACAGTAACTGCTACAGTGTGCGAGGACTTTTTCTGGCAGACTTAGCCCTTCACAGCAATGCAATGACCTAAAATATTCCCAATGGACTCGAGGTAAAATGCCAACCATATCCAGAGAAAAAACTATGGAATTGGAACACAGAATGAAGCAGCATATTTTCTCCCATGTTATATTTTTTTTGTTTGGGTTTTTTTCATGGTTTCTCTCATTCATTTTAACTCTTAAATGCAACATGACTAATGTGATTAATAAGAATGTATGTGAAGAACCCATATAAGATTGCATGCCATCTTGGGGAGAGAGGGAGAGAAAAATCTAAGACTTATGGAAATGACTGTAAAAAACTGAAAACAAATGAATTAATAACAATAATAAAAAGAAACAACATCTACAAGGACATATCAGGTATGCAAAAGAAAGTGAAGACAAGGCCTCCTGGGAGTACGAGAGTCATTACTGATCATTTTACTTCTTTTGCTGCTTTAAGAGAGGTCCTTTTCTTTTTCTTGGTATCGCATATATTTGTCAAGGGTAAAATGCTGTAGAAGGAAAGAAGAATCAGCAATTTTCTAAGTCAGTGTTAATTTTATAGTTTTATAGGATAATTATGCGTTAAAGATTTTTTGGTCCAGTTAATGCCAGTGAAAAATACTCATTTTATGTGAAAGTCAAATGTACTTGAAGAAATTTTAAACACTACTAACTATTCACTATTAAAACCCTCTTCTGATGCTGGGTTGTAAGAGGTTATGTTATCTTCTAAAGGGTCATTCCCAGACTACTTCTTAAAGAGGCCTATTCACTCAATGGGCAGTACCTTCTTCTAAGTGAATACCTGAAAAGTCTGAGTTTCCCCACTGCATCCTGGGCCTTCTCTAGTCATCCTGATGAATATCTGGTCACTGGATCCAGATGGCCCAGGAGGGGAAGTGAGACTGGTGACCTTGCACAGCCCTCCCTCACTCAAAACAAAGTCCAGTGCAAGTCATGTCATCATTTCTCTGGTATCATGGTCTTCTTCGAAAATGAAGGATGAACACAACAACCAAGCAGGGAAGGCTCTGGGTACAGAGATGATAATACACTGTGTATTTTGTTAAGTGAGACCATTAAAGTTCAGAGGTGTTAATCACATGAAAGTTGGATATCAAATGAGGAACATTTTTTCAGACCCAGTGACTTACAAAGACAGTTATAGTATAGAAAAGCTGTGACTTACTTTGGTGAAAGGGGTGGAAGAATTCACACCTATAATGTGATGGATTCTGGATGTACTAATAAAGGTAGACAAACTTAGCTCAAATAAAAAATTAACACCAACAAAAGAAGTGTAAAGCAAATATATCAATAAATCATGGGTAGAAAATATCTGATTCACTGGCTCCAATCTGCTCTTGGGTTGACTTGAATTGGCCTAAGAAAAGTATTCTCAAATTCTGGGTACATATGTGAAAGTTTCTGAGATAGATACAGGTCTTTATCCTACACAATGGATATCCTTGCTTTATTTCAAGGGTTAAGCAAAAATGTTATTTCAAAGTGGGGTTTTTGAATGTTTTCTTTTAGGTCCTCAGTCCATTTTACCTTTTCTTTTTTGATCCTTAACTTAAGGTATATCTCTTTGTTATTTGTAGTTATTGAATAGTTTTATATTTTCCGTTCTTGATTTTTAAAAGTAGGTAACATGAACGTTGCATAGTTCCTTCAAAAATAGCTAAAGTTGTTTTTACCTGCATATGACCTGTGACTATTTCCCCTTACCATCCCCCCACCTCTTAACAGAAAAAATATTCTTCCACCTCTTTTCAATTATTTTCTTCTCTTTCAGTAGGTCCTTATGATATACATAGGATCTATCATAAGCCTTCATTAAAGTGAAAAATAATATAATTACAGTCTCTTAAAAAGTTGGAAGCAATTTTAGAAATTACTCAGTTTGGACCTGAAGTATGAATTACCCCAACATCTTTACCATCCTATAAAGAGTGCTATGGTAATTTGTTAAATTTTAACTCAGTAAAAAACAAACACAGGACTAAACTTAAAAGTCCAGGGACATCTACAAACGTGGAAGTTTAAGTCTTTTTTTCAGAAACTTGGTAGGTGTAGAGAAGAGAATAGAAATCTCTCAGAAAATCTTGGAAAGGTCTAGCATCAAAGTATGGAGGTTTACAAAGAGAATAACTGAATGACAGATGAAAGTAAAAGAAAGAAGAGAATATTATTTAGTTGTTCTAAGGTATGTTCTTAGCTCTTTTTAATTTTTTCCATTGATTTCAGTGGTTCTGACTCTTAATTATTCTTGACTTATCTCTATATAGTACATTGATAGAAGCACTAGACTGACATTCAGGAGATCTGTCACTAACTAGTTTTATGTTCTTAAGCAAATTACTTAACCTCTCTATGCCTTGGCTGATTTGCTTTGAAAGGATTGGAAGAAATAATTTTACATCCATCCCCTCCTCTCTATTTTTCATTGCTTCAGGTGGAGGGCCACAAAACTAGGAGGCCTAGATCAGCAGTGTGAAATTCAAACAGAAACAGACCTATTAAACTCTTAAGGATCCCTGTGGCTGTATATTGATTAGAAAACCACACATTAACATTATCTTTGTTCTACTGTATTTTTATTTAAGAACATTTCTTAATTAAATTTTAATTCAGGCCCACTAGGGAAGTATATTTGATAACTCTGGTCCAGATAAACTGCTCCCACTGTGAGTCATGTGCCCTTCCTCCTTTCTGCTTTTGCTGGGTTTGCTAATTAATTGTTACTTACAATGGTATACCCATTCCCTTATTCATAGCATGTTACCTACCAGTGGTATTGCAACGTCTTCATAGGGCAGCTTATCTTCTCTCCAAGCATCATCAATCAGATCCAGAATTCTTCCATCCCTCTGTACCTCACTGTCCATTCTTTTGTGATTTTGATTTTCTTAGACCTATGGCCTACAAGTTACAGTTCAGAAATTTGGTGATGAGTGAATTAAACACACACACACACAACTAGTTAATTTTCTGAATTAGTCCAAATGTACTTTAATTGTTTTGTGTCTGTGGACGTGGCCTGAGCTCAAAATAAACATAAATGGATGACAGCTGGCTGACAAGTTTTTGATTCTTTTTTAAAAAGAATTTTACTTCAATAAAGTAAAAGGATCCATTTTCAGTATTTATACCCAGATCAATGAAACCATGGATGTTTCAACTTTTTCTTAGCATTTATCTAAATTCTTGTATCCCACATTCTTTTCATTTTCTTCAAAGTGCTTGCTGCCCTCTTTTGTCATCTACTATTCCTCTTATCAGAATACATGTTATAAGTCATCACTGATTAATTTGTTCTTTTTAATTGTCACATACAGTGTAAGCTCCTTAAGTATAGATAAGGATCACTGATTTTCATCTTTGTATTCCTGACTGTGTGGCTGAGAACTTCCAGCAGAAAGCAGTGAAAAAATGTTTGAATTGTAATCTTATATGGCTATTGAATTCCTATCCTGAAACCTCAATTAGACCAGAAGCTCATTTAGAGCTGAGGCTGTGACTTAAAACAGTTTTATCACCCCTGAGGAAGCAGCACACAATAGGCAGATTTTGGCAGATTTTTACAAACTTTCAGAAATTTACAAACTCTGCTAACTTTTAGATTAGCAGAGGGCATGGCACATACTGCTTAATAAAAGCCCTGGGACTATGAATAGTTGTAAGTACTATACAAAATCAAGTAACAGAAGAGAGAGACACACACAGACACACAGACACACAGACACAGACATACAGACACACACACACAGACGTTCGTCTTACTGCAGTTTGGGACGAGCGAGGCCAGAAGAGAAAGGAGAGGGAGGGAACGACACTGCCCTCCAGTATCCTCCTTAGGGGACAGAAGGGTGGAAGAAAAGAGCCGAGACTCTCCTGGGGTGAGCACAAGGGGACAGGGGAGGTACAGCTGCAGAGCAGCAGCATACAATGTAACCAAACCAGCAGACCTGGAAAGAATGTGAAAGGGATGCGCATGCGCATGCTCCGAGTCTCGCGCTCGTTTCTCCGGCGATCATCGCGCAGGCGTGTTGGGGGAACCTCCGCTCCAGCGCTCTTCCGCCTTCAACCGCCGCGCCAATCTGCTCCTCCGCCAGCCAATTCGCCGGAGTCACGTGATTCGTAAAACCCTTCCCCTCCCACCGTTTAGGCCCAGCGAATGACAGTACTAGGCTGAGTCAACTCGATTACCTTAGGAAAGTGGGGAGGATGAGGTTGGTTCAATTCATTAAGGGGGGAAAAATTTTTTTTTAAAGTGGGGAGGGGGCGGAGGGAGGACGAGTGGGCGAGCGAGGAGGCGGTGCAGAAACGTCGGCGGCGGCGCGCGCGGCCGGGAAAGGTAACGGCGGGAGAACGAGAAAGGGGCGGGGGCGGACGCTGCCGCTGCTGCGGACGCCTGGCGGGGCTGGGTGCACGGCCTGCGTGGCCGCGGGGCTGAGGCCGCTGAACGGCGTCGACGCGCTGCTCCTTAGTCCGCAGGCGCGGGGTAGCGACTGCGCGCTTCTTCCCGGCGTGCTTTTCGCCTGGCTGCGCGCTGAGTGCGGCCCATGGCTCCGCAGGGCGCGTCGGCCAAGCCCGCCGTCAGGTGCCCGCTCGCCTTCCTCGGGTCCGAGGGCGAGTGCTGGCGGCTGGGGTTCGTTCGTTAGCCCGCCTCGGGCCATGCTTGAAGTGGGTTCCTCCACCTCCCCTCTAGAGGAGGCGGCGGTGATGGGGGCCACGTGTCCCCGGCGGGCGATTCAAAAGCAGTCCGAGTGCGCCTTGTGCTAGAGCGACTTAGGCCGAGATTATCCTCCTCCCCCTCCCTCTCCTCCCCCGCTGGCCCCCGAGAGGCCAATGGACCTAGGTCCGGGGTTCAGTTCAGTTCAGACGTTAAAGCACTTACTAAGTGAGGGCACCGTGCCAGGCGCTGGAGGTATTAAAAAAACCCATCAGCTGGGCAAGCCTCAGATTTCCCTAGCCCGCCGTTCTACAGGGTCATCAATTTGCTTCCACTTGGACCTGTCGCTGTGGGCAAGCCACTTCCCCGTGCAAAATGGAGGCATTCATCTCGGAGGATACCTAGATACTTTGTATCCCTTTGCTTGGCCTTGTCTCCCCTATTAGTTGTAAGATACGTGAAGACTGGCCCTGCCTAGCCTTTTTCTTGTATCCCCATTGCTTAGCCCAGTGACTTGGCACACAGTAGGTGCTTAATAAATGTTTGTTGAATTGACAAGTCATCTGATTTAATTGGTCTTCAGTTTCCTCATGTGTAAAATGAAGGGGGTGAGGGATGGGGATGCATTAGACCAGCTAGCCTCAGAAGTTCTTTCTCTCTCTATGAAATGATCCCATGACTCTAGAACCTCTAAGGTCCTTTCCAGCATGATTTGAGAAGTTTAGGGAAGGTACCCCCTCTGATTAATAAGGATGTATGTGGTGTCTAGGGAGGATGAATACTCCTGGTGTGAGGGCTGTCATCCAACTGTCACCTGTGGCTCCAAGAAGTTGTAGCATGTGCTGTGGTCACAACCCACTAAGCCAAGTTTAGAGTAACCCACTGCCCTGGAGCCCTTCATTAAGTTGCGGGGAGGGATGTCTACCTCACGCATGGATAGACTTCCCCAAGCAGATCAGAACATTTTGTTCCAAGAGCCATGCAAGGGCTGTGGAGTGCTTAGTGGTTGGTCAGACATCAAAGAAGCCAAGGTCATCCACTGCAGCCTTCCATCAATCTACTGATTTTTGTTTCTCCACTGAACTTCAATCGTTCTGGAAGAGAGAGTGAGGCTGACTAGCCCTCTTTGAAAAGGAAGGAGGAACAAAAACAGCATTTTGCAGTTGTGGTGCCTGAAGGGTCTATTAACCCTTTCTGTTCAGAATCCTGGGAGACCTCAGTTAAAGTGAGGATTTCTTCCTAAAGAGGATAGTACATCAAGCTACTTGACCTCTCTATAAATACTTTATTATGAGATTGTTGATCAGATCCTTTCCAAGATCCTTTTACCATGGGTATTTATCTAGACCAGGAGTGGTTTGAGGCCAGAGGTTTCCCACCTTCTGTCTAGACTAACCTCAGCCCTCCCTCACTCAAAACAAAGTCAAGTAAAAGTCATCATCATTTCTCTGATGGCATGGTCTTCTTCGGCAATAAAGGACAAACACACATCTCTTTTACAGAGGAACCTGAACCCTATGGCCCATTTCCCAGAATTTCTTTAGAAAAACCTAGTCATTTTTATAGCAACTTTTGTTTATTGCTTTTTAAAAAGATGACACCTCATCCCATGTTTTTCCTAGTTCTAGTGATGTTGTGAACATTTTCAGTTATATAAGGAATAGAGGTCCTTAACATGAAGGATTTCATGGTTAGATTTGGGAGAGTCCAGGAACTTGAATGGGAAATTTTTAAAAAAATTTTTACTAAGCAACCTATAATTGAAATTTAGGTTTTCTGTCAATTACACATGTAGGTAATAAACCACAGCATCATTAATAGTACTTGTGACTTTATCACTGGTAGAAATCACAAATATTTTTATGCCATGTTATAGTCATTGCAGATACTTTGGAATGTTATGTATGCCCACCACTACTTTGAAATTACTGTGGATTTCAAGGGCTTGTAGTCTTTCCTGTCTGTGGGCACTGGTGAGACATAGCTGGTGAACCATTGGAGTCTATAGTTTTCACCAGATTGCCAAAGGAATCTATGACACAAAAAAGTTTATTAACTCCTGCAGTAATTTTCAGTTGCCTGAAATAACTTTGAAGTTTAACCCCTTCCTCCTTCTCCCTTTCCCCCATTGACAATGGGAAAATTTAGTGAAAGTATTTTTTTTCTTTATTAAAAGTGGTCTGTTAGAGTAGAAATACCTGTATCTGTATAAGACCTTGCACACACTCATTTTAAATGTTAAATTACAGTACCAAATAATCAAAATTTATCCAAATTAGTGATGATGCTAAGTGCTCTACAGAATTTGGGTTTGTCTGAATGTTTGAGAAGGTACAATGGCATAGGTATTAAGTTGATACCAAATTGTTACATCTGCATGTATGAAAATTATAAGTAAATTAAGGCATTATGCTTTGTTAACTTGGATTATAGTGACCTCATCAGGTCAGTATTGTGCCTGAATTCAAAAGAATTGCTTTTTCATTAATCATTTCTTTTGTTTCTTTAACCTCCTTACATTTTGGTCATTTTACTGTTTGCCATAGAGGCAGTGTGGATAAAGTGTTATACTTGGAGGCAATAATATCTGGTTTTGAATCTCACCTCTGACACTAGCTGTGTAACTTTGAGCAACTCATTCAACTATTTTGAATATCACTTTTCTACTTTGTTAAATGTGGTTGATAGCTGTAGATTATAACTAGTACCTAATTCTGGTAGTACATAAATAAGCTTTATTCAGGAAGCAGCTTGTAGTCAGATAGAACTTTAAACTCTATTTCACCCTAGCTGTGTGATCTTAGGTTTTAGAATTTATACTGTGCCTTGTGCAAACAATTCTTAATTTTATATAGTTCTTTTGAAAAGAAAAAAATAAAGTATCACATGAAGGGTTATTTAGTTGTATTCCTTCTTCCATGCCTACCTTGATGTTTGGAATATACTCCATTCTTTTTTCTATGCCACATAGAATCTCTAGCTTCCTTCAAAGCACAGATTAGGTGCCATGTAATAAATAAAATAGGCCATTCTTTACATAAATTGTTCAGTCATTCCCCAGTTCATGGATATCCCCTCAGGTTTTCATTCTTTGCCACTTCAAAAAGAACCAGAAATATTTTTGTACATCCTTTGAGTTTATTTTGCTTTATTTCCCTCCTAATTCTTAATACCCCTCCCTTTTCCTCCCGGACTACCAGAACTTTTCCCCTCTTTTTCAAAATTATATTTTTTCAGTCCACAAAAGTCTGACTTTTCTCCCTTTTCCTTCCATCCCTTACCATTAAGAACAGAAGAAAAATAAAACTTGTTACAAACATGTATAGTCAAGCAAAACAAATTTCCACATTGGCCATTTCCTACACATGTGCCCACGTGTGTGCACCGCTCCCCCCACAATGTTTCATTATTAATCCTCTGGGATTATGGTGGTCATTATACTGATCAGAGACTCACTCTTTCAAAGTTGTTTGTCTTTACTGTATTGTTGTCATTTGTTTTCCTGCTTCCACTCACTTCACTCAACATTAGTTTATACAAGTTTTCTCAGGTTTCTCTGAAACTATCCCTTTCATAATTTACACCATAGTATTCCATTGCATTTATATGCATAAGTTGTTCAACCATTTGGACACTCCCTCAGATTCCTATTTGTTGTCACCCCAAAAAGAATTAGAAATATTTTTGTACATCCTTAGAGTTTATTTTGCTTTGTTTCCCTCCTAATTCTTTCCTACTCCTTTTCCCTCATCTATTCCCATTGATTAAAATGTATTTCTTCAATGTTTGAAGACTAGTTTCTATGACTAGTTCAAAGAGTAAGGTTTAGGTGTAAGCTACACTCTACTCCCTCCTCCTTCCTTTCATAGAGGTCTGTTTGCATAGCCTGATTATGTGAGGAAATTTTCCTCAGTCTTCCTTTCCTTTCTCTTTCCCCTTTCCTACTAGTGTATTTAACTGTCTTACTTTCCATTCTTAAGATCATTAAGACATAAGAAAACACTCCCTGGCCTTGTCTAATTACACTTTGTTGCCTGATGAAGATAGGGGTTATATGGGACACATGTGTTTCCTCATATTTGAATGTAAGCAGTTTATCCTTATTTAGTCCCTTATGATTGTTCATTTGGGTTTGCCTCTTAATGTTTCTCTTAACTCCTGTGTTTGAACTTTATACTTTCTGCTCAGCTCTGGTCTTTTCATCAGGAATGTTTATGTAATTAAAGGTTCATCCCACCCTCTCCAGCATTACTCAGTTTTGCTGGGGAAGTTATTCTTGGTTATAAACCTTTGCTTTCTGGAATAATCATATTCCAAGCTTTCTTATCCTTTATAATGGTGACTGCTAAATTTTGTATAATCCTAACTGTGGCCTCTCAGTACTTGAATTCTTTCTCTCTGACTGCTTTCAGTATTTTTTCTTTGACTTAGATGCTCTAGATTTGGCTCTGATTTTCCTGGGAGTTTTCATTTTGGAGTTTCAGGAAGTAACAGGTGAATTCCTTTTATTTCTACTTTGCCCACTGGTTCTAAGAGATCTGAGCAGGCTTTCTCTTGAGAATTCTTGAAATATGGTTTCTTGGCTCTTTTTTGGTCATGGCTTTCAGGTAGTCCATTGATTGTTAAATTTTTCTTTTTCATCAGGTTTCTAGGTCACTCATTTATGCTATGACCTACTTTATATATTCCTTTATTTTTTTTCAGTCTTTTGACTTTGTTTCAATATTTCTTATTGTCTCATGGAGTCATTGACTTCTCTTTGGTCCATTCAAATTTTCAAGGAATTTTATTGCTAGAGCAAGGTTTTGTGTCCCTTGTGTCAAATTAATTCCCTTTCCAAGTCTTTCTTTCATAGTTCTAGTTTATTTTTCATTTTTACCCTTGAGGGTTATTATTTCATCTCTTCCAGGAGTTTTGTTGAGTTTGTGTTGAAGCTATATTTTATTGAGTTTGTGTCCAAGTTGTATTTTTTTTTGTTGAGTTTGTGTCCAAGCTGTGTTGTTCTTGGAGACTTTGCTTGTAGAGGTTTTGGAGTCATTCTCTTCTTGTAGGTTTGTGTCTTGAGCATTCTTGTTTCCCAAATAGTTATGGTATGACTTCACTCATTCTTTTCATCTACTCCTGACTTCAGTCTTGATGGTGAGGCTTCTTCTTGCAACAATACTCAGCCTTCCTCCCCTTCCCCTCCCTCCTCCCCCCAGTATTAACATGGCCAGTTCTGGTCAGACCTTGGCCCTACTGTCCATAGACTGTCTGCCTATGCTGTCCCGAGCTGGCAAAATGACTCACTAACATATTGAATTTCTCTATCATGATTCAGTCTGGTGTGTTCTGTATATCTGTTTGGAAGAGTTTTGAGAGGGAACACACTGCCCCTGATGCTCTACTGGCATCTTGCCTTTAACTTCTCTATTCTTTCCTTCTCTATGTTACTTGTATACTTTGTAATACTTTTTGTTTCCTCAGCTAGGTATATTGTATCCCTCCAGTAGAATGTAAACTCCTTGAGGACTGGAACTGTTTCTTTTTGGTCTTTGTATCTCCTGTGTCTTGTGAATTTGTTTGGAAGAGGGTAGTGTGTGGGCAGAGTGGTTAGTTGAGTTTGTGGAGGAATAAACCGTGCAGGTAGTACGATCAGGAAACCTAGTCGCAGAAGTAGGCTAACTACTCTCCGTTCCCTTAATTTTTTCACCTAGTCTTGCCTGAGGGGTATTTGCCAAGGTTGCTTTGAAGGCCCTCTCTCTGGGTATTTAGTATTATGTCTTTTACCTCCTTTCTTGGGCTATAACTTCTTATCTTCATTAGTTCTAGAATTTTTGCACTTTATGACCTGTATCAAAGTTGTTGAGGCAAATTTTAAATGGGAAAGAAATAAATCTTTTCTAGATAAATATGTATGTATCTATTTAAGCTTCTCACTGTGCTATATAGTATATGTATACTAGTGGTAGTTGAGGGGAAAACATTAGATATTTTTTTCAGCTCTCATGTTTAACAGGCTATTTGAGGCTGAACACACAAATCATTCTTTTGAAGCAGGGGCCACTTATAAAAAATCTGAGAAAATTTTTTTGACTCAAGAAATAGAAATTTTCCAAAAATTTAATTTCTCTTAAGGGAATGCACCACTGCCATCTAGTGGTTGTGTTATTTACTATTGGCTTGTGCCCTGCATTTTTAGGGAAAGGACCTTGGAGATCTTCTAGTCCATGCCCCTTATTTTCAGCTGAGGAAACTAAGACTCAGAAAGGTTAAATGAGTTACCAAGGACAGACTTGTTCATTGTAGGATCATAGATTATTTTTAGTTGGGACCTTAAGGATAATCAAACCCCCTCTTTAAAATGTGCAAAATAAGGTACAAGGAAGGAAAATAACTTGCCGGGAACACAAAGTAGTTATGTTAAAGCCAGAATTTGAACCTTGTTTCTCTGACTACAGGTGCAGTAGGGGCATTTAGCTTGAATAGTGAGTGGATAGCTCACTAGGTTCGAATTCAGGAAGACCTGAGTTCAAATTTGTCATCTGATACTAGCTGTGTGACTCTGGGCAAGTTATTTAATCTCTATTTGCCTCAGTTTCCTCACCTGTAAAATGGGGGATTATAACATTACATATACATCACAGGTTTGGGAGGATCAAAATGAAATAATATTTGTAAAATGCTTATGGGAGTTGTTGGCAGACAGTAGGCATTTGATAAATGCTTGTTCCCTTCCCCTTTCCCATTACTACTTACTATACCATTCAGTCCCCAAAAGACACATAGGTTGTTTGTTTTTTTAAGGTCAAGATAATAATAGCTTGAAATAGAAAGATCTTTAGTGTTTCCCTCCAGAAATAGTAGTTTTAAAGTTAAAATGAATTCGTGACAGAAATAATTTTAACATTTTTTGTAACTGAAATAATTTTTTCCTCCACAGTTTGTTTCATTAAAAAAAAAACCCAACAACTCTTGCTTTACTTTTTCTGGTTTTCTAGTCCTTGTGGAAAATCATGAGTTTTGATTTTTTTTTATTTGATTCGAGCTTGCAGTTATGGAGTTACTTAGGCTTGCCTTTTTGACATTTGTGGATCTATTTAACTCTTTAAAATTATCTGTATCTTTTGCTTGCTCATCTCTCTAGTATTCCAGTATTCATCTCTTCAGTTCTCCAGTGCTGAATTGGTACTTTGTGCTAGGTTCTGCCTCTACTCTGCTCCTGAGTGATTGGCTTTGCTTGGTCTCAACATGGATTACATGAGTTCCTTTTCTGACCTCTTATTTACCCCAGGGTTTAGGCCTCCTGGATCAGAGTGCTCTTTATTGAATATCAAGATAGAATGGTAAGGACTTGGACCTTGGGTAAGGTGATGTGAGTGCTATAATGCTTACACTGTTCATGGCTAAACCTGGTCACTTCCGAAGTCCTCATTTCAGATTTCTGACTACGCTGGAACTTTTTTGGGGGGAACCCTCTGCTCTCACTATCTTTCAGGCTATAAATATCTCTGGTCACACAGGAAAGTTCCTCTCTGGATTGCATGTGCTGGTGCTGGCTTAGAAAGCAACCTCTTTTGCTATTGCCCAGGGGCTCCTGGACAGTATATTGTGTAGTTCTGGGATTGGTGAAATCACTTACTATTTCTCACTGCATTTCTTAATTATTTGATCTGATAAGATTTTTAGGTTTTTGCTGGAGTAGTTATGAAGGAGCAGGCTGCCTGTCTTTTTCCAGGCATCTTAGCTTCTCTGGCAATTTTTCATTCATTTAACAACCATACATTAAGCTCCTGATGTAGACTTATATAGGTCCAACCAGAAGTTGAAGTCAGAGATTTTTCTTTTTTTTTTGTCTTTGTATCTCCAGCACTTAGCATATAATAGTCATGAGAGTGCTCAAAATCAACACCGTTGCCTGTCTCTAAATTCTCCCTAAGAAATTCCACACTTCTGCTCACATCCTTAAATTGACCATTAACAATTTTGAATATGGAAAAGAATGCCATTTTATAACATGTATTTATTTCTCTTCCCAGCTACCAAAGCAGAGGTGATTTGGTCATGGAGGCTTTGTTGGAAAGAATACAGAGTCGGGGACAAGGAGGGTAAGGTTTTTTGATTTTTGTTTTTAAATAAGAAGTAGGCTTTTCTATGCCCATGTTTGTCTTTGCACTGATACTTTGTTCATCCTGAACTTTAAACAATTTATATTGTAATTATAAAAAATGATAATACTCTGTGTTAAGATAACGTAATTCTGGCAATACAGAATGTGAGATTTGTAGACAGTGTTATATTTTAAGAGTTTTTCTTCTTAACTAGAAGGTAAACATTTTCCTCTATGAAAATTTGTACTCTGTGCTATTCAAATGAAAAATTAGAGAAGTTTTCTAGGAAAAGAAAAAAAATTTGAAAATTGGAAAGCTTGCTTAAGTTTAAGCCTCCGTTGATTTCTTTGGGAGTTTACCAAAGCAGTCTTATTCTCTGGGCTTCAAGTCTCAACAGTTCAAATTTCTTAGCCTATTTATAGTGTAAGTTTTTTATCCTCAACCCTTCATAATTCAGAATTCTCTTTTTAGTAGTTATCCAGACCCTCCCTTTTTTCTTCTTTGCTTTGTCTTCTTTTGGCCATTTTTGTGCTCAGTAATGTTTTTATTTCATAGATTTTTAGTTAGAAGAGATCTCAGAGGTAATGCAGTACAGCTCAAACCTGAGCAGAATCTTCTGTGTCTTAGTGGTATTTTAACTTTATATTAATTACATTTTTTATTTATGAGGCTACATTTCTATTAATTTCAAAAATAATTATAAAATAATTTTCTCAGATGCATCATTAGTTGTTGATAATGGTTATCCAAGACACCTACTTGTTTACTTTTTACTGTTTTTTAAAATAAAGAGGTGAAATTGATGTTTCCTTAAAAAAGTTTAAAATGTAATTTCTGAAATATTTTATGTATTTGGAAAGTTTGAATTTCTGGAGTTTGGAAAAATCAGATCTTTTTCATAGTATCATTATCTTTACCTTTATTATATACATAATATGCATAGAGTATCATTATGGATTATCCATTCAGGAGGAAAAAGTAGTTAATAGTTATCAAATGAATCAGATTCAGAAAGATTAGAACTGAGAAAAGCCTATCATATTTGGCAATTAAGAGATCATATGTACCTTTGGGAAAGGTAGTTTCATTTGAATGATGAGGTCAGAAACCAGAATGCAGAGTTGAATGGTGAGGAAATAATAGTTTAGTGATGATACTTCAAGAAGTTGCCCTCAGGACTTGGGATTTCTAGATTATGCTAAGCTTTTATCACTTCCAGATCTATGTGAGGACACCTGGGTTCCATCCTTTACGCCTGGCAACTTTACAGCTGAGAACCACACATTGTATGAGAGGTGGGTTCTCACTCAGACATACTTGATTGGTTTTTCACCTCACATGTCTTAGGAAGGAAGTTTGCTTTGCAGTACCCAGAGAATAGGGTCTCTGTACTCTCAAGCATAGTAATATGGAAATTTTTAGCAATATAAGATTCCAGAAAAGGGGCAGGGCATTACAAAACTGCCAAGTGAAAAACATGTCTAGAGTAGGCTTAATATGTTGTATATTTGTGTTATGGGTCTCACTCTGCCAAAATGACTATGCCACCAGGAATATAGAGTCAATGGAACTAGATTTAGGGTTTAGGTAATTAGTAAGTAAGCAAGGTTACCTTCCATATTCCAGTAATGTGGAGGAAATTATATAACAAAAAATGTGGATGTAGTTTTTGTCTCAGACAGTTAACATACTCTACCTAGGAATCCCTTTAGAATCAGACATTAAGCATTTATTAAGTGTCTTCTTTGTGCCAGATTAAAAAAAAAAGTGGGAGGCAAAAATAGTCCTTCCTCTTCAAGTAGCTCACAATCTTTGTAGGAGAGATAACATGCAGACAGCTATATACATACAAGATATTTGCAGGATAAATTTGAGATAATCTTAGAGGGGAAGTCCTGACATTAGCAGGGATCTAGATAGAGTTTTTTCAGAAGATAGGATTTTAGCTGAAACTTGAAGGAATCCAGAAGGTGGAGATGGGGAGGGAGAGTATTCCAGGCATGGGAGATAGCCAAAGAAAAAGCAGTTGGGAGATGGAGTAACTTGGACTAGAAATGACAAAGAGGTGAATATCACTGGATCATGATGTATGTACAAAGGAGTAAGTAAGGTGAACGAATACAGGAAGGGTAGGAAGAGGTCAGCTTATGGCTTTTAAGCCAAACAGGATTTTATATTTGATCTTGGAGGTAATAGGGAGACACTGGAGTTTATTGAATAGGAAGGGGGTAATGTGGTCATTTCTGAGTAGAGGATGGACTGAGGTAGGGAGAGATTTAAAGAGGGGAAACCAACCAGAAAACTTATTATAATAGTTTGGGGGTGGTGTGGGGAGGACCTTTATCAGGGTGGTAGCAGTGTCAGAGGAGAGAAGGGAGCACATAAGAAAGGTGTGGCAAAGGTAGAATCAATAATACTTGAAAACAGATTAATGTAGAGGATTAGAGAGGACGAGCTGTTGAAGTTGACACCTACTGTATGAATCTGGGTGACTGGGAGAATGGTGGTACCCTTTACAGTAATAGGAAAGTTAGAAAGGAGGGGAGGGTTTAGGGAGAACTCTAGTGAAATCAGTTTTGGATGCTGTGGAAACTCAACAGAGTTTAAAATGTATATCTTGAATTCAGGATTTCTAAATAGGCAATTGGAGATTTGAGACTGTGGGTCAGAAGAGAGAATAAAACTGGATAATTAGGTCTGAGAATTGTCAGCTTAGAAATGATAATTTAATCCATGGGAGTTAATTAACCAAACGAAGTAATATAAAGGGAGAAAGTCAGAGAGTCCAGGACAGAATCTTGGGGGAATACCTGTGCTTAATGGGTATGACCTGAGTGAAGATCCAGCACAGAAGACAAAGGAATGATACAGTAAAGAGAAAAGAACAATGTCACCAAAACCTCCAGAGGAGAGAGTATCAAGATGAAGAGGGGGATCAACAGTATCAGAGGCTACAGGGAAGTCAGGAAAATGAAGAATGAGAACAGGCCAGTTAAGAGACTATTGGTGACTTTGGAAGAGCTGTTTAGGTTGAATAATGCAGAGAGTTAAGAGAGTGAGAGGAAAGGAAGTAGAGGCACCTATTCTAGATGGCTTTTTAAAGGAAGTTAGCTATGAAAAGGAAGAAAGTGAGAATGGATAAGAGTTTTTTGAGAATGGGGGAGATATAGATATGTTTGTGTGGGATAGGGAAGTGTCTTGTCGACAAAGAGATTAGTGAGAATGGGAATGATAGAGGGAGTAATCTAGTGGGGAAGGTAAGATGAAATGGGATCAATTGTGGGTGTAGAGGGGTATTCCTTGGCAAAGAGAAGGGCTACCTCTTTATGTGAGATAAAGGTGAAGGAGAATATAGTGGCAGAAAGCACAGAAGTGAGATCAGGTGGAGGGGAAAAAAATCAAGACCTCCATGAATGGCCTGAACTATTTCAGTGAAATAGGAGGCAAGGTTTTCACCTGAGAAGATGGAGAACAGGGGAGCCCTGGGAAGTCTGAGGAGGAATGAGAAGGTTGGAAAATCTGTGGTGAATAGGAGTAGTGAATAGATTAGAGGGATGTGAGAGGATTGCCTTGCCAGTTGAGATTATGTGACAGATGATATATATATTTGTAGTGACCCCAGTTGGAAGTTTTCTGGTTTTTCTCCATCTTTGTTCAGCAGCATGTGAATACTTGCAAAAACAGTGAATGGTTACAGTAATTTAAGGCTGAGGCTTGTAGGGCAAGATTGGTTATACAATAAAGGAATCATGGACTTGAGAGAAGAAGATAATGTAGAGTTGAATTGGTTCATTGAGGGTCAGGATGGAGAAGGGAGAGTTTAGGACTCTAGGAGTGATGGACTGGGAAAGAATTGAATGGAGGGATAAGAGGTTATGATAAAGATCAAAAACAGGGTTGGAGTTAAAAGGCAAAGGGAAAGGTAGAATGATAAAAGATTATGATTAAATAAAGGAATTTCAGGGCTTACAAACATGTCGGTGGAATGCAGGTCAAGGGTATAACCATCCCTCTACAGCTAAGACAATGTGGATGAGTAAGTCATAGAAAATAAGTAAGTTGGAGAACTGGGAAGTTAGAGTATCCGAGGGAGTGTCAGTATGTATGTGAAAATCCCTTAATATGAGGGCAGGAGTTGGGGAGGAGAGAGAGGCTGTGAGACAGACACTGAATTTATTGAGGAAGGAAGGAAAGTATCCTGGAGGTTGGTTGATAGCATCTATCATAATCTTGATCAAGTGATTAAATATGGATTGAATGAACCTCAAAGGAGGAGAAATTATTGAGTAGAGGGAGAATCTGGAATTGAGAATGGAAGATCAGGAAGTAGTCTGACTCTCCCCATTATGACTGCTCAGTCTGGTGGTAGTGGGGGAGAGGGAACAATGAATGGAAATGCAACAATGCTGTAAAGAAAGCTAGGAAATCTGTATCATCAGAGGGAACTGCAAGTGACTGTAAGAAGACAAAGGGAGTGGGAAAGGAAAAGGTTAAGGATGAAAACAAGTTTGTTACTTGGGGACTAAGTTCCAAAGAACTTATAGGACACTACTCTTGACCAGACATTAGTGGGATTTCTCTTAAAACCCTAATGGGGAAGTTTGATGGTTTCAGTCTCTTAGAAAGATTGCCAAGCAGCTCTGTGCTGCCTCCTTTGCCTGTTTGATCTGAATGTACTGAATATCTGCTCCTAAATTTTTTGGAGCATTTAGTGGTAAATGATAACTGCCTCTCTTTGCTTTCATAGCTGACACTTATGCTTATTGAATCATAAAGTGTTAGCACTGAAAGGGGCTTTAGAGGTCCTCTTTATCTCTAGTGTAATTACCTCACTGTATGGACAAAAATATTGTAGCTTGCAAATGCTCTCTGCCCAAGGTTCCCTAAGTAGTCAAGGGCAGAGTGGGACCTAGAACCAGAGAAACTTTCTGGTCCATTTTTCTGCCCTGCACCATGTTTCTGCAAACTCTGTATAGGGGTGTGCGTGTGTGTGTGTGTGTGTGTGTGTGTGTGTGTGTGTGTGTGTGTGTGTGTGTGAAGATGGATGGATTTATATATTATATTGCATACATATCTCATATTATATCTTATACATATATATTACATTATATAGAGATATCCTCTATAGGAGCAAAAATGTCTAATATTTCTTGAACTTGGAAGTAAATCATATTTCAAGTGAGCATCCAGTAATGTGGAATTATTTCAGTATCTTCTGAAATCTTCTGAAAGTCAGTTGGTTTAAATGAAAGTCAAGGATGAATACAGTACTTAAAATGGTTTTTCTCACTTCTGTTTTAGCTCCTATAAGTTTCTTGACTTTTGTTTAATAAGGAATATGATATTTAAGCTAGAGGGGCTCATTCTACAAGTTTTCCAAAGTGGTATTAACCAGATGTCTGTCAATATTTCATTTATCTAGTTCTTTGAGGCTTTATCCTCATAGTCAGATTTGAGTGATACCATAGTGATGCCATGCATGTATTTACATAGATTTGTCTTTGTGTTAGGTATTGAAGAAATATAATGCAGTTTAATTAAAGATATAGATCTATATTGTCATTTATAGTTGACTGAGTCTGAAAAGTAAGAGGGGTCAGAAACTTGGCTATTTGGGGTTTGCTTTTGTTTTTTGTAACACTGCTTTCCTGTGGCTTACCCTCTAACCATCTAATCACTTCTTTTCAGAATCCTTTGCCTCATTGGACATCATTCCTCCTCTTGCTTAAGTAATTAATTATATTAGCTTCCTCTCTGTTCCTAACTCACAACATTATATGTCCCATTCCTGGCTCATCCACGTCTGAATCTCTAACTGTTTGTGTTCCCAAGGTTTTGTCCTGTGTCCTTTATTCTTTCTCCCTCTATATTCTTGGTAATTTCATTAGCTTCTAGGGGCTTAAATGTTATCTCTATGCAGATCACACACACACACACACACACACACACACACACACTCACCCTTACCCTTGTCTGTCTATTCCATGTATATGAATACTGTGTTTCCATCCATATGTCATGTACACACATTTTGTGTGTGTATGTGTGTGTGTGTGTGTATGTTTGTGTGTGAATGAGAATATATATGATGGTTTCTGGTGATTTTCTTTGAAAGAACCATCCCTGTGAAATTGTGATAATGGTGGCTCAGTTACTTTTAGGGGTGAGCACATACTTCCATAGTCTTTTGCAGGTGAAGAAGAAGAAGTAATGTGAGCATCTGCTGTAAATTTTGAGTGATTTCATCTTCTTTACAGGGGTTTTTTGACATCTTGTGAGGCAGAACTACAGGAGCTAATGAAACAAATTGACATAATGGTGGCTCATAAAAAGTCTGAGTGGGAAGGGCAGACCCAGGCTCTAGAAACCTGCTTGGACATCCGACAACAGGAACTCAACTCTCTTAGGGATTTGTTGGATCAAAAACATAAAGAGGTATGAAACATGATTCACTTACTTTATTTAGTAGTATAGTTTCACTTTGTTTATGCATTACATGTTTCTAAAAAAGTATCAATCAAAAATTTGACCACATTTTTCTTAATAAGTTTGATTATAATATAGAGATGGATTTCCACTGGAAAGAGATTTGACCCTATTTTCCTTAATACTTTGATTCCATCAACATGAGTACCTTGGTGGATATAGATTGTAATTGTGTATAGATGAAGTTTTTGAAACTCATTTTGTTTTAAGAGGATGTCTGTGGTCGCTTTGAAGTTATGCCATGTATGAAGAGCAAAATGCATGCATAAGAGGCAGTCATGCAATCACTATTCTAGTTGCTAGTGTGGAAAGAATACAATAATATGCTCCAGGGAAATTGATCTCTATGTCTTATGGGGCATCTGGGTGACATAGTGGGTAGAACGCTGGGCCTGGAGTTGGGAAAACCTGAGTTTGAATCTAGCCTCAGACGCTTACTGGCTGTGTGACTTTGTACAAGTCACTTTACTTCTGTCTGCCTCAGTTTCCTCAAGTGTAAAATAGAGATAATAGCACTTATCTCTCAGGATTGTTGTAAGGGTCAAATGAGATAATATTTATAAAATACACGGTGCCTGGCATGTTGTAGGCACTACATAAATGTTTATACCTTTCCCTTTCCTCCTGATAATATCGAGCCCTGTTAACAGTGTTTAACTTGAATTTTAAAGAAATACCTTTTTGTTTTTGCATGTATACATATAATCTCTAAATTTCCCATGTAATTATTTTGTTTTCAAAGATGTGTGGGTCTTTTCTATCTTAAATACAAACATGAAAATCCTGATTGTTTATTTTTTCTCCATCTTTTCACTGTAAAAAAGGAACAACAACAAAACAGAACTAAAACCAACCTGTAATTTGGTTTCTGCCATTTCAGTTCAACAGAATCTGAACCATAGAAGGGCATTAATAATAAACTACATGCCATGTGCGTTGGCCTTTTCCTAATCTTTGTTCTTATTGGTCTCTTAACATTTAACATTTTCTACCACCATATTTTTAATATATCTCCTTCGTTGACTTCTCTGATACTATAATACCTTGTTTCTCCTATCTCTGACTTTTTTTGGTTCCTCTCCTTCCTTCTGCCCCATAAATATAGACGTTCTCAAGGTTCATTCCTTGAGAGCTCTAGGCTATAGAGACTCTTATTTATTCCTGTAGACTCAGCTGTGGTTCAAATCAGTATATCCTAAGGTTCAGTTCTTCATTTACAATTGTTGTTAGACATTTTTCATTTGGATGTGGCAGTGCCTCCTAAAACTCAGTCTGTGTAAAATTAAACTACCTGCAAATAGTATCCTTTCCTCATATCCTTGTTACTGTCAGTGGCCATGTAATTTTTCCAGATACCTAACCTCAGTATTTGACTTTTCCTTCTCTATTATCCTCCCATGCCTCCTAATCTAGTCTTTTTGATTCTTCTTTTATGATGTTTCTTGAATCTGTCTTTTTCTTTCCATTTTCATTGCTACCACCTGTAACTTGGGCTGGACTCATTTGGATTTTATCATGTAAGAAGTTTCATACCTTCTCCCTTCCTTCCGCTTTCCTTCCTTCAACGTAACATTTTACTGCAAGACTAATCTTTCCAAAGCATCACTTCGATCTTGGAATACTGGTGGTGAAAATTCTTGATGAATCTCCAGTTGTGTACAGAGTAAAGTAAACTTCTTAGCTTCATATTTAAGGTCTTCCACTGTCTGACCTTAACTTATCATTCTGACTTTATCTTTTTTTTTTTAAAAGTTTTATTGTTTTTTTTTCTTCTTATATCACAATTATTTCCAGATTTAAATTCCTAGAGATTCAGGTTACTATTAGATATTTGGCATTTGGCTTTCTGCTGTTCCTGTAGTAGTTATTTAGTTAATATTTGTCGATTATCCTTGAAAATGTTTTAATGAAAAGTACTATTAGCATTAAAAAAAAAGAAAGAAAAAATTCCTTTTTTCCTTCTTGGTTAAAAATTTCTTAGTATTCTTGGGGCAAACTCTGAAGACAAGCTCTAGACAAATGTTTGAGTTCTCATAATCTAGTAATCTGGGTTGTATAAAGTGCACTGAGTAGGAGGAAAAGAAGAAAGCATTGACAAATTAGTACCTTAATATTTGATATGTGAATAATAGCTCACATTTAAATGGTACCCTAAGGTTTACAAAGTATTTCTCTGACAACAGCCCTGTGAGATCAGTGGCACAAGTATGAATGATCCCATTTTGCCAGTGAGGAAGTTGAGACCCTAACAGTTTAAGTGACTTGCCTCTGATCACATAGCCACTAGGTGCCTGAGCTTGTCCCTTCTGACTACCTCCTCTCACTGTTCAATGATATCCTCATCCTCTGTTTTCTTGGAGGCTTATATGTATGCATCACTCATTTGGCACATACTATTTGCTACCTTGCTAACTGTTACTAATTTATAGGACTGACTTCAGGAGTGGAATGGAAGGGGCATTAGCCCTGGTCTCATACTCTGGGATTTCATGCTCCGTGCTAGTAATAGTGTGACAGTTACCTCACTAGGAGCATTTTAGCATTACAGCAAAAGGAATTAATTATCTGTTTTAGAATGTAAGGACATCACAACTATTAACTCATTAGAAAGATTTTTCTACTATGACCACTGCCACTTAATAAGAAAATAAAGCTAATGTTGATTATCTCCTAGCAGTGAATTTATCAAGTTAGAGTTGGTATTATTTGGGATAAAACTTTAAAACTGTTTTTGAAAGATAGTTTGTGCAGAGGAAGATTGAGTGGCAAGGATTCTTCTAAATCTGTGAAGTATTGAACAAAAGTGCTTAGAAAGATGTTAAAAATATAAATAAAACTTGATATCTTTCTGAGAATCTTTATGCTATTTCTGGTCAGTTCTTTTGGTTACTGCTGTAGTGTAACCACTTAGAATGTTTAGCAGTGTTTATCACTGCTTAGTGGTAAAAAGTTTTATAGTTAGAAAATTAATAATAAAAGTGATTGCCTAATTTTCACTATAAATTTTACTATAAACAAACCCCTTATCCAGAGGTTCCCAAATTTATTTGGCCTACTACCCCCTTTTAAAAAAATAATTACTCAGTGTCTCCCTGGAAATCTACTTTCTTTAACCCTTCAATGGTTTTTTTGAAATTTGCATTATTTCAAAAAATATATTTTTAAAAAATGAAGCATCTTAAATAGTGTATTGTAAATGTGTGGTTTTTTCCTGCATTGAAATTTTTTTGATACAGTATTATATCAGTTGCGTCATGTAACTGTACAGAATCACATTATAAACAAGTCACTACCTACACCTATTCCTGCTGATGCATGCTGGACTTCCCGACAATGCGTGACACGCTCACCTGCTAAACACTTGCTTGTTCACACCTGTTGGCAGACTTGACCACCAATCAGTTACAGTTTGTTTGTTTGGAAAATAATGTAATCACTATGACCTTAACTATGTTACACAACAGATGAAACAAGTATGAATGATTTTTCAAAAATTTTTTTATCTTCTTTCCTTATGCTTCCACTGCCCCCTTATTTTTATTCAGTGCCCCTAATTGCACTTGAGGCTACTACTGCACCCCCGGATTGTTTCAGTGCCCCCCAGGGGCTGATATCACCCACTTTGGGAATTGTACTCTTATCTAAATGTTATTATGACTTAATTGATTTAAGCCAGTGGTCTCCATAACTTATAAATATACATACATTAGGAGCATATGCTCAAAAGGTTTTTTGCCAATGCAGATGTGTCATTGGAAAAGTTTGGAGACCACTGATTTAAGGGATAACTATAGCAGAATTGAGTATAGACTTGATACAGATCAAGATAATATATTTGTGTGTCTGTATTGTAAATAAATACTAAAGTAATTAAGCCCAGCTAGGTGGCACAAGTGGCTAGAGCTTGGAATTGGAAAGGTGCATCCATCTTCAGACACTTAACCAGCTGTGTGATCCTTGTCAAGTCACTTAGCCCTATTTGCCACAGTTTCCTCGTCTGTTCAATGAATTAGAGAAGGAAATGACAAGCCATTCCAAGAACACCCCAAATGGGGTCATGAAGAGTCCAATATGATTGAAACAACTGAAATACAGCACTAAAGTAATTGTGTAAAAACCATTATCAGGGTGTTAAGAGTCAAGTGTAAACCAGTATTTTTATTTCTGGTTTGATTTTGGGGCAAAATGCTGCACTAATAAGTAGAGGCATCAAACTTAGAGCTAGCAAGTGGCTCCCAAGACAAGTTAGACCCAGATTAAAATGTAATTGGGAATTGTTTAATAAAATAAATAAAAAGACAATAAAAATATTGTTAATTTATGATATTCTAAAGTAAATATGTGACTGGTAGGGATTCCTTTCTATTTGAGTTTGACACCTCTGCCCTTAAGTCTAACAAAGTCTAACAACTAACAAAAAGGAGGTTTACTTTGCCCTAACACAGCAAAGAAATGCAACCTATAGTGGCATTATCTTCAGCCCTGATTGATGTGGCATCTTCTCATCTTGTCATCAGAACAGGGTATAGCAACTCATATGGTCTCAGATACCCATCAAATCTGAGAGGCCTAGACTCCACATGGTTAGGACTTCTTATGCTTTTAGGTGACCAGGAAGCAACATCAGGGAAGCCAATGCCAGTCCCCAGCTCTTAGCTCAGTGCTTAGCATAGTAAGGGCTTAATGAATTCATTCACTGAATGTTTTTTTTCTTCAAGAAGTTAGATGGCTTATTGCTTGGGAAGTGTATTTTATAAAGATCTCTGCATTGGGAGTTCTGAGCCACAGTGGGCTACACCTGATCTGCGTAGCCCACTGTGGCTCAGAACTCCCAAACTCAAGCTTAGCCATCCAGATAGAAAAGGAGTACAAACATATACCACCATTCCTGGCCCCATCTTTCTCCTTAATTTGAAATCTTTCCTTATCTGTAGGCTCTTTTCTTGCCTACAAACACTCCTAGGTCATTTGCCATTTGTCTTGTCATCTGACTTTACTGTCTCCTTTCCGCTTTAACAGCTGGGCTCTCAGAAAAACCCAAAATGATACTAGTTGCCTTTTACTCCTCAATCCCTTGCAGTCTGGTTTCTGTTTTCACTACTTGAATGAGGCTGCTCTCTTTAAGGTCACCAGTCATCTCATTATTGCCAAAATAATGACTTTTTTTCCTATCCTCATCCTTCATAATCTCTCTGCATCATTTGATACTATTGACTCCTTTTCTGTTCCCTAGCTTTCTGTGATATTGCTCTGTTGTGGTTCTCTTCCTGTTTGTCTGACTGTTCTTTCTCAGTCATCATTTCAGAATTTATCATCTATGTCCTGCCCCCTATGCATGGTTATACCCTAGGGTTCTGTCCTAAGCCCTCTTCTGTTCACCATCTGTATTCTTTCTTGGTGATCTCATCAGCTCTGAGTGGCTCAGTTCTCATTTCTAAGGAGATGATTGCCAGATTTATATATTCATCCCTAATTTCTTTCTTAATCTTGAAAATCAATCATCCAACTGCTTGCTGGACTACTCCATGGCATCCCAAATTCAGCATAACCAAAGCTAAATTCATCTTCCCCCCAAATCTGCTTCTCTTGACATTTTCCTTTTTCTGTCACAGTACCAACATTTTTTGGTCTTCCAGGTTTGCAACCTAGAAGTCATTTTCAACTCTTCACTGTTCCTTGTACTTTATTCAGTCAGTTGCCTAGTCTTGTTGATTTTGCCTCCATCAGATCTCTCACATCCTCTCCACTCACCATAAATACCCCAATTTAGGCCCTCATTATGTCTTTCTTGAATTGTGGCCCTAGACCAGGGGTGAGGAACCTGCAGCCTTGAGGCCACATGTGGCTTTCTATGTCCCTAAGTGTGATATTTTGATTGAGTCCAAGTTTTACAGAACAGATCCTTTTCTTAAGGGAATTTGTTGTGTAAAGTTTGGATTCAGTCAAAGGGCCACACTTGTGGACCTAGAAGGCCACATGTGGCCTTGATGCTACAGATTCCTCACCCCTGGACTAAATCCCTAAATGATATCCTTGCCTCCAGTCATTCTTCTCTTCATTTCACTCAAATTCATGTTCATAAAAATCAGTAAATTTTTTTTATTTAATGACCATTTAGCGTAAGGTACTTTGCCAAATTCTGTGGTTAATGTAAAAAATATTTTGTTCTTTGCCTTCAAGTAACTGTTAATCTGGTAAAGAGTGTTTGTATGTGTATGTCTCTGTAAGTGCCTGGGTCTGTGTGTATATCTCTAACACATGTAAATAACTAGCGATATTTGTTGTGTTAAATTAATGGCATAGACAACATGGGGAGGAAGAAGATGTCTAAGATATAAGCAAACTGGGCTTTGAACCCCAAATAGGAGTGTTTGATCCTGGAGTTGATAGGGAGCCACTGGAGTTTATTGAGTGTGTATGGCAGGGTGGGATGGGGTGACAGGGTCAGACCTGTACTTTAGGAGGTGAAGCAATGAATTATGGACTTATATCTCTGCATTTCAGTTTCTACTGAAACTATTTTTGTCAAGAATACTTAGAAGTTCTTTTTTTTTCATTAAAGATCTGTTTTTTTCCCTTGGGTTGTTGAATAGGTTATTCTTGGTTGTAAGCTTTTTTTGCTTTTTGGGATATTGCATTTCAAATCCTCTTTTCCTTTACGATGGTAGTTGCCAAGCCTTTTGTGATCTCAATGCAGGAACTGTGGTACTTGAACTCATTTTTTTCTGGCTGGTTATAGTATTTTTTTTTTTTTTGTCCTTGACCTGAAAGGTCTCGATTTCGGCTATGGTGATGTTACTGGGAGTTTAAATTTTAGGGTTTCTTTCAAGTGAGGTGACTGATGAATTCATTCTGTTTTTCATCTGGCCTGCTGAACTTAATAGATCTGGGGAGTTTTTATTCATGATGTTTTCAAATATGATTTTTAGGTTCTAGACTTTTTTTTTTTGGTCATGATTCTTAGATTTTCTCTTTAGGACCTGTTTTCATTTGTTTTTAATAGGAGATGCCAGTGGTGATATCACCATGAAATGGAAATGTGTCCCTGTAGGCTACATATTGACTTAGGAAACCTCAAACTATCATTATCATTATCTTTGGGTTATATTTTTATTTGTTTTATCAAATATTTCTCAATTACATTTTAATCTGGTTTTGACTGTACTTGGGAGTATTAGGGCAGCCTGATGACCATGACTTTGACACCTTTGCCTTTATCTTGCATGGTTTTTCAGTCTTTTGATATTGTTCTAGTATTTCTTGTTATCTCATGAAGTTATTCATTTTCATTTGTTCCATTTTATTTTTTAGGGAGGCTTTTATTTAGATAAGATTTTATACCTCTTGTGCCAAACTTTTTCTTTTCCAAGTGTTTCTTCTAGAGTTTTAATTTCTGTTCTATTTCTTTATGCTGAAGCTCTCATTGCAATATCATTTTTAAACTTCTTGCTTCAAGTCTTTCTTGAAATTCTAATTAATTTTGTGATGAGGCTGGGTTTTTGTTTGAGGCTTTGTTTTATACATGCTTTGCAGTTATTTTTTCTTTGGGGTTTGTATCGTTGACCTCCCTGGATCTATAATATTTCTCCTCCTTCTGGTAATCTGCTTTTCTTTTAACTTTAGCTGCATTGGTTTTGTTTATGCAGAAGCTTTTTAATCTTATGTAATCAAAATTGCTCCTTTTATCTGTGATCCACTCTATCCCTTGTTTGGTCAAGAATTTTCCCCTTATCCTTATGTTGGAAAGGTAATTCTTCTTTGTTCCTCTAATGTGTTTACGAAATCACCTTTTAATGTCTAAATCATTGCTCTTTGGATCTTATCTTCATATATGATGTGAGATGTTGGTTTATTCCTAGTTTCTGCCTAGCTGCTTTCCACTTCCTGTTAGTTTTTTGTCAAATAGTGATTTCTTACCTTTCTTGTCTGGGATCTTTGGTTTTTGTGAAATGCTTGGTCACTATGCTTATTTGTTTCTGTCTGACTTACTGTGTTCTATTGACTGACCTCTCTTTTTTAAACCAGTACCAAATCATTTTGATGATTACTCAGTTGTAATATAGTTTGAGATCTAGGCCCCCCTTCCTTCCCACTTTTTAAAAAAATTGTTTCCCTTGAGATTCTTGATCCTTTGTTCATCTAAATTAACTATTTTCTTGTTTTTTTTAAATAGCTCTATAAAATAATCCTTTGGTAGTTTGATTGGTGTGACACTGAATAAGTAAATTAATTTAGGTAGTATGTTGCATTTTCATTCTAATATCTTGGCCTACCCTGAGCAATGAATATTTAGATCTTCCTTTTCTCTCCTTCTTTATTCCTATGGACCACCACTCTTTTAAGTGTTACTCACATTAGGGATGTGAATATAACATTTAATAACTTTAATGTTCCTGATATCTGGTAATAAGATGGGAAATTGAGGAGGAGAACATTTTCATGTACAAATACATTATTTTTATAACATTTCACATAACTGAATTTTCTAGATAGAAGATTGTATGTTTTAAACCAATGATTATAAAAATCACGTGATGGAAATATTTCTAAATTGTTTTGTAGCATTATACATTATATTAAGCAGAATTTTCCAAGCATAATTAAACTTTTTCCCATCATTATGAACAATTATTATATTCTATTGCATGACTCAGTGCCCTCAAAGCCTATTGAAAAATGAGGTGGTTTGCTCTAGAGGAAGATAAACAAATTCAGTACTTGCATTTTGGGTACAGCCTGCCAAAAAATAAATCTACTAATCAAATCATTGTAATTCTAGTCTCTGGCTAGAAAAAGAGGAAATTGAGAGGTGGAGTCAAGATGGCGGAGTTGAAGGAAGGACCTGCTCTAGCTTTCCCCCTGTAGGCCATAAAATACCTGTAAAAAAATGACTCTAAACAAATTCTAGAGCAGCAGAAGCCACAAAATGACAGAGTGAAACAGATTTCCAGCCTAAGACAGCCTGGAAGACTGACAGGAAGGGTCTGTCGCACCGGGCTCAGTGGAGCGCAGCCCAGCCTGGGCTACATGGCGTGGACAGGATTAGAGCAGGCTTCAGGGCACGGAATCACGGATAGCAGCTGTGGTTCCCAGATTTCTCAACCCAAAGACAGCTTCAAAAGTCAGTAAGAAAGCTCTTTCACCTGGGTGAGAGGGGAGCGAGGTTTGGCCCCAGCCCTGGTCCCAGGGCAGTAGCAGCAGAGTTCACTTTTGGAGCCCTCAGCTTAAAGACCCTGGGGGAACTGAGTGGCTGATCTGAGTCTCAGTCCTGAATGGCAGTCCTGGAGTGAGGAGGATCATTGGCATGGTGGAACTGGGGGTGTCTATGGAGAGAGAACCCTGCTGGCTGTTCCAGGGCAGAAAAGAGTTCTTGTAGTTGCTCACAGATCAGAGTGCACACCAGGAGAGGAGTAACACCTTTCCCTAGACAATGCTACTTTGGAGGAACTGAGATTACAGGTCCCTAGAGATAACTCAGAGAACAGCTGCACAAAACCTCTGAAGCATGGGTAGTATACCCTCAACTTGACAAAGGACCCAAAAGTCAAGTAACTGACTGGGAAAATGTCTAAAAAAGGGAAAAAAATGACTATTGAAAGTTACTTTCTTGGTGAAAAGGTATTCTCTTCCATCCTTTTGGATGAGGAAGAAATAATACCTTTAAAAATAGACTAACTCAAATGGCAAAAGCCAGTCAGGAGAAGAATGCTTTAAAAAAGCAGAATTGGCCAAATGGAAAAGGAGATTCAAAAGCTCACTGAAGAAAATAGTTCTTTAAAAATTAGAATGAATGAAGCAGATAGAACCTAATGATTTTATGAGAAATCAAGAAATTATAAAACAAAACCAAATGAATGAAAAAATAGGAGACAGTGTGAAATATCTCATTGGAAAAACAACTGACCTGGAAAATAGATCCAAGACAGATAGTTTAAAAATTATTGGTCTACCTGAAAACCATGATCAAAAAAAGAACCCAGACATCATCTTCTAAGAAATTATCAAGGAAACCTTCCCTGACATTCTAGAACCAGAGGGTAAAATAGAAATGGAAAGGATTCACCAATTGCCTCCTGAAAGATATTCCAAAAGGAAAACTTCTAGGAATATTGTAGCCAAATTCCAGAGTTCCCAGGTCAAGGAGAAAAGATTACAAGCAACCAGAAAGAAACAATTCAAGTATTGTGGAAATACAATCAGGATAACATAGGATTTAGCACTAAGGGATTGAAGGGCTTGGAATATGATATTCTAGAGGTCAAAGGAACTAGAATTACAACCAAGAACCACCTACTCAGTAAAACTGAGTATAATAGTTCAGGGGAAAAAAAATGGAATTTCAATGAAATAGAGGACTTCCAAGTATTCTTGTTGAATGTTCAGACCAGAGCTGAATAGAAAATTTGACTTTTCAAATACAGGAATCAACAGAAACATGAAAAGGTAAACAGGAAAGAGAAACCTTAAGGAACTCATTTAAGTTGAACTTCTTACATTCCTACATGGAAAGATGTTATTTGTAACTCATGAGATCTTTTTCAGTATTATGGTAGTTAGAGGGAATATATATGTGGGTATGTATGGGTATGTATGTTTGGTTGGTTAGTGTATTTTATGTATGTGTAGGTATGCATATATATGTACATGGATGTATGTGTGTATGTATATATACATACATAAATGTATATGTGTGTATATATATTATATATTGTACATATATAATATATACACATATATATATAGACAGAGGGCACAGGGTGAGCTGAATATGAAAGGAGAATACCAAAAAAAAATAAAATTTACTGTTGAATGGAATGTACTAGGAGTAAGAGAAAGGAAGAGGAAGAATGTAGCAAATCATCTCACATAAAAGAATTTTCCTAAGCAGTTCAGTTCAGTCAGGGACAGAATGAACATTAGAGATAGAGTGAGACATTAGAATAAACTATTTCTGTTCTAAGTACAATTATCACCTAAATCCATTTTCTGGTCATTCATAGAGTTCGTTCTTAAACTTCGGTGCAGTTTCTTCTCAGAAAGTGGTTAGGCCTTTGGTCAGAATGATGTAAAAAAAGATGTCAATACTGGAAATTGTTTTGGAATTCAGAATTCAATACTGATAAAGTTTCTCATTCAGATGGAACCAAGCCTTCCAATCTATTGTCCTAACTTTGTTTTGTAACATATTGCTGTGTTTATCCTTCATTTTTAAAGAGGATCATGACATCAAGATGATGACATGACTTGCAGTTGACTTTGATTTGAGTGAGGGAGGACTGTGCAAGGTCACCAACCTCACTTTTTTCTCCTGAGCCATCTGGGTCCACTGGACCCAGGACCTTTAAAGAGGGAAGATGGAGTGGGTGGGTTTGAATGTGCTGAGGTTTTTCCTTCCTTCCATCTTTCTCTTTTGCTTTTTCTTCTGTCTTATTGTTAGACTGTCTATTGCTTCTTGTTATCCCCTCCTTCTAATTTACTTTATTGTTGTAAATCAGATATGAGTGGGGGCTGTCCCAGAAGTAAAATTATTGAATTTTGTGATTGCTTTGCTGTGGACACAGACTCTTATCTTATTCTAGGTTCATGACTCTGATCTCAATTATTAATGGTATTGGAAATTTCCAGATCTGTGAGCTATTGTACTTGTAGGCTCTTTCTTTTGTTATGTAGCTCAGTAACTTTTTTTTAAAATATTAAAATCCTACCCATCTCTTTGTTTAGGTTGGGATGTTGCATCAGCAAATGGAAGAGCTTGATAAAACTAAGCAAGAAATGGCCACAGAATACAAACAGGAATTGAAGAAACTTCAGGAAGAGGTGAGTAAATTTTCATTAATTTGCTTTGTGGATTCAATGGATTTATTTACTTGCGATAACTTTTTAAAGTAATCTAGTTCTCTTTTCTTAACAAAGGTCTGTTTTCTATGGATGGTAAGGCCAAAAACTTTTATCCTTCACTTCCCGCCCCCCCCCCCCCCCCCCCCCCTTACTCAGTTATTTGGTACTTCCTAGAGGGAAGAAAATAAATTTTAATTTTCTTGATAGGTTTCTTGGGTCTTAACAGAAATACAAGTTTTTTTTAATGTCTTGTATCCCTTTATTTAATTAAAAACACTTTGCATTTATAACATACTGTCAATACTTTTTTAAATGGTGGTATTAGCTATTTGATATGCTTTTTATATAATTGCCAATTTATACTGGCATATTTAATGTGTTCTACTTTAAAATTCTTAGACCTAGTTCAAATTATTAGACATTTAATAAGCAATGAAATTGACTGTCTTCACAGCTAACCAGACTAAAGAAAGGCTATGAAAAGCTTCAGAAAAAGCAGATAAAAGAATCCAGAGGTGGTACTAAAAATCACAGGGAAGATCCATCTGAAATGGAGAGGTTAAATGGAAAAATAGAGGTATGATGATTTTGTTCATAGTAATTGTTAATCTTCATATAAGATAATAATTTGAGAAGAGTTGGTATTTCCTGAAACTGAGTTGTCATCATCAGTTCTATTTACAGGTGAGGAAATTTGGCGTGAGCAAGGTACTTTGCACCTGTTATCACCATATGGTCTCTTTTGGGTCAGGAGGTAACTGTACCAATTTATTAGAATATAGTCATAAGTATATATAAAGTATTATTTTTGTCTATTAAGGCTTCTTTCATGAAAGAGAAGCTATTTCACATTTCCTTTATTTTGTTTTAAATTTTAGAAAAATATCTTTTGAACATAGATCTCATAACCATCAAGATAGCTAAATAGTTTCTTTTAAACAATAAAACAGATTATCTAAAGCCCTGAGATCTTTTTATCCAGGAGGATCTTTTTATCCTGTGGGGAGGAGGACATGGTAATGATGAGATTGGACTTTTTCATTTACTCTCCACCTAGATTATTGCAACAACCTCCTTACCAGACTTCTACACTCTACTCTCTCTTCCCTTTGATCCATCCGTACATTATACTGCTGACAGATCAATCTTCCTTATATATTCCGGACTGACACAACCTGTGAGCAGACTGAGCTGCCTAAATGGGGACCCAGCTAGCTGGGTAACTCATCTCATCCTCTCTCTCAACCTAGCCTTCTCCTTTTCTTTCTCCTCTCCAAAAGAAGGTAAATTTTGATGGCCAGAAGCTGCCCAGTTAACTTGGGGTACATTGGCTAGATTCTCCTTCCCTTCCCTTCCCTTCCCTTCCCTTCCCTTCCCTTCCCTTCCCTTCCCTTCCCTTCCCTTTCCTTTTTCCTTTCCTTTACTTTTTCCTTTCCTCCCCTCCTCTCCCCTTCCCTCCCCTTCTCTCCTCTCCCTTCTCCTTTCCTTCTCTCTCTCTCTCTCTCTCTTTCCCTCTCTCTCTCTTCCCTCCCCTAAAACCTTACACCCAGTGCACTCTGAAGCCCATGGATTGAACAACAATGGGTCCCTGCCCAACCTCCAGTCAAGTGCTGTTTTTGGACCCTCCTGGCTTACACTGAACATCAGTAGTACCAATTTTTCTTCTAAACAACAACCCTGAGGCTCCTGCCCCTCCCAATATGATTTATCTATTTCTCTTTTTCTTTTCTGTTGAAGAGGCCATCCCCCTAACTACTTTTTAAAGAGATCTATTCACTGAATGGTCATTACCTCACTTTAAGTGACTACCTCAAAAGACCTTAGCCTAAAAGACCAAGGTTTCCCATTGCATCCTGACCCATCTCCACTCATCCTGATGAATATCTGATCATCACTGGATCTAAATGATTCAGGAGGAGAAAGTGAGGCTGGGGACCTTGCACAGGGCCTCCCTCACTCAAAACAAAATCAAATGTGATTCATGTCATCATTTCTCTGATGTCATGGTCCTCTTCGAAAATGAAGGACAAACACAGCAACCTGTGAATGTCATTGTAAGCTGCTATGTTATTATTACTGTTAAGTGACTTGAACCTGTCTTTGTAAAATGAGTAAGTTACGCTTACTGCTCTTCTAAGGACTATTTCAGTGTAAAATTTTGTGAGCTAAAATTTTGAAGCTCAAAAATATTCTTGCACTGTTTTGCCAATGGAAGATTACCTTGGGTCACCCAGCTCTCTGTGGCTCTACTAGCTGGCAAGAACATGAAAAGCAGAGGAAGATGTTGTATAACATTGTTGAGATTTGTGCTTGCTTTGAGCTATCTGCTCCTTGGTGACCCCCTTCTTCCTTCTTCATATTTATTATGGGTACTTAAAAATTCTCCTAGCTATAGCAGCTTTTGGAATGCTAAGGATGCTAAGGAACTCATCACTTCTACCTGGAATTTTTGCTCTTTCCCTTTCTAACATCTGTAAACTTGTAATGTAGAGACATAATCCATAGAGTAGATGAGGCTTCCACACTCAGGGAATCTTGGAAAGTTTAGAGAGGCTATAAGGCTATATGGCTGTTAGGCTGAGTTTACTTTGTGCTTCAAATTGCTCCCATAACCATAACCATCAGATGCTGGCTGGCTGCATGGTATATTAATTACTGTTGAATTCTCATTTTCCATGTATTGTTCAATATTTGAGTCATAAATATCTACTTATTGTAGTTTCCAAAGAGAATTACTACATTTTACCTTGACAATTTTTCCTTGAAAACTAGAAAATTATGATGATTAACCCTTAGGTGGCAGCAAATTTATAAAGCTAGACACAAATCAAATAATATTCAGCATCCCTACATCATACACTTCAGCAATAAATAGAGTGTTAAATTTGGAAAGACAGAAATCCAGAGGCACAGTGTATAAGGAGATGAGAATTACTGTATAACTACATCGGATGACTGAATAATGGCATCCCTGCTGTGGAAAAAGGTCCACCTCTGTCAAGGGATGGGGGTGGGGGGTAATAATTAGAGTAAGAGTAAACTTGGAAGTAGTGACAAGAGGGGATACATTTACAAGCCAACTGTCCTGGTTGCCTTTGCAGGAGTTCCGTCAGAAATCACTAGAATGGGAGAAGCAGCGGGTGATTTATCAACAACAGGTGGCATCTCTGGAGGCACAAAGGAAAGCTTTGGCTGAACAGTCAGAGATCATTCAGGTAGAGTGAAAACATTTAAAAAGAAATGTAGGCATCTGGGTCATTTTAATTTAATTAGTACATACCTATGTGCCGTAGTAGATTCTGCTTTTCCACTTTGGACAGTTACATTTATGTAGTGGTGATAGGAGCGTGAGCCTTTCTCCATTCTTTGTCTTTTATTTCATAGACTTTGCTTGTTACTAGCTTGAGTTACTAGAATGGGGAAAGTAGAGAATAGGATGAATTAACTTTTTCTATGACTTTGTTTCTTCTTTATTATGTTTTTGGTTTTTTGTTTAGTTTTGTTTTTTTTTTCTCCACATTTGGAAGTGGAGAGTGCTTAGTAGTATAGGTTCCTTTTCTCTTTTCCAGCTTTTTGAAGTACATTATAATACTGAAATAGAAACCAGGGAAATCAGTTTTAAGTGGTTGTAATCTGTATCAGTGATTATATCTAACAGATGAGTTATGGACTTTTTCTGTAGAGGGCTGCTCAAAATAAGTGTGAGAAACTGTTTTAAGGTAGTGCTTTTCTGCCATTTCATTCTGTAGCATGCTTGAAATATAAACATCTTTGAAGACTTAAACATTTTCTAGAGATAGCAGAGACAGGTCCAAGCTATGTTGAGGTAACTCTAGTTACTGAGAGTAATGAAGACGTTCCCCTGAACCAGGTGGATGAAAGCTGCTAACTTCCTTTGTCTGGAATGCCATAGCTTAGTACACAGTCTTCTTCCTAGCACAGGGTAGCAGAACTGTAGTAGAGGTCAGTTTTTAACTGCTGTTTCTCAGTCATTCATCAGCAGATTATTTGTATTATTGACTAGAAACCTCAGTTAAGTATTTTGTTGATTTAAATGAAACTTTGGTTTACTGTAGCCCCTAGAGGAAGAAGAGAAAGACTTATAAACAAAACCCCCACGTACGTAGGCTTAATTTGTACTACTTAGGCTTAGTCTAATTAATTATTTTCCTACAAAAAGTGATTTCTTAATTATAAAACTAGAAGAATCTTTGTTTCATAGCTTTTTAAAAATCTTTCAAAAATTAGTAAATATCTGAACCTAATTGAATCTTTTTGTAATTTAGTGGTGCTTCTGAGTCATCATTCTAAAGTCAGTTCACATTGGACAATATTGTAGATGTTGCAGCTATACAAAATTGGACCAAGTGGGTTCCTAATCCTTTAAAAAAAATTGTTGTTGTTAAGAAAATAAATCCACAGTGTTAGCTTTTGGGGGAGTTATTTCTCTGCTGCTTCTGGAAGTGTAATGTAGAAGAAACCAATTCTGATTGAGGCTATAATTGCATTGCCTTTATATAGAGTTCTGATATACTTTTAATTTCACAAATTTCAAAGATACTTGTTTTTATCCTCAGCTCTCTCTTCTATTATCTCTTCTTCCTCAGGAAATAGGAGTTTTTTATTTTAATTTTTTTATTCAGAACTTAACAAACACCAAATAATATAGTGAACATTTCCATGTACATAGAAGAAAAAGAGAGGATTGTGAAACTGTGAGTCTCTTATTATGCACACCTTGCTTGTCATTTTAAGTATGTAATAAAGTCAACATAGACCTTTTAAAGTTGTCCTGTTGTTTGTGATTCCTTCTTATCTTCCTTCAGTTCCCTTCTCTGCATGTAAGGATGCTTTAATTTTCTCTTTTCCTCCCTTCCCTCTTTCTGCAGTCCTATCCCTAACCACTTTGTTCCTTCCATACCCTCCCTCATTAAAAAAAGGAAAAATAAAATAAAACCTTGTAACAAATATGCATAGTTAAGCAAATCAAATTCTTACACTGGCCATGTGCAAAAATGTATATGTCTTCTTTTACATTTGGGGTGCTCTCTTTTAGGAGGTAGGTAGCATGATTCATCATTGGTTCCTTTGAATTATGGTTGGTCATTACATTGATCAGAGTTCTTAAGTCTTCCAAAGTTGTACATCTTTATGTACGTCTTTATGGTGTTGTTATTGCGTAAATTGTTCTTGTGTTTTCAAATTTTTTTTCAGTTACTGGGTCAAGGACATGTACAGTTTTAGTAAATTTGGGGCTAACACCAAATTGCTTTCCAGAATGCCTGGAATAATTCCCAGCTACACTGTCAATGCATTAATGTTCCTGTTTTCCCACAGTTCTTCCAACATTTGTCAATTTCTTTTTTTGTTGATTTTGTTGGTCTGATGAATATGAGGTGTAATCACAGAATTTTTTAAATGTCCATTTAACTAGCTCTAAGTGATTTGGAATTTTTTTTTTTTAGTTTTATGGTTGATTGCTTGAATTTCTTTGGAAAATTGCCTTTAAAATTTTTTTTTTTTTTTACCAATTGGGGAAATAGCTCTTATTCATTTAAATTTGAATCACTTTCTGCTAAATCTTGGAAAGGAAACCTTTATCAGAAAAACTTTCTACAAAGATTTTTTTCCTCCAGTGAGCTTTTTCCCTTCTAATTTTAACTGCATTGTGATTTTGTTTGTGCAAAAACTTTTTAAAACCTTATGTGATCAAAATTGAACATTTTATTTTCTCCAGTCTTCTCTGTGCCTCACTTGATGGTCATGAGCTCTTTCTTCCCTTATCCATAGTTGTGAAAAACATTCTTCCTTGCCTCTCTCTTCTTTTTTTTTTTGTAATGGGATCTTTTATATTTAAGTCATGTATCCATTTGGAGCTTATCTTAGTATATGGTGTGAGATCTCACTGTATATTTAATTTCTGCTAGACTGTTACCATTTTTCCCTGAAATTTTTGTTGAATAATGAATGAGTCCTTACTCTAGTAGGTGGAGTCTTTGGATTTATCATGTTACTCGGTTCATTTGCTTTTAGCTATTTTGTATCTAGTCTCTTTCATTACCTGATCTCTATTTTTCAAACAAGTACCCAATAATTTTAATAATTACTGCATTGTTAGTATAGTTTCAGATCTGGTACTGCTAGACCCCTCTCCTTCCCACTTTTTTCATTATTTCCTTTGATATTCTTGGCCAGAAAGGTATACTTTAAGGTCCCTAATCTCACATCTGATTTTTTCATTCATTATAGTAAGGCAAAGGATCTATAGAGATCCAAAGTAGCTAAGATTTAAAACTGTCATTTTAAGGATAGGAGATTAAGTAGCAGGGAATAATTAATGTGGTATGTGTTCTCTACTCAGCTAATCAATTGTAACTGATGTTGGTGGATCTTCTTATGTATCCTTCTTTGGGTAGATAGTAGAAAGAGTTCATGTACTCATAATAGGCTCTTTGAAAAATGAATAAAGGGATATGGCCAGACATAGACATATGGGGGCAGGGAGGAAGAAGGGGCAGAGTCTTTATGTATCAGGGGAATTTCCCTTAGGTTGTCCAGCTGAATGCTCCAGTATAGGGAGCTGAGCCACTGTCTGTTAATAAATACTGTGTAGTTAGTTGTAGCCTTTTATGTTCCATAGCTCTTAGGAAATTGGGTACTTGCATGAGATATAGGAAAAGGAGTCTAGTTTCTGTTTATATTCAAATACACTTTCTGAGCCAAATATAAATGTATGAATAACTTTAATACACCGTTTTGCTGATTAGCATGGTTAATTGAGAGGGGTGTGTGTGTGTGTGTGTGTGTGTGTGTGTGTGTGTGTGTGTGTGTGTGTGAATGTATTAGCGAATCTTTTCCTGAATTGATGAGAATTGATCTACAAGTATTTATTAAGCAGTTACTATTACATCAGGCATTTTGCCTGAGTCTAAGGTAAAACAACCACCATTCAGATTGGTGACAATTTCAAAATACAGGCTCAGTTTGGATCAGTGAACTAAGTGGTGGTGGGAAGGGAATAAGAAGGATGCAAATACTACACATTAAAATATTTGGGGAAAATTTAAGAAATGTTTTAAAAATCAAGACCATTGCCACAAAACACAAAATCTTTAGTTCCTAAAATTGGAATATTAGTTTAGAACACATATGTCTTTTGAAATACTTAGCTGAAAAATCAGTTCTAAATTCATTGCTAATTGTGTGTGCATTTTAAAAGTATCTTACTCAAATTACAATCTTCTTTTAAGATTTGGAAATGAATTGAACAGTAATTTTGACTTTAAAAGTTTTTAAAATTATATTGTTAATATTAATATAATAGCATTAATTGAAGTGACTACAATATTAGTAGAAGCTCATATTGACTTTTATCAGAGCAGACACTGGCAGAGTCTTGCTGAGAATTTTACTGTTAATGGGTTCCTGAAGCTATTGCTGAGTAGAAACTTCTGCAAAGAGGTAGTTTGTACTGATGGAATTGGAGCTGACACTGATGGAGACTTTGTGAAGAGTTGATGCTGGCAAGTGCCATTGATTTATACTGGGAATCTCTTAAGGCAAGTCCTTGTTGCTTGTGTCATGGTGCCCTTGATGACCTAGCTTTAACATTTTTGCTGCTTTTGGGACCACACAAAACAAAGAATACAAAAAAATGCCTTGCTCTTATATTCTCCCTCTTACCTCCTTTCCTGCTTTTAGCTTCTCAGTCTTCAGCTTTTGTCTCTTTTTCTCCCATCTTGTGATTTACTTTTCTCTTTTTCCTCTTCCTTTAAGTCAGTGCCTCTTCTGACTGTTATACTGTTAAATGATATTCTTTTAATCGATCCCCTTCTAGAACCAATATCATACAGGCTGGCCAGACAGCAGATAAGAGTTCTGATTTCTGGTTTTTAAAAAAAAATGTGTGGGTGGTAAATGTTTAACTTTTAAAGTGAACTGAAAATTTTGCATGTCATCCTGATTTTTAAATATGCTAATAAAGGAAAATGGAACTAAACATTTTTGTTAAATCAGTGTGTTAGTAACTTAATCTTAAGAATATATGCCATCTGGAACAACTGTCAGAATTTAACAAGATGAAACTTAATAAGGATAAACATAAAATCCCGAATTGAGATAGAAAAGAAAACTGTTCAAATGGATAATAGGAAAGACATGATTAGATAAAGAATCGTGTCAAAATAATAACTGACTGCAAGTTAATGTGAGTCAGCAGTGTAGAGTAGACATAAAGGATGCTAATAGATATATGATATCCAGAATGAAGGAAGAAATTGTTTCATTGGACTTTTCCATTCAGACTCCATCTAGTCTCATGTGTTTAGTTCTGGACACCATATTTAGTAGGATATTGCTAAACAAACTGGTTGGTAGCCAGTGAGTGAGGCATCTTAAAACCATGTCAGATGAAGATTGTTTGAAGGGGGGGGTGGTTAAGTAGTTAGCCAGGAACAGAAAAAACTTGGTAAAGCATGATAGCTGTCTTCCAATACTTGAGGATCTGTCATTTGGAAGCACATTTACATTTATTTTGTCTGGCTACAGTAGGCAGATCTGGGATCATGTGAAGTGTCATTTCTGTTGGAAAGGATGAAAGTTAGAACGTCAAGAAAATTGATTAGGGCAACATGAATAGAAGTTATGTTGAAGAATCATCAGGATAAAGGAAGGGTCAAAGCAGCAAGAATATAAAGCAAATAAGTAGAGACCATACTGATACATGAATGATAGTTCCACATACTAACATTAATGTTCAGTTCAATCTTTTATGCAGAGATTGTGGGTGCCTGATCTGTACCTTAGGGGAAAAATGCTATCAAATATTAGGGACTGTAGAAACAGTCCTAACCCAAAAGGAACTTAGAATTCAATAAAATCTTCAGGAACTAAAACCTGTATTGCTGAGTAATTTAGTATAATCCAAATAAATGGTGTGAGTTTGTATTGACTTGGCTTAAAAGTGATCCATTTTACGTGAATTTTCAAAGGATGTTTTTTTTTCACTGTGATAAAATTCTGTTGTTGGAGCTCCTTCCATTTTGAAATCCAGCTGTTATGTAATACATAAATCCTAGGAAATTGCCTGAAGGACGTAGAAGTCAGATGATTTGCTCAGGGTCACATAGTAGGGGTCAGCAGAGAGATTTGAATCCAGGTCTTCCAGACTTAAGTGCAACACTCTACTCTGCTTTGCAGTATTTATATGATGTGACTTCTTGTATAGGGACTCAGTTCAGGAGAGCTATACATGGAAGATAGCATCTTGATCGGCTATATTTAGCTCAACCTCTTATATGTGTCACTACTTAGTACTGTGCAAATGCATTTGGTAAAAAGCTATCATGTGTTTGATTATAATGACTCAAATCCCCTATACTTTTCCCTTTGCTCTAGAGTACTTGTAGAAAAACAGTCCCCAAATTATACAGGAATCGAAACAGTATATCATGGTATTTTTTAATATATTCCTACTTACACACACATATGAGAATGTTATTATTGCATGATATAGCAATGTAACAGTTATCAAAATTTTTTTTAAGTTCATGGACTCCAGGTTAAGAACCCTGCACTATGCACTAGAACTCTGTGCCATGTGCTAGGGATTTTTTTTTTTTTGCACTTAATAGTATTTTATTTTTTTCCAATTGCATGTAAAGATAGTTTACAACATTCATTTTTGTAAGATTTTGAGTTCCAAATTTTTCTCCCTCCCTCCCTTACCCCAGCAAAGATCACAAACAATCTGATATAGGTTATACTTGTACAATCATGTTAAATATATTTATTTTCACATTGGTCATGTTGTGAAAGAAGAGTCAGAACAAAAAGGAAAAACCATGAGAAAGAAAAAACAAAAGTGAAAATAGTGTGCTTCAATCTACATTCAGACTCCATAGGCTTTCTCTGAATGTGGATAGCATTTTCCATCATGAGTCTTTTGGAATTGCCTTGGGTCATTGTATTGCCAAGAGGAGCTAAGTCTATCAAAGCTGGTTCTTGCACAGTGTTGCTGTTACTGTGTACAGTGTTCTCCTGATTCTGCTCACTTCATTCAGCGTCAGTTCATGTAAGTCTTTACAGTCTTTTCTGTAATCTGTCTGCTCATCATTTCTTATAGGACAATAGTATTCCATTACACTCATATACCACAGCTTGTTTAGCCATTCCCCAATTGATGGATATCTCCTCAATTTCCAATTTTTGGCACCACCAAAAAGAGCTGCTATAAATATTTTTGTACATGGGTCCATTTCTCTTTTTTATGATCCCTTCGGAATACAGACCTTGTAGTGATATTGCTGAATCAAAGGGTATACACAGTTTTATATCCCTTTGGGCATAGCAGGGATTTTTTTTAAGGCAAAAGTGAAAGTCTTTTCCCTCCCAGACTACATTCTAGTGGGCTAGACATGTGAGAGAGAGAGAGAGAGAGAGAGAGAGAGAGAGAGAGAGAGAGAGAGAGAGAGAGAGAATGTGTGTGTGTTTGTGTATCAGTGTATTTCAGGAGATACAAAACTTATACATAACAGATACAGGGTTACCTTGGAGGGGGAGACACTAACTCCTGGGAGTGGGAAAGCAGGATAGGCCTAATGAAGAACTTGGTGCCTGAGCTGAGTGAAGGACAGTAGGGATTTCAAGAGGTGGAAGGAAAGTAGGAAGGAAAGCATTTCAGACATGGGGGATGAGTAGTTCAAAGGCATGGAAATGGAAAATGGAATGTATGTGAAGAAAAGCAAGCCCAGTAAGACTAGACTGGAAAATGTGTGGAGGGAAATAAGATGTAAGAATGCTTGAAGGGTAGGATTGGGTCTGATTATGAAGATCTTTAAAGGCTAAATGCAATTTATCTTTGATTCTAGAAGGAATAGAGAGCCACTGGGGTTTATTGAGTAGGGGCAGGGTAACATGGTCAAATCTGAATGTTAGGAAAATAACTGGTGGCTCTGTGGAGATTGGCTTGGAGATTGAGGTAGTGAGACCAATTAGGAGACCTTCACAGTAATCCAAAGAAAAGGTAATGATGGCCTGAATTAGAGAAGGGGTCATTTATGAGAAATAATATGGAGAGAGAAGTGACAAGATTTGACAAGTGATTGTTTCCCACTTTGGCTGAAGAGAGAATGAAGAATTAGGGACTACATTGAGATTATGTACTTTGATGGCTGAGAGGATGATGATGCCCTTGTTAGTAATAGAGAAAATCAGAAGAGGGTTATGTTTGGGATGAAAAAGAATTAATTCTATTGTGAATATATTGAAGTGAGGTAGTTGTGGGACATCCAGTTGGAAATATCTAGAAAGCAGTTGGTAATGCCAGACTGGATCTTGGGGAAAGATAAGGGCTCTTGCAGATCTAGGAATCATCTGCATGGTGGTGATAATTGAATCTATGGGAGCAGATGAAGTTACCAAGTGAGAGAGTGCAGAGAGAAAAAAGAGGGCTCAGGACAAAGAATTAGTTAGTAGGTATGACATGAATAATGAACCAACAAAGAACATTTAGAAGAAATAGTCATGTAGTTAAGAGAACCAAGAATACTATGTCCCAGAAACCCAAAGAGAAGAAAGTATTCAGGAGGAAAGGACTATCAGTAGTATCAAATTCTGAAGAAATGTTGAGAAGAATGAGGATTAAGAAAAGGCCATGAAATTTAGCAGTGCCTGGCATATAGAAGGTGCTTAAAAAATTTTTTTTTAAGTTGAATCAGCAGTTAAGAGATCTTTGATAAACTGGAGAGCAATTTGAGTTGGGTGAGGTTGTTAATCAGCAGAGATTTAGAAGATGGAAGAGGGACTGGAAGCTATGAGCATAGACAACTTTTTCAAGGAGTTTGGCTGAGGAAGTGTGGAGAACAAGAGGACAGTAGTAGGGAAGATGGTGGAATCTAGTGAGGATTGGTGAATAAGGGAAATTTGGGCCTATTTATAGGCAACAGGAGAGGAACCTATAGATAGAGGTTAAAGAGTAGAGAACAAGAGGTGATAATAGTTGGGACAGTCTGCTGGAGAAGATGGGAAGGGTTGGAATCAGAAGGGATGGCCTTAGCAAGAAGAAGGACCACCTCTTTGTCAGGGAATGGGCTAGCTTCATATTAGTCTTCTTTATGAATTTTTGGTTTTGACTATTTCACTTTTACTCATCAGTAGTCCCATGTTTCTAGGCTCAGCTCATCAATCGGAAACAGAAGCTGGAATCTGTGGAGATTTCCAGCCAATCTGAAATTCAGCATTTAACCAGTAAGCTGGAGAGGGCCAATGATACCATATGCGCCAATGAATTGGAAATAGAGCGTCTCAACATGAGGGTAAATGATTTGGTTGGAACCAACATGGTGCTGCTGAAGGAACAGCAACGACTTGAAGAAGAACTGAGGCACACTGAAAAACTATTAAAGGTCTGTGTAATAACTGCAATTGAACAATAACTTTGTTTTCTATAAATAGAGAAAAAGAAATCATATTTTAGTTCCTAAAATTTTTCTTTCTCTTCCCCTACCCTGTTGTTGATAAGAGTGACTGAATATGTGCCTACTGCTTAGGCGTGTAGCCAGGTTATACCGGATCCTGCTTGCATTGGCTCACAGGAGCTGATTGTTAAATTTTAAATCTGCTCATTTACACCTCAGAAATTGGCAAACACTGCACATTATTACTTGATTTTTGGTTTTGTTAATTGTCCAGATGTAAGAAAGTGATGGTGAAAATATTATTAACGCATATTAAAGTGTGTCATGTATGCATTTTTCCCTGGAAAGATAATAAATATTTAATTCCATGCTTCTGCATGTAGCTTTATTTTTTTATCTTTTTTGATGAGATATAAAACTATCTAGACCTATAATCACTTAGGACAGTGTAAATGGTATCAGTTTTTAAATGTTTTATTGATGTTTTTTTCAATATTGCTGTCATTTCTGAGTGGCTCTACCCTTTTCTCCCATCTGCTCCCACTACAGAACCTTCCTTTGTAATAAATCTTAAATAAAACAAATTATCGTACTAGCTAAGTCTAGCAATGTATGCCATGTGCTGTACTCATGATCTACCATGTCTCTGACATGTGGCAAGAGGCATGTTTCATTGTCACTCCTCTGAAGTCACAGTTGATCACTGTTTTGATCAAAGTTCTGAAGTCTTTTCAGTGTGATTTTCCTTTATACTGTTGTGGTCATCATGTAAATTATTCTTGTACTTCTGCTTGCCTTACTCTGAATGAATTCATATTAGTCTTTCCAAGTTTATCAGCATTCATTATTTCTTATGCCATAATAGCATTGCATTAATGTATGACAATTTGTTCAGACATTATCCAGGTGATGGATACCCACTTTCCTTCCAGTTTTTTTGCTACTATGAAAGTGCTGTTATACATATTTTCATATACATAGAAGACCTTTCCGTTTGTCTTTGACTTCCTTGGGTTATATGCCCACTGATGGCACTGTGTCCAAGAATATATAGTTAGGTGACTTTTCTGGTATAGTTAATAGAAGTATTCTTTCTGTAGGTTCTACAAGGAGAAAAAAAGGAATTGGAGGTAACTGTTCGGTCTCAAGAGGATTTCATCAATGGTTCAATAATTCAAAAGGAGAAATTACAGAATAAACTTAAAAATGTAGCTAAAAATTTACATTCTACAGAACTTAGCAGGTACATTTTATAATCTCAATGATTCCATATTTTGTCAGTGATAGGCTTTCATTTATAGCACCTGAAGAGTCATCCTTCTTAGATGGGATAGTGTGTTGTAGGTGATCACTGGAGGGTACCTGGGAGCTAGGGACAGAGGAGACCCAGCATAGGGAAGAGCATTAGGATTACAGGCTCCAGGAAATCTGTTCTTGTTCTCCTGAGCCAAGGAACAAGGAGAGTTTGAGTTCTGTTTTGTGGAAGCTCAGTAATAGTATAGCTGTACAGTCAATATTGCAGAGTGGTGTAATGGAAAGAGCACTGGAATGGAAGGCAGGAGGGCTCATTCGAAGTCTTGGCTTTGACACTGGCTAGATGAAGAGTCTTGTACAAGTCATTTAATTTTCTTGAGTGTCAGTTTTGGTTGTCTGTGGAATGGGGCTATCTCACTCTTAGGGTTATTGTGAAGAACATGCTTTGCCAATTCTAAAGTTCCATTTAAATGTGAGTTATTAATAAGAACTAATTACAAGAAATGGAGTGGGGGAAGTACTTGGAGCATTTTGTTCAACAAGGTGTGAGTTGACTTTGTTCTTGAAGCAGAAGCAGGAAGTAGCTGAAAATGGCTTCCTGTGATTAGAAGAGCCTTTCTTTTGGGGAATTAAATCTCCTATCTTAAGACCATCTCTGTAGCTGGAATGTGGCCTAACCTTGATTGGCTATTAGTGAAAATCAAACTACTGGAGAGGAAGCATAAAAGAGTTTGAGGCAGTTGGAGCTATTAATTTTTCTTTCTCTTTGCTCAATATAGGAGATAGTCATGGGAATGAGAATAGAAATAAGCATCTAATTATGCAAAGCAGGGGATCATGGAAGAAGCACTGTGACAAGTAGTTATAGACAGTAGACTATGGCGTTAATAACATGAGTAATGGTGTTTGAAACAGTGAACTGGAGCTCCAATTTTTTGAGGGCAAGATCAATAAAAGATGATGAATTTGAGAGTCAGACCTGGTTCCCAACCAGAAGAGGCTTTGGTGGCTCAGTGTTTATCCAGCAGATCCTTGTGGTCATCTCTCGTTTGTTATAAAATGGCCAAAAGATCACACATGGTCTGAAGCAAACCAAGACAATTCCTGCATTATAAGTACCTCAGTGAGTGGATAAAATGTTATGTATTCATTGTTATTCTGAAAACCAGTCAAGGTACATATTATTAGAAAGTTTTTAGATGCTTTTAATAGAATTATTCTTTTTTTCACTTAAATGCAATTTTTAAAAAGTAATTTTCTTAGGAGAGAACTCAATTCTTTTGCAACTCGTTTTGGGGATAGAAAGGTTTTTGGAAAAAAGAAAATAGGTGTTGATTAAAGAAGAGGTCCATACTTTATTTATTTGTTTGTTTTTGATTTCATAAAATACATTAAATCTAGTCACTAAGGAGAGGTGAGTAAACTAACTTTGAAATTTCATTTTAACCTATCAGGGATCTAAGTAAGTAGTGCATTGTAAGAAAGAATTTAACAAATGTACATCTTAGGAACATTGAAATTGTAGAGCTGAAAGTCCAGTTCTGAACAGTTTTGACCATCAAAAAGTTGATATTATCATTATCCAAGTTGTGCCTTGCTTGTATGCAAAGGCCTTCTGGAATTATCCTGTGTTTTTGTATAGGTCACTGGAGGTCAGCCTTCAAGAAAAAGTTTCTTCCTCTAAAGGCCAGATGGACCTAGAGAGTGTTTTTTCACACTTGACTTTTCCACAGACCAGTGAAGAACTTCTGCAGGCAGAGGTATCTCGTCTGGAAGGCAGGTAGATGGAATTATATGGAAAAATGTTTGACCAAGGTTGTCCATACTGACATTAAGTATTTTAAGTCACTAGATTTTTATAAGCTCCACTATGAGAGTCGTAGCTTAACATATTTGTTTTAAAAACATAAATGTTAGATCCTTTACTGAGTTAATATTATTGCAGATAGAAACCAGAAACAAGATATAATTGATTGTGAGTAGATAATGAAGAAGTAGGAGAGCCAGGTGAGCAGTGTTTGTTGGTTAGGAATGAAAAGAGAGGGCGCTACTGTAGATCAGGGTTTGCCCTGCAATAGTTGTAATTTAATCTTTGGGCAATTAAAATATATTGTTGTATTTAAAAAAACATATCTCTGAGCTGAGATGGTAGTCTATTGTAATTTTTAATTTCTTGAAAAGCTTACATAAGTTACTCTTAGAGGATCATTATCATTGGTGTCAGAGAGAGCATGAATATATAAGTAAGAAATCCAATAATAGGATTTCATGCAATCAGTATTTTTAATAAATCTAATACAATTTCTAATTTCCCATATAATTTCTCTATTTTTCCTTGCCCTTTCTTAATCTTGGAATATTTGTGATAATCTTTGGTCATAAATTATTTTGATGTACCTTTCAATTTACCTTTTATAAAACAGAAAATTTCTTCAAGCTGAAATTTAAGGGCTTGTCATACTTTCTTCATTAGTTTTGCTTTTAGTCTATAATCCTTATTTTATTAAACTTTTATTAGGTTCTTGAGACTTGATTTTTTTAATAGGAATAGTTAGAAATGGGCAATTTGTCAATTGTGGCACAAGTTAGTATAAAAATGATAATGATTTAACCTTTTTTTAATTCAAAAGGCAAAAAATCAACTAATATAAGTTTTTGCAGTCATTGTTGGCATAATATTTAAGTGGTATTTTTGTTTAGGTGATTAATTATGTAAGATTATAAATAAAACCTGGAAAATCAAGAAATTGAAAGATTTGCTATTTTTCTGGAATTAATCTCTTGATTTTATAGAACACACATAGCATTTTTGAATAGTTGTTTCTCTGGGATATTAGATAGGTTACTGTAGACATCAAGGATCTTGTTTGATTAGCATTTGTTGAACAGCCCTAGAGTATGGTCATAAATGAAACAGGTGAGAAGAGGATGTAAACTGGATGTCATCCCTTTTCTTCAGAAGTGTAATGTAGTTGAATGAGTCACAATCTAGACATGAAATAGTTGAGAATAGTTATAATCAACTTGTTGATAAGTGTTTACAAATACACACACACACACAAAGAAAAACCATCTTATTTTTATAAATGTTATACACACACACCAGTTTATGAATGTTCATTAGGAAATGATTGGTTATTAGGGGAAGTTTACTGATGGGAAATAAGATTTGAGTATCTTGGAAGGGAGAATTATGGATGATAGTAGGTTAGCATCTTTTCTGCAAGGGAAAATGATAGATATAAAGAACAGAAGTTGAAGTTAGAAAGTTTGTGGGAGTCAGCATGCACTGTGGCTTGGGTGAGTCAGAGTTCATAATGTAAAAGGATGATGAATGAAGCTTGCAAAAGTATTTCAGATTTTGAGTATTAAGTAGAAATGGTTAAATTTGATATGTCTCTAAGGGATTCTTACCCTGGGGCCCATGAACTTGGCTTTTTAAAAGAGTTTTTGATAACTGATTTGAACTCATGCCTTCCTGATTCCAGGTACAGTGCTCTACCCACTCTGCTACCTAGTTAGCTAGAAAGCTAGCATGTAATAAAGTGATAAGGACTGAGACCAGAGTGGGGGTGAACAACTGGACAGAACTGGATGACTCTTGAGAGACTAAAGAGAGAAAGGACCATTGGGGCTTGTAAACATTGTTTGGATTGGAGGGTGGGTTGGGGATAATTTGCAGTTCTTATGAAGGAGAGACAGGCATCAAAAATAACTTGAATTTTCAAGCCTTGAGGACAGATAGAATGATGGTGCCTTTGATGGTAATAAAGAAACTGGAAATAGATGCTAATTTTTTTTTACTGGGAGGATTCTGAACTGAAGGCTTTTAATTTTGAACAATTTTATCAATAGGACATCCAAGTAGAGAGCTGTTTTTGAGTCATTTCTAGGTTAATGAATTGGAAAGAGGATGAGCAGATAAGGGTAGAGGTGGGGATTTGGAAATCCTCCTTGCCAAGAGTGTTAAAAACCGTTTTGCTGTTAACATGATTCAGGTGCTCCTAAACTTGAACTCTTTTTTTCTTTTTTCTCCTGTCATCTAGCTTGGGATCTGTGAGTACAACATGCAAACAGCTGAGTGAAGAGCTAGTAGAAAAATATGGAGATCTAAAGGCGATGGAAGACTCTAACAACCAGTACAGGCTGGAGATTAAAAATGTAAAGCTCTGCTTATGTATCTGTGGCAAAACCAATCTGTATTTAACGGACTCTGGGATGTTAAGGTCACGTAGTCAATAAACGGCAGAGCTGAGCTTTAAGTATAGTTCTAGTTAGCTAATGTTCAGGGGATCTCAGGTTATCTAGGCAAATAAGTAAAATTGATCATTTCTGTAGAAGATGTAGGTTTATTGGAAATATCGGCGTTTACTTTTAGTCAGGATAAAGATAAATATTTGCGTTAGCCATTTATTCCTGCTTAAACTTTTTTTGGAGTTATACTACCTTTTTCTTTGTAGCTAAAAGAGCAGATATTGCAGAATGAACAGACTTATACCTGTGCTCTAGAAGGAATGAAAATGGAAATCTCCAGACTGACACAAGAGTTGCATCAGCGTGATATAGCCATTTCTTCAGTCAGTGGATCTGGCTCCGAAGTGGAACACCACCTCAGATCAGAGCTGGAAAAGGCAGAAATCAAAGCAGTGGACAACAGGGTAAACCTACAGTGATCTGTCTCCGCATGAGACCATATATACCCCTTTACCTGAAGCTGGAGCTTGAAAAACCATCACTTTGTACATTAAATAGGTTTCCTGTAGTATATTTTACCCTTTGCATGTGGCAGAAGTCTAATCCTTTTATATGAAGAAAACTTGAATGATCCCATTACTAAAAGCAAATAAAATCTTTTAATAGCTAGTATTTTCGTTTAACTTAAAGTAAACATTTTGATAGTGGGTTAGGAGGCAGAAAAGCTGAATCGTTTCAACTTGTACTAATATTGAACAATGTGATTGCGTAGATGCAGTTTTTTGGTCGAACTTAATGATTTCTTCATCTTTAAATTCAGTTAGTAGATCAGAATTGGAAGCAAATTTAGAGGGTAGCTAACATCCTATCTAGATAGAGATCCTTCTCCATGTAGATTACTTGCCATATGGGACAGAAAGATCACTGTCACAGGGTATAGCCTATCCCCTTATTGGCCAGCTCTACCTGTTAACTTCTTTGTGTCCTTGAACTGAAATTTACCACCTTATAACCCCTACCAAGCTTCTTATCTACCAAATTAGACAGGTTCTGTGTTATAGTTAAATCCTTCTTATCTATAGCCTTGTTACAGTTACTAAGGAATAAATCACTTTATAGCTACATTTAAATATTTAATTTTTTTTGAGATGACTTTCTAAAACCCAAGTTCTATGAAAAAAGGTCTGTGTTTCCGTTTTTCAAAAGCCTGCATGCTGCAGCAGTTAATAAGGGAACCAATTTTGTGTAATGTCTAGCAGCTCAATGGGAGGGAGAAAATTGGGAAGGATTCATGCTTGCTGCCAAGAAAAGCACTGACTGCAGAAAGAGCATTCTGGGATTTCTCATAGACCAGAGTCATCACACAGGAATAGTGTCACAAAATCCATTTCGGGGTATGGTGTGTTTGAACTTTTCTGTTTGTATCCTTGTTTATTCATTTATGTTGCTTCTACCTAGGACATTTTGACACAACTGGAAGCACTTCGATTAGAAAATAAACAACTTTCTGAGACCTTGGTGAATATGGAATCTGGTCCATTAGGGGTATGTAAATAATTTACTTTCTAAAGTTTTAAAATAGCTATGTGGAGTCATCTGACAGGAAATAGGGGAAGAAATCAATGTAATTAACATTTTGCACTTAATTTTTTCAATAATAAGAAAATATTAGCAGTAGTGAAAATGGAAAATGTTCTTCATCCTTGCATAGAGATTATCTTATGCTGTGATGGAAAAAGCACACAGTTCACAGTATAAACTATTTCACATTATTAAGTATAAAATCATCCTACAGTGCTTCACTGGAGATTTCATTGGTGTGGGTATGCTTTCGATGGATGTAGGTTTACTAAAGATATAAATGGTCTTCCTGAGTTGTGCCAACCAAAAGAATTCGTTAGCTATCCTTCCAATGGCAGGCACTGCACCTGCCATTGGTTCTGTACTTGAAGTCTTTCCACTGTGGTAGAAACTTCTCAGTGTTGCAGTCTACTGATAGGACCTAAAGAAGCCAGGGTTATCACCTCACCTCAGTGAGCCATCAGAGAGGGTTTCAACCCTATTTCTACAACATGCTTTAAAAATCAGAATTAGTTAAATCCTTTCTTTCTATAAGATATCTCATCATTGGCTACGGAAATTTCTTTCAACTCTCATAAAATTGCTTATTTATTTTGTTCATAACCTTCAATCTGCAAGCATTTAAATTTATATTACATGTCAGACATTGTGTTGGGAGCTGAGGATCTAAAGACAACAGCTAGTCCCCATTGTAACGAACTGACACTCTAGGAGGAAACAACATTTATATATAAGCATACAAATAACATATAGGCATACAAAAAGTATGCAGGTAAATATAATGTAATTGGAAGGAAGTCACTTAGCAGCTAGAGTCATCAGAAGAGAAATTTTGTAGGAAATGGTATTCAAACTGAGCTTTTAAAGAAACTAGGAATTCTAAGAGGTCATGGTGCAGAGAGATAACATTCTAGACTTGGCAAAGCACCTGTGCCAAGGCATGAAGATGGGAGATGGAATGTTATGTGGAAGGAACAGTAAGGAGGCTAGTTAGGATGGACTGATCCCTGGAGAGATCAATGTATAATAAGCCTAGAAAGGCACAGTATCATAGATTCATTTTATGGGTGAAGAAACTGAGACTTAAGGAGGTGGTAACTTGGCCAAGATTACATAGCTAGTAAGTGTCCAAGGTGACACTTGAACCTAGGTCTTCCTGGTTCCAAGTCCAGTGCCCTGTCCAGTTGCCTATGCTGCCTTTCATGGGTTGGAGCCACATTGTGAAGGCCTTTAGTGCCAAACCGAAGAATTTGCATTTGATCCTAGAGGTAATAGGGAGCCCTTGGAGTTTGAGCAGCAGAGTGACATGGTTGTTGTACTTTAGGAATATCATGTTGGCCAGCTGTTGGGAGTGACAAGGCCTGAACTAGGATAATGGGCATGTAAGTGGAGAAAAGGGGATGAATACAAGAGAGGGTGAAGAAGAGTTAGTAAGATTTGGCAATTGTTTAGATTGTAAATGAAATACTTAAAGCCCGTTTAAGTTGTTCTTGCCTATCTAATTTTTAGAAGTTAAATGACTACATGGTATATGTTTACACATACATTGATTATCCTATATTTTTATCTGTTGAGTTGCGGAAGGGGATTAAATCATTATAATTTTGCTTTTAATCTTTGTTCTCTAAAGTAACCGACATAGTGGAAGCTTTACCTGTAACAGGGACTTGGAGTGATGATCTAGACGGAGATAATACAGTTCAGTGCTCACAGCACAGGATCAGAACTTGGAAGACCTGGGTTCTCATCCAGCCTCTAGCATTCTTTCACTGTATCACATCAGACAAATCATTTTACTTCTGCAGAACTTAATTTCCTTATTTATTAAATTTTGGATTTGGGTGGTCATGCAGACTCCCAGTTTCTATATTTTATAAATCCAATATATGGGGTGCTAGGATAGGATGAAGGGGAAATAATTACTCTTAATCATTCAACTAGTATAGGTTTCCCTTTTTTGGGAATATAGCATAGTACAAAATGACTTAAGCTATAAATCTTGTCAGAAAGAAGTGTTAGAAAGTGCTATCTCTCTGTCATCTCCCAACCTCCAGATACATACACACACATGCACACCCCCACACACATAAAGTTAAATTGGTGAGGTCAAGTCAATCATTTATTAAGCACCTGCTCTGTGTCAGACACTGTGCTAAGAGTTGGGGCTACAAGGAAAGACAAAAAACTGTCCCTGCTCTCTAGGAACTCACAGTCTAATGAGGGAGAGAACATAAAGGTAACTAAGTACAAACAAGAAGGGTATGGGATAACTTGGAGAAGCTTTCAGAGGGCATTAGCATAAAGCATTAGTACTAGCATTAGAGGGTGTATGAGGGAGTCAAGAAACAGCTTCCTGAAGAAGGTAGAATTTCAGTTGGGACTTGAAGGAAGCCAGGGAAGTCAGGAGAAGGAGATGAGGGAGAGAATTCCAACTGTTGGACACAGCCCATGAAAATGAAGACAAGGAAGATGGAGGGTCTTATATAAGGATCAACCAGTAGTCCAGTGCCACTGGATCACAGTGTAAGGGAGGGTGGGTGTAAGGTGTAAGAAGGCGAGACAGGTAGACAGGGTGAAGGTGCCTGGGCTATGAAGGACTTTGGACACCAAGTAGAAGGATTTTATATTAGATCCCAGAAGTGATAGGCAACTATTGGAGTTTATTGAATAGAGGGGTAACATGGTCATTCCTGTTATAGAGGTGGTAAGATCAATTTGACAGCTTATTGGAGGATGGTTTGAAGTGGGGAAAGACGAGGCGAAGAGACTAACCAGAAGTTATTGTAGTGGTCCAGGTGTGATGGTGATAAAGACCTACACCAGAGCAGTGACAGTGTCTGAGAAGTGGGAGGGAGAGAGAGAGTGATGTATGCTACAAAAGTAAGATTGATAGGACTTGGCAACTGTTTGGAATGAGAAGTACAGGATAATACCTAGAATGTAGGCCTGGGTGACTGGGAGGATAATGGATATTTACTCCCAAGTAATAGGAAAATTAGAGAGAATGGTAAATCAGTTTGGGACATACTAGTCCAGGGGACTTCCAGGTTAAAGTGTCCACTAGACAACTGGAGATATAAGACTGAAAGTTAAGAGAGAGGTTAGGGCTGGATAAGTAGATCTTATCTTATTTAATTTTCTGCCTAGAATTGATAATTGACTCCTTGGGATCTGATGAGATCACCAAGTGAAATAGCATAGAGAGAGAAGAGAAGAGGGCTCAGGACTGAACCCTGTAAGACACCCCTGCTTAGTAGGTGGGACCTGGATGAACATTCAGTGTCAAAAACTTTAGAAAGCTCAAGATGGATCATTTTACATATCAGACTGAAGTTATTTGAGATTGTTTTATATGTAATCAAATTCAGAACTTTGATGGAGTAGAGAGTCCTAAAATTCCCAAACTAGTTGCAGTTAACTTTTCTGCTACAGCTATATGTCAACCACATATCTAGTAGTATTTTTTTTTGAGAATTTGTTTCATATGACCAATTTGAAGAAAGACATTGAGTGAATCATTTATTAAGAAAGCTTGTCATTATTAGCATATGCAGGTGGTTCATGGGTAGATTTTTAAAGGTCACAAACATCAAAGAAAACGAAAAGCATTTTTGTTATGCTTAATTTTCCATCTGTTTATAGTTAGACTCCAGAAGATCACTGGGCACCTTTGAAATATAATTCTAGTTCAAAAAATAGAAAATACCAAAGTAAAACCCACAATAAAATGAGTTACCAAATAGGGACTACCCTAATTTAACGTGGTATTTATGAACTGAAAATATTCAGTTTTTTTGCAGGGCTGTGTGGGAGAAAAGGAAAGATATACCTGGCTCATACTCAGAAATTGTTAGGAAAACACAGTGTCCAAAGTTCAAGAACAATGAAATTTGTAGTCACAGAAGTAATGTGTCACTTGATTACATGTAGAAAGGGTAGACATTAAATTAATGTAGGAATTTTAAAAGTCATGGTGTATCCAAAGGTCTTCCATGTAAAACAGAATTCTTTCAGAAATATCTCATTTTGTCCAAAGGAAGGAACTTTGGGTACGTTCTTTCTAGAATAAGGAGCTTAACTCAGCCCTTTTCTTCCATAGGCTGAGTGTTCATAGATCTAGTGCCTCAATCTCTTTCTTGAAAAATAAAATAACTCTTTAGCTCCTGTTTTCCCACCTACACAATTTCTGCTTCTCATCATTTGACTGCCTTTCATCTCAGCTCTATTCAAGTTCAGGCTTTATAGGTTTCTTTCAGGCACATATAGGGCCACTGACTTTCCTTAGGAATTTTCTATGAGCATGGGAATATTATGGGAATAGCATTACCATGGCTATAGAAATAAATCTTCTTGTACTTGAGGTATTCTTGATCTAGTAATAGTTTAGGTGCATACAGTGTGTTATTATAGGTTATAGAAAGTATTTTTACATATGTCATCACATTTAAATTCCAGAATGTAAGGGACAATTTCCATACCTCAAAGCAAGGGTTTTTCCCCTCTAACAATCTTTTAAAAAGACTGTAATAGAACCTTGAGTTTTGAAAAATAAAGCTTTAGAATTACGGATACAAATTCTAAGATGGGTTTTCCCAGTCATAATCATGCAATTTCCCCCTCTTCTTCCACAATTTCCTTGACTTAATTTCTTTAATTTTTTTAAAGTGAGAATTTGTTTTCTGTCCCACCTCCTCTCTGCCTCTGGGAGAAAAACAAATTGAAACCCTTGTACCAAAATACAAATTCCCACATTGGCCAAGTCCAAAAATTTATGCCTAGACATAAATTGTTAGCACTCTATTCAAATACCAAAAAGTATAAATTAAAAATGACTGTTGCCTGTGTCCTTTTATTAGGAGATGGAAATTCCTCTAACAGAAATCCGAGATAGTTACATCAAGGCAATTAATAATTTAGCAACTGAAAACCAACAGCTAAAGAGGGACTTGATAGAGATCAAGTCTAGGCTGGAAGGCTCTGCTCATGGGAGCCAAGATAACTATGAGCGTGTTTTTAATGAGACACACAGCATATTGCCTGAGCTCAAGAATTCAGAGTACAGGTAAAGTGATTTTTTAAAAAAGTTTTCTTTAAAAGCAACTGCCCAAAAATAGATGTTGAAATTACATTTTAGCAACAATTTTTTTAGTCTCAGAAGTTTAATTTGCACTAAAATGCAGCTTTTTATTCTGCAATATATAGAAGACTTATTTTTATGTTAAAATTAAGTTTTATAGCCCATTAACTATTTGGAAATTTTGTGGCAGTGCTGTGCTTTTTAATAAAGCATTTCCTGATTGATGGTGACATCTACAGTATTCCACAGTGTAGAGTTCACAGCAGATTAATTGAACTGTCAGCCAGCCATTTCCATTTTCTCTTCCCCTGGTCTCCCTTTCCAAATCCATTGCTTTCCCCATGAGAAGCAAGCTTTTTATAGAAAACCTGTGCCTCTGGCTAATTCATTGTAGGCTACCACTATAAGAAAACATGTATCTGATGGAGAAACCCCTAATTTCATTTCTGTTTTCCAAAAATAATGATAATACCCAGTGTGAATTGCTACACTTCTTATAAATTACAGACTAATTGGGTGATTTGTTAGGTTTTAAAAAACGGACCCACTAAAGTTTTATTAGAAGAGAGCAAAATTGCTGTAATGCCCAATTGTGTTTTTTAATCCACCATCCAGGAGAACACATGAATTGCAGCATAGTCAGCATGAAGAAACTGAAAAACTACAGAACCTCTACAAGGGCGAGCTGGGAGCTCTTAACCTCCCGCATCCGTCTGTCGGAATGAACCCTGTGTCCAGAGCACGTATTGGATTGAGTCCCCAAATCAGCACTTACAGCTCTGCCTTCTCATTGAACTCTGACTTCTTTGTGCCTATGGCAATAGATGTAAATGAGGCCAACTTTTCCGATTCTCTGTCAGAGTCAGATGCTGCTATAAATCATCAAGAAGAATTTTTATCTTTGGTATGGAAGCTTTCCACGAATTTTCTATTGAAAGATGGAAACTGATATGGTCGAGGTGGATTAGAGTGATTTCTATGGTGTTAAATTGCTTTAGTTTTAGATACATTTGAATTACTGCCTTGGAACAAATGACTTTTTATTAAGCTCTCTGAAACAAAGAACGTAGAATTCTTTTATGTTTTATTGTATTGAAGTATTGATCAATAGAGAGGTAAAATAAAAGGCAAACTTTTAAAAACAAAGTGCTAGTTCCTAAAAATGATTCAGATCATTTTTTGCTTTCAGATTTTGGGAGATATAGGGAACTTGCTGGCCTTGAATTTGAGGAATGGTTTTAAGCAACTAAATACTATTTTCAAGTTTGCTAAACACTTTACATCTCTTACCTTGTTTTAGTTTTACAACCATCAGGTAGGGGGGCACTACAGGTATTATTTTCCCCCTTTAATAGATGAGGAAACTGAGGTCTAAGCAGAAGGTAGAAAGGAAGAAGAGAGAAAAGTAGACTCACATAAGGAATAGCGGAATAGCTCTCATGCCATCCATGGCCCCAGTGTCAAGGTTTAACTACCCTTAATATAGAATTTATCAATATTGAGCAGAGCCCATCTATTTCACAGAATCTAAGTTGAGAGACCAAACCCCATCTGCACAAGCATCCCTTTACAGTATCCCTAATGAGTTATTATGTAGCCCTCATTTGAAGACTCATGAGAGGAAATTTATTCACTGCCAAGGTGATTTGGGATTGTATCAGATGTTGCGGAAATTTCTTTTTTATTATCATTAATAACTTAATAATGTAACTTACATTAATTTAGTGCTTTGAGGTTTTGCAAAAGCATTTTTACATATACATTATCTCATTTGATTCTCACAACAATCCTGTAAGGTAAGTGCTGTTATTATCCCTGTATTACAGATAAGGAAACTGAGACTCAGAGATACTAAGTGACTTGCCTAGGGTCAAACAGCTAGTAAGTATCCAAAGTGAGATCTGAACCCAGGTCTTCCTGGTTTCCAGTCCAGCACTATGTACCATACAACTAAACTGCCATGTTGACCTAGAATTTGCTACTCCTCTCAGACTTGTTCCTAGATGCTCCTGGTTCCATTCTCTGGGATCAAGTAAAACTAGTCTGATCTTTCTACCTGACAGCTTTTCCTTTAGTTACTTTAAGTTAGTCATCAGGTACCTCTTCCAGCCTTAAATCTTTTCCAAGATAAACATCATTCTTCCAGCTAATCTTTGTACAAAGTAGTTTCATATCCTGTCATCAGATTATTCCTTCTTGTCCTAATGTGTTTTGTTTTGCCAGTGGCCTTCCTAAAACGTGGCTTCCAAACTGAGTATAGTCTCCCAAATGTGGTCAGGGCAGAGTATCGTTAAGACTGTTGTCTCCCTGGTTTGGGATAGTATGCTTCTGCTATTACAGCCTATCTGATTTTTTTGCATGTCTGCTAAAATTTTTAGGGAAAAAATAACGTTACAGAAACTATGGCTTTGTAATGTTTGAGGCAAGTAGATGTGCTTTTTTTGCCCTTTTGCTTCCTTTTGTCCCATGTTACAATTTAATTGATGAAGACTGTACTTTAGAAATGTAAAATTCAGTATGTAATCATTGTAATTTTTAATGTGTTAGGAAGACCCTGAATATAGTTTTGGTTTGTTTCTCCCCTTTTGGTTTTCAAAAGAGGGCATGACATGTTTTGCATAGTTGTGTTTTGAAGAAGGAAAAACATTGGCCTAGGGTTTGTTTTTCTCTTTTTAGTGCGGATCTATGATTTCAGCGTTGTGGACAATTCCCAATGTGGACTCTCCCTCTGTGGATGCAAATTGGCAGCCTAACTTATCTGTAATTTACTATCAGAGAGTTGCCTTGCTCTCGGGGAGACTGAGTGATCCCACAGCTAGTATATGGGAGAGGCAGGCCTCAAACCCAGAGTTTTCTGATTCTCAGGCCAACCCTCTTCTGGCTGTTTTTCATTTTGTCTAATCTGTGCTTGACAGCTTGTAGGGTTTTTGTACTTTTAAACGAATGTAACTTTTATTCTTCTTTTGAGGGTTTTGAAAGGGCAGTAGCCATAAAATACATTTCTGTTGGGAAACAGTGCGAATTGTATAAGAAGATTGTGCAGCTCAATCTTTTGTGGTCCACTTCAGGCCAATAATTTCATGCTTCCTTAGTAAAAGCCATTATCTTCCAGCATCTGAGTAAGGAGAGACTTGCGCTGCTTTTTGGTGAAGAGACTTTTTACTGATTTCTCTTACTCTTTGGATAAAAATAGAGGAATGAGTATTCCTTCAGAAAACAAACTGAATGCTGAGATAACTCTTTTTAAAAAACCCAGTCTAATGAATGGGTCATACTAGAAATTCATTCCTCTATTCAAAAGTTAACATTAATATTTTTGTTTCCTTTTTAGCATCCTCTGCCAACATCTCCCATTAGTTCAATAGCTACAAGATTTTTGGAAGAAGAAGAACTACGGTCTCATCATATCCTGGAACGCCTTGATGCCCACATTGCTGAGCTGAAAAGAGAGAGTGAAAGGACAGTGAGACAGTTCATAAATCCAAAGTAACTCATAATGTCAGAATCCTCCAAATACAATGACCCTGAAGAGTGAATGTCCTGTCCATTAGTGGAGCTTCCCAAAATGTGAACAATGCATGAAGACGATAGTGACTGAGTGCCTCAGTGAAAGCAGTAGTGAAGAAATGACCCTTCTCCTGAAAAGAATGATACCACCCTTGGGGCTGACAATCAGATGCATACTTTCTGTCTGAGGACTTCTGATAGCATCTACTCACCGGGCTAGACTTCTTTGCTAGTCTTTTTGTGTCACTTGCGTATTTATTGTCACAGAGATTGTGATGCTGTCTAGCTGATTCAAATGTGAATAGGTCTGTGTGCTAATTTAATAAAGATTTTATAATGTCTTTTCTACTTAGGGAAATGTTTTCTTTAATGAAAAAAAGGTGAAAGTTAGGTATTATGATCCAGTCTAACTTTGCTGTTACTGTATATAGTCTATTTGAAGAAAATATTTGGAAAAACATATTTTTCTGTGCCATTGACAAAATATTGCCTGTGTAACAGTTAAGATATTTCTATAAGCAGTCTTTGAGGTAGGCTTTCACTGGGCTGGAATTTTATTTTGATGTTGCAATGATTTCATAGCCTCCAGTATTAGAAAGTACCAAGGCCATAGGACACAAAAGCAAATAAAGTATCTAATCAGGTATGATTAGTATGGGCACAGAATATCATCAGTTAATAAAAATGATTGACAAGGGCCTGTGCTAGGTGCTGAGAATGTAAGTGCAAAGAATGAATTGTCTGCTCTACCATATGACCTTTTATTCTAATGGGGAAGACAGAGTATATATAAAAATGTATTCAGCATAATATAAGGTTAATAAATAAATACAAATATAGGGGAAGGATCAGGATCAGAGAAGGCTTCATGGAGAAGATGGTGCTTGAACTGTATCTGAAGAGAAGAGAGGGCTTCTGTGAGGCAGAAGTAACAAGGGAGTGCATTCCAGGCACAGACCCAGCCAGTGCAAACTCACAGAGGTAGGAGATGGAGTGTCCTGAATGAGGAACAGCAATAAGGACAATTTGGCTGGCTCAGAGAAGCGTGGGAAGGGGAATGTCCAATGAGACTGGAAAAATAGCTTGGGACCAGGATCCTGGAGGCAGCAGTAAGCCTGATGGAGCTGGTTGAGTAGGAGAGTCACATGGTCAGAACTCTGCTTAAGGAAAATGACTTTGGTAACTGTAGAAAGGCCTGGGAAATAGTGAGAGACTTGAGACAGGGAGACCCATAATTTAGGTGAGAGGTGATAAGGGCTTGAATGAAGGTGGTTATGATGATGAGTAGAGAAAGGTGAGATGTGGAAATAAAAAATACCAAGATTTGGAAACGATTTGGAGAGATTTGAAGGAGAGAGGAGCCAAGGATATTGCTGAAATGACAAACCTGGGACACTACAAGGATGGTAGTCCTTTTGGCAGAAATACGGGAATTTGGAAGAGAGGAGAGTGTAATGAATAATAATGAATTCTGTTTTAGATGTGTTAAGCTTAAGGGACATCTAATTTGAAATGTCTAACAGGCAATTGGAAATGAGGGACTAAAGTTCAGGGTTGACTTTGGGGCTGGGAATATATAGATCTGGGAGTCATCTGCGGAGAGATAATAGACTCATGAGATCTGATGAGGTTACTAAAAGGTAATATAGATCTAGGGGTTCCCTTAACTGTGTGTGTGTGTGTGTGTGTGTGTGTGTGTGTGTGTGTGTGTGTGTGTGTGTGTGTGTGTGTGTGTGTGTGTGTGTGTGTGTGTGTGTATGTGTGAGATGGACCTTTTTGACTGGTGAAGCTGATGAACCCATGTTCATAATGATGTTTTTAAATGCATAAAATAAAATACATAGGATTACAAAGGAAACCAATTATGTTGGGATAAACTTCAAAGGTTTTTTTTTTTTAAGTTCATTGATATCCTCTTACCCCACTACCCCAGGTCAAGGACTCTGAGAGGAAGAAGAGGGCCTAGGAGAGAATCATAGGAAAGACCCACAGTGAGGGAATGTTACTTAGCATAAAATGGCATTAAATGGAAGAAGTAAACATATGTAGATGGTCTTTGTTATATTACATAGTTTGTAAAGGGTAAGATTGCAGAAGTTTCAGTGAATAGGAAAATTCCTCAAATCTTTTCTCAAAATGTGTTTGAGAGCCTTTTGTGTTTTTATCATTTCTTTTATGTAAAGGAAATAATTACTGCATGTGTTGCTGGTTTAAATTTAATTTGGCATGACCCATGCTGATTTGTAGAGTAGTATTTACTTTTACAAATGTTCACAGACCATTCCTAAATAATATATTCTGGAATCTGGCCAGGAATCAAACTCAAACTCACTGATATGCAGCTTAAAGAATTTATTTTCTTCCATTGGGGTGGAAAATTGGGACAATTGCCTATCTCTAGTTTGATAGCACTTATATTTTTCATTATTTTTTTTTTGTTCTCTTCTTAATCTCGTTATCAATTTCACTTTAATTTTCACCAACAAATACCAATATTGAATATATAAATAAGAACCTAAAAAATAAGAAAAATGAACAAATAAAACAAGAGGCTATAAAAATTATGCGTGTCCACAAATTTTTATGAAGCAGTCATTAACCACAAACCAAAAGATTTGGGTGTTGACTTTAGCCCATTAGTAAAACTCCATGATTTTTCTAAGATCACTGATCTCAGCAATCCTATTGACTAGTTCTCTAAGCATCCTGGAATGCAATTCATTGACAGCCACTTTTTTCCCTGTCATCTCCTTGCTTTTGGTCAGTTTCAACTTATTAGTCAATTTTGTTCTTTCCTTCCACAGAAGCAAGACAAAATGAATTAAATCGTCCTTATTTAATGGGGGCATTGAACCCCCATCTGGAGATTTACATTATGCTCTGCCTGGTACCATATCTGCAGGGAGGTCTGGAAGGCCTGCTGTGCAGGTATCCCTTAACCTCTCTCTGCTTACTATATGATAATGAAAAACCATTTTAGTTGCTGCTGAGATAGAAGTGAATGTGTAAACAAATGGCACAAGCAGTTGAACTCTTTGCTTTGCTGGCAGCTTTCAAGTGAGGACAGAAAAGAAATGCTGTGGACTTCCAGGTGCAGGGGTGGGGGGAGGTAGCAGTAGTTGTGAACACCAGCACATAGTTTGCCATGTGGTTGTGAACACATACATGGTCAATTTATTTCTGTTGAGTTGTATTCTATCCTCAACTTAGGTGAATGAGTATCCTAGACAAAGTGAACCCAGTTATGAACTTAGTCGTTTCCAAAGGGTAGGAGCACAGTCAAGGATGCCCTTCAGCAAAAGGGGCCAGTAGCATCAGTAGCCAAGTCCAGGAGGAGTCAGCCCTGAGGAATGACCGGCTTAGCACAGTTCAGCAGCGAATTGACCTGGCAGCTGAGACTCTGTGAAAACAAGGCAATGACTCATCCGTTGGCTACGCCACATTGAGAACTGAGCTTGGGGAGGAGGAGGGAAGGTATTTTTTTTTTTTAGTAATTCTAAGTTTGAGCCTGCTTTCCCCAGAAACTGATATGATAGCATACCTCCTGTCTGCTCCCCCCCCCCCTTCAGGATGTTGTACTTTAGTCTGCTCTACCTCCTCAGTAAGTATCCCTTTGTAAAATCTGATGTTAATTGATTAATTGAAAGTGGGGAGATATTAATTGGTCAGATGATATTGGGGGAAACGCAGCAAATGGAAGCTTAAGCATTTGAGAACTCACAGCTCTTTTTGGGTTGAGATTTCCCTGGAGAGGTAAGCAGGAGCCACTTATTAGAGACTCAGTCTAATAATCTGATTGGGGGTTGGGAGAGTAAGCCAGAGCCTAGATGTTGCATTTAATAATAACTGAAATTCGTTCAGTACTTTAAGGTTTAGAAAGCACTTTACATACATTAATTATCTCAGCTGGCTCTTGGAACAACCCTGTGAGATGGCTATAGGCAAAGTTATCCTCCTTTTGTCAATGGAAAAACAGAGTGACTCATTGCCAAAGGCTGCTGAAAATTAGAGGTCAGGAGACTGGTTCACAACATCTGAGCCTATAAATTCCAATTGGGCAATCATGTCACATTTCTCCCATTTCCCTATATTCTTTAGAGGTACTTTGCACAAGATTGTCCCTAGAAATGTTACAAGTGTACTTGCCAGTATATTTCCATCTAAGCTCTTCTTTGGGGTAGGAAAACTTCTTCCCTGATGTAAGCAATTAGTTTCTCACCATGAATTTTGGACTAGTGGAACCCCATAGAATATGTGTGCTAAAGGATGCTGCCACATCAGGGGAGGTGGGATTGAACTGTAGGGTTTTTGATTTCCATTTGATCCTTGAATATCCATTAACAAACATTTTCTAGCCTTTTCCCTCTCCTGTGAAAGTCACTTCTAGCACCTTGTAATCTGAACCAGAACCACTGCTCTGCTGGTCTGTCAGGCTAGTAACACCTGCTTATGATCACACAGCTTATAAATGTCAGAGGTGGGAGTTAAATTCAGATTTCTTCCCATTTAAAGTATAGCATTTTTTCCACTGCAGCACATGGTCTCCCATCTCTTTTTTTATCCTCCCCTTTTGTTATCATTGATATTTTCATCCTAAGCAACAGTTTTTTAATGTTTTGAATCTTCTGGACCTAGCTTTTAAAAATTCTGTTTTTGTGGTCATCACCAAATAAGTTTTTTTCTTTTCTTTCTCTTTTTGGAGGGTTAAGTGACTTGTCCAGGGTCACACAGCTAGTAAGTGTCTGAGGCCAAATTTGAACTCAGGTCCACCTAACTCCAGGCCTGGAACTCTATCCACTGAACCACCTAGCTATCCCCAAATAGGCTTCTTTTTTTCTGAACCTATGGACTCCTGGTTTTCTCTCAGGACTACACTAGCAAAACTGATGATTATTGTCATTTCTTGCATTCTATTTGAAGCAGTAAAGGAAAGAGTACTAGCAGGAAAGCCATGAAACCCAGGTTCTAATACTATCTTTCAAGTTTACTAACTCTGACATGAGGTGAGTTCCTTTATTTTTCTGAAGCCCAGTTTCCTCTTCCTCAGAAATATGAGGATAAGAATATTTCAGCCAAATGCCTCTTTAAGTTGTTTCAAAAGGCACTCTGCGAACTGCTGTGTATATGTTGGGCTTTATTATTGTTTTTGATTATAGATTTAGATTTAGAGCTAAAAGGGACCTCAAAGGTCATAGTTCAGTGATGTCCAATTAAAAAAGAAATAGGTCCCTGTGGGTCACATATTGATTTAGAAAACCACAAATTAACATTACCCATATTGCATTGGGTCTTAATTTATTTTCTTAAATAGTTCCCAATTACATTTTAATCTGATTCTGTTTTACTCTGTCTTTTGATCCTGAGACTAGAAGCCTGCCAGTGAGTTTGACACCTCTGCCAACCACTTAATTTTAGTGATCAGGAATTGATGCTCAAAAAGGCTGTGACTCGACCAGGGTCAAACAGCTAGTAAGGATTAAAGGTGGGATTCAAAGTTTTTCGTGACTCCACTTCCAATCCTCTTAACTATCACAACCACAGCTACAGCTGCTACTTCATTTCCACAAGCATCAGCCTCCCTGCTTCAACCCAAATTCAAAATCGTGCACTTTTGAAAAAAACAAAACAAAACAAAACTATCTTTGACTGTCAAAAAAACCCTCAAAAAATAAAAGCTGCCCAACCAAATAAAGCCCAAGTGTCTCCCACACTGGGTGCTGATAACACATAGTTATTAGGACTCTGTTTATTTATGCCGAATATTAATAGAACAGTCTGTCACCATAATTCTGTCAGCACCATCAAGTGATTTTCTTCTTACTCCAGCATCTCCCCTGGAATAAGACATTCTCCTCAGATGCTGGGAGCTTCTGCCAACTGCTGGATTGTTGAAGAGTTCTCCTTTATCAACAACATGGGAGAGAGGGAAAAGGGAAATGACTGACTTGACTCTCATTATTACATAACTGAATAGAGAGAATTCTTGTGTTTGCTTGTTCCCTGATTGGGTCCTTTTCTGTAAAAATGACACCATTTTAAAAGTTCCCTATCTAAAATAAACTCACACCCACAAATATTCACAGAGCATCTAATTTGCGTGAACACCTGACCAAGGACAAATACTTTTTAGATGTACTGCCAATATACCTAAATGCATAATCACTATGGCAGGAATGTTTTGGACTGTTGGTAGAATTTGCTGTGACATGTGACATGTGAGTGGGCTTCCAGTAATATTGTGACTGACAGCAAAACGAATTCATAAGCTGTTGTATGTTTTCTTTTGGCGTGTAGGTGACCCTGAGTTTTTGAAGTCTATGCCAGAGGAACATAAACTCTTGACAGGTTCTACTAAGCTGGAAAGGGTTCAAGAACGGACCTGGTGATGGATTGTGTGTCTGTTGTTTGAGGACCGGATGAGCCAGAGGCTTAGTTGTCCACTAAGATGTGAATGTTTTGGCCATAGCAACTCATGAAGACATTGTGGTGTAGTAAAAAGGACACTGAACTTGGAGTCAAGAAGTCTTGAGTTCAAATCCCACCTCAGACACTTGCTATTTTAATGACCTTGGGCAAATTATTTCACCTTGCTGGGCCTCAGTTTACCCATCTGTAAATAAATTGTTTGAATTTGATGATTCCCCAAAGATGTCACTTTGAGTTCAAAATCTATTATCTTAAGACATTGTGGGAATTATTATCTGAGTCAGAGGAGGAAGTATCCACACTAATGAAATCATGTTTGAAATTGATATTAGACAAGTATGTAATCTATGGTGGAGATGGCAGAATGGCTTTGTATTGGTTTTATATTATAAATCATATGAAATTGGAAGGAACATTAGTGGCCATCCAATCCGATTTCCTCATTTTACAGATGAGAAACGGAGGCCTAGAGACATGAAGTGACTTTCCTAGGGTCATGCAGTATCTGAGTGGAATTTGAACCCAGGACTTCTAACTCCAAATTCTTGGTCTTTTCCCCTGTACCATATGGGAATTCTTGAAAGAGTAGGTAAAGAACTTTTTTTTAAAGAGAAACTTTCAATCCATTGAAGTGGAAATTGAGCATTGAAAATATATCCTAACACTAGCAACCAAATTCATTTCCACAAGCATAACTGAGTAAAATTGATTGAATAAAACCAGAACTACTATATGACTGTTTCATTCCATTGGTAATAGGAAAGAGGCAGATAAAATACTTTCATCTCTAGTCTGAGTAGCCATTCTATCATGAAGTAATTCACCCTTTTCTGAGAAACTAGTGCTTGTTAGTCAATAAACTCATTTTTTAAAAGTGTGTCAATAATTGTAATAATAATTCACATTTATATAGTTCTTACTGGATGTGAAGTACTTTTTATAAATTATCTTGAAAAACTGTAAGGTATCTAATGCTTGTAGTATTATCTATACAGGAAAAATATTGAGGGCTGGAGAAATAAATCTTAAATAGTACATGGCCTAAAGTCACACATCTGGTAAACTGTAAAGCAAAGACTCAGATTCAGACCACTTGACCACTTGACAGTCTTCCAGTGATTTTTCCCTTACATCAGGGTTCTTGATCTTTCTTGTTTCATGGTCTCCTTTGGCAGTCTGGTGAAATCTGTGGACCCCTTCTCAAATTTTAAGTTAGAGATTAATGAAAATAAAGATGTAATTCCCCACCCCCCATTCAAGTTTAAAACTAACTTCCTAAGGATAAGACCAGGAAAGACTTCCTGCAAAAGGTGATGCTTGAGAAGGGTCTTGAAGAAAACTAGGAACTTTAAGGTGTAGAATTGATGAGGGAGAACATGGGGGACAACCAGTGCAAAATCATGGCGGTGGGAAATGCTTAGCTTGGATTTCTTCCTCTAAAAATGAGTTTTTATATCCTTTGACTATTAGTTGGGGTATGGATCTTATTCTTATAAATTTGAATCTCTTCGCTATATGTCTTGGAAAGGAGGCTTTTATTAAAAAAAAAAAAAAACTTAGTGCAAAGAGTTCCCCCCCAATCATCTGCTTCCCTTCTAATTTGAGCTGCATTAGTTTTGTTCATGCAAATATTTTAAAAATTTAAGTAATCAAAATTATTTATGTTTCTTCTGAGATCCTCTCCTCTGTTCGTTCATTAACTCTTTTTCTATCCATAGACAGTTTGTGATGTCACCCTTCCTGTTTAAGACGTACCTATTTGTCTCTCACCTTGGTATGTGATGTTGGCCTCTACCTCATTTTTATTAGATTGCCTCCCAGTTATTTTTCAGTCATTTCAGTCACACAGCTAGTAAGTGTTTGAGGCTGGATTTGAATTTAGGTCTTCCTGACTCCAGGCCTTGGACTCTGTGCATTATACCACCTAGTTGCCCCGGTTTTACCCCCCAGCAGTTTTTGTCAAATAGTAAATTATTACCTCCAAATCTGAAATCTTTGGATTGATTAAACACTAGGCTACTGAATTCATTTGTTTCTGTATATTGTATGCCTAATTTATTCCACTGATTGACCTCTTTATTTCTTAATTAGTACCATTTGTTTTTCAATTGATTGCTCTTTTGTAGTGTAGTTTGATATCTGCTTCTGCTAGGGGTCAGTTTTATATAACTCAGTGCCTAGGTTGCAAAGTACTAACAGTTATTTACTTATTTTTTCCATTGAGGCTAGTTCCTACAAGAGTTTGACCAAAACTGGGACCCTGTACTTAGGATTTAGTTACTATTTTAAGATAAAATTCTACCTGGCTGGTCATACTATGAGACCTTCAAAAATGGGAAAATGGTAGACTGGGAGAAAATACAATTTCCCCACTAGGGGAAGGGGCCAGAGGAAAAGCCAAAGACTAAGAAGAGTTAATTTCTATGAAACAGAAACTCAGCAGAAAAACCCAAAGCAAACACAAACATCTGTCTATTACATAGTAGATGCCTAGTCAGTATAGAATTTAGGCCTTTCTAGCTTATTTATAGCTAGGTAGCACAAGAGATAAAGCATGGACCTGAAATCTGGAAGATTCGTCTTCCTGAGTTCAAATATGCCCTCAGACACTTACTAGTTGTATGACCCATGCAAGTAATTTAATCCAGTTTGCCTCAGTTTTCTCATCTGTAAAATAAACTGGAAAAGGAAATGGCAAACCACTCCACTAGCTTTGCCAAGAAAACTCCAATTGGGGTCATGAAGAATTGGATATGACTAAAACTATCGAATAACAACAACACTTACTTACATATCAATAATATGTCATGGAGGAGGTGAAGAGGATGTGATTCATTCTCGCCATTGAAAGGTCACAGAATGTAGATTCAAACACAAAGTTTTAATTTTTAAACAAGATGCACCTATATTCTGATCCTTTTATGAGGTATGAACCCTTCTTTGATTGGGCTATGAAGAAAACGGTGAATGGCTGAGCAAGGAGGTTCTCATACCTCTGGTGACTTTAAATGGTTGGGACCTGGACCAATTTTAGAGAAGAATTTACCTAAAGGGATCAAGGATAGTCACATCTTATATACATATTAAAACCTCATCATGTGGAACTACATTCTGTAACTACATTAACTGGGAGGGGAAGTTCTGGGAATCACAGCCCCCTTTTTTCCATTATTAATAGAACCATTGTCCATTACAATCTTGTGTTCAGAAAACGTGGTAATCATAAAATCTGGCTAAAAGGTAAGGCAATGGAGTGAAATAAGTCTGGAAAAGTAGGTTGGAACTAGACTGTAGAGAGCTTTAAATGTCAGACAAAGGAATTTTTATTTAATCCACTAGACAATAGAGAGTCATGAAGATCTTTGAATGAGTGCCATGGTAATATCTAAACATTTGGAAGATGATTTTGGAATGTGTGTGAAGAGTGACAGGATGTAGTACAATAATAATCCAGGTGAGAATTGATGAGGGGCTCAACGAGGTTAGTGTCAGTGTTGAATAGGGATCATTCTCTTTGTAGAATAGGGATGCAGAAAAGACTTTAGAAATCATTGACTGGATCCCTCTTCCTCCAGAAAGACCTGTGTCTAAATCATTTCTGATTGGCTGTGAATGATTACAACATCTTGTAACCCTTACCTGAAAGTTTTCTCTTTGGCTTGAGCTAAGCCTCTTCAACAATTCAGGTCTATTTGAATTAATGACATGTTAATTCTTCATATCACAGTCATAGACTTTAATAGTTGGAAAGAATCTTAGAGGACAGCAAACTCATCTCTGCTTCTCACATTTTTTCACCATTTTTTCATTCATTCATTCAGGAAGAAGTTGAGACAGCTCAGAGAGGTAGAAGGATTGATACTGTACAAATTCACATGTAGATAACATGAAAGGTACCCTAAGTCTTGGATTAGTTATTTCAGTAGCTTTCCTATAGCCCATGAGTAATACCATTGAATGATGTCAAGTATGAATATATACACATATATATAAATATATATAAAATTCTTTAAGCATCTATAATTTCAGCAGTGTGTCATCCCTCTACTGTAATACCTCCATGAGCTTGGAGACAGTTTTTGAGAGTTGTTGTAATCAAGGCATGTCTCAGGTCGCAGCCACCCTGATGATGGGCCTCTCTGAACCCTGACAGATGACTAGTTCTTGAATATTAGACAAATAAGCAATCACTGGAGTCATATTTGACATTTCAGCAGCTTGCCATTGCCCATGTCCAACAGCTTTGCATTGGGGCTTGAACTGATGAAAACAATTACAGAGCATTGACATTCACTGATAAGGAAGAGGAGGCAGAATTCTATTTTCAGTAATATCTAAGGCTGAAATTCATTTTACAAAATGGAGATTCCCATTTGGATCTGGTCTCTTTCCTCTGGGGCACGAATTGAATCTCATTTTCTTGACAATGCCCGTTGAAAATTCTCCGCAGTCTATAATACAGAACCAGGTATCCAGCTTCGTGGAGCTGAGTTGATGATGAGACAATGCTAGCTAAGTTCAGGATTTTGCAAGAGTATCAGAACAAGTTGCAGCTAGGTGGAATTGTGGATAGAGCTCTGGACTGGGAGTCAGAAAGACCTAAGTTCCAAGCCTGATTGAGATGCTTTTAGCTGTATGACCTTGGACCTGGCTGTTCCTACCTTTCTAACCCACTACTGTGTAATCTAGGGACACTGGTCTTCTCGTTGTTCCTGCAATTCTCACTGACACTCACTCTTTTTTTTGCTGCCTGTCACTCATGTCTGGAATTCTCTCTTTCCTTAGCTCTATCTCCTGGCTTCCTTCAAATACCAGCTAAAATCCTACATTACATAGTGTGGCTTTCTTGTTTCCCCTTAACTGTTAATACCAGTGCCTTTCCTCTAAGATTATCCCCAATACACACACACAAACACATATGTATGTATACATGTATATGTATGTATACATACACATGTGTGTATATATATGCATATATATAAATAAAATTTATACATAGTTTGTCTTATTCTCTCCCCTCCCCCATTAAACTGTGAATTCCTTGAGACAGCAGGAAATTTTTTTAATCCCCAGAATTTAGCACTAGCACATAGTAGGTACTTAATAAATACTTGTTGATTTAACTTAACCTCTCAGCCTCAGTTTCCACATCTGTAAAATGAGGATAATGATAGCATGTACTTCACAGAATTTCATGAAGATCTAATGAGACAGTGTATATAAAGAGCTTTTCAAAACCATACAACTATAAATGTTAGCAGCTGTTTTTAAAAAAGAATATGGGGGGAGGAGCCAAGATGGCGGAGTAGAAAGATACACATATGCTAGCTCCTAACCCACAGCCCATAAAATACCTGTAAAGAATAACTCCCAACAAATTCTGGAGCAGCAGAAGCCACAGAACAACGGAGTGGAGGAGATTTCTGTTGCAGAGAGACCTGAACAACCCGACACCAAAGGTCTGTCGAGCACTGGACCTGAGCAGAGCCCAGCCCTGCCTTGGCAGCACAGCACCAAGGGGAGCAGATCCGAGCACGCTTCAGGGACAGAATCTCCAGCAGCAGTGCAGGTGTCTCCACCCACAGGTGCCAAAGGTCAGTGAGAGGGTCTCTTTGGCTGGTCGAGAGGGGAGTGGGGTGTCCCCATAACTCAGGCCCCCTTGGGAGGCAGCAGTGGAGGCAGCAGCAGACAGGGCTCCCAAAGCAGGCAGGAGCTTGGATCCATTGTTGAAAGTCTCCGTGTAAACCCCCTGAGGGAACTGAGCCCCATGTGGTGGCCCTGCCCCCACCTGAGCACCTGAACTTAATCTCACACTGAATAGCAGTCCCGCCCCTACCCAAAGCCCTGAGGCTGAGAAGCTGCATTTGAATCTCAGACCCCAAGCATTGGCTGGGCCGATCTGGAGGCAAGGTGGGTGTGGAGAGGAAACTCAGAAGTCAAGTAACTGGCTGGGAAAATGCCCAGAAAAGGGAAAAAAAAATAAGACCATAGAAGGTTACTTTTTTGGTGAACAGATATCTCCTCCCATCCTTTCTGATGAGGAAGAACAAGGCTTACCATCTGGGAAAGACATGGAATTCAAGGCTTCTGTATCCCAAGCATCCATAATTAATATTCAATGAGCTCAAAAAAGGATTTTGAAAATCAAGTTAGAGAGGTGGAGGAAAAACTGGGAAGAGAAATGAGAGAGATGCAAGAAAAGCATGAAAAGCAGGAAACTTGCTAAAGGAGACCCAAAATAATGCTGAAGAAAATAACACCTTGAAAAATAGGCTAACTCAATTGGCAAAAGAGGTTCAAAAAGCCAATGAGGAGAAGAATGCTTTAAAAAGCAGAATTAGCCAAATGGAAAAGGAGGTTCAAAAGCTCACTGAAGAAAATAGTTCTTTAAAAATTAGAATGGAACAGGTGGAGGCTAATGACTTTATGAGAAACCAAGAATCACCAAACAAAACCAAAAGAATGAAAAAATGGAAGATAATGTGAAATATCTCACTGGAAATGAATATTGGGATGTATGCAGAAGGAATGAAAAAGTGAAAAAGCATTTGTTGATCACTTAGTATATACAAGGCACTGTGCTGAATTCTGGGGATAACAATTCAAAAATGAAATAGTCCCTGTCCTCATGGAATTTATATTTTAATTGAGAGAAAACATTCTTAAGGGAATTAGTAGCCAGGGAAGGATGTTTTGGTCTGAGAAGTCTCAGGGGTTGTGACTGAAACAATAGTCTTTACAGAAGCAATGTTAATGTTGATATATGATAACATTTTCCAGAGCAAATAACTTCACTTAAAAGACCTGTGAAACAGAGAAAATTAGCAAGCAAAAGACATCACCTTTCCTTGGAACTGGTTAATCACAGTTCCCTGGTTCTGGGTTTCTAGTTTCATGGCTATATCACTAATAACCTTGGAATGGGTGTCTCTCATGTCCCTACACATGCCAATATAGAGGGTTGGTTTATACTATTCTAGGGCAAAAGTGACTTGTCATCTAGGCATTATGAAGTGCTAAATAACCTCCTAAAAAGTGACTATGGTCTAAATGCTCTCTCTGTGTGTATGCATACATATATGTGTGCATGTATGCACACACATATATACAAATACATGCATATATTCATGCATGTGTATGTGTGTATATATAGATATATACATATATATATACACACACACATATATACATATACACAATGACATCAGGAAGGTGATGTCTTGACTTGCAAGTGAATTGGATTTAAGAGAAGAAGGGCTGTGCAAAGTCACCAGATGCACTCCCTCCTCCTAAGCCATCTGGGTCAAGTAGCTAGATAAAGATCAGAATGACTGGAGATGGCTCCACATGCAGTGGGAGACCTTGGCCTTTTAAAGCTAAGCTCTTTCCCAGGTCCCAGGTTGTCTGAGGCAGCATCCATTTAGTGATTAAAGCTAGGTAAGAAATGAGGCAAAACATAAGCTCTTTTACCTACTCAAAAATAAATCAATATGGAGGGGAAGACCCTCAGGGTTTCTGACTAGAACAGATACAATTGCTATTTACACTTACTCTTAGCCATCAAAACTCAAACCAATAGAGGTCTGGGCTGAGACTAATTGAGCAATCAGTGAGAGCCAGTGATTTGGATTTAAGTAGCTCCATTTGAATCCCAATGGGTCTCACCAAAGTCAGTTTTTTCCAGAGCTCTTTTTCAAGAAATCCACTTTCCTTTGGGCAGGGCACCCACATATAAGTGAATGATTTTTCATGTGGACAGAGGAAGGAAGGAAGGAAGGAAGGAAGGAAGGAAGGAAGGAAGGAAGGAAGGAAGGAAGGAAGGAAGGAAGGAAGGAAGGAGGGAAAGAAGGAAGGAGGGAAGGAAGGAAGGAAGGGAGGAAGGAAGGAAGGAAGGAGGGAAGGAAGGAAGGAAGGAAGGAAGGAAGGAAGGAAGGAAGGAAGGAAGGAAGGAAGGAAGGAAGGAAGGAAAGGAAGGAAAGGAAGGAGGGAGGGAGGAGCACTGGGTCCCCAGTAAGGCAGCTACTACTACTCAGGAGTCAACACCACCTTCCCGATGTCTTTGGTCCCTCTTAAACAACCAAAGGACAAACAACAACAACTGAACCAGGTGCTGAGGATACAACGACAAAAATGAAATAGTTTCTGCCCTCAAAGAGCTTATATTCTATCCAGGGAAACAACATGTACACATACAAGTAAACACAAAATATATTAAAAAGATTATTGCACTGAACAGGACCTTGGACTACATGACCTGTAAGGACCCTTCAATTGAAAAATGTATCAATGGACTGAGCTTTCAAGGTTCTAGACTGCTGGAGAACATGACATTTTGTATGATGAGACTGAGTAGCAGAACTTCCTGAACCTTGTGAAAAACCACAGCCAAATCAACTGAGGAATTTTCAGGTTGTAGATTTATATTTCCATAAATAAAATCAATGCTTATGAAAAGCATGGAGGAGTTAGTCAACTCTAATAAATTTTTTACAGTGTTTTGAAACATTATGTCAAAATGGGTAATAGTGGAAAAAGAAGGGGAGGGAAGAAAAATCTTCTGAAAATGTTCACTTTTTCCAAAAACAGACTTTTACTGAAAACTGCAAAAATAAACAAGAGCACTGAAATTTTTTATGGAGTACAAAATGGCTTCCCTTATCAAATTAAGGAGTTCTTTCCTGTGTTTCTCCCAGGAGATGGGGAGGAAATGATTTTGGTATTCCTGAAATGGACATAAAAGAAAGGGACCAGTGATTGTAGGAGTACATGATGTTTTCCTTTTGAATTCTTAGCTAGTTCTGCCACCATTTTTCCTTAGGTCTCAAGGAGTATAGCTGCCAGTGTGATCACACATGATAGGTAGTACCACTCCAAGGTTTCACATCTGTGTTTTGGTAGCTTATGTACACACACTGGTGTTCTTCCAAAAGCACGTGTCATTTTTCAATGTATCTAGTAATGAAATAGATGAAAGCCATATATATATATGTATATATACACATCTGTATACATATATATGAACTGTGAACATTTTGACAAATCCATGCATATATCCATGGTGCAAATACCACAGGGGGTAGAACAGTCCACAAATATGCAGCATATCCATCTCTCTCTCTTCCCATATATGTGTGCATCTATACATATATGTACATATGTATATATATATACACACACACATTTACACATCTCTCTGTACCTAGGAACAAATATAGACATGTGTATACATACATGTATATATGTGTATGTGGGTGTGTATACTTTCTCGTCTCCATGGTCAAGCTTGTCCGGTGTCCAGTTTTGTTTTATTGTCCCTTCTGTTTAAGCTGTTGTAGTCACTAAGTATAATGTTCAGCTGATTCTGCTTTCTCTCAGGTCATATGTCTTCTAGAATTTCTCTGCCTTTCTGGACCTATCTAAGAACCATGAAAGAAGGGATTTCCTGTTCTAATATTTTTATACTTCAGATAAAAAGCTCAGAATAATATAATAAATCAAACACTGGGCCTGAAATTAGGAATATTTGGTTTAAAACCTCTCCTCTTGCTCTTAATAGCTGTGTGACAATAGGCAAATGCCTTACCTGATCTGAACTTCAGTTTTCTCATCTGTAAAATGGGGATTGAAGTACCTACCTCACAGGATTGCTATGAGGGCTCCAGTGAGATGGATATGTATGCAAAGAACTTTACAAACTTTAAAACCCCATTTATCTTTGTGAATTTGCCATCTCAATTAATCACTACCGAGGATGCAAGGATTCAACTGCCGGTCAGTCCACCTGCATCATGCCTCTGAACCATTGCTTGGAAGTATCTGAACCATTGCTTGGAAGTATACAGAGTGGGGGTGGGAATGAGTTGGAGGAGGGAGATGATGGGCCTATTTGCCCACCCAGCCTCTGTCCTGTTTGTAGTCCTGGCTCAGGATGAAGTGATTTCTTATTCATTGTGTCATCTGAAGCAGTGAACCATCTTCCTGATGCAAACAAAAGCAATCCAAGCAATCTTCTCACAGCAGGTAGGTTTCCCCTAGAGGTGAAATGCCCAGAACACTACTTTTCAGATTGATCTGTTGAAGAAGCACTGATTGCTTCCTAGAGGCAAAAACCATCAACAGTTTTAGCCAGGCTACAGCTCTTTTAGATTGCACCCAGGGGAATTGGGGTTTGGGCAAAGGAGTTCACTTTTAGACATATATTTTTAGTTGATTTGAAAAAAAGAATATATCACTCAAATGCAAGAAAATTACCATTCTGGATGTTGTTACCCAGAAGCCTTTAGTTTAACAGTTGAATAAGTGGCCCATCTCCCTATTATTCAGTGTTTTAAAAGGTGATCCACATCCATCTGTCAGGGTATGTGCTCAGTGAAACTCTGCCTGGAGGCAAAGAAATGGACTAGATGACCTCTGGAGGGTCCTTCTAGCCTTTAGAGCCTCTGCTAATCTGCTTTTAGCATGTTTTATAGTTGACAGTTATGACCACGGTGAAGTCAGTGCCCTCACAAAAATCCATTCTAGGTACTCGTTATTTTTTACAGAAATCATTACCTTAGAGCTAGGAAAGATCTTAGACGTCTGTTAGATCAATTCAATTCAAATAGACAAACAAACGTTTATTTATGCACTTCTCTATGGAGGGTACTGTGCTAGGTGCTAGAGATGCAAAGACAAAAAAAGAAAGAAAAAAATCCTTGTGTCAAAGAGATTTCATTTTGCTGAGGATGACACTGCACAAACAGTTTTGAAGAACACTGGAGGTCTCAGGATGGGGGGTGTAGAAAGAGGAATAGATATAGTGGCAGCAGAAAGTGGTGGTTAAGGTCAGAATGAATGGGATGTAAGAGTATACATGATGAAGGCATGGCTTCTTACTGGGACTGGTGGCTTTTTCTACTCATCCTTCTCTGTGAAGGGTTAACTGCTGTGAGTCAAAATGAGATGCCTCCATCAGTGATCAGAGAGCTAAAACTGGGAAACACTAACCCTCCTGAGTTGCAGTTTATACTGGATATTTAGTTCCTCACTCTAGACTAAGCTGAGACCTTGATTCTAGAGTTTCTGTATCTGCACCTAATGAACATCTATCTGGTGGGAATTGGATTATAACACTCCTTTTCCTGCTCAAGGTAGGAAGGACTCTAACTGGAACTGTGATTTTCCTGATGCACAGGTCCAACAATATCACCCCCCTCCTCTCAATAAACTCCAGTGGCTCCCAGGAACAAACACCAAGTCCTGTTTGGCATTCAAAGACCTTCATAACTTAGCTTTCTCCTACCTTTCCAGTCTTCTTACAACTTACTCCCCACCATGGTTTCTTTGTTCCAGTGACACTAGCCTCTTCGCTGTTCCTCAAACAAGACACTTCATCTCTTCACTCCAGGCATTTTCTCGGACTGTTTCTCATGTTTGGAATCCTCCTCATATCCACCTCCTAGCTTCCTTCAAGTCTCAACTAAAACCCCATCTTCTTGGAAAGCTTTTCCCAGTTCCTCTTAATTTTAGTGCCTTCTCTTTTTAAATTATTTCCTCTTTTCCCAGTCTATAACTTGTTTGTACATATCTGTTTTCTCTTTCTCCTCTTTTTCTTATGCTTTCTCTTTCTCCTTTGAACTCCTTGAAGGCAAGTACTGTTTTTGCTTTTTTCATCTACAATGACTAGTACATATTAGATGCTTAATAAATATTTTTTGACTTACTGACTCAATTTCTTAGAACTCCTGGGTGCAGACTGATCCTATGGCTAGAGGGACTCCCAGAATCTAGGAACATGGTGGGCTTCTTGACCACTGTATATGTTTATGGTTTATTATTATGCATTGTCTCATTATTAATTACTATTTGTTTACTTATTAATTCTATATGAGGAATAAAAGGAGTAGAAGTGAAGTATTTCAGCATATATATATATATATATATGTGTGTGTGCGTGTGTGTGAGTGTGTGTGTGTATGCTTTTATGGTGGAACAACACTATTATGCCAAAGGGATTTGGCTAGCATTCATTGAAGTATACTTTCTTCAAAAGAAAATGAGGTTAGCTAACAGATGGAGACCCAACTCTAAGTTCTAATTAGCAATCAGTCAGTTAATAATGTATTTAAGCACTTCTCAATGGAGGGCATTGTGCTAGGTGCTAGAGATGCAAAGACAAAAAAGGAAGAATAAAAACCCTTGCGTCAAAGAGATTTCATTTTGCTGAGGATGACACAGTAGGAACAGTTTTGAAGAACACTGGAGGTCTCAGGCTGGGGGTGTAGAAAGAGGAAGTTAATAAGTTATTAAATGCCTATTACATGCCAGGCACTGTACCAAATGCTGGGAACAAAAAAAAAGAAGCAAAAGATAGTTTCTGTCCTCAGGGAGCTCACAGTCAAGGAGACCATAAGCAAACAAATATGAACAAAGAAATTTATGCAGGATAAAAAAGAAAGCATTAATAGGTGGAAATTAAAAATTAACTAGAATGAAGAGAGGTTGGAAAAGGCTTTCTGGAGTAGATGAGATTTTAGCTGGGAAGCCAGGAGGTAATGATCTAGAGATACATAAGAATCCATATATTCCTAAACAACAAGTGGTCCTGCCTCCTAACAAACGGAACTGAGATATGGCCTGGACTAGGGGTGGGCAACCTGTGGCCTTGAGGCTACATGAGGCCCTCTGGGTCTCAAGTGGGACTCTTTGTCTGAATCCAAACTTCACAGAGTAAATGACCTTAATAAAAGGATTTGTTCTGTAAAACTTGGACTCAGTCAAAAGGCCACACCCAAGGACCTAGGAGGTCCTATGTGACCTTGAGGCTGCTGGTTCCCCACTCTCTAGTAAGCATAGAAAGTATGCCCCAGTGAGGTAGGCACAAACTCCAAAAGTGAGTGTGGGACTCCCCAGTGAATAGATGCCAAAGTCATCTAGTGGTCTAACACAGATAAATAAATGCAAAGTATATAAAAAAGCAATGTATATTATTTCAAGAGGGAAAGAGTATCAGAAAAGGTGTCTTGTAGGAAGTGGTAACTGAACTGTAACTGAAGGGTAGCTAGGAATTTTTTTTTAGACAAAAGTGAAGAAGGAGATCATTTCACATCCCCTTATGTTCAAGATGGAGAAACTGAGGTGCAAGAAAATGAACTGATTCAGAGATCTGGAACTAGAATCTCATTCTCAAGTTCTAGTCTCGTTCATTCATTTTAACTTATCTGGTTCAGCTAGCTCTAGTTTTCCCCTCTCAAATTCACAGCTTTGCAACAGAAATAATCCAACTCTTAGCAGTTCACTAGAGGGTTCTCTGTACCTTCTGGAATTTGGCCTCTGGGAATGTCCATTTAATGTCTCATATTCTCTAGGATTCTTCTCTACAACTATGGATGCCTGACAAAAGCTGGCTATGCTGATAATTGGAGTTTTGACTTCTTGGGGCTAGTTTTAATACTATTTGAAAAATATGGTAATCCCTTGAGGATATTCTGACATCCATTTTCTCCTGGATAGAAAATGTTCATGTTTGCAGCTATAGGTTGGTAACTTTTTATTCTTATCATGAGTTTCCCTAAGTTGTTAGAAGCTTGCACATTGAAGGGTCTTATGACATTTCAGTTTTATTTATTTTCTTCCAGTGTACATCTCTGCTGCTCTGTAGAGACTTCACTGGAAATTTTTTTCTGTCTCTCATATTTTAAGAGAAGAGGAAAACATTAATAGGACAGAATGGATAGCCCCTGGTAAATACTTAGAGGATCTGTGATCTCATCAAGGTGATCATTCCCTCCTCAACACAGATCACCCTGTCCACGAGTGCCTGGTCTGCATAACTCTTGTCCACATCTAACTCTAGAGTTTACCCAGCACACCAGGGGCCTGCTATGATGTTGTGAAGCTACCAATGAGGCCAGCAAACTAGTCATCAGTTCTCTCTTACTCTTACTATGTGAACAGCTCATCTTTTTCACTCATATATTTCTTTGCTGACATTTTCCCTTCCAGTTCTCCTTTATTATGTTATGATATAGCCTGCTTACACCCACCACGTGCTTCTCCATTGACTTGTGGGGTCATACTCATTTTCAGTTCTCTTAGATTGTAGTGTTCCATGTATTGTCATACCATGCAAAATGGTATGAATTGGTAGAATATTGGTGTTAAAAAAATGGGCCTTTTGTTTCAAAGAGAATTTTGGGATCATTGAAAGTACTTTTCAGTTTTTCAAAGTCCATCTACTCCATTCTCTTCCTATTCGATCCTGTGTTTGACTCATACATTGGCAGTATCTATCCATCCATCCGTCTCTCTCTCTCTCTCTCTGTCTGTCTGTGATATCTATCTATCTATCTATCTATCTATCTATCTATCTATCTATCTATCTATCTATCTATCTATCTATCTATCCATCTATGATGACTAGGCTTATATGTGGCACAGATAGTTATATGATCTGAAATCTGACTCATCTTTCTTCAAGGGAAGAAAGTGAGGCTGATGACCTTGCCCAGCACTCCCTCACTCAAATCAAAGTCAACTGAAAGTCATGTCATCATTACTCTGATGTCATTGTCCTCTTCCAGAATGAAGGACAAACCCAAGGGAGTAAGAAGAGGGCTGGAACTGATCTTGTTCCTTCCCTCACCCCTCTCTGGAGGGACTTAGACTAGAATATTGAACTAGAATTATGTCTATTCACCAGATTTCAAGTTCTATGGATACAACTCTTGGGAGGAGGGGGCCAGGATTAACACTACTTTTCTTGATCCTCTTAAGAGACAGGGAATACTTAATTTATTGTCATCAGATTAGCTTCCTCTCACCAAACATAACTAGTAACCTTCTTTATCAAGTTGTTGCTATCATTCAGTTGTGTCCAACTCTTTGTGACCCCATTTGGGGTTTTCTTGGCAATGACTCTGGAGTTGTTTTCCATTTCCTTCTCCAGCTCATTTTACGGATGAGGAAACTGAGGTCAACTAAGTGATTTAGCCAGGTTCACTGGGCTAATAAGTGACAGGCCAGATGCGAACTCAGAAGATGAATTGACTTCAGGCCTGGTGCTCCATTCACTGTGCCACAAAATAAACAATAAATGAAATAAGGAAGTTATACAGGTTAGAATAGACCATTAAGTGTAAAGGACCTCTTCAGCAACAAGCAATATAAAATCTTATTCAGCCAAGGAGAGTGAACCAATGGGAGTTTTTACTTAGCGAATTTCTAGGATTGTAAGTGTTGCAAGTCAAGGCCCACATTGGGCTGCCCAGCTCCTCTTACATGTCTTTGGTTCTGACAGTTCTGTGGTCATTCAGAAGTTTGCACTGGCTTCTTGTGACCACGTCTCTTAAATTCCTTCAACTGTTTCTGAAGAAGTACCTTCTCCCTTATGCACATTGTAGCTGACTCTGAGCTAATCAGGAGTCCTGTCTCCTTTACATATACATCTCATGATAAGGTCATAGGGTGGTTCTTCAGGATATCACCAAGCCAGAGTGAGTGGAGGTATCGTTTCTATATATTCAATCTAATAGAAAGGTCTGTAGGTTTTCCATCCTTATTCACATGGGTTTTTTTTCTGTGTGGATGACTAGGCTGAACTTTTTTAAGTGAATATGAAATTCACTTGGGGAGTACTATAATTAGTGCCTATAGTAAAACGCTAGGATACGCCAAATAGAAGGTACTTGCAGCAGATTCTCAGGGTAGAACTACATATAAACTGTTCCAAAATGAGGCTCAAATTTTCGTTGTAAAATCCCTCCCAAAGGAAAAGACTCCACAACTTCCCTCTGTCATCCATTCCAATACTGAATCATAACCTTCTAGCCTTCTGTTACTTCCCTCCACATCCTTAATGCTACAGTCCAGCTGGATATTACACTGTCCCCAAATGAACACAAAGAAAGCTTTTGTCCACACTGTTCCTTAAAAACCTTAAATATTTTCCTTTTGTTTTAACCTGTTGAATTTCTTTTTTTAAATGTTTATTTATTTTTAGTTTTCAATATTCATTTTCACAAAATTTTGAGCTCCAAATTTTCTTCCCATCTCTTCTCTCCCCCACCCCAAAATTCTGTTCATTCTGATTACCCCTTCCCCCAATATGCCCTCCCTTCTATCACACCCCTCCCTTCCTTTATCCCCATCTTCTCTCTTGTTTTGTAGGGCAAGACAACTTTCGATACCCCATTGCCTGTATTTCTTATTTACCAGTTGCATGCAAAAGCGATTCTCAACATTTGTTCCTAAATCTTTGAGTTCCAACTTCTCTTCCTTTCTCCCTCCCCACCCATCCCCACTGAGAAGGCAAGCAGTTCAATATAGGCTATATATGTGTAGTTATGCAAATGACTTCCATAATAGTCATGTTGTGTAAGACTAATTATATTTCCCTCCATCCTATCCTGCCCCCCATTGCTTCTGTTCTCTCTTTGGATCCTGTCCCTCCGCAAGAGTGTTGACTTCAAATTGCTCCCTCCTCCCACTGCCCTCCCTTCCATCACCCCCCCTTCACCCTGCTTATCCCCTTCTCCCCCACTTTCCTGTATTGTAAGATAGGTTTTCATACCAAAATGAGTGTGCATTTTATTCCTTCCTTTAGTGGAATGTGATGAGAGTAAGCTTCATGTTTTTCTCTCACCTCCCCTCTTTTTCCCTCCATTGAAAAGTCTTTTGCTTGCCTCTTTTATGAGAGATAATTTACCCCATTACCTTTCTCCCTTTCTCCTCCCAATATATTTTTCTCTCACCTCTTAATTTCATTTTTTAAAGATATGATCCCATCTTATTCAATTCACTCTGTGCTGTGTGTGTGTGTGTGTGTGTGTGTGTGTGTGTGTAATCCCATCAACTACCCAGATATTGAAAAGTTTCAAGAGTTACAAATATTATCTTTCCATGCAGGAATGTAAACAGTTCAACTTTAGTAAGTCCCTTAGGATTTCTCTTTCCTATTTACCTTTTCATGTTTCTTTTGGTTCTTATGTTTGAAAGTCAAGTTTTCTATTCAGCTCTGGTCTTTTCATCAAGAATGCTTGAAAGTCCTCTATTTCATTGAATGACCATTTTTTTCCCCTGAAGCATTATACTCACTTTTGCTGGGTAGGTGATTCTTGGTTTTAATCTTAGTTCCTTTGACTTCTGGAATATCATATTCCAAGCCCTTTGATCCCTTAATGTAGAAGCTGCTAGAACTTGGGCTATCCTGATCATATTTCTACAATACTTGAATTGTTTCTTTTTAGGTGCTTGCAATATTTTCTCCTTCTGGAATTTGGCTACAATATTCCTTTCTCTTTTTGGATCTCCTTTAGGAGGTGATCAGCAGATTCTTTTAATGTTTATTTTATCCTCTGGTTCTAGAACATCGGGGCAGTTTTCCTTGATAATTTCATGAAAGATGATATCTAGGCTCTGTTTTTGATCATGGCTTTCAGGTAGTCTCATAATTTTTAAATTGTCTCTCCTGGAACTATTTTTCAGAACAGTTGTTTTTCCAATGAGATATATCACATTATCTTCTATTTTTTCATTCTTTTGGCTTTGTTGTGTAATTTTTTGGTTTCTCATAAATTTATTAGCTTTCATCTGCTCCATTCTAATTTTTAAAGAACTCTTTTCTTCAGTGAGCTTTCAAACTTTCTTTTTCATTTGGCTAATTCTGCTTTTGAAAGCATTCTTCTCCTCATTGGTTTTTTGGACCTCTTTTGCCAATTGAGTTAGCCTATTTTTCAAGGTGTTATTTTCTTCAGCATTTTTTTCGGTCTCCTTTAGCAGGGTGTTGACTCGTTTTTCATGATTTTCTTGCATTGCTCTTATTTCTCTTCTCAGTTTTTCCTCCACCTCTCTTACTTGATTTTCAAAATCTTTTTTGAGCTTTTCCATGGCCTGAGCCCATTGCATATTTATTTTTGAAGTTTTGGATGTAAAAGCTTTGACTTTTAGGTCTTCCCCTGATGGTAAGCATTGTTCTTCCTCATCCAAAAGAAAGGAAAAAAATATCTGTTCACCAATAAAGTAACCTTCTATAGTCTTATTTTTTCCCCTTTTTTGGGCATTTCCCCAGCCAGTTACTTGATTTTTGAGTCCTTTGTCAAGAGGGGCATATGGGGACCTGTAAGTTCTCAGTTTCTCCAAGGTGGCACAATCAAGGAAGAGGAGTTTACTCCTCTCCTGGCCTGCGCTTTGGTCTAGGAGCTACCAAAGTTTTCTGCCCAGGATCCGCAAGTAGAATTCCCTTTCTAGAGCCTCCACCAGCTCTACCATGCCAGCCAGCACTCTTCCTCACACCAAAGCTGCCACTCAGGGCTGAGACCCAGTTCAGTGGCTCAATTCCCTCGGGGCTTTAGGATGAGGGTTCCAAAAATGAATGCTGCTGCTAGACTAGGGTAGGACCCTGCTCCCTTCTCACCCAGGTGAAAAAGTTTTCTCACTGACTTTTGAAGCTTTCTTTGGCGTTTGTGGGTTGAGGGATTTGAGAACTGTAGCCACTGCCAGGGATTCTTCCCCCAAGGCCTATTCTGCTTCTGTTCCTGCAGGTACAATGCAGTCAAGACTGAGCTGGTCTCTAGGGTCTGTGCTCTGATCCACAGCCTGTGCAACAGACCTTTTCTGTCAGCCTTCCAGGCTACCTTGGGCTAGGAATTTCTTTCATTCTTTCGTTTTGTGGCTTCTGCTGCTCTAAAATTTGTTTGTTTTATTTTTAAAATTTATTTTCAGTGTTCTACAATCACTACCATATAACTTTGATTTTTTTCTGCTCCCTCCCCCCTACTTTCCCCCTCCCTCCCCAAGATGACATACAGTTTTATATAGGTTCTACACATACATTCCTATTAAATACATTTTCACCATAGTCATGTTGTATATAAGAATTAAAATGAATGGGAGAAGTCATATAACAAACTAAAACGTAACACAAAAGAAAATGATCTGCTATATTCTGCAAGTGAATTCCATAGTTCTTTCTCTGGATGTGGAAGGCATTTTGCCTTAAAAGACCATTGGGAATTTTTTAAATCCTTGCATTGCAGTGAAGTTCCAAGTCTACCAGAAAAAATTCTTGCATACTGTGGTTGTTGCTATGCACAAACTTCTCCTGGTTCTGCTCCTTTTGCTCAGCATTAGATCATATAAGTCTTTCCAGACCTCTCTAAAGTCTTCCTGTTCATCATTTCTTATAGTGCAATAGTACTTACTCCATTACATTCATATACCATAATTTGTTCAGCCATTCCCCAATTGATGGGCATCCCCTTGATTTCCAGTTTTTGGCCATCACAAAGAATGCCGCTATAAATATTTTTGTACATATGGGACCCTTTCCCATTTTTATGATCTCTTGGGGATACAGTCCTAGAACAGTATTGCTAGGTCAAAGGGTATGCACATTTTTGTAGCCCTTTGGGCATAGTTTCAACTCACTCTCCAGAATGATTGGATCAGCTCACAGCTCCACTAACAATGAATTAGCGTTCCAACTCTCACACATCTTCTCCAACATTTATCATCTTGCTGTTCTGTCATGTTAGCCAATCTGATAGGTGTGTTGTGGTACCTCAGAGTTGTTTTGATTTGCATCTCTCTAATCAATAATGATTTAGAGCATTTTTTCATAGGATAATAGATATCTTTAATTTCTTCCTCTGAGAACTGCCTGTTCATTTCCTTTGACCATTTATCAATTGGGGAATGACTTGTATTCTTGTACATTTGACTCAGTTCTCTATATATTTTGGAAATGAGGCCTTTATAACAGACACTAGTTGCAAAAATTCTTTCCCAGTTTTCTGCATCCCTCCAAATCTTGGTTGCATTGGGTTTGGTTGTGCAAAAACTTTTCAGTTTAATGTATTGAAAATTGTCCATTTTGTACTTCATAATTCTTTCTATCTCTTCTTTAGTCAAAAACTCTTCTCCATAAATCTGATAAATATACTATTCTTTGCTCCACTAATTTGTTTATAGTATCAATCTTTATACCTAGATCATGTACCCATTTGGACTTTATTCTTGTGTACAATGTCATGAATTGGTCTATGCCTAGTTTCTGCCACACTGTTATCCAGTTTTCCCAGAAATTTTTCTTGAACAATGAGTTCTTGTCCCAGAATCTGGGGTCCTTGGGTTTATCAAACAGCAGATTGATATATTCATTTCCTACTGTGTCTTGAGTACCTAGCCTATTCCACTTGTTCTAGAATTTGTTCAGAGTCATTTTTTACAGGTATTTTATGGGTGGTGGAGGAAGAGCTAGAGTATGTGCTTCTTTCTACTCTGCCATCTTAGTACCACCCTCTAACCTATTGAATTTCTATGCCTCTTTTAAAGTCCACCTCAAAAAGGTAATTCCTATAAGAAGACTTTCCTATTCTTCCAGTAAATAATTACGTGTTTTCTCCCTGCACTCATTTCAGACTTCAAATAGACTTTATTTGCTTTTGTATCAGATGAACGGACTTCAGATACGCTGTCATTATGTGTGATTTTTTTATATCTTTGTATTATAGTTATTTGTTAATGTGACATTTTCTTCTAGTTGGCTGAAACAAAAAGGCTGAAGAAATATTAGATCTAAATTTTGTATCTCTTCCAAGAACCTGTCACATGATCTGCACATAGCCACACTTAGGGGAGCTTTGACTAAATCCCATACGCTTATCAATCTTTTGACACTGCTCTGTCCCCTATTACTCTGCTGTCGAGATGGAGTCCCTGGGTCTTCTCTATTAGCTGCCCACTAACTACAAACCTCAGGGGGCTTTTCATAACTTAGGATATCAAATCTCCCCAGTTCAGGTCTGTTATCATGTCTGCTCCATCTAATACACTCTCCATTTTTCTTGATGTCAGTTTCAGGCTTTTAATTTTAAAATTTAGTAGTCTAAATTTTGATCATGGCAAAAACCATGTCTCCTATTTATCACACTGTTATTTTGAAATTTACATCTTCTGCAATGTTCTTCACATAACACAAATAAGAAGTTTTGGCTGGGTATGTCTATAATTGATAGCAAATTCTTCTAATTCATCTACCTCCCAGGGTTCCAAGGAGGTATTTATAAAGCACTTAGCCCAGGGACTGGGACCTAGTTGGCACTTAATAAATGCTTATTCCCCTCCCTCTCTAATGAACTTTAAACACCTCCCAGTCAGAGATTGTATTATGTTTATCTCTGCATTTCTCTAACTGCACAGCTAGTACTTTCAAATTGAAGGACTTTAATAATGGATGTTGGATAAATAATAATAGTGATTATCCTTTGCAAAATAATCCTTCATTGCTTTTAATTTTAGACTCATGGAATGTTGGAACTGAAAGGTATGTTGGAGATAATCATCCAATCGACCCCCTTTATTTCATGGTTGAGGAGACTGAGATTTAAAGAAGACAAATGACTTGAACCCAGTCACAAGATAAGGAAATTACAGAGCTAGGGTCTGAACCCTAGACTTTTGATTTCAATTTCCAATGTGCCAAGCTTCCTTTAACTCTGCATTGTTCTGCTTCTCTCAGCATCCTTCAGTCTTTCCTTCTCTAGGAGGCATCATCTCAGTTTCTTTCTCCACAGGTTGAATTTTCTAGCTTTTTCATCATTCTGACCCTATCCTGAACCATTTGCAAATTCTCTGTAGAATCTAGAACCAGGCATAAGGTCTTTTTAAAAAAATAATATTGCTCTTCCCCCCATTACACATAAAACAATTTTTAACATTTTTTAAAGTTTTGAGTTTTAGATTCTATTCCTCCCTTCCTTCCCTCCTCACTCCCTGAGACAGTAAACAATCTGACACAGGTTGTACATGTGCAATCATGTAAAACATTAGTCATTTTGTGCAAAAAAAACTCAGAAGGAAAGAAAGAAAGAAAGGGAGAGAAAAAGAAAGTAGAAAATAGTATGCTTCAGTCTGTATTCAGACAACATTAATTCTTTCTTTGGAGGCACATCACATTTTTCATCATGAGTTCTGTATAGATGAGAATAGCCAAGTCATTCATAGTTCTTCATTGTACAATATTAATCTTACTGTGTACATTATTCTCCTGGTTTTCCTCACTTCACTTTGCATCAATTCATATAAGTCTTCTCCAAGTTTTTCTGAAATCATTCTGATTGTCATTTCTTACAGCACAAGACAGAAGGTCTTATATCTGGTGACAAGTTAAATGAGAGTCTAAGTCTGGGATTTATCGTGCCTGTTATATTCCTTTTTAATTGATCCATGATTGTTTTTGTCATTTTGTCATTACAATAATGCTAGGGAAGCAAGAGGCTGGGGGAGGGGTGGGGAAGGAGAGAGAGAGAGACAGAGAGGGAGAGAGAGAGAGCGAGAGAAAGAAAGGGATTTTTGTGGGCATTTAGGGAGTGGTTGCTCTTTCGATTTGACTGGGATTACTTCCAACTCCAGGTCCCATCAACAACACTGCGAAAAATGACACTGGAAGAAGATGACTAGACAGAGAATGAGAAGTTCTTGAAGGTACTGAATGATAGTTGTTACAGGAACAGCCAGATGGTGGGAGGTGAGGTTAGTGAGCTGAGGTAGAGACTCAACTGCACCTTTAACCTTAGCCCGGAGGTAGAGAGAGGACCCTACAATAAGGGTTTTGGGTATATATCTATATATCTGTATAAATAGATATAGACAGATAAAAATACATATGTAAATACATACATATGTGTATATATATGTATACACACACACATATATATATACATATATACATACAGAGAGGGAGAGAGAGAGAGAGAGAGAGAGAGAGAGAGAGAGAGAGAGAGAGAGAGAGAAAGAAAGGCATAGAAGATTGTTGTTGTTCAGTCATATCTGACTCTTTGTGATCCCATTTGGGGTTTTATTGGCTAAGATAATGGAGTGCTTTTGCCATTTTCTTCTCCAGATCATTTTATAGATGAGGAGAGTGAGGCAAAAAGCCTTAAGTGACTTGCCCAGGGTCACACAGCCAGGAAGTATCTGAGGCTAGATTTGAACTCAGGAAGATGGGGTCCCAGTTGTCCATTTAGGTGGGGGAAACTAAGATTTCAGTATCTGCTTTGAAGTGGTCTTGCTGCTTTAAAATGTTAAAATTATAATTTGTTCATTTATATTCTTCTTGAATACATGAGACTACTTCCAACACCCAGATGCTATGAGTCTATGATACTTTGAACCTATATGTGAATGAATAGTCTTTTGGAGATGATGGCCTCTAACATCTTTTCTAATTTTAAATCTGTGATCCTAGAGAATCAACTAAAATTGGAAAGGGATTGAGGTCCTGTTGGAATGGGAGCTAGAGCCATTTAATAAGCTATGAATTGTTGCTGACAACTTTCATATCCTATACAGGAACATGGGAAGGGCAACTAGGGACTGAAGCATGAGCATGCTCAGTTGTTAGTGAGCAAATTGTTCATTTGGGACCTAGAATCGGCTCTCATATGCACAGCAGAAGTGAGTTGGAGTAGCTCAAGTTTGGAGCACATCCTTGTGACTTACACAGGTATTGTACTCCAAGTAGGTATTCTGGCCATGCTCTCTATGAGGCACATAAAGTACTGGTTGTCTCTATCTGGGGGCATATAATAATAAGCATTTATATTGCACTTCAAGGCTTGCAACATACTTTATGATATTATCTTCTTGTAATCTCAAACTGTGGGGGGTAAATTTCATTGTCCCAATGGGACAGATGGGGGAACTGAGGCAGACAGAAGTCAAGTGACTTACACAGCTAGTAAATATCTGAAGCTGGATTTGACATCAGGTCTTCCGGACTCTCGGGCCAATGCTCTATCTGCTATACCCCTCAGCTGTGCCCTTTACATAATTTTTGGATATGGATTTGTTTGACTTTTTCTTGGGACTAGACTATTTACTTGAACTAGCATAGACTAAGTTAAAAATTTGTCCAGGATTGGTTGAATTTCCTTCTTTGTTTTCTGAATATATCTCTCCTTCTCCACTGTACAGTGAACCATCCTTATTGAATAATAAATAAAAAGAGAAAAAAAGCAGCAAAATAAAAATTAGTTAAATTTTTTTGAAAAATTGAAAATTAAATTTCTGGGAATTTTTTATAGTAAGAATCTCTGATAAAGGCATCACTTCTCAAATATATAGAGAACTGAGTCAAATTTATAAGAATATAAGTCATTGCCAAATTGATAAATGGTCCAAAGATATAAACAGGTAGTTTTTCAGGCCAAGAAGTCAAAGCTATTTAAAGACATGAAAAAATGCTCTAAATCACTATTGATTAGAGAAATGCAAGTTAATACAACTCTGAGGTACCACTTCACACTTATCAGATTGGCTAATATGACAGAAAAGGAAAATGACAAATGTTGGAGGAGATAGGCTATCCAGCTATCCAGAATTAGGAATATGAAGTAGTGTGCCCAAAGATACCCTTGTTTGATTTCCAGGGACTATAAATAGTTCACTATGAGAATAGTGCATGAAAATGAACAAGAGAGATCCCTGACCGATTTGATGAGTTTGTCTAGAGGAAATTCCGGTAGAAATTTAAATTTAAGGTATGTTTTTCAAACTGGTTCCCCCTCTGTCTTCTCTTTTTCTGATGCTGATACTGTCATTTTCCCAGTTGCCCAGACTGTAACACTTGGCATCATGTGATTCCTTTCCTTTCTTCATCTCTTACTCTGATCAGTCACCATATTCTGTTGATTCTTCCTTTTTAATGTCTTTGGAAACTTTTCCTTCTTTGTCATTCTCATTGCTAATACTCTGGGTCAAGACCTTATCATTTCACACCTAGGCACCTAACTAACATTAGAAATGCCTTGGCTAAAATACCATGCTTGCTCCTACATATGTCCTTTCTAGTCATCTGGCTATTTGCTCCTAGTCAGCTCATTCAAGATGGGTTTTTGCCAAGATGAGAGGAGCTAAGGTTGAATCAGCCGGTGCCCATTCTGACCTTGTTTCCTTAGCTCTTGTGAACTTTTTGGCTATTGACTGACTATTTGACCAAGCATCCAGCTCTGTGTTTTCAACTCCTATAGCACTCCTGGTTGCATGGATTTTGGATCTCCCATATTATTCTGCCCTCAGGTCACATTGTACTCTTGATTGATATTTTTTAGCTACAGCCTCTCACTCATGGATATTCAAATGCTCCTGCTTCAAAAATAACCTGATTTTAATATTATCTTCCCACCCAAGTCTTCTTTGCTCATTCCCTCTCATGACTTGGGACTGACTACCTAACTTTAGTGACTTGCCCATGGTCACAAAGTTAGTTGTTGAATTATTTCAGTTGTATCTGAGTCTTTGTGACCCCATTCGGGGTTTTCTTGGCAAAGACAGTGGAGTGGTTTGCCATTTCCTCTTCCAACTCATTTTACAGATGAGGAAACTGAAGTAAATTGGGTTAAGTGACTTGCCCAGTGTCACATAGCTAGAAAGTGTTTGAGGCTGGATTTGAACTCAGGAAAATGAGTTTTCCTGATTTCAAACCCAATGCTCTATCCACTGTGCCTACAAAGTTAGTAGGTGTCATTGTTCCAACTTAACCCTGGTTCTTCCTGACACCAATGCTGGCCCTCCATTCATTGCTCAAAGTTGCTTCTCATGCATCATTATGTATCATGCAAATTAAAGGAGCAGTTGCTGATAACATTGCTGTCTATTACAGACAAGTCAAGAGCTCTCATCAATAAGGTCAGCAGAACACAAGAAAGGCATGCTTCATCACATCTACCCGACAGTTCAGACACTCCAACCCCTCCACAGGCTATGGAGGCTTCTACCAATATTCTGTTCACAGATTCAAGTATACAATGTCAAATCTGCAAGAAAAATGTGACTTTGAGAATGTATGTCCTTTAAAAACCATTGGAATAAAGTCCAGAGCTGCCATAGTGGTTCAAATCATCTTGCATTAAGTAGTCTTGATTATTCCTATAAGCACAATATATCATATTCAGAAGATTCATCGTAGGATGCCTCAGGCATTCTACTATGGTTATATCTATAACCCGGGATATGTAGCAATATTCATCAGTGGCCATGCCTGGAAAAATAGAGATGGACAGTAGTTGTAGTATATCAATCATCACCAAAGAGATCTTTCACAGTTTATTCTCAAAAGGCCCAATGCCCAAGTTAGTGTGGCCACCGTGCATGCGTGGTTATGATAAATAACCAGTGATGCTACTGGGAGCTTTGTTATGACTATGACTGTGACACTAAGAAACTTCCTCTCCTCAGTGCAAAAATAGCAAGAGGGAAAGTCTCTTAAGAAGAGAAGTTGTGTACTCAATAAATAAGCTTTTATTAAACATCTACTTCATTCAAGTCACTGTGTTAGGTACTGGAGATAAAAAATACAAAGATGTGAGACAATCCCTGCCCTCAAGGGGTTTCCGTACTACTAGTAGTTTACAACAACATGTTCACAGATAAATAAATACAGATCATATAAAAAACATATTACAATGGAGTGAGAAGAGACACTAACAATGAGGGGAATCAGGAAAGGTCTCTTGAAGGAGGTAACACTTGAATGTTGTGTTGATGATGATGGTGAAGTGGAAGAATGTGCCAGGCATGGGATATATCCTGTGCAAAGGTATGGAGATTGGAGATGGAATGTTGTGTGAGGGGAGTAGCAGGTACCCCATAGCATGACTTTGAGTATAACTTTCATAGAGGAGAATAAAGGATATTGAGCCTAGAAAGATAGGCTGGAGACAGAATGTGAAGGGAATGACGGCTGGATGTAGCTTCAAGTCTGGGTTCATATCAGTAACTCAGTTATGTGTGCCTAGTAATGCTACCGCGATGGTGCAGCTTAATGGTAAAGTTTAATGGCAAAGAGACCAAGAGAAGTGTTTTGTTGTTGTTGTTGAAGGGGGAAAGGCAGGGTAATTGGGGTTCCGTGGCTTGACCAAGGTCACACAACTAGTAAGTGTTAAGTGTCTGAAGCTGGATTTAAACTCAGGTCCTCCTGACTCCAGTGGCAGTGCTCTATTCACTGCACCACCTAGCTGCCTCAAGAGAGTTGTTAAGGCACATGGCTGCCACCCATATTCATTGCCTCTAGTCACTCACTCCCTTGCTGTTCTTTGAAAAACCTGATCAATCATCTAAACTATCCAACAGCTAATCACTGATGATGTTACTGAGCTAAGGACCTCCAGTTCAGGATTTTTGCTTTCCCTGGAATTTACATATGACTCATGGAAATTCTGCTTTTTAGGATTCCATGTGTATGAGTCATGGGAACCCCAGGGACCTTGCTCCTAGCGTGTAGACCCAAATGGGAATATTTTATGGAAATAATGCTAATTCTAAAAGTAATAATTAAAAATAATATCAGCTAATATTTATATAGCACTTTGAGGTTTGTGAAATGTTTTATATTGTCTCATTTGATCCTCACAGCAATGCTAGGTGATGGATGCTATTTTTATTCCCACTTTACAGATGAGGAAATTGAGACAGGGGGAGGTTAAGGTCACACAGCTAAGAAATGTCTAGGACAGGGGGTGAAATTAGGTCTTTTGGACATCAAATCCAACTTTCTACCCAATGTGCCACTGAGCTGCCTCATGCAAGGACAGTATTTCCAGCACAAAAGTGACCACGACTTGGTCAATCAAGATCATCCATCTTGAATTTCAGCTGAGTTTCTCTTTCCTAGTTGACTGGCTTGGCATATGGAGATAGTCATTGCCCTAGCTGGGCTTCTATAGTCCTTATGCCTACTGACACTTTCCTTCCTTTCAAAGGTGGAATATTTGTGTTGTTTTCCTTCTGGCTCACATTCACTCCCACTGGGTGTCCTTCATGGCAGGGGATGCTTTCTCCATTCTTCCCACAGTTCAGTTGATCATGTTTTGCCACCATTCGAAGAGAGGGAAAATCTTACCTGAACAACTGTGGTCCTGCTTTCCCTTTATTAATTATCTCCATGGCTGTATCAGGAAGCATAACAGCTATACATTGCTCTAGGCTATCCCATCAGGGCTGTTGATCTTCACTTCATCATGACCAAAGTACTTGTAATCCATGACGCACTTAAGTCAAAACCAAAGCAGGAGCTTGAAGTCTTCCTGGGGGCTTCTCATTTTATCCCATCTTTTTCTTCCCCCAAAGGCAGCCACCACTGTACTATTTCTTTGATGCCAAAAAACTATGTTTCATGCTGCTGGGCTCAGTTTCACTAGCATGAGGGTATTTTCTAAGATGTGAAGCAGGTGTTGGTGTCTGAAACTCTGCTAGTAATTTATGGGGGACAAAACCCACTATTTCTTATAATGAATGCTTTGCTAAATGGCTCTGGAGTTGTGCTTAGCCATAGCAAGCTATAAAAGATGGCACTGATGCACTAATTTCTTACTACTTAAGAACAATTCCACCTACAGAATGGAACTTTGCACAAATTGACAGAAGAATTCTTCCTGTAATCCTGGAAGTAAAGAAGTTTCATAACAACCTCTACAACTATACTCTCACCGCTTATATAGCTTGCCAATCTCTAGTGGAAATGCTATCTAATGATACACTGAGACCCTTCATCATGTCACCATGAGTGCACTGATGGAGTCTTTTGCTCAGAGTTCATGACTCAATACCTGTCTTACTAGCCTGAAAAAATAATATCAAATGCTCATGCCCTGAGCCACTGTAGATTCCAGATAATGTGGTATTATTTGCCATTAGAAATTTTGATGTGAGAAAATTTCCCTGACCCAAATGTATAATTAATGTGTGAGTCACAGGCCACCTAACTCATGTCTTGACCTGGGTGTGGAGGGGTTGGCCAACAGAAAAAAAACAGCCTTGAAAATTCAAGTTTGTCAAAGGCATTTTGCACGATTTATCTGTCAATAAAAGATGCCTCTTAGGAGAAAATTCTGTTGTTATACCGAAAAATGATCATCACTTTATTATAGTTAATACTAAACACAGTACATGTGAAAAATCTTTGCATGAAAGCATTGGCTGGTAGCTGTGTTTGGCAGACTTAAATTGACTTAAGTCTTGCTAAGACTGAAAAGAATTAGAGTCTTGCAATCTCAAGGGACCTAAGAAGTCATCTAGTCCAACTCCTGTGTCCAAATGGTATAATATATTAGGCTCCTTAAAGTCATTTGCTAAGCAATTGTTCTTTCTTTGTGGGAAATGAATTTGGTTAATAATCTAAATTGGTCTTATAGGGCCATTTCAGTAAAAAAAAAATTATGATCATGGGAGAGTACTCAAAATAGTTCAAAGTATTCCTAATTTCATCAACATAGCTCATTAGATATATTTCTCATTGCAGCACCTAGCACAGTGCCTTGCACATAGTAGGCACTTAATAAATGGTTATTGTCTAATTTCTGACAACAGGTCTGCATTTACCTAGGCTGAGTTTAAGAGATTTGTAGATAAGGACCCCATTTGATTTGTCACCATTATGTCACATCATCTTGATGAAGATCAGACTGAAAGTATGGTTTTGATTATGAAGATTCCCTGAAACTGATCATTGCAGGAAATTGGTCCTTACATGTAACCTTTTTTTTTTTTTTTTAAATCATTCAGCAAGACACTCCATTTCAATTGCAGGAGTCTGTTCTGTTGACTTACTAATGGTAGACCATCTCAGACATTTTCTCAAACATTTCCATCTAACCATAGCTGAGGATTTATAGGGCAAAGAAAATATTCTGTAGGCTATTTTTAAATCTATACTTTGCTTATTTTTTTTCTCAAAAATTAATTTTTGCTGAATAACTATGGAAATAGTTGAAAGCACATTAAAAAAATCATTATTATCGCACTTTTGGTTCCATATAAGGATTTCTAGAGTACAGATAGGTTTGTGTGGCATGACTATATTGATCAGTATTAAAAGTATTCCTCCTGGGAAGACTTGACAACACTTGGACCATTAAAAGAATTTCATCTAGATAAGTGCCATTGATTTTTTTAAAGCTCTACCTGCATAAGATTGTCTAGAACCACAAAATAAAGAAAGCAGTAAATCTTCTCTGCCTGCTTCAGCTGTTGAAGTGGGTCATCTGTCATTTCTACAGCCACGAGCATTGGCACAAGGTCCTGTGGACTTTGGGAAAGGTCATCCTTTGTTGATTACCTAAGAGGAATTGAGGTGGAGTAGAAAAACCAAGGAGTGCTTGGGCTTTAATTAGTAAGTACAGAAAGTGACTATGTAAGAGACTTGTAGTTAGAGAATAAATTGAGGTTTAAAACGGGAATAAACAGAAACAGGCATCAACCAGCAGCCCCATTATTGGCAAGTACAGTTCACTGTTGCCCCCTTGACCAGGAGCTATGTATCACCCCTGACCCCAGACTTAAGATTACTGAAGGTAAGAAGACCCTCAGCAAAACCAGAAGGAATCATATATGAGCCAATGGTAGCACTAGCTTCAAATGCTGAATTATTCAAAGGGTTCCCCCATGGGTAGTTGCTTCTTTCAAGAGCTAGGTAGAAAAATGCTGAAGCCACTATTTTTGTTTATGTTTTCACACACTAGGGATGGAGCCATGATGGTGGAGAAAAAGCAGCCTCTTGCCTGAACTCTTATAAACTCTAAACACCTATAATAATGCCATAAAACAATTCCTGGAGCAGCAGAATCACAAAAGAATGGTATGAAATAATTTTCCAACCAAAGACAATTTAGAAGGTCTGTCATACCTGGGTGAGAGTGGAGCACAGACCCAGCTCCAGAAAACAAGGAGCAGGCCTTGGGAGCCACTGAATCATCAGTGGCAGCAACTGCTTCCAGAGCTCTCAGCCCACAGAGGGCAAGGGGATCAAGTGTCTGGCCAGATTATAGGGGTCTTTTTGCTAGCACTGAGGCAAGGCTTGTTCCTTTGTCCATATTCAGATCAGAATCACAATCCTAGGTGGCAGTATCATGGTGAGGAGGATCATTAGCACACAAGAGTTTGTGGCTGTAGTAAAGCGTGGACCATTGTCACAGTTCCAGGGTCACTCACAGATCAGAGCACAAGGCCAGAAGAGTATTAAACACACCTCTCCTTAGATCATAGCATGTTGGAAGAACTGAGAACTTACAGGTCCCTAGAAGTATCTTTGAAAATGGCTACATAAAACCCCTTAAGCTTGGGACAGTGCACCCTCCACTCTAAAAGCAGAGTCCTCCTTTGACAAAGACTTAAAAGTCAAGAAATAGACTGGGAAAATGAACAAATAACAGAAAAAAATTCTGACCATAGAAAGTTACTATGGTGACAAGGAAGATTAAAATACATATTCAGAAGAAGATTAAAAAAAAATCAAAGGTCCTACATCCAAAGTCTCCAAGAAAAATATGAATTGGTCTCATGCTATGGAAGAGTTCAGAAAGGATTCTGATAATCAAGTAAGAGAGGTAGAGGAAAAATTTGGAATAGCAACGAGAATGACACAAGAAAATAATGGAAAATGACTCAACAACTTGGAAAAGGAGACACAAAAAATACTGAAGAAAATAATACCTTAAAAAACAGGCTAGGCCAAATGATAAAAGAGGTGCAAAAAACTAATGGAGGAGAAGAATTCCTTAAAAGCAGAACTGGCCAAATGGAAAAAGAGGCACAAATTTCACTGAAGAAAAAATTCCTTAAAAAGTAGAACTGACCAAATGGTAAAGGAGGTATAAAAGCTGACTGCAGAAAATAATTCCTTAAAAATTAGAATTGAGCAAATGAAAGCAAATGACGATGAAAAATCAAGAAACATTAAACAAAATTGAAAGAATAAAAAGAGAAGACAATGTGAAATATCTCATTAGAAAAGCAACTGATCTGGAAAATAGATCTAAGAGAGATAATTTTAAAATTATTGGGGTACCTGAAAGCCATGATCAAAAAAAGAATCTAGACATCATCTTTCAAGAAATTATCAAGAAAAACTGCCCTGATATTCTGGAACCAGAGGGCAAAGTAGAAATTGAAAGAATCCATTGATCATCTCCTAAAAGAGATGAATATTCCCAGGAATATTATAACTCTCAGGTCAAGGAGAAAATATTACAAATAGTCAGAAAGAAACAATGCAAGAATGGTGGAGTCACATTCAGGAAAACACAAGATTTATTAGCTTCTACTCTAAAGGATCAGAGGGCTTGGAATGTGATATTTTGGAGGGCAAAGGAGCTAGTATCACAAAACTCACTCAGCAAAACTGAGTATAATCCTACAGGGAAAAAATGGATATTCAATGAAATAGGGAACTTTTAAGCATTCTTAATGAAAAGACCAGAAGTGAACAGAAAATTTGATTTTCAAATACCAGGCTCAAGAGAAGCATAAAAAGGTAAACAGGATAGGTAAATCCTAAGGAATTTGATAAAGTTAAACTGTTTATATTCCTACATGGGAAGATGATACTTGTGACTCATAAGAATTTTCTCATTATTAGCACAATTAGGAGTACATATAGATGACATAGATGTGAGTTGAATATGAAGGGATGATATCTAAAAAATAAAATTAAATGGTGATAGAGGAATATACTGGGGGAAAGGGAAAGGCAGAGGTAGAATGGGGTAAATTTTCTCACATAAAAGAGACAAGAAAATGCTTTTACAGTAGAGGGGAAAAAGGGGGAAATAAGGGAGAGTGGGTGAACTTTACTCTCAACAGAATTGGCTCAAAGAGGGAATAACATACACACTCAGATGGGCATAGAAATCTATCTTATCCTATAGGAAGGTAGAAGGGGAAGGGGATAAAAGAAGGGAAGAATAATAGAAGGGAGGGCAGATTGGGGGAGGGGATAGTCAGAAGCAAAACATTTTTCAGGAGGTGAAAGGTTAAAGGGAGAAAGACAATAGAATAAATGGGAGGGATAGAAGACAGGGAAAAACAGTTAGAAATAGTAACTGTGTAAAACATTTTGAAGCAAGTTTCTCTGATAAAGGGCTCTTTTTTTTCAAACATACAGAGAACTGACTCAAATTTATAAAAATAAGAACCATTCCCCAATTGACAAATGATCAAAAGATATGAACAGTTTTCAAATGAAATTACCAAAGCTATCTATAACCATATGAAAAAGTGCTCTAACTTACTATTGATTGGAGAAATTCAAATGAAAAAAGTTCTAAGGTACTACTTCATTAAATTGACTAATAAGACAGAAAAGGAAAAAGACAAATGTTGGAGGGGATGTGGTAAAAATGAGATTAATGCACTGTTGGTAGAGTTGTAAACTGATTCAACCGTTCTGTAGAGCAATTTGAAACTATTCCCAAGGAGTTTTAAAGCCATGCTTACCCTTTGACTAGCAGCCCCACTGCTAGGTCTGTATCCTGCACTCAGGGCTTTTTCCCCTCATTGTTTGCTTTAGTGACTCTTAAGCAAGGCTTTCATGAGGTAGGTATTTATGATAGCACTGATATTAATATATCAGAGGATCACAGAATTTAGAGCTATAAGAGAACATCTTGTCTTATGTCTCATGTTCACTGATGAGAAAACTGATTCCTAGAGATGTGAAATAATCAAGGTCACACAGGTAGTAAGTGGCAGATCTGGGTTTAGGACACAGGTCTCTGACCTGAAACTCAGTGCTTTCTTCCCCATTAGTCCATGCAGTCACATTTCAAGTCTTGCTTGTCCATAGTCTGTTCAAGAACACTTGACAAAACGTGAATAGAGGAGTTCCTTGGCTTAAATAAGAAATAAACTTATAAATAAATAAATAATGGTCCTTGCTATTCATCACCAATCACAACCACCACCATCTGTCCACACACACAAATATCAGTCTAAAGAATGAACTGAATCAAAGAGAGGGAAGGACTCTCTTTCTCTTACCTTGGCTCTGAGAAATGGATCTGGAATCTCTCCTCTGCTTTGTGTGTCCTCAGTTTCAGGTGCTGCTGCTGATCTCACCAGCCTGAGAGGTGAAGCCATAGTGACCTTGGCACCAGTATTCTAGGCAGGATGTGGCAGTCAGGCAGCCCAGTAGCCAGGCAAGAAAGTTGGAGAAGCCAGGACAGTTGTGAGTAGTCCCAAAGAGGATTTTGGACTTGGAACAGGGATTGTACTCTATAGGAACTGAGTTAAACTATGAACCTAATCCCCTCTACTTCCCCTAAGATTGAGGTGGTACAGGGGCAGGGGGAGATGATTCCTTCCATGCATTGGGGGAGTAAGTTTGTATAGTTGTGATTATACCTTTTGAAGTAAAAATCCCTCTGTAAAAGTTAATTTGACTGTGACTAAATGGAAATGGAGTGTGGAGAACTACCCCTATAACTGGAAGAACATTTTCAGTGGGGACTGGAGTCATTTACAAAGAATCTAGATACCCTAAAATCCCTTTAAGCATACAGGAGAACTCTGAGGGAGTGGTGAAATGTAATGCCTGGCCTTCGGGCAATAGGGTAGTTCAATGTTACACAAACATAGATAGTCAAGCAAAACAAATTTCCACATTGGTCATGACCATTGGTCACAAAACCAATATGTCTCATTCTGTACTCTGAGTCTACCTTTCAGGAGATGGGTATCTTGTTTCATCCTTAGAACTTTGGAAACACGCTTGGTCATCACACTGATCAGAAATCCTAAGTCTTCCAAAGCTCTTTGACTTTACAGTATCTCTGTCTTTGTATAAATTGTTCTCTAGGGTCTGCTCTTTTCACTCTGTATCAACTGATACAAGTATTTCGAGGTTTCTCTGAAACGATCCCCTTTACCATTTCTTGTAGCACAATAGTATTCCATCACATTTCTATACCATTACTTGTTCAGATATTCCCCAATTGATGGGTGTCCTTTCAATGTCTAATTCTTTGCCACAAAAAGAATTAGAAATATTTTTGTATGTCCTTAGAGTTTGTTTTGCTTAGGACTAAAACACCCCTTAACTTGCCTTCTTTACTATTCACCATTCTTCCTTTTCTCTTCTGTTATCTTGTTGAATAAAATGTATTTTTGTCCCCAACTACATTTGTTTGTATATTCTTTCTACCTTTGATAAATTCAGATGAAAGTGAAGTTTGAATGTTAGCTCCCCCTTTTTTGTATAGATTTCTACTTGTACATCCTGATTATATGAGATAATGTCCCCTAACCTACTTCTTCCTTCCCTCTATAGTGCGCTCTCTTTCCCTTTCCTTTCTATCCTTCTTTTAAGATCATCAAGATGTAACCGAACCACTCTTAGATCTTCTAATTAGACCCCCTGTATGACCCCTGATGACAATGATGATGATGATGACAGGATTCAGGGGGACACACATATCGACTCCTTATATCAAGATTCAAACACTTTATCCTGGTTTAGTTCCTTTTATTTGTTCATACATGTTTACCTTTTTCGCTGTTCTCTCAACTTCTTTGTACCTCAAAGCTGGAGAAGCTAGGTGGCCTAGTGGATAGAGTGCTGGGCTTAGAATTAGGAAGATGAGTTTCAAACCTGTCTCACACACTCACTGTGATCTTGGAGAAATAATTTCATCTTTGACTTGGTTTCCTTATCTGTAAAATGGGGATTGTAACAGCACCTATCTCACAGAGGGCTTATGAGGACCAATGAGATAATATTTGTCAAGTGCTTATGCAGTATTAGGAATGCTTGGAAGTCCTTTATTTCATTAAAAATCCATTTCCCCTCCCCTCCCCTCCCCTCTGCCATAAGATTATGCTTGGTTTTGCTGGGTAAGTTATTCTTGGTTGTAAGCCTATATCTTTTGCCTTCTGGAATAGTTTATTCTAAGCTCTGTGATCCTTAAGAATCATGTGTGATTCTGACTTTGGTACTTGAATTCTTTCTGTCTGCTTGCAATATTTTTTTCTTTCACCTGGAAGCTCTGGATTTTGGCTATAACCTTTTTAGGAATTTTCATTTTAGAGTTTCTTTCAGGAGGTGATGAGAGGATTCTTTCTATTTCCAATTGTCCTCTGATTCTAATAGATCTAATCTTTTTCTTTTAAGATTTACTGAAGTATGCTGTCTAGGTTCTTTTTTTTGGTCATGGCTTTCAGGTAGTCTAGTGATTTAAAAAATTTTTATTTTATAAAATTAAAATCATTTTAATAATTTTTTTAAAAATAAGAACATACATTAATCCACATCCCCTTGTTTTTCTTTTTTGTTCTAACTGCTTTCCCAAGTTAATCATTAATTCATTCCTTAATATTGTTATTGAAAGTATACTAATGCTAGCTGGCATTTATAGATGGCTTTGTGGTTCATAAAGTAGGAACTTTGCATTGACTCTGCTAGGTGTGCAGTGCAAGCATTACTGGCTCCTGCTTTTTAGACAACTAGGTGGCATAGTGCATAGAACCCTGGACTTCAAATCAAGAAATTGTGAACTCAAATCCTGCCTCTGATACTTACCTGTAAGACCCTTGGCAAATCATTTAACCTCTCTCATCCTAAGTTATTTATAAAATAGGGATAATATTTGCCTACATAGTTGCTGTGATAACATACATAAAAAAGACCCTGACATGCCATGTTATTATTGTTATGATTATTTTTAAAAGCTGGGGAAACTGAGGCCCAGAGATGTGAAACTGACTCATTGGTGGTCATACAGATGGTAAGTATCAGAACCAACCAACAGTCTTCTGACTCCAAATGCTGTGTGCTTACCACTACAAAATGAATTGAGAGACGTTAGGAGGTGGTAGTACTTTTTTTTGTGTGTATGTTCTTCACAATTAAATACAGCATCCTTTATGCTCAGTTTCACTTGGTACGTGTTAGTCAGTTAGGTGACTATTAAAGTCTAGTTTAGATCCAAAGGTTACTTGTGGTGACTTTTAAATTTTAGATTCTGATATTATTACTGGAGGACCTGAGCTGCTTCAGGGCTGGGTGTGTGTGGGGTGATGGTGGTGGGTGATCACTCAGCCTTCTGAAGATAGTTTCTTGAAGAAAAGATAAACAGTTGTGGCTGCTGTATGCTCACACACTGGAAACCCTTCTGAGAAAGGAAAACTTGTACCCTCTTAGGAAATCACCAGTGAATACTGATGCCCAAGCTCTCCTGTAGGGATGCCATCTCAGCTTTCAAAGAGGTGAACAGCATTCACATGAGACTAGAAGCTTTAGCATTACAAATCTCATTGAGTTTTTTTAAGCCTCTCTTGAGTCTTGTGTTTGAATGTCAAATTTTTTATTCACCTCTGGTTTTTTCATTAGGAATTTTTGAAAGTCCTCTGTTTCATTAAATATCCATTCCCTCCACCCCCAAGCATTATTTTCAGTTTTACTGGGTAGGTTATTCTTGGTTGTAATTCTAATTCCTTTGCCTTCCGGAATGCCACTCTTTTATCATGGTAGCAGTCTGATTGTTCTTAAATTATTTTTCTTCAGTTTGTTTTCTTGGTCAGTTGTTTTTATCAGGAGATACTTCACATTTTCTTTTATTTTTCCTATTCTTTTGACTTTGCTTTTAATATTCCTTATTGCCAAAGGAGTAATTAGTTTCTATTTGGTCCATTCTAATTTTCAAGGAGTTGGTTGCTTGAACAATCTCTTGTGCCAAATTGTTAATTCCCTTTCTGATTCTTCCATCTATAACTCTCATTTCTTTTCATTTTTTTCCCTCTAGGGATCGTTTCATTTATAAAATTAAAATAAAATCTTTTTATTCAATTCTTTCTTCATCTATTTCAAGAATTCTAGTTGAATTTGTGCCTAAACTGTGTTTTCATTTGAGGCTTTGCATGGAGTCTTTCTCTTCTTTTTGGTTACATCTTGAGCATTGCTGTTGTCATAATAACTTTTTATGGTGCATTTTAAAAATTTGCCCATCTTCCAGTCTACTTCTTGACTTCAGACTTTGTGTTAGGGCCAAGTTCTGTGTCTGTGAGGCGAGAATGTCTGGGATGGTTGTGCTTCTATTTTCTTGGAATTACTGAGTTAGTATTCCAGGATCTTAGGGACAGTTCAGTTGAGGGATCTGCATTAGGGAACTTTCATTAATCCTAAAGTGGTCTGATTCAGGGAAAAGTCTAGTCACTGTCCTCTTGGTCTGTGCTCTGCAAGTTCCTGACCTGGGTTTGGGTCTGAACAACAAGACTATGGGCATTTCTTATTCAGTGTTTCAGTAGACTGCTGCTACTGAACCCGGCCTTTGTCTGTCTAACTGCTGGTTCACAGTGACAGAGCTGTCGACTCCCCTTGGTCTGGGGTTCCTGTTTTGGCTCTTCTTTTTCAGGTTCCAGACTGGGCTGGAAGTTAGAACAAGGGCCCCAGGACAGGGTTGGCCACACAACTGGCATTTGCTCTTGCACTTACTCTTTGCTTGGTATACAGTCTAGGGCTCACACTGGCTCCTCACTTAGGAAGGCCACCCCTTGGGGCAGGTCCCCTAAGGTCACCACTTGTGACCACTGATTAGAAAGCAACAGACCTTCCAGGAAGAAGCTATTCCTGTACCCCACTTCAATTTAAGTCCCCTTCTGTGGATAGAGTCTTCTGGTATTGGTGGGTGGCTCCTTCCTATTCTTGAATTCTCTGAATAAGACGTGGCCAAATTCTGTCCTCAGCATCCATTGACCTCTCTGTTTGTCTCCCTATGCAGACCTGGGCTTGAAGAAAGTGACTCACTGTGATGTTTTTTCTTGGATTTCCAGATCAGGATTGCATCTGTTACATTTCAAGATGTTTTTAAGGGAAAAGCTCCTGGACTCCTTTCCACTGTTTTGCCATCTTGTCTTTACTTCATTATATTCCTTCCTTCTAATTTAATTTGGATATTAACTTTTGGAATTCTGCATGAACCTGAGTTTATGCTTTAAAAATTTATGTCCATCTTTGTATCATCTTATGTGTGTACACTGAAGCCTATGTAACATAAACACCTCAACTATAATCATAGGATCTGATAATCTTCAGTGAGTGGTCATGGTGACCTCAGTGTTAACAACATTCTTTCTGTCCAGCATACAAATGCTAAGGAATCAGAGGATCACAGAGCTGGTAAGGGACCTTAAGGATCACCTTTTCATGTTACAGATGAGGGAACAAAGGCATGGAGAAAAGTGACCTGTATAAGTTCATATTATGAGTGACAAGAGATCATCTCCATGGATAGCAAGGCTCCTTGAGGGTAACCAGGTTTCTGTCTTCCTTCCTTCCTTCCTTCCTTCCTTCCTTCCTTCCTTCCTTCCTTCCTTCCTTCCTTCCTTCCTTCCTTCCTTCCTTCCTTCCTTCCTTCCTTCCTTCTTTCCTTCCTTTTCTTATTTCCTCCCTCCCTTTCTTCTAGATTTTTGATTTGATTGGTATATGGCATCTCCAATGAGAGAGCTCACTCTATCATATAGATTGGCAACCATTTTGCAACAGTTTTAGAGAATTTCCTGGGACACTGAAAAGTTAAGTGAGTTGCCCAGGACCACATAAACAGTATGTATCAGAAGTGGGACTTAAAACCATGTTTGTTTCCATAATCCCTATAATGTCCAAATTACAAATAATCATAGGTAATAAGCACTTTCCCAAACTCCAATCTTCCTGGTTATACATTAGTTAAGTTTAAAATATAAATAGCCAAACTACTACTATGTCAAAAAAAAGACCCAATGAAAACTATGGTGATCAAATGAAATTAATTTTCCTCCAGTATAACAAAAAATTCTGGTGGGACAGAATGGCAGAGGGGATGGAGAGCAGGTTTTGGTGTCTAGATGATGAGAGTTCAAGTGCTGTCTCTGACATATAGTGACTGTGTGAGCCTGGACAAGTACTCTCAGTACTGCAGCCTATTCTTATCTTAGAAATAAGATTATAATTTATAATTGAGTTATTAATTTGTATGAGTGGAGGGAGTTTTCATGTTGTTAGTTTTCCAAGACAATGAAATTCCAGTTCTGAAAAAATTAACAAGGAGAGAAGGAAGAAAAAAGAAAGTAGAGTTTAGTTTCAAAAGTTTCAGGTTTAACAAAATGCAGTGAAAGAAACTTGGCCTTTGTCTGTCTTCAAAGGATTGATGAGCCATAGAAGAAGACTGAACTCACCTAATTGTGTTTTCTTTAATGGAAGATACAGCTCTTTTCTCAGACAGCCTATTTGCATCACATCGTCACATTCAAATGGTCAGACTATTGATTTTTCTTCCCCAGCTCCTTTCAAACATGGAAATGTTTTTGACTTTTTTTTTCTTTCCTTGAGAGCAGTGATAAGAACGGATCGATAATTACATTGTTGGATAAAAATGAATATAAATTTTATTGAAAAACAGCACCAGCAACGATGTGGGAAAGCACACAGATCAAACAGCCATCAGCCTATTCAGTTCAATACAAGGATTATGAAAAGTAATCACATTTTTAACATTTTCGACTACTCATACAAAATGAAAGAGAATTCAAAGGTATTCGGATATACTGATCTGGGACATAGATGCAGAACTGTTCTGAAAGCTTTCCCAGTACCAATATATGGCAAATGGGGTTAATCCTCTGACTGCTGTGGGACCACCTTTCAAGGAACAGAAGAACCCAGTCCATTTGAACTGCTTCTAAAATCTCAGGCAGATAGAATGAAAAGTTCTTTCATCTATGGGATCTTCCAGAGAAGGAAATACAAAAAAAAAAATTCTTTAGCACCCTTTACCTTGCTTTTTAATAAGATGTATTTCCTTATATCTAACATCAAAGCCTTTATGCTAAACTAATGATCATTTCCTCATATATTTATGAAGTTGCAAGGAATGTTTTTCCTGATAGCATTAATGGAGGGGTTCTTCCCCTAGGATTCATTAACTTAAAAAAAAATGAATTTTTTTTTTTTGGATAATGGTATTTTGGTAAAAACTGGTTTCCTTTGCAATCCTATGTATTTTTTTTATGTATTTAGAAACATGATTTTGAGATGGAGCATATAAGTTTCAGCAGATGGTAAAGGGGTCTATGGCCCCCCAAATGGTTAAGAGCCCCATTGATTGCTCACGGTGATCACAGAGTGAAAATAAAGTCCAACTGTAATTGTGGAGCCTAAAACAAGTCAAAAAGAAGCAATTTGTGAGTGCATGACTTCTCTGGTGACACTCCCCCCTCTCCTCTCTCCTTCCCTCCCACTCCCCCCCATCCCCACTAGGTTCCCATCCACCCATCACTTCCTATAGACTGTTCACCTAGCTGCCTCATTTAGCTGTCATTCTGGGGCATGCTAGCTTTCTGTCCAGTTTTTTTTCCACTTGAGCAGAAGGAATTCAATCAATTTCAATAACTTTATTGGCACAGCAAGTTAGACAAGTGCTGCCAGGGCCAATATATCAAGCATTTCTGTTTCAAGAAAGGATTTTAATGCTAGGCACCCTTATTTCCGACCATATTTCATGTCTCACCAGTGACACCCAGGCCATGCTTGCTGCCTCTGGCTTGCTTGGAGATACTTCAAAGCATAAAGATAAGCAGATGCTGAAAACACAGTAACCAGTGTGATCACGAGAAACCCCAAAGGTGAGCCTACCATAAAAACCCTAACAAGATTTCGAAGAAAAAAAAATCTGTATATACATCTGGATAATTTTTTCCAACAATTCATCCTTATTTGTTGTTGGAAGACAAGTGAGCAGTACCAAGTCACAGACACCAGAGGGCACCCATGCCCTTCCACAGCACAACAGAAACCCACTAAAAAAAAAAAAAACAAACAAAAAAACCAAAAAGAGAATGGGATTTGAATAAAAGACTTCAAAATCCAATCCTGCATTCTTACCAAGAGCAACATGCATTTACAATTTCATCTGATTTCAGTTCATGTATTTTTGCTTCAACGAGAGAGAGAGACAGAGAGAGAGAGAGAGAGAGAGAGAGAGAGAGAGAGAGAGAGAGAGAGAGAGAGAGAGATGACAGAGAGACAGAGAGAGAGAGACACGACAGAGAGAGAGAGACAATAGAGAGACAGAGAGAGAGAGAATTTTTCTGACAAGGCCCAAAGCTGTCTTGACAAAGGGGGCACCTGGCTGAATAAATGACTTTGGGGGGCAGCCAGAGGAAAGGGCTGTGGAGCTGGCAGAGCCATTTGGCTGACAAAAGCAGGACTCCCATTCTGGCTATTATCAGGACAGGGGCCCATGTTCTACATTTTTTGGTCCTCTGCACTCTACAGAATGCTGATTTTTTCTTCTCTACTTCCAGGTGGCTTTCAGCTATCCAGGGTCCTGCATTTGCAGCATCTTGCTGGTCTAGCTATTTATTTAGCGACAAAATTCACAAGGCTGAATTTTGTTACTCTTGATAAGACATAAAGCTTTTTTTCCCCCACAAGCAAACATGTAAGAAAAGGCTGTGGTAATGATCTATAAATGCCATTTTCTTTTGAGTGGTGGTGTAAGTGAAATTTGCCTCGGGAGAGGAGTTGTACTTTTTAAAATATAACCAAAGGCTGCAGAAAAGCACATCTCTCCTGGAATCTTGTTACTTCTCAAGAGTTCGGTTTGTTAGCAGCCCCTGAGACCCACAGAGGCAGAGGCAGATGTCTCATTGATGGATTCTTAGCTCCATGCAGAATTGTTTGGTGGAGTCCCATGTAGTAGTCCTCTTCTCTGCCCCCATGGGAAATATTGCCCCCTTCTCAGAGCTGACACTGGGGCTGACTGTGTGGGATGAGAAGCAGAGAGGGAAAAGAAGGGACTGGGGATGTGGTGTGGTGATTTGGAGGGGGAAATGTTAAATAAGTGTGAATATGTGTGTGTGTGTGTGTGTGTGTGTGTGCGAGTGTGTGTGTGTGCATGTTTGTGTGTGAGGGTTGACACAAAAATGAGGATTAGCTGGAGAATCAAAATTCTTCCCACAGCTGCTCATGTTCTAATCATTAGACATCACTGCTGCTTTGTTGAGAGCTGAGCTAAATTCTCAGGGCTCTGCTGAGGATGTGACTGTAAGTGAGCTAGTCTGCTGTGTCTTAAGTTGCTGTGTGGTTTGGTGGTCCTGGGATGGTGCAATTTTTCCTGCTCTGTAGCCAGCTCTCAACCATCCTGTGAGTCAGCAATTTAGGAGTGTGGTTTCTATGTTTGTGTCAGCTGGGGTCCAAGGGACCCAAACCAGCTCCTGAATGGTCCTGAATGGGCTATTGCAATTCTGGGTGACAAGAAATGGATACTAAGGTAGAAGAAATAACTGTGTGTATGTTTAACTCTTGACCAGACAAGCAGCTCCTGGATAGACTGGAATACAGGCTAATAGATAGGGTCTTTCTATAAGGGTCAGAGTGGACAGTGGGGAACTCTTCTTTCTGACATCTTCAGCCTTCAGGGAATGAAGTACCCTTCCTAGAGAGGTAGATTGGGCCTCTTTCCTTTAACTCCAGTCCCCTCCCTGTCCAGCTATGGATGCAGCCTTTTCTCTGTTGCCATGGAGATAGAGAACCCTCTGGGAGGGGCTGCCTACCCTTGACTGGACAGCTGGGCTGAAGGGAGGGGATAGGAGGAGATGCAGGGCTAGGCTGCTAATTTCCTTTCGCAGGCCTAATCTCAAATAGGGAGTGAACATTCTGGGGGGGGTGGGGATGAAGAAGGGGAGGAGAGAGCCATATAGGGAAGATGAAGTTTTCTTCCCAGATGAATGGATATGATAAGTGGTATTTTTTTTTTGGCTTAAAAATTCATTCATGAATAGCAGGAAATAAAGAGGGGGGTTTTCTTTATAAAGAGTAAAATAAATAAGGGACAAGAGAAAAGATAATGGTTGAAAATAGTCATTTTCTGATTACTTATCTTAGGTAAGTAGTTCTTGGTACCAGGGGAAGGGTAAAGGTGACTGGGTTTGCTCTCTGGACTGATGGGGGAGGCAAAGAAAGTCTGGCAGATTCGTCTGTTTCTAAAACAATTCCATGATTAGCTATGCTAGTAGAGGGAGGAGGATCTTGAAAAACTAAAATCTAGCCTCACTCCTCAAGTCAAGTTCCACTTTTGAGACCTTAGGTTAGACAGCTTGTAAGCACCGCCTTCCCTCCTCTCAAACCTTTAGTTAGGGTTGTAAAAAAGGAACAAAGCCTGATTTGACTTTCACTTCCTTTCCTCAAGGAGAATCTAAGTTCCTTGAAGGCAGGGACTTCCCCATTTTTGTCTTTTCTAGCACAGTGCACAGCACATAGTAAAGAATAAATGCCATAGTGTTTGGCATAAAGAAGGCGCCTAATAAATCACTGACTGAGTTCTGATCCTCCCACTCTAAGGTTTTTGTGCAATGAAATTCCTGAATAAAGGTGGAGAGGAGGAGATGGAAGGGTCTTGGGGGCAGTCATGTTGAGTTGATTGTACTTACAATTTTACTGTAAAGATTGGCTGTGTGTGTGTGTTACTAAATTCTGGGTCCCTTTGAAACTGGGGTTGGACTATGCAAGAAGTAAACACTGCTTTTTTTTTTTTAACCCCTCTCTACTCTCTGACATATCCTCTCTATTTTGGCTTCTCCCAGCCCACCTCTCAGGTTGTCATTTTTAATGCATTAGATGAAACCCAAGGTCAAAGAGGGCAGTGATCGTGTCTTCTGGCTGTGTGGAACCCTGAGAAGGTCATGAGGATGATGGATTCTTTTGTGGGCTTTCTTGTTCCTGATGTGACTTGTCTGACTGCTAGCAGAAGGAGACAGAAGGGAAAGGGGATGGGGCAGCAGGGCCACTGCTGAAAGCTTCGAACACTATCGTTTCCTGATGGACTTGGGAGATGTGTGTGTGTGCATGCATGGGTGTGCGCACGTTTGCATGTGTGTGCGTGTGTGCATGTGTGTGCACGTGTGTGCATGTGTGTGTTTCTTTTCAGTGAGTCCAGATACTCTCTACACTAAATATCATACAATTCCATCCTTTGGTATTGATCGATATGATTTCTCGTCTGTGATCATTTCACGGACCCTGAATATTGAGGGCAATTCTCTCTTTACAATGAGGAAACTCTATAATATGGTCAGTATCCTTGTTCCCCTACATCAACATTATAACAAGATTTTACTACGATCACAAAATCTTGGATGGATATAGCACCTTATCTTCCAAAGCTCCATCATATCAGTCATCTTATTCTCACAACTTCCTTGCAAAGGGAATAGGACACAAGTATCATTATGCCCTTTGCAAAAAGGAAAACTGAATTACTGAGTATATGCATCTTTATGAAGATCACTCAGGAGTTATCAGGAGGCAGAACGAGGACCAGCAACTAGCTTTTCAGGACCTTCTTATTTCCTAGATGATGCAGTCTTATGCTCTCTCTCTCTCTCTCTCTCTCTCTGTCTCTCTCTCTCTCTCCTTACTCTTTTCAGCATACTATTCTAACTTTGCTAAGCTGGAAAAATTAGAAATGTCCATCCAGAAAGATGGAGTAGAGGGAGCTCAATGACTGTCATTGGGCTGTCACTTTGTATTTCAGGATGTAGGAGTAGAAGTTGTGGTTGGCATTCTCCAAGACCATGACATAAACCTCTCGGCAGCCTGCAGTATTACAGGTACCCTCCCAGTAGCCGTCTTGGCTCAGCGTCAGAGGCCATGTGTCCTGCCCTTTCACTAATGCTTCTGCTACCCCATGGAGCTTTAGTTTAAATGGGATATTCCGGTTGGCCGGCAGCACCCCAGATAGAGGCTCTAGCAGCTCATTGTCCTGGCCCCAGTTGCCAAAACTCTCCGGGAACACGGGCCATTTCACTTTAGTGTTGGAGCAACAGAGGAGGTAATTGAAGATGAAGACATAGTTGCCTGGATCCAACCTCTTCTTGGCAAATATTTTCAGGGCAAACTTCCCTGCATAGGGGAGTTGGACTTTCAGCTCTGTTCTCTTTTCCCCATGGAGCTGGAAGATGTAACGTCGCTGCGTCTCCTCAGTTATTTTCTCATCGCCGTGTAATGAGGCTAAGACACTGATGTCCTCTTCCACTCCAAAGCTGATGGAACAGCGCCCATCCTTGGTGTGGATAATGGGATCAGGATGTGAAGGCTTCAGGATGCCTGCTTGCTCAGAGAACCAGCTGGGGCCCACGGGCTGGTGGAGTTCAGAGGGAAGCTGGATGCTCCTATCCACTGAGTTGCACTCCACGGTATATTCTAACACAGAGCTGTAGAGATCCGAGGTACCTTTAGCAAAGATCTGTAACTTGTGGATGCCAGTGGTCTGAGGGTAAACCTCCAGCTTCATCCCATTCTTCTTAAAAGTCATTATGCCATTTTCCTGTTTTCCATTAAGCATGAACATGAAGAGTGTTGGAGAGCAACTCTCAATGGAAATGGTGGCTTTTCCATTTACTGTAGGGAAAGAAAGCCAAAGATTTTGTTAGAAGCTTCCCTCATTTCCCCCAGTAGAATGTAAGCTCCCCGAAGACTGTAACTATTATTTCTTTTTGGTAACCACAGTATCTAGCATAGTACCTACCACACAGTAGGCACTTCATAAATAAATGATTGTCAAATTGAATTGCCTGAGTACAAAATGTTGCTCTGGACTGATCCAGTAAATAGGAAGGGGTTTATATGTGAAGTTGAGCCTCTGCTATACATGGTAACATCCTGATCATTCATCCATTCCTTCAATATGCATTTATTAAGTTCCTATTGAGTTTGAAGTACTGTGCTGGAAGATTTCATTCATTATCCTAGTCAAGTACTTCTCTGCTACTCAGAGCAAGAATTCTTAATTTGAGGCCCATGAACCCCAAAGAGATCTTTGGATGGATTTTAGGGTGTCTATGAACCTGGATAGAAAAATACATCTTTCTTTTCACTCAGCTCTAATGAAAATTTATCATTTCAATTATAATGAAAAAAAATATTATTCTGAGAAGTCCACAGGCTGCATAAAGCTTCCAAAAGGGTCCATAATAAGCAAAAAAGTGGAGAATCCTTGACTTAGAGGTTGACAGTGTGGTTTCAGTAAAACAGCACAGTATAGGGAAAAGGTCATTGAATTTAGAGTAGAAAAGCTAGATTAAAAATCCCAGCTTTTTTTTTTTTTAAAATAACTTACTTGAGTGATCTTGGATAAATCAATGTATTTCTTTGAGCCTCAGTTTCCTTGCTTGTAAAACATGGAGGGTGAATTGGATTATCTCTATAGTCCTTTCCAGATCTAAAGTCTATGGTTTTATTCTGTCATTAGCACATGTTTTATTTGGGTTTTTTTATTTCCTCTCTTTTTGTGTGTTCATTTTCCCTTTTCTGGGTTCATTTCTCTAGTAATCAGGGAAGATTCAAGCCAGTACATTTTTGGCTCTTTTCAAAGTCTTAATGGAAGAGGTTGAAACTAGTGGCAAAAGTGAGACAGGAATTTCATTTATCCAGTTTTCCTGCCCTTCCTGATAACAACAGATAAATTGGGAACTTGCTGCCTGTAGTTTGTAAGCCTCAAAATCCTATACACATGAAGGATCATAGATTTAGAGTGAAAAGGGGCTTTAGTGGTCCAAGTGGCCTGTCCAAAGTCACATAGAGAGTGTTCCATCCATTCCTCTTTGCTACACTATGCTGACACACTCAGGTGAACTCTCCTCAGTGTTGTTGTACTGGGTCTTTATCTTTTACACATGCTTAACATTTTTAGTTAATCTGATTCAACGTTATTAGCCCCATTTACTGATGTATTTAAAGAATGGTAAGAAGGAAGTTTCATGCCCCTTTCAAGAACCCCACATTCCTTTTCTTCTTATCAATGGATTTTCTTAAATCTGAGTGGGAGAGAAATCATAGAATGTTAAGAATTGGAAGGGACCACACAAGTCCCTTGACTTTGATTTGACTTTGGACTTTCCTTTGTAATTTCAGGGCAAAGCAAACTGCAGGGGAAGGGTCAAAATGGAAAATACTGTTATAGAAAACATTGTCTTTTTTTTGCCTCTTTCCCCTGTCCCCTCTTAACACGTGCAGAGTCCTTCAATTTAAAATACACACAAAGTCCAAAGCCAGCAACTGTCCCTGGATCCACTTGTTGACCCCAGATAACCTTGTCCTATTTCCTCTCCCTCTTTTACTTCCAGACTATTGAAATAAATGATCAAAACCTATGAGGTCAATTGATATCTTGTAATACAGATTCCACCTCCCCTCCTCTATCGAAGCTGGTCTTTCAAAGGTCATCTTTTAATCATCAAATACAACGACCTTTTCTCTGACCACATCCTCCTTAATCTCACTGAATCCTCCTTCCTTGGGTATCTCTTCTCCCTTAGCTTTTGCTGCATTGCACTATATTAGTTGAGATTCTACTTCTCAGACTAGTCCTCCTCTGTGCTTTTGCTTTCCTTTCCCCTTGCAAATTGTGCGAATTCTCTAAGGTTGAGTCTCTAGTTTTTCTCTTTCTGTACTCTTCCTTGGAGACCTTATTCACCCTTATGAAGGGTACCATTATTCTGCTGATGACTCTTAAATTCTAGCCTAGCATCTCCCTTGAGCTATGTCTCCAGCTCCCTGCTAGGTACTTCTACTTGGATTGTTATTTCAAACTTAGCATGCTGGACACCAAACATCAAAGGCATCTTTGACATCCTCCTTTGCCTATCAAATCCATTCAAGCACCAGGGGTTATCAGTCATTCCAACTTAATGTCTCTTCTGTCCATTTTCCTTTTCATTCTCATTACTATGATCTTAAAGCATGACTTGATGGTGCCTAGATTACTGTTATGGCCTGCTAACTGATTTTTCTGCCCCCATCCTGCCTCTTCCACCCATTCTTCACACTACAGTCAAAGTCCTAAAACTTCACCTTCAAGATGCTCAGAAAACTTTCAGTGACTCTCTATAATTTATAAGACAAAGTTGCAAATTCAAGGTCTGCCAAAATTTGACCCTGATATACCATTTTTATATGTGAAATTTGAAAGCTCTGTTACATACAACTTGTTGTTTTTTTTAAAAGGGATATAATAACTCCAATATATCACTTTCAAAGCTGTCCTGCTTATCTTGTGTTTCCCTCTGAACTTCTAGGTATCTTGTGCATTTAAAAATGTCTTAATGAACCTCTTCTTTTTCTTCTTTCTCTTTCTTTCTCTCTCATAACTATCATGCTACCTGCACACTTAACCCTCACCCAAAATCCCCTCATACCCAAAACCCCCTACAATTCTTGTAACAAATAAGCATAGTCTTGCAAAACAAATTTACACATTTGCCAAAATCAAAAAATGCATGTCTAATTCTGAACCTCAAGTTCATCAATTCTCTATGAAGAAGGTGGTGTACTTCCTCAGCAGTCATCTGGAGTCATCTTAATCTACCATTTAAAACCTGAATTCCCACTACTGCCTTATCCAGACTCATGCCTCCAGCCATATTTATCACAAATATTTGCCATGTTCATTTGTTTCACCTTTCCTGGAATGCCCTGTCCCCTCCTTTTCTCTATCCAGATCCTTCTTTCAAAGCCTAGCTGAAGTCTCATTTCTTACATGAAATCCTCTCTGACCACTCCAACCCACACTGATATTATGGTACCTACTATCAATATGATTCATTTGACTATCATAGCCATTCTTGTCTATCTAACTTTTCCTCTGTGTATTTCTATCTTATGTATTCAATTAAACTATAAACTCCGCGAGAGCAAGATCTAAGTCTTATACTTTTATATTCTTGTCCTGCCAAGACTCAGCCTTAGAGTACTCTCACCATCTACTCTCTTCACTCCTATTCATACACTGTTGAAAAAAAGATGGACAAAATCATAAAACCATCCTGACTGGGTCCACTACATATTTATATTACATAATTTTGAACTGGGCCCTCACTGCAGCACTTTATTCTGTGAAGTTTGGATTCAGTTAAAGGGCTGCCCTTGAGGACCTAGAAGGCCACATATGGGTCTCGAGGCCACAGGTTCCCCACCCCTGGATCTATATTATTTCACTTGGAGATCTCATCAGCTCCCATGGATTTAATTATCACCTCTAAGCTGATGATTTACAGATCTGTTTATCTATCTCTAATCCTTCTTCTCACATCCAGTCTCACATCTCCAACTGCCTATTAGAAATCTCAAACTTATCATCTACAAAACTCAATTACCTTCTTTTCCCACCAACCCCTCCCTCTTCCAAACTTTCCTATTAGTATGGAGGGTGCCACCATCCTCGCAGTTACCCAGACTTACAAGCCAGGTGCCATCCTCTGTCCCTCACTGTCTCTCACTGCCCCAACCCCAACTCCTCCAGATCCAATCAGATGCTAAGGCTTACTGATTTTACCTTGATATGTCCTCTTTTCTGACACTGTAACATCTTTGATCTGGGCCCTCCTCACCTCACTTTTGGAATATTCCAATAGCCTGCTGGTTGGTCTCCCTGCCTCAAGCTGCTCCTCATTCCAGTCTATCCACTGCTAACTTATTAAATTAATCTTCCTAAAGGGAAGGTCTGACTACATCACCCCTTATTCAATAAACTCTGGTGGCTTGCTATCATCTCTAGAGGAGATCAGAGGGAAATGTTATAAGCTCAATAACCCAAACCTTAGATATATTCAGTGCTACCTTCTGGGAAGCAGATGGTTGAACAGGCAGATTTTGACCTAACAATTAGGACTTCTGGATCTTATTCCCAGTGACACCTGTGTTTTGCTATATCCAGACGAGATAAATTTTGAACTTTAATTTCTTCATCATTGGAGGGCCACTTCTCTTTCTTTCAATTGACCTCATCAATTAGGGTTAAAACTGGTCTGGTCAGACCATATCTAGAATTATTGCTGTTGTTGATTAGTTGTATCTGACTCTTTGTGATCCCGCTTGGGATTTTCTTGGTAAAGATACTGAAGTGGTTTGTCATTTCCTTCTCTAATTCATTTTACAGATGAGGAGACTGAGGCAAACAAGGTCACATAGCTAGTCAGTGTCTGAGGCTAGATTTGAATTCAGGTCCTCCTGACTCCAGGCCTATCACTCCACCCACTGGACCACCTAGCTGCCATATCTAGAATACCGCATTCAATTTAACATGATATATTTCAGGAACAACACTGATAAGCTGAAATAGATCCAAAGGAAAGTGATCACAAATCTCAAAATAATGCTTCATGAGGATTGGTTAAAGCAGCTGAGGATGGTCAGCCTGGAAAAATGAAAATAGAAGGGACACATGATACCTTAGGTATATCAACACTTGTCACATGGAAAAGGAACTATGCTTAGTCTGCTGAATCCTAGTAGGAGCAAAGGACAGAAGTCCCAGAGAGTCACATTTTGGTTTCTTTATAAAGAAATAATTCCTAACATCACAACTGGACTGTGATGCTTTGGTGTAGTGAGTTCCCTGTCATCAGAGGTCTTCAAGCAGATGGTGAATGAATGTGTGTTGCGTATATCATGATGTTTGTGGGGAGTTCTGATAGGTATGGGCCATCACAGATGACTCTTGGGTTTCCTTCCAACTCCATGATTCTATAAATTCTTCCAGAAGGATGGTTTGAGACAGAAAAATGCCCAGGATTTTTAAAGCGCAAGTCAGGAGATCAGACTTCTAGGTCCAGTTTTCCAGTGTGAAGTTGGACTGGCCACTTTATTTCATTTTAAAATGAGTAAAATGAAGTGAAGATGACTTCTCAAGTCTTTTTAGCACTGACGTTGGAAGATGCTATGAGCAGAATTACAGAAATACAAGTAGTAGAAGAGACAACAATTATGATTTTGCCTTTTTTGGAGGGTGGGGGTTGAGAAGAGGAAAGATAGAATTCATGTGAAAAAGTGTGCCTTGCACACGGTAAGCACTTAATAAATGTGGAAAATAAAATGCAGAAACAAGAGTGTAGAACCAGGAATGAGGATGGGCACTGGACTTAACTCTCTAGGCAGAAAAATTATGAGCAGTGGTTAATCAGTTAATTAGCATTTCACTTGGAAGCCACAGCTCCCAGGAACTGCAGGGTGTGCTGTTTGATGGACAGGGTGAACCGAATGAGCCCTCTTCCTCTCCCATCTCCTCAGCACCAGTCTTTTTTTCTTTTTCTTTTTTTCCAGGCTCCGTCTTTCTACCCTTTTCTACATTTTTATTGGACCCTTAGTCTTCCCTTTATTTCTCCCACTCTCTATATTTCCCTCTCTCTACCTTTCCTTCTTTATCATTCTGTCTTCTCTTGGTCTGTCCTGCCTCTTTTTCTTTGCCCATCTTCATTTTTTTCTTTTTCTTCCTACCTTTACCGCAACTTCTCATTGATAATGATATGCAACTGATAACAATAATTACCATTATTATTTTGCTTAAAACTTTTTTTGTCTGTTCTTAAAATATCAGGAGGATTTAGCCTTGTATTTATTTGCTTCTTTCTCAAAAAGTGGAATGGATGGCAGTACATGGATGCTGTAATGTCCCTGGGCCAAAACAAATCTTAGGTACTGTGTTCAGTTGGGCACAACTAGCAATGCCTAGGTCCCATCTATCTTTGAAGAGCTATGTCACATATATGGCAAGAGACTGAAAAACTATAGAGTATCCAGAAGAGGGAAAAAGAGATGCTTAGCCAGGAGAATGAAAGAATGGGGAGACAGGGTATAGGGAATCCTTGGATCCTTGATTTAAGACTTGGAAGCTCATCTACTGCACCAACACACAGTTTAAAGATGAGGAAACTGAGGCCCCCTGAAGGTAAATTACTTCCCCAAGGACACAAAGTAATGGGTAGGTATGGTCAATATTTTGTTGGACTTCTGAATCCAAAGTCAGTGCTCTTGCATTAGGGAGGGGGAGGGGGTTAAACCTGTTCTGCTTCTCTCCCTCCCCTCTCCCCCAACTCCCCCATAAGACTGTTTGTTGGGTAGGAAGTAGGAAGTTACAGGGAGGAAGATTTCAACTTTCTCTAAAGAAAAGAAGTGGCATGGCACAGTAGGTAGAGTACTGGGTAGAGTTAGAAAGACTGGATTCAAACCCTGTTTCTAACAGTAACTGTGACCTTGGGTCAAGTGACTTTATGTCATTAGACTTTAGGCCCCAATTCTTCTCTAAAACTTATCTACGAAGTCATGGATGCTTTCTAAGATCACCCACCCAGGAATTTCTTACATGGAAGAAATCATGGGCCCTTCCACACTGGCATAAAGGGATAAAATTCCTAACATCTGAAACAGTCTCAAGATAGAAGAGGCTTCTTTAGGGGATGGAGGTCTTCAAATGAAAGGTGAATAACCACTTGGTAAGGGGATGGTATAGGGGAATTAATGTTCCAGGTATGGGTTATACCAGAGACCTCTGGAATTCTATGACTGATTTTTCATCTGTTTAAAAAAATGGATGATAATACCTGCCCTGCTTATGTCAAGAGGTAATTAAGTCAGTGAGTAGCTAAGTGGGACAGTAGATAGAACGCTGGACCTAGAGGTAGGAAGGTCTAAGGAATGTACTAGCTATGTGACTACGGAAAGGGCAATATCACTTGACCTCTATCTGCCTCAGTTTCCTTATTTGAAAAATGGGGATCATAATAGCACCCAACCTCCTAGGATTGTTGTATCAAGTGAAATAAAATTTGCGAAGTGCTTTGCAAACCTCAAAGTGCTATGTAAATGCCAGTTATAAGATTGTATCTTGAGAAAAATAGAGAGGATGCCATAGTTGTTTTCAATTATTTGAAAGGCTATCATGAGAAAGAAGGGTCATTCTTGTCTTCTTGGTCCCATAGGGAGAGTTAGGAACCATGGGTATAATTCCCAAAGTGATTTCAGCTTCAAATGAAGAAACAGTTCTTATAATTAGAGCTGTCTAATAGCAGGCAGAACTGCCTTGGAACTGTGTACCCAATGATACAATAAAAAAGACTCTGGCTCTGTAGGTGAGTGACCTGGATTTGTATTCTGCCCCTGATACTTATTACCTGTGTGGCCACGGGTAAGTAAGTCTCAGCCCTCTTGGGCTTGGAAAATAAAGAAGTGGCACTGCACAGCTTTTGGACCCCTTTGGAGACTCTTAATCTAAAGTCTATGAGCTATATATGTTTGGTGACTATTCAATATAATCGGTTTTCTCTATAATCCTATGTATTTCATTTTATGTATTTAAAAACATTATTCTGAAGAGGAGTCAACAGGCTTTGCCAGATGGCCAGAGAGGGCCCATGATATTGTTGTGTTTGTCCTTGGTTCTTGAAGAAGACCATGACATCAAGGTGATGACATGACTTGCAGCAGACTTGGATTTGAGTGAGGGAGGGCTGGGCAAGGTCATCTATGATATGCAAAATGATGAAGAATCTTTTCTTTAGAGTGACAAGCCATCACTGAAATGTTATAAAGGGATTCATAAGCAGACAGGAGGTTGGACTAGATACTCCAGGACCATAGACTAAATAAGATTTAGAACTTGCAAGAATCTTGGGCAGCTAATAGTGGATAGGGCACTGGGCCTAGAGTCAGGAAGATTTGAGTTCAAATTCAGCCTCACATGCTTTCTAGCTGTGTGACCCTGGGCAAGTCACTTAACCCTGTTTGCTTTAGTTTCTTATCTGTAAAATGAGATGGAGAAGGAAATGGAAAAGCACTTTGGTATCTGTGCCAAGAAAACGGCAAACAGGGTCACAAAGAGTCAAACATGGCTGATAAAGAACCTTGGAGATAATGTAGTACAATTTCCTCAACACACAGATCAGGAAACTGAGGTTGAAAGACATTAAGTGACTTCCCCAAAGTCAAACAGGTTCTGTGACTCCCAATCAAATACTTTTCCACTTTTTTAATTCAGAGGTTCCACAAGTAAACCCTAATTAAACCAAATTGTTTTTTATGTCTGTGTGGCCCTAGATTGATTTTTTTCTTTCTTCTGAGCGCCAATAACTCTCACTAGAGAAAAACTCTTTACTCCTGATACAGCAGTGCAGAAGCAAGCACTCTTACCCTGTTATTTTAGCAGCTGGAGTTGTCAGATATTTATAGCTTTTTAAAAAGTAAGTGAGAGCAGCACAACCTGTTTAAAGAAACTAACACCGGCTGAAAAGGGCAGGTCATTTGGAACAAATCTGGGTGCTACAGACAATTCACAGCTGCCAGTTATTGGGCGTGAGAGGTGGGACTCAGAACCTTCTGTTCTTCAAGCAAAAACCATTTACACCTCAACTTCAGAGAATCTGTTAGCAAGGTCAGGGTGATGACTTGGGTTTTCTGAGTGATACACGGATGGTTACGGTTATGTAGTCTTGGTGTTGTAGATTCGCTGGACTCAGGAGGCCTAGTTCCTAAGTGTCTTTGCTGTCACTTCTATTTACATAATATTATTATATATAACAATAACAGCCTACATTTATATGATGTTTTACAATTTAAAATAACATGCTCTGTGAAGTAGGAAGTGTTGATTTTTATTTCCATTTTATAGATTTAGAAACTGAGGCAGTGATGTGATTTGTCCAGGCATTCCATGAGTTACTATGTCAAATCAAAGTCTGCTTCCTTTAAGAGCATCACTACTTGAAGTACATCATGTTGTTGGCTTTGGTGAAGTCAGCCTCTCTGTTGTAAAATTAGTGTTCTAGACCAGAGATTCTCAACTTTTTTTTTTTTGTTTCATGGATCCCTCTGGCAATCTAGTCAAGCCTGTGGACCTCTTCTCAGAGTGACATTTTAAAATGTATTAAATATATAGTATTATAAGGAAAACCAATTAGATTAAAATGCAGTTATCAGTTTTGTTTTGTTTTTTTATCATGGGCCTCCATGTTAAGAACTCCGGCACTTCATAATTTCTAAAGCTCCTTCTAGACCTAAATATAGTCTCTAAGTAAGGTCAAACTGAGAGCCTTTCTAGTATGGTGGAGCCTTCCAAAGAATTGTTTCACTGGTTTGGCTTTGGAGAATGTATAAACTTCATTATGAAATACCAGAATGGAACTTTTGCAAAAGGGAGATTACTACTCATGATGGGCAAAACTGGAACTAATGGGTAAAAGTTGCAGAGATGCACCAATTTCAGCCCATTTAAAAAATAAACAAAAACTGCTTCCTAACAATTAGAATTGTTTGAAAGTGAAACGGCTAGAGAGGAAAGATTGGGGAAGTGAGTCCAGGAGCTGTTGCAGGAGTCTATGTAGGCAAGGACTAATAGGGACTTGAAAAGGGCTGTAGAAGTGGTAAGAAAGAGATAGATGGATAAGAGATGCTGTGAAGGTAGTTTTTATATTCCCAATGCTACTTCTCTAGGAGCTAGACATCTAGATGTCTTCCAACAGAAGCTGGACAGTCACTTGTATATAATTATTTAAAGGATTACTACCTTAGATATGGATTGTGATGGGTGAAAAGGTCATGTTCCGAATGCTCTCTACTGTCCCTTCCTATCTCTGAACTTGTGATTTTGTTGCTGTCTTACTGATATGGAACCCCCTCCCTTCATTGGTAAACCAGGCCAATAAATAGGCTCATAGAAGTGTGTATGTATGTACCACTTCCACAGCTTTGATGTCAAATAATGTCATAATTCTGGCAAAAAAGAGGCCCTTTTTGGATTCGGGGTTGTAGCATAACCAATCAAGCAAACATTTATTGATTGCTTATTGTATACCAACTACTTTGCCAAGTGCTGGGGCTACAAGATGAAACAGTTTCTACATTCAGGAAGCTTACCTTCTACCTAGAAAATGGCGAGGGTGGGGAGATATGCACATATAAGCATATATGCACAAACAGATACAAAATAGTTTAGCAGGGAGCTGTAGCAGCTGGGGGGATGAGGAAAGGATTCATGCTGAACTTAGCTGGAGGCATCTAGGTGATGCAGTAGCTAGAGTGCTGGACTTGGTATCACAAAGACCTCATTCTGCCTCCGTCACTTCCTAGATGTCTGAACCTGGATGAGTAGCACTCTCTGCCTCAGTTTCCTTATCTGTAAAATAAGTATAATAATAGTATCTACCTCCCAAAGTTGTTCTAAGGATAAAAGGGGATATTTGTAAAGTGCTTCGTAAACCTAAAGTATACTTCATAAAGTATAATGATAATAATAATTATTAATTGTCATCAAGTAGATAAAAGATCAGGAAAAAGTGCCTGGTGATCAGATATTCTCCATCACCACTAAGAGTGGAACAGGGAAAAATTGGCCATAAGTGTAGATATATGGATTTAGGTTAGACATAAGGAAAAAATTTCTCAGGCTTATGGAGAAAGCCTGAGAAATTCTTATGAAAAAGAATAGTTAAGTATAAGAAATATATCCATCTGTCTAGGACTAATTAGGTGCAGTTCTGCCTAAAGGCATCACAGTCTATGCAGATGACTCACAAATCTACATTTCTAGTCTCTATGTCTCCTCTGAGCTCCAGTCTCACTTTTAGAATTCTCTGCAAGGCATCTTTACCTGAATACCTCACTCGTATCTCAAACTCAGCATGTTTAAAACTGAATTCATCTTCTTTTATCCAAAGCTTGTCCTTCTATTTAACTTCCTTATTTCTGCCAATGGCAACAGAATCTCCCAAATCATGCAGGCTTTAAACCTCAGAGTCATCTCAGACTCCTTCCTCTTCTTAACCCCTCGTTGTCAAATTCTAGCAATTCTATGTCCATAATATCTCTGGCATTCATTCCCTGGGTCTCTCCAAACCTCTCCAAACTCTCCAAACCTCTCCAAACCTAGAATGCCACCATTCTAGTTTGAGTTCTCATCATCTCTTACCTGGAAGACTGTAATAGACTCTTAGATGATCTGCCTGCCCCTGATACCTTTTCTCTCTAAGCAATCCTTGTAGAACTACCAAATTGATCCATATAAAATCTACATCATCATTAATTTCCGTGCTCAAAAACCCTCAATGGCTCCCTATTCCCTATAAGATAAAATACATAATATATTCCTCTTACCCTGTAAGTTGGAAGTTATTCTACACATGTAATTTATTGTTATTCTGGAGATCCGAGATCTACACCTGTCCTTTCTGTTGTGTGATGTAACGTAGATCACACATTTCTACTATGACTTGTTTTCCATACCTGCCATCACTCCCTAGCTCCCAGAGAAGCAGCAACGGGAACACAAGACTGCCTTCACAACACCTCTAGCTCTCATCCCTCCCCTTTCCTTTCACAGCCCCATTATTTTTAACCTCTGCTATTGTAACAACTCTTTGACTAATTTCCCTGCCCCTAATCTTTCCTCTCTCCATTCAATTCTAAACACTCCAATCATATCACATCCCATCTCCAAACCTTCAGGAGCTCCCCTCTGCCTATAGAATTTAGTCCAGATTCTTTGATGTTTCCCAAACATTTCTGAAGCTTTCTTACCTCCATGCCTTTGTGCATAATGTTCTCTTTCTGTCTTTGCCCTGCTCTCCTCCTTCTATCTTTGCTACTGAAATCCTATCCTTCTCAATAAATCTCCTTCATGAAGCATTTCTTGATCTCACTACCAGATCTACCCACCTTGGGGCATTTTGAATTACCTTTTATGCCCTTGTCAAATTTTATTTGATTTACGGTTAATTGTATACTTGTCCTTTATTTGTTGTCATTCAGTCATGTTTGACTCTTCATGACCCAGTTTGGGGTTTTCTTGGTAGATACTAGAGCAGTTTGCCATTTCTTCTCCAGCTCATTTTATAGATGAGGAAATGGAGGCAAACAGGGTTACACATTTACTAGGTGTCTGAGGATGAATTTGAACTTAGGTCTTCCTGACTTTGTCCACTGTGCCACCTAGCTGCCCTTAGTAGCTCATTATAAACTCCATAAATTCAGTGACTGCATGGTCCTCAATCTGTTATTATCTCTGGTACCACAGCAACTAGCAGACAGCAAGTGTTCAATAAATGTTGACTAAGAGAATGGGTTGATTCAGAAGTATCCCATGTCCTGTATCCAGACCAATGGGGATATGGCCCATTAAAGAATCTCATTGCCCAGGGGAATGTTTTCCATATAATGTGTATGTATGACTGACCCAGAGATATCTATGTTCTTTCATATAGCATGACAGTAATTCAGAAAGTCCTGCTATCTAACCTAAATTTCTGTACTCTGAGGCCCTTGTAGAGGAGAAACTGTTTTAACCTGTTGAGAAACAATTAATATACATGATTAAAACAGGTTTCTTAGACAGATAAAACACATGCCATTCCAGAGAACCATTGTTTGTTCACCTGACTCAGAGGCTTCTTTTACCTGTTTTTATGACTGACGTCTCTGGGTGGGCTGCCAGCATCCCCTTGTTGTAGAATTCACTCTTGTGGTACATATTGGTCTCAAATTGCCTCAGAGACTGGACAGGTTTCAGCAGCTGCCAGTTCTTATTGTCTGGGAAGTGGTCCTCGATGAACAGGGCAGGGTGGGTGAGGAAATAGAATTCATTGTATCTGCAGCAGAGGGAAAGACAGAGTCACGGGGAGCCAGGTGCAGAGGAAAGGCAGCCTTGTACAAAGGTCAGCCTAATAAGATGCTATGTTCCCATCAGCATCTGGAGTCACTTTGGGGATATTTACAGTACTGTCTTTGCTTGGGTTAACTACCTCTTCTGCCATAGGAGATTATGGGATTGTGAAATTAGAGCAAGAAGAAACTTCAGAAGCTGGCTAGCTCAAATCGCTTATTTTACAGGTGAGGAAACTGAGGCCCTGAAACATGCAGTGATTTGTACAAGATCACACAGGCATTAAGGAACAGAGGTTCTCTGATTCTAAAGTCATAGTTATTTCCACCATTCACCAGCATGGGGATATGACTGGCAAAGAAATTATTCTAATCTGGAAAAACTCAATTTTAATATCCTTATGTTGGGGTCCACCAATTTCACAGTGGATCATAAATCATAATGTGTATTCCATCACATGCCTTTGATGTGTCATTCCTATGACACCATGGATATGACCTGCATTTATTCACAGATTTGTCATGCTTAGGGCATCCATTAGGCAAATGTTAAATTTTATTTTTAAATGTTTAGTTTAGTTTTATTTTTAAGACCAAAAAGAGCATAGGCTCAAAACTCAGGCCAGATCTCAAATGTTCAGGCAAGGGGGGACGGGTAGGAACTGGGGTAGGGAATCAAGGGAAATGGACAGTGATCTTGTTCTAGCTTGCTCTTCAGTTGCTTCATTATGAGGCTATTTAACTCAGCCTTGCAGTGACACACTAAAAAATATATTTATTATCAGAGCCTTATCCCCACAGGCTTTCCAGGGCACCACATTAATAAGAAAAACAGCACTGCACACAGACACACCATCATTTGTGGGTAGTGGAGGCAGCATGGTGCTGAGCAGACAGGGTTGAAGGGGAAGTCAGGGGACTTTGGTTCAATCCCAGTGTGACCTCAGCAAAGTTACTTAACTTCTCTGAGCTTTTACATTTCCTAATCTATAAATAAGAGATTTGGACTAGATGACCTCTAAGGTCCCTTTGAGCTCAAACTGATGATTCTGCGGTGCAGGAGGCACTGGAAGGCTGGTTCAACACTGGCCTGCCCTTGTTTAGAACTGTCATGTAGGACAATTAAGGACTGGCTCACAAGGACCAAAGGCGGAGTCAGATAGCTTTTTTCTCATCCCTGAGATGAGAGGAAAATGTCCCTTCACTCTAATAAAGGCAAGCAATTTATATAACCATAATTATAAACTAGAGGTTGAAGGGTAATATGTTGGAAAAGAGACAGGTTTGTTAAGATTTCAATTTTTTAAAGCAGATGGTTTTTTTCCCCTATTAGATAAAAAAAAAGGAATGAGAATTGGAAACACATCTTATAGACCATTATGTAGGCTCCTCGCCCTGGGCCAGTGCACTGGGTGAATAATGAGACCTTTGAGATTGGATCTGATGAAGGAAAGATATGCTCTACTTTAGTCCATTAGAATATCGATGGCCTCCTAGCCTAATATTCCACTTCTGTTCCAAGAAGTTTTGCTGAAACATAAGGGAAGAGATGAAATTTATGTGACCTTAAGGGAGAGCCCCAGATCTCTGCTAGTTAATGTGGAGAATTCAAACATGGATGAGACACTTCGAGGAGTTTTCATGCTTGATGACCAGACACAAACTCATGAAATGACTAAACAAAATAAGAAATGATACATTTGAAAACAAATACAGAAGATGAGTCTATGGTTTTCAGCTTAGGTGACTGGAAGAATGATGGTAATAGTGATATTGGGAGAGGGATTGAAGATGGTACTTATTACAGAGCTCTGTAAAAAGTTCAGTCAATGCCACAGATTGACTTGGAGCCAGTGAAAACTTTCATTAACATCCTAATCTGGGCTGTCTCCAGTCACAGTATGTAGATGTCATAGTCTTTGGACTGGAATATAGGACAAAAATGGAAGCAAAAGCCAAGATAAATGAAGAAGTTCTAACAGATCATCTTAAATAAATTCATTCTACCATGGTTGGATTAATTACATCCCATGGTGACAAAAGAACTCATGAATGGGTTAATGATCATAGGAAAAAAATCTATAAGAAAGGGAGAGAGATTATAGAACTGGAGAAAGGCAAATGTCCTGACTTTTGAAAAGTGGGAGAAGGTAGACTCTTCAAACTATGGCCTAGTGAGCTTAACTTTGATTTCTGACAAAATGATAGAACTAGAACTACTGTTTATTAAAGGGGTGGTTTGTGAGCATGTAGAAAAGGAAACAGTGATCATTATGAGCTAGTGTGGGTTCATCATGAACAGGAAATGCCAGACTGATATTATGTTCTTTTTTGACAGAGTGATGATGATGGCAGATTAGGGAAATGTCTTAGATATACCTAAGCTTAAGCAAGTAATTTTACAAAAGGCTCTTTTGATATTTTTATGGATAAGATGGAAAGATGTGAACTGCATGACAGAATAGTTAGGTAGATTTAGAACTGCTTCAGTAGCTAGATGCAAAAAATAATGATCAGTAGATCAATGTCATGCTGGAGAAAGGGCCCAGGGAGTTTCCCAGGGATCGGTCTTTGTTTTTATTTCATTCACCATTTTTATCCATGACTAAGAAGAAACAATAGATGGGATGTTTATTTAATTTGTTGCTCATACAAAGCCGGGAGGAATAGTTAGCATATTAGATGGAAAAATTACAATCCAAAGAGATCTCGATAGAATGAAAATATGGGCTAACTGATTAAAGAAATGTAATAGGAAGAAATGTAAAATTCTATACTTGAATTCAAAATACTAGTGGTACAATTTCAAGACTGGGGGAAACATGGTTACACCACAGCATGTGTGTGAAAATGGGTCAGGGGGTACCAATACTTAGTATGGGTCAACAATGTGATAGAGCAGGGAAAAAAGTGCCAGAGAATCTAAGCTGAGCTTAAGCTGCATGATGCAGAATGATGGAGGTGAAAGGCTTGCTATGTTTATCATATCTGTAGCACTGAGTTCTGGATATCCCATTTTGAGAAGGACATCTTCTCAAAGTTGGAGCCTGTCTAGGGGAAGGTGATCAGAATGGTGAGGGCACTGGAAAATGTGCCATCTGAGGATGAGTTAAAGGGACAGAGGATGTTTAGCTTGGAGTAGAATAGAAGCAGAAAGGGATATGATCGCTTCCTTTAATTAGGAAAGTATCAAGGCACAAAGGAGAGACGTTGGGTTTGAACGGAATTGGTAGACCTGAGTTTGAATCCTGTCTGTGCCCCTGACTGGATTTTTAACTTTGGACAAGTCATTTAACCTCAGTGAGCCTCAGTTCCCTCATCTGTAAAATAAGGGATTGGACCTGATGGTTTCTAAGCTCCCTTACAGCTCTAAATCTATGATCCTAAAACTATTTGGCTGTCATAGAGAAAAGAGATTAGACTTGTTTTAATTGGTCCCAGAGGGCAGAACTAGGAGGAATGGGTTGAAGTTAGAGTGACATAGATTTTGGCTTAATTCATGGGGAAAAAACCCTTCCAATTAAAGCTGCCTCAAAGTGAAATGAGCTGTCTCGGGAGGCAGGGAACTCCCCATCACTGAAGGACTTCAAGCAGGAGCTTGAAGCTTCCCTCTACGATATTTCCCTGTAGAGAATAATGTAGAGGGGATTCCTGTTCAGACCGCATGACCACAGAGGCCCTTTCCAGGTCTGAGGTTGTGTTCCTCTGTGATTCTTAGGGCTTATGCTGTGAAATTCATTGGGAATTACAAATGTTGTTCAGTCATTTCAGCATAACTTCATACTGGAGTGGAAACTTCTGCTCATTTTACAGATGAGGAAATTGAGGCAAACAGCGTTAGGTTACTCACCCAGGGTCATTAGTAAATGCCTGAGGTCAAATTTGAACTCAGGTCCTGATTCCAGATCCAGTGCTCTATCTACTGTGCCATTTAGCTGCTCCAACCCTGATGGTAGGGGTCATAAATCTCCTTTTCAAAGGAGTGGGAACTTTGATTTTCTGTGACAGAGTATGCTGCTGTATTATTAAGTCTTTGCTTGGACTGGGACATACGTGACTACCAGACTGGACTCAGGTGACCTAGAAGAGTGGGATTTCATTGGGGATGTGAGGGGTGGTGTCAGGAGAAAGGGGCTAATGTTTGGCCAAGTGCAAGAAGGTTAGAAGGTTGTATATGGTAGTATATGGATCCTGTTAGTTCAACTGGCATTACTTTCCCATGGAATGTGTATCCCTCCAAAACACACATGATTAGAAAGCTCATTGTATCTTACGGTATTTTTCTCACTGTTCCTCATCTCAACAGACTGGAGTGAACATAAGACTTTGCCTGCAGCCACTACCCTCAGAGTATTCTTCCACCCCTGAGTGAGAGGCTATGTATATATAGCTTCAGGAATATGACCCCAGACAGTATAAAGCAGGGAAGCGTTAATCCTCTACTTAAGCTTGCTACATATGTAGGCAGACACTGTGACTTCAGAGCACCATAGGATCACAGATTTATAGGTGGAAGGGACCTTAGAGGTCATCCATTCCTCTTATTTTACAGATTAGTAAACTGAGACAAAATGACAGTAAATGACTTGACTACACTGAAAGATGAGTGTATGAGGCATTATCTGAACCCAAGGCTTCCTGATTCTCAGGCAAGTGCCTTATTCACAAATCTGAAGCTGTTCTGAATTTCATAGGGTTATTGTCTCTGGATTCTAGTAAGCCATACACAATCTGTGTTTATAAGCCCACGCTGTAAGATAAATCAAAGGGAATATAATAAACTTGGCTTCTCTTTGTTATTTTGATTTCACTTTTTTAAAATGAGAACTTGTATTTGGGGTAAAGAGATAGGGAAGAGGGATGAGGGAAACTTTGAATATTTTTTCAATAGTCCAGTGCTTATTAGGTTAGTGATGGGGAAGCTATAGGATTTAACTGAACGGTAGGGGATAGTTCTGGTAAACCTATATGGGAACCACTACAACCATGGCACCTTCATGTGCCCATCTTCAAGGTAGCTTGTGACAGTAATCTATATGAGTGTGCTTTAATGGGAATGTGCAAATGAGAAAGAAGCTCTCTCCATTCCCACTTGACCCAAAGAATCTTTTCCTCCCATTTCTCCAGAGTCAACAGAAATGAGGAAGGGTACCTACATGAAGGTGAATTTGGTGGTAGCAGGATCTACCAGGCCACTTCCCCACGTGCTGTCCAGTAGATGCCATCTTCCTTCCAGGTAAACGGCATTCCAGGCATGGTCATATTCTCCTGAAAAACTCTGTCCAGTTTGGTAACCATAGCCCTTAGAGTATCCGGCCACTGTCATGCAGTGCACCCCTGCAAGCCTGTGGGGAAGGAGAGAATGAATGAGCAGCACCTCCTGTGCAGAGAGCCTGTCGCTCGTCCAGTCCAATGCTCTCAAGGGGACACAACTCACGATGCTGGAGGTGGCAGGAGCAGCGGAACATGCAAGGCTGAAATGGACTGTGTTGTCTTCTAGCTGCCACACCATTATCTCAGGCTCATTATTGCTATCATTCATTTCTCCAAGAAAGCTCAATGTCATTTTATATTTGGCTTTTCAATGATTACTTTAACATTTAATTTTTATTTTTTCTCAGTGACATGGAAACGACATTTGTTTGACATTCTTTTTTTAAAACTGATTTCCAAATTCTCTTCCTCCCTCCCTCCCTTCTGAAACTTCCCCCTCCTTGAGAAGGGAAGCAATCTGATATAGATTATACATGTGCAGTCATGCAAAACATTTCCATATTAGCCATGTTGCAAAAGAAAATGCAGACAAAAAATCCCGAAGAATAATAAAGAAAGTAAAAAAAAGTGTGCTTCAATCTGCATTCCGACTCCCTCAGTTCTTTCTCTGGAGGTGGATAGCATTTTTCATCATGAGTTCTTCAGAAATTTCATTGAGATATTTTTTGCTTTCTTTTACCTTCTCTAGGTCACTATTTTTTTGTTTCCTCCCTCTCTGAGCCCCTCTGATCCTTGTCTCCTCCTCCCTCTTGTCTTTGTCTTTCTCACTGGTCCCCCTCTCCTTTGTTCCTTTATTTTCTCTCTGATTCTTTCTGTTCAGCTTTGTGTTGGTCCCTGCAATATGTCATAGTGTAAATAGCTGGCTTCTGAACTGTTACTGTGTGATCCTAGCTTAGACAAAGTCATTTCACCTCTTTGATCCTCAGTGGATTAGACTTGATGGAATCTAGGTCCTTTCTAGCTCTGAGGTTCTATGTACTATGCTGTCTCCCCATAGCTCTGTGTTCATAATCCCATCAACCCTTTCTCGTAGACTTCACCAATTAGGTTGACTAAGGCACACTGCATGTAGCTTGATATCGTGGAAAGAGCTCTGGACTACACATCAGAGATTCAGGGTCTAGGTCTGGCTCTGTTACTAACTAGCTGTGTGACATTGGCGAAGTCATAACTTTTTCATGTTTCAGTTTTTTCATGTGCAAAATGGAGGTAGGTGATACCTCTTCCTACAAATCTTATAGCAGAGGTTCTTGTGTCAGAGTATCCCCTGGCTCCCTGGTAGCCCAAGGACTCCATCTCCAAATAATACTTTGAAATGCATAAAATAAAATGCATAGGATTACCAAGGAAACTGATTTTATTGAGATATGTTTATCAAAATATTTGTTTAAAGTTTAGATTAAGAACCCCTGTACACCAGAGGGTTGTTATGAGGGTCAATGGTATGCACTGTAAAAGGGTACTAGAATCAGAATAAAAAGATTTGGGTTTGAATCCAAGCCATGTTATTTGCTACCTATGAGACTTTGGGCAAATCTCTCCCTGCTCTGGGCTCCAATTTCCTAATTTGTTAAATGAGAGCACTGAATTAGATATTCCCTTCCAGTTAAGGTCCTGTCCAACTTTAAATCCCATGATTATAAATTGAATAAATATAAACATAATCTGGGTGACGTAGGACAAGATATGTAAACTTTGAAAACCACAGCTTCTCCATTTGTAAAATGGGGGTGGTAATACTTGCCCAATGTATTTGCCTAATAATAACAATAACTAACTCATAAAGCACTTTAAAGTTTGGAGAACACTTTATATACATTCTCTAATTAGATCTTCACCACAACTCTGAGAACTAGTTGCTATTACTAACCCCATTTTACAGATGAGAAAACTGAGGCACTGGGTAGTTAAATGACCTGCCTAGGATCATGTAACTAAAAATGTTAGAGGTGAGGTTTAAACCCAAGTCTCTTTCTGATTTCAAGTCCAACTATTCCACTATACCATGTACTATCCCATTAGGTTTCCTCATGTAATTATGAGAACAAATGAGATAATGGCTGTAAAGTACTTTGTAAATCTTAAAGCTCTGGATAAATGTTTGCTACAATTATTATCAAGTGAGATAATGTAGCTAAAGTACTCTGTAAACTGTCATATATTAATAACACAGATACAAGGAATTAAGGTTTTTAAAATTTGTGGTTCTGTGGGGGTAGAAAGTCCAGATCTGGGAGTCTGTTGGCTCTCCACATTCAAAATTTGGCTCAAGAACAGTTAGTAGCCAATATGCTGGTCTGTCTCTGTCTCTTTTTCTCTCTCTCTCTCTCCCTCCCCTCTCCTTTTCTCTCTCTCCCCTCCTCTTCTCTTCTCCTCTCTCCTTTTCCTTCTCTTTCTCTCCTCTTCTCTCTGTTTCTGACTCTCACTGTCTCTCTGTGTGTCTCTTTCTCTCTGTCTCGCTTTCTTTTTCACCCTGTAGAGAATTTGGGGTGCAATAGTGAGTGGTCACATGAAATTTATCACAGGGAAAAATTCAGAAAACTGCATTAAAAAGATACTATCCACATTATGCGTTACGATGTTACCTGCGATATATTTGTCCTTTTACCTTAACACTGTTCTATTAGCTCACACAATTTAAATTCATCCTCTTCAAATATGTAGATTAGGAAGAGAGAGAGGAAAATAACTACTTATGAGGTATGGGTGTAGCCAAGATTCTATTTGCCTTGGGAGACAGTTTCTTAGTTTTGCTCTGGTAAATAAGCACTAGGCTGATGAACGTGATGGTTTAAGAGTGTTATCATTTCTAAGCCAAAGTCATGCCTCAACCCTTTCATTTGCACTTACATAAAGATACAGTCCTTCTATAGGTATGCATATTGATTTCTCAGTAAAATGTGAGCTCACTGAGGGCAACATCTATTGCTTTATTGTACTTATATTCCTGTTGCCTAGTACAGTGTCTGGCATATACTCTAATTGATGTATGCTCTCAGAAATTTGGATGTTCCTTCCAGTGTGGATATCACAACTCATCTATGCCTGCTTATTCTATGGGACTATTATCCAGGTCCTCCTCCGGGTTCATTACAGAGTGTCCAAGATTGTGCCATCTCCAGAAAGATTGTGTACTTGGTCTTGTCCAGTGATTCTTACCAACTCTGTCTTGCTAAGTGCTATTTCTACTTCTCCATACAGCACATCATGAACTGAGGGGGTAGAATCCAAATGTGGTGACACTCTATGATCAATAATGAAAATAGATTGTAATAAAAACACTGACAGATCTGTTCCATTTTACAACCATTTGCTAACATCCTGCTGGTTTCATTTGTGAATTCTCTAGAGATAATATAGCTCTCTAGGCTCTCAGACTCAACCTTCTTTAGATTTACTTTTACTTTCATTGCTTTTCATTCTTTTAAAAGGCAATACCACTCACAATCTTTTGTCATTTTCCTCTGTCACATTTTACAAATGAATTTAATATTCTTTACAAGTGTTACTTTGAGCTCCCATCTCTCTTGAATGTTTGCTGGGTAAAGTGGTTTCTAGGCTCTTTGGGTATCATTATAGCAACTGTTTTATATTATAATTTTACATTATAAATTTCCTGCCAGAAGTATTGATGATCAAGGTTAATATCTTCCCCTCTTTCTATTTCCTAATTTTTGGTATCAACGGCTTGTTTGAATAGGTCAAGCTGAAATTAACTGTAATTTTTTAGTGTCATCTCATTTTTAACTTTTCTTCTAATTTTATATTGAGTTAGACTTTTACCATAACTAGGTAATGGCCTGACTACAGCAAACAACAGTTCTATATGGTCCCTTCTCCCATCCACATGAGCAGCCCAGTCATTTTTTTGTTTATACAGATGTAATCATTTTTTAAAAATTAGTTATCATCATTCACTTTTATAAGATTTTGAGTACTAAATTTCCCCCCTTTCCTCCTCCCTGCCCCCTCTCCAAGATGGCATGCAGTCTGATATAGGCTATACATATATAATGATATTAAACACATTGGTCATGTTGTGAAAGAAGAATCAGAACACGAGGGAAAAACCTTGAGAGAGGAAAAACAAAAAACAACAATAAAAAAGAGAAAACAGTATGCGTCGATCTGCTTTCAGACTTGATAGTTCTTTCTCTGGATGTGGATAGTATTTTCTATCATGAGTCTTTTGAAATTGCCTCAGCAGTGCTGAGAAGAGCTAAGTCTATCAAAGTCGATCATCACACAACGTTGCTGTTACTGTATACAGTGTTCTCCTGGTTCTACTCATTTCACTCAGCATCAGTTCATTCAAGTCTTTCCACATATAATAATTTTCACTCTTTGTCCTGTTGTTCAGTCTTTACTGTGTCCAGTGCTTTTGACTTTATTCTTTAATGGAAGAATTCATGAAATAAAGGTGTGAGGCTTCTGGATAGTCTATAAATATTTAATTCCTTGTTTATAAAACCTTAACCAGCATCCACCATTGCATTAAACTCAATAATTATCCGAGTATAGGTTTACTTTCGCTTGATGTATCTTGTCAGGTTCTTCATATAATTTTTCTACTTCTTCATCTTACACATCCGATGGTATATAAGTTGCAAATATCATCATGGTTGTCTTTTTTGCTTATGCTCACGATGAGTACTGTAAGCCAATGGGCCAAGTATGCCATGAAGTGATACTTTTCTGTTCCCTTAGAGTCCAAGAGGAAACCAACTTGGCCAATATCTTTGTTTGCCTCTCCAAAGGGAGTTTGAGAACCAGCCTTCTATTTAGCCAAAATTTCTTTTGTCTTTTTACTTAGTTTGTAGGTAAAATCACAAGATTAACATGAATTATCTTTTTTTCATTAGTATGTTTATTTGTTGGTCTCAGATCTCACATTTAGAGTATTAGCAGTTAATGTTTATAAATTGTCCAAAAATAATGTGATTTTTTAAAAATCACACTTGTCCCCTCCTTCTGTCTTTTTGCCAGTGTCACTGTAGAAGCAGAAGGCCTTCAAAACTGAGGGACAATCTTTGTCTCATGGCCAAATAATTCATCACCAAATGGCTAGTCTCCTTGTGATTAGGCTCTCCATATTTAGGTAGCCTGGTCCTCAGAAATCAAACACAGTCTGTGACGATCATACTTAAACTTTTTCAAAATGGTATAATCTGCCAGAGTCTGTCTTTGAGAGTCCAGGGTCACATCCAGGCCTCAGAGAAGCATTAGAGTCAAGTTTTATGAGAGAATATATCACATCAGTAGAGGGGTACAATCATGTAGATGATCCAAGCTCTGTCAGCAAGCATTTTATTAAGCTCTTATGACATGTCAAAGCAATGGATATTGTCAGGGCTGAGGTTCTCTTCCATCATCAAGGTCTCTACTGAGGGTCAAAGTGGACCACAAGGACTCTTAACATGTATAGGGTCACTTTCTACATGGCCTGGGTAGTAAAATCAGTCGAAGGCACTGGGAATGCTAGGCAAAGTTTAAAAATTGTGGCTAGCCCTTCTTGCATTTGAAAATTACATCCTTTATGTGTTACTGTGCACTGGCAACTTTGAGTCTTTGTAGACACATACTTTTTTTAAAAATTCTGAACTTTACATACACCAAATAACATGAGAATTTATATAGAAGTAGTAGAACAGAAAAAGAGGACTGTACATGAAACTGTGAATCTATTATGCACAACTCGCTTTTCTTTTTAAAAAGAGAATTAATTCAACATGTAACTTCAAAGCCGTCCTGCTTGTCTACGATTCTTTCTTGACTTACTTTCATTCTCTTCTTTTCAAAAAATTGAACAGTATTTTATTTTTCCCATTACATGTAAATATAATTTTCAAGATTCATTTTTGAAAGATTTTTGAGATCCAAATTTTTCTCCCTCTTTCCCCAAGATGGCCAGCAATCTGATACAGGTTATACAATTTCTGTTCTCTTCTGCAATTACAAATGCTTCAATGGCCTTCTTTTATTTTTTAAATACCCTTTCTCTAGTCCCCTTTTTCCTCTTATCCCCATACATATGATTTGATTTATCTTGAAAGAATTATATGCCATAAAACCTCAAGAATTTTGGAGGCATGAAAATGTGTGCATTTAAGCAAAACCAATTAAAAACTGGCCTTTTCCCCCTCCACCATATTGCATACCAGGTCTATTTTATCTACTCTTAGTTGTCTCTGTTGGGGAGCTTCAGACCTAAACAAGTCATTTATTCAGGAAGCACTTAGGTGAAGACATCATTCCTTCCCCTCCTCACACATAATAGTATTTTATATTTTCCAATTATACGTAAAGATGTTTTTCAACATTCACTTTTATAAAATTGTGAAGACATAATCCTAATGAAGCCAGCGGCCCTGTAAAGGTAGTCTTGGGACGAGCTGGCTAGTGTTCACCCACCCTGTCAAATACTTGAACTCTCAAAGTAGATACCGTCAGCACAATTCATCTGTGATCCAGTGTGGTCATTGTTTCCAACTCCAATTTATTTTGCAGTAAGCTAAGTCAAGCTCATTATGGTAACTTAGCAGTTTCCTGGCTCATCTGATCCTGACAAGTTTTTCAGACTGTAGATTTATCTCCTTTCCTGGCTTCGATCAAGTCATCACCAAGCCCTCTAATTACCAGCCACTGTGTCATCTATCTGCTCCTACCATGGAGGATGCCCTGCTGTGGAACAGCAATTAGTAGCACCTGTAGACTTGTCCCACCCATCAGCTCTAGCTCATCTTGAGCATTTTGTGTTTGTCTTCAGGATACCATAAATGATGACACCAAGAAACCATTTTCCTCCTGATTAGATTTTGCTTAAGTGAATATATCCCTCCAATAAAAGTAAATATCCTTTCACTCCTCCACTAGTCAAATCACTATGATGTGGATGATCCTGAGTTCCTGAGTACCATGGATAGGGGTGCAAAAGCATTGCAGGAATGGAAAAGTTTCAGGTATAGGTCCAAGAGTGCGCTAAGGACTGATGATGTCCAAGGGCCAGCTCTGTATCTAACAAACAACAATAGTTAACAATAATAATGGTAGAGAAAGGGACTGTGATTTCATTGGGATCGGGAACTCCCAGCTGAGGAAACTCTCATACACCAATATAGGCTGACATCTTCTCTGTAACCTATAGTCTTAGAGAGTTGGCTGGGACATGAAGAGGTCAAATAACTTATTCAGGGTCTCACAGCTGATATAAGAAATAGGACCTAAACTCATGTCTTCCTGATTCTGAGGCTAGCTCTCTCTATCTCTATCAGCTTGGCTCTCTAAACTTGCCATGATGCAATTATCTTCACTACCACCACCACCACCACCACCACCACCACCACCACCACCACCACCACCACCACCACCATCATCATCATTTTATTAAGCAGCACTGTGAACAGAGAACTGGCCTTGGAATCAGAGAGTGGCTATATGACCCAGAGTACATTACTTAACTGTTCGGTATCCCGAGCCAGTTCTTAAAGCTGAGACTATAACCTGCAGAACAGTTGTTGATCTGCGTTGAGAGACAGAGGGAATTTCCACCCTGGGAATATGCCACAGCAGTGAAATTATAGGTCTGGGCCAACTTAAATTTATATATCTCTTAAAGGTTTAAAAAAAGTTTTACTCATAATAACTTTGTGAAATAGGAAGCTAAAATATTGTTATTTTTCAGTTAAGGAAACTGAGTCCCAGAGAAGTTGTCACTTACCCAAAGTCACAGAGCTATTATTCCAAGGAAGTCTTTCATTCCAGACACAGTGCTCTTTCCTTTATACCAAAATGGGGAATAACACTTTTAATCATTGGCATAGTCATCTGGAGATATTAGTATCTCTGTTCTTTGTGCCAACTATTCATTTCATCTCTGGAGGGACATAACCAGTGTCACTTCAAGGAGTCAGTTTTCCAAGGGGATTGGGACAGCACCAGAGAATGATGGAATCATAGATTTAGAACTGGGAGGGAGCTTAGAGGCTACTGAATCCAATCCCTTTCTTTTGTACTTGCTGCTGCTGAATCATTTTTCAGTTGTGTCTAACTGTGACTCCATTTGGGGTTTCCTTGGCAGAGATACTGGAGTGTTTTGCCATTTCCTTCTCCAGTTTATTTTACAGATGGGGAAACTGAGGCATGTAGGGTTAAGTGACTTATCCAAGGTCATAGAACAAGTATCTGAGCTCAGATATGAACTTACAAAGATTAATCTTCCTATCTATAGCACTCTCTCCATAGCACACTGAGCTACCTTCTCCCCTCTCTCCCTACTGCCTTTTACAGATGAGGAAACTGAGATGCCTAGAGGTTAAATAACTTGCCTAACATGACTTCTTAGGGTCTAGTTGAATTCATTCAACTCCCTAGTGAACCACAAAAATACAGATAAGAGGAAGAGGAACAGAATCCTCTATGGCTGTGGAGACTATGCTGGCACATGGCATCCCCTACTTGGCTCTTCCCTTATCCCACCCCTTGTGTTCCAAACATTCAGCTCCCCTGTTGCTGCTGCTATGGAATGATGGTGAACTTGTTTCAAAATCACCAGCATCCTTTCTGAGTCCTCCCTTACGAACTCTGTAGAAATTCTCTACCCCAATGAAAGGGGAAGGGAATAACCATTTATATGGTGCCTACCACTTGTGAAAGACTGTGCCAAGCACATTTTTAACCAATATTTTCTCATTTAATTCTCACAACAACCCTGTGAGGCAGGTGTCCATTTTATAGTTGAGGAAACTGAGGTAGATGGTGGTTTAGAGACTTGCCCAGGGTCACACAGCTAGTAGATATCTGGGGCCAGATTTGAACTCAGATCTTCCTGATTCTAGGGTCAACACTTTATCCAAAGTACCACCTAGCTGCACTATTCTCCTGTAGTGCAATTGCTGTTGGATTCCATGCACTGTGCCAGCTAAACATTTAGAGTACCCTATTTAGAGGCTGCTGACATTCAGGGTAGTGCTTCCTTTTTAGTCACAGAAGTTTCCTCACTTACCCCATAAGGACACACCAGATGGAAGTCTAAGAAGGCATCCTGGGAGTGTGCTGAGAGACAGGGGGATACCGTCTTGGCATTTAAAAATTCTCTGCACGTAATCCACAAGTTAGATAACTGAGTGGGATAATAGGTCTTTGAGTCAGAAGGGACTTCAGAGGCCAAATGACCTCAATACGCTTATTTCATAGATAGAGCAGCCAAAGTAAGAAAATTAAGTGACTTATCCAAGGTCTGAGAGGTGATGAGTATCAGAGGCAGGATTAGAACTTAAGGCCCCAGAATCAGTGTACTTTTTCCACTGTCACACTGTCCCTAGAATTACAGCTATTTTCTGGATGGCTATAATTGGACATCCCACCATCACTTCAAACTTTACATAAAATAAACTCAGTCCTCTCCCCACGTCAATCCTACCCCCTGGCTTCTTTGTTTCTGTTGAGAGTAGTATCATTACTCCTGCTATAAACCCTCAGTTTGTCCTTGATTTCTGTACATATCAACTTCAAATATGATGTTGAATGATGACTTGAAGGCTAAGAACAATCAGGATACTTAACCAGTTTCAGCACCAAAATGCACTTGCCCATCAAGGCATGTGAATCCAAGATGGTTCAGGGGCCACTTGGTCTCAAGGAAGGAAGGAAGGTGGGGCCATGTTTATTCTTCTCATGGAAGGATTAAGAGATTTCCAGGCATGTATGAACAACAGAGCTGACACTGCTTTGGCAGCAACAGCTGGCCTAGATTCTGTCTGAATTTACAACAGCACAGAGCAGTAGTGAAGTTGGTTGCCACTGAGAGTGGAGGAGAGCAGTCAGGTCCACCGGGAATTAATTCCAGATGATAAACTCAGATTGTGTTAATCGAGGGTGGGTGAAAACAAAAGAACCAGGACGGCGGAAGATGTCCTGGGACACCTGAGAGCCTCCCTAGTGAGTCAGTGAGGAGGTGATGGAGTCAAGTGACAGAAACATCATGTCAGTGAAATTAGTATTCTGGATGTGTGTGTGTGTGTGTGTGTGTGTGTGTGTGTGTGTGTGTGTGCGTGTGTGAGAGATGGATGGAATGAGCCTTGGACTGGGGAATCAGGTCCTTGCTCTGGGTTCTGCTGCTGTGTGAGAACTTGGGCAAGTAATTTTACTTTTGTGGGTCTGTTTCTTCATTTGTGGGATGTGGATCAATTGTTCTCTAAGGCTTCTTGTAGCCTTAATTACCTGTGATTTCACTGGGCGAGAAGACGGCAGGGCCATATGTTAGATGTATAATGCACTGATCTTTATTCCATCGTAACAAGGATGGCAGAAATGGCCTGTGCTGCTTGTTTACATTAGGCTTGGACATCACCTCCCATAGTCTATTTCATTCTCTACTCTTTTGACCTCATGATACAGTTATCCCTTCCACATTGCGACTTTCCCCATCATGGTTTCAATATATTAGGGTTGGCATAAGAAATTAAATGGGAATTTTGGGGCAGTTTTGTGAAAATTGTATCGCAGATGACAAGTGAAGGCCAGCAGATGACACAGAACCTATGGCCAAGTACTTAACCCAAATTTAGGGGGTGTAAACACTCCCTAAAAGAAAAAGAAAAAAAATTAGATTTCTCTGCTGTGAATGGAGGGCCAAAACTTTTATGCAGATTTTCCAGATGATGGGGGCTCTGTGCCTATAGCCCTGTGATATGGAAGGGATAACTGTACCTTCTACACTGTAAGAATAAATGCTTGTATCAAGGACAAAGAGTTTGGATTCGAAGGTTTTGGTTTTCTCCCTTCACAATCAATACTGTAGCAGGGCTGCTCGAATAGTTAACAGTCTCGCCTTCAATATTTTACTTCTTCAAGATAGCATAGCCTTATCAGTGTGGTTATTTCTTCTGTCAGTATAGATTGAAGCCTCTCTATGCCTTAATAAACAGTTTCCCTGAGCTATGATTGAAAATACTTGTCACTTAGTGGCCAACCCATTAGTAATAATTTCTTCAGATTTGGCTATCTAGTCCTGGGGAAAGAGACAGACATTATTGTTACTGGGATTGTACACATATCTTGACAGGGTCCATAAGAGCTTTGGCTCCACTGGAGCAGATTTCAGGGGCCCAGAGTCACCTCCTGACAATGATGAAGTACTAGAGTTTGACTTCAGACAGTCAGTCAGGCAACAAACATGGATTAAGTGCCTACTAAGTGCCAGGTGCTGGGGATACACAGAAAGGCAAAAGAGAGTCCCAGCCCTCAAGGAGTTCACAATCCAAAACAATGTTCTGTGGTTAGATAAGACTACAGTGTTTGGATGAAGAGATGCAACTGCCCCATTGAACAATAGATCACATTTGGGACACTGTTTCATTCTGGGGTTATTTAGCAGAAAGGGACCACTGATGAGATGACTAGAAACCATGTCATCTGAGGAAAGGAAGGAGGAATGGTGAAGGTTTAGTCTAGAGCAGATGCCTTTGAGGGACAAGATAAGTATCTGTAGATACCTGAAATACTCTCATGTGGAAGTGGGATTAGAAATACTGTGTGACTCTAGAAGGTTAACCTAGGGCCACTGGACAGAAGTGAGAGGAAGGTAGCATTAGGCTGCAGACAAGGAATATGTTTCTATGAATTATGACAGAGAACTGGCCTTGGAGCCAAGAAGACCAGGGTCCAACTCTTGCCTCATACTCATACTGGTGGCATATCCCTGGGCAAGTCACTGAATCCTAAGTGCTAAAGCAACTCAATAATTAATAATAAGAAGAACAAAAATAATTACAACATAATAATGACAGCTAGAAAACACATAGTCCCTTAAAGTTTATAAAGCGCTTTACGTAAGTTATCTTACTTGATCTCACCACAGCCTCTTCAGGTAGGGGCTATTACTATTTCCATTTTACAGATGAAGAAACCAAGTTTGAAAAAGGTTAAGTGACTTGTCTGGGGTCACACAGCTAACATGTATCTGAGGCGGTATATAAACTCAGATTTTCCCAATTACATTTCCAGAACTCTATCTATCGTGCCACCTAGGAGCCTCTAATATAATTTATAGAGCCGGTGCTGGTCTGTATTGGTACAGGGAGTTTCTTCGCCAACAATTTCCTACACCAAAGAGATCACAGATCTAGTGGAAAAAATAGAATAGATATTTTTGTGACTTATCACCAGAAGTGACTGAGCAAAATATTAGATGGCAGTTGGTACAGGGAGATGCAGTAGATGACTTTTCATGTGCCAGAGTACTTTAAGGTCTAGGTCAGGAAGATTTGGTCTGTAGGGTTTTATGGTGTGGACTAAATTCAAGAAATTTTCATTCATATTATTTATCATGGCATAATGGCTTTTATTCCATTAAAGTCTTATGATAGCTAATTGTGGAGACATGGAGAAAACCTTGGATTCTTGAAACCTATGCCAGAAGAACCCAAGTGGGAAAGGCTTTGAGTATGAGCTCAACAATGGACGGTACATTTGGTATCTGAGGACCAGGCTAATTCAATTCAGAATGGCTTCTTATCAGAAAATTGGCTACTAGGTAATGATGAATACTTTTTTTTCACCCATAAACTTACAGAGAAAGTTTAGTAAAGGTATGAAGGGAAGGGCTGTGATCTACATTATTGGAAGAACTACACCAAACAATAAATCACAATCCTTTGATGGTCTAAAGTAATATTCTTGTTTCTAATACCATTAATCATGATAACACAGCCATAAGATAATCTGATCTTAGAAACAGCATGTGTTTAGGCCTATTGTTACAGGTTAAGTCACTGAGTTGGTGGCTTACTTAACTAAATCTATTATCTAAAAGTCACCATCTTATGGGATTATAGGATCAAATATCTAATCTGGAAGGGTTCTTAGAGACCACCTGGTGAAACTCTTTCATTTTGCATGTGAGGAAATGGAAGCCCAGGGAGGTTATGACCTGCCCAAGATCACCAAGGTAGCATCAGAGGTAGGACTGGACCTGGGTCCTGTGACTTCATTTCAGTGCCCTTTCCACCATGCCATGCTGCCTCCCTAACCTTGCATTAGGCATTATGACCGCACCATTGAAGAGGCTGAGCAACTCGTGAGACTTCAAGAAAGAAATGATATGAAAAATGTTTTGGCTTTTAGTTTCTGTAATATTAATAGAGAACATTGTTTGGCTGATGGAGGTCACTGGTTCACAAGTGGAAAATTAAAAAGAAATTCTCTAGCATTTTGGCTGTGGTTGACTAAAAGCAATCATGAAACACGTTTACAATTCAATATCTGACTCTTAAACATGACGGGGCGCTTCAGATATAATTAGCTGGTTTAACCACTTAGTGTAAAATGATAACTTCAGGAACTAACAACTGCTCATATTTACATAGTGAAAACATGTCTACTCTCACATTGATCTCCATAACCCTCCTATGAAATGGGGAGGGAAGTTGTTAATAGTACATGGGTGCCCCTAATGGTTCTGTTCCTGGTTGCCTTCCTTTCTCTGGCTACATTTGTGTAATGACCCTGGTAGTATCCTCCCCATCCTGCTAAATGGAGAAGCCCCAGGGAATCTCAAAACCCCTGAATTACTCCATCAGAGTAGTACCAGTGGTAATGGCCAAAGTCCCATTCCTGCAAGAGGGAAGTCTGAATACCAATTAACTGCCAATTCCGCATTAGTCTTCCACCCCCCCTACAAATGAATCAGTACCATCCACAAGTCCAGGCTCCTTGCTCCCCAGACAAGAACTCTATAAAATCCCACCAGACTTTACTGGTGGGGATGTCCCATTCCATTCAAGTTTTCCAATTTCATTCAGTTCTAAGCCAGTGAATCTGATCTATTTCCATCATCCTTCCTAATTTCCCTCAGTGTCCCAAATATCCTGTCAATAAAGCTAGCTTGCTTTACTGTCTTGTGGTGTGCACCATGTTTCCTTATATTGGGCCTTTGTGTCTTGAACCTTTCTAAATCTAGACCAAGACAATTTGCACATATTGATAGTCTTATCCACTTTAGTGACTTTCACCATCATCTCTGTTTGGTGACTGAAATTTATATCTAATTTCGATTAAATAAGTATTGATAAGCAATTAATATGTTCCAGTCTCTGTAACTCGGGTTAGGAATAAGAAGATAAAAATGAAATAGTCTTAGCCCTCAAGTACATTCTACTCTATCCCCAACCTTTCTCCAGGGCTTTGGTCCTGTATTTCCAGAGCCTGCTGGGTATCACCACCTACATATTCTGCAAGCATCTTATATTCAACATGTTAAAAACCAAACTCATAATCTCCCCTCCCGCCCCTCAGAAATGAGTCCCTCCCAGTAACTTTTCTATTTCTGTGGGTGATGCTACCAAGTCAATGTTTGCAAAGCACTTTAGATGTATTCTATAATTTGAGACTTAACAACAATTCTACAAGGTACTTACTACAGGTAGTACTATCCTTATTTAAGAGAAGAAAATCGAGGCCCAAGATGTTAATTGGTGCATGGTCACATAGGTAGTGAGCATGAGATATGAAATCTGACCCCACGTCTTTTTGACTCTTTGTTCACCCTCTACCCACCGTGCCATGCTCTCAGGGACCCAAGCTGGCAGGTCAGAGTCATCCCTTCCCTTTGTTCCCCATATTCAATCAGTTGCCAAGTTTTGTCTACTTAGCTTTCAAAACACTGAATATCTGTTTCCTCCTTTTGACCTACATAGTCACCATATGACCTTTCATTTGGACTATGGCAATAGACTCCTACCTGGTCCTCCTCCTTATAGCCTCTCTCCTCTCCAACCCATTGTCTACAGAGCTGTCAAAATAAACTTTTGCTCAGAAATCTTCAGTGGCTTGCTGTATGTGCACATACAAATTACCAGGTGGCACAAGGGATAGAGAGCTGGGCCTAGAGTCAGGAGGACCTGAGTTCAAATCTGGCCTCTGACACTAGCTGTATGACTCTGGGCAAGTGACTTAACCCTGTTTGCCTCAGTTTCCTCATCTGTAAAATAAGCTGGAGAAGGAAATGGCAAACCACTCTAATATCTTTGCCAAGAACACCCCAAATAGGGTCACAAAGAGAAGGACATGATTGAATGACTACATGACAAGAACAAAAATGTGCATATACATAATATATATGTATAGGTGTATACATATACACATGTATATATGTATATATATATAAGTGTAATGATATAAGGAGAACTATATATATAAATAACTAACATCTACTTAGCACTATTTATATAGGGCTTACTATGTGCCAGGCCTGGGCGGGGAGGTAGGTGCTATTACTATTCTTATTTTATAGATGAGAAAACTGAGGCAAAAAAGTTAAGTAAATTGATCAGGGCCACACAGCTAATAAGTGTCTTAGGCTGGATTTGAACTCAAGTCCTCCTGGCTCCAGGCCTAGTGTTCTATCCACTGTACCATCTAGCTGCACATGTGTATATGCATGTGTGTGTCCCTATACCAAAGAAATCAGAGTTCTGATGTATACACACACACACACACACACACACACACATTTATATTTACCTCATTGCCAAATGCGTGCATACCCACATATGTTGTCGAGTTATAATCATTTCAGTCATGGTCAACTCTTTGTGACCCCCATTAGGGGTTTTCTTGACTAATGTGTGTGTGTGTGTGTGTGTGTGTGTGTGTGTGTGTGTGTGTGTGTGTGTATACGTATGTGTATGCATTTGTAACCAAGAGCTCTAATTTCTTAGGTGTAGGGAACTTTCAGTGAGGTAACTTCCTCTAGCAAGAAAACACCAGAGACTACCTTGGAACTAATCTCGGAGAGCTGTTGGGGCAACAAGTTCAGTGACCTACCCAGGGTGACACAGACAGTATATTTCAGAGTTCAAGACTTGAACTCAGGTCTTCCTGATTCTGTGGCATTACTGTCCACTGTGCCATTTTGTCTTTTGATTCCTGATTACTTTTAGGATAAAATAAAAATTCTTCAGCTTGGCATTTTTGTGGTTTCCTTTTTCAGTCATATCAGACTCTTCATGACCCCATTTGGGGTTTTCTTGGCAAAGATACCAGAGTGGTTTTCCATGTCCTTTTCCAGTTCATTTTACAGATGAAAAACTGAGCCAAACAGGGTTAAGTGACTTGCCCAGGGTCACATTGCTAGGAAATGTCTGAGGCCTGGTACTTAAGGCCCTCCAAGATCTGGCTCCTGCCAATTTTTGTAACCAACTAGGTTCCAATTTGTGAAAATAGCATTAGTTGGGCTATCTGAAGCATTATCATCTTAAAATATAGTAACTAGTTGCAGCCCAATGAAAATATGTGATGAAAAATGAATAATGTGACCACTTCACAAGATTCATTATTCACACTAGCTGAAACTAAGTTATATTTCAGATTATTCCCTTTTATGCACTCTTCATTCCAGCCCAACTAGACTAATACTAACTCACCAAACTTAACACTATATTCCTTGCCTCAGTGCATTTTTTGCAATGTCTCCACTCTCCTTTCTCTACCCGGCCTTGAATTTACTCATCCTTTATCTCCTTTCAAGGCTCAGAGCAAATGGTACCTCCTCTGTGAATGCTTCTCTCATCCCACCTTATTGGGAAGAAGGCCATTAAATGAATGATCTATTTCAGCAGGAGGGACATGTGGGGAAGGAGGAGTTCTCTTGATCCCCAAGTTATCTGATATTTCCTTTTTTGTGCATGTGATATATCCCTCTAGCAGAATATAAGTACACTGAGGGCACGAACCACTTCATATCTGCTTTTGTATCGCCAGCGTCTGGCATAGTGTCTGGCAAATAGTAACCAATTAACTTGAGTGGAGTAACCTTAAAGCAATGTTCTGATTGTGTTACTCTGACTCAAAAAACATCAGTGGCTCCTTCTTGCTGGATAAATAAAGTATGAATTTCTTATCCTGCCATTCAAAGCCTGCCAACATTTCCATTCTACCTTATTTCAATCTCTTACCCTTTGTATGGTCTGGATAGCAGCCAAACTGAACTACTCACTACCCAGAATTCTTATCCTGCCCTTTCCTATTTCCATGACTTTTTATCTTTCATCCTCTTCAAGTTCCCGTCCCTTGTCTCATGGACTTTTCTCCCTATCTGTTCAGTGCAAGCCTTCCTCTGAAAGATCAACTCTGGTTTGACCTATCTATGAAGACTTCTCTAACCCCCTCTTTATCTACGAAGCCTTTTTGAATCTCCCTTTTCACCCTCCCAGCTGAAAAAGGACTTCTCCATTTTCAAACTCTCTCTTGCATTCTGCCTGTATTATAGTTATTTGTGAACATGTATTAACTCCACTCTCTTAACATCATAAGCTCCCTGAGGGCAAGAATCATGTCTTCTATCATCTTTGTATCCCCAGTGCCTTGCACATAGCAGGAATTTAATAACTGTTGACTTGAATTGAATCTCCATTTTAAGATGAAAATATTTTATGTCTGTCAGTCTTAGAAAAGATCTTTTTATGAGCGTAACTAGAATGCTGTCACTGCTCGTAATGATCCAACACTTGAGCAAGACAGTAAAGCCCACAGATAGCACCTGCTCTCTTTTTCTTTTGGAGAGGGGAAGGCAAGGCAATTGGTGTTAAAAGATTTGACCAAGGTCACACAGCTAGGAAGTGTCTGAGATCAAATTTGAATTCAAGTTCTCTTGACTCCAAGGCTGGTACTTCATTCACTGTGCCACCCAGTTGCCCCCAACAGTACCTGTTCTTATGGAGCTTTCACCTTAGTAATGCTATGGTCACTGCCAATGTGATGTCAAGAAATTAAAATCATTGCTAAGCAGGTCGAAGCATCAAACAGATTAGGTTTTGACCGAGAAAGAGAGAAATAGAAGGGCTGATGTTATTGTTCAATTTTGGGCTTTAATCATCACGTTGCGAATGGAGAGTGACAATAGGAAACACCTTTTATAGGTATGTTGGTTGACAATAAGACTTTAAAATTGAAATCTTGCCATTAATTTTGAATCAACTCAGATGAGAATAGAATTCAAATTCAGCTTGAGTGTCTTTAAAACCAAGCTGTTTGTTGAGGTTGGTGGGCATCATTTATTAAAGCGAGATATGACTATGCCACTCTCCCACTCATGAAGATGCAGTGGTTACAAATTATTTGTAAAATAGAGAAGATTTTAAAAAATCTTAATTCTAGAGCTGAAAGAACTTTAGAGGCTATCTAACCCAATCTCACATTTTACAGATGAGGAAACTGAGGTTTTGTAACTGGTCTAAGGACACACAGGTACTAAGTGGGGATGGAGCCCGGGTTTACTGACTCCACTATACCATGCTGATGACCTTACAAACTCTTCTGTTTGACATTTCACAGTTTGGCTCCAGCTTATCTTTTTAGAATTATTTCACATTACTTTCTCTTTTTGTTTCAATATTTCAGTCAAACTGCCCTACCTGCTGCTTCCTGTATACATTATTCCATTTCCCCAGTTTGTGTCTTTGAATAGGGTAGCCTCCATTCCTGGAATGTCCTCCTTTCTCACTTCTACCTTTTGGAATCCCTCCCTCTCTTCAGGGAGCTCAAGTGCCCCATCTTGAGAGGAGACTTTTCCTAATACCCCCATGGTTAATTCTTATCTATGTCCCCTTATTTACCCTGGAGATATGTTGTATTTTCTTATCTGTGTACATGTTGTCTTCTTCTACCAGAGTATAAGCTCTTTGAGGGTAGAAGTGGTTTCATTGTCTTTGAATCTCTCAACACCTAGGGTAGTGTCTGGTTACAGAGTAGATGCTTAATACATGCTCATTGAATTTAAATGACCTTGATGATGACAATGACAATGATAACCACCACCACTAGTATATTACTACTACTACTGCTGCTGCTACTACTACTACACGCAGCATAGTGGATAGAGATGTGGCTCTGGTATTAGGAACACCTAGATTCTGTCCTACCTCAAACACATACTGGCTGTGTAACCCTGGGCACCTCTCAAAGATAGAGGTTCTTAACCTTCTGTGGGTCATAGACCCCCTCTGAGAGCCTGGTGGAGCCTTTTGACTATTTCTCAAAATAATGTTTTTAAATAGCCGAAGGAAATGCTAAATTCCAGTTAGAGGTTTGTGAAAATAAAGATAAAGGATTTTTTTTTTTCCCATTCGTGTTCTTGACCCTCCCTGAAATCTATGTGTATCCCTCTTAGGGGTGTGTGGATTCCAGGTTAAGAGCCCCTGTTCTAAGACTATAAATTATGGAGAAAATGTTTGCCTGTGATGGTAAATAGGATTTTCTTTCTAGGAGCTCTCCATCCATACCAGTGAAATCTGAGGATCTCCCCTATTTCCCCTCTAGAAGAAATTTTGTTGTTGTTAGTTGTGACCCTATCTGGGGTTTTCTGGTCAAAGATACTGGAGTGATTTGCCACTTCCTTCTACAGCTCATTTTATAGATGAGGAAACTGAGGCAAATAGGGTGGAGTGACTTGCCCAGGGCAAACGGCTGGTAAGATTTGAACTCAGGTCTTCCTGACTACAGATCCAGTGCTCTATCCACTGTGCCACCTCACTGCTCCCCAGAAGAAAACAGTCCTCCTCTAAAGTCATACTTGGAATGGAGGTATGCCTGCACAAACTCTGCAGGATCATGACAAGCTGAAAAGTTTTAGATATGTGTCTTGTCCATTGGCAATGAACTTGATATTGGTCTAGCTCAGTTTGGAGAAGTTTATCTCCCCACAGGACTGGCCACTGGGTGATCTTTTTTCACTCAGTGGCAGCTTGTGACTATTGTCTCCTAAAGGATCGGCAAGAGGTGTGCTTGGTACATGTGAAAGGAAGACCCACAGTGATGAAATCCTAACTCCTCGGAACTGTGGCTGTTTATAATATTAGCCATGTAAACAGTTTTAGGCTGGTAGAATAGCAGAACCAAAATCTGATCTGTGGTAACCAGAACTCCCAGAAAGCACACAGAACTTGGCCTATTAGTAATAAACATCATAGATTTATGGAAAGTTATGTTGGAAAATCTCCGCAGCTCCCGGAGCTAGAGAAACATTAAGAGGTGACGAGAATGCTGTGAAAACAGAATCAAAACGACAGGAGACTGGAGGGAATGAAGCGAGGCTCTGGACGGGGAATGAGACACAATCAATTATGACTTTGGGCAACAGAAGCAAAATGGAAGGAATTAAAACCTGACAGCTGAGAATATGAACAAATCTGGCCCGGCAGTTGAAGACAAAAGAACTAACAGAAAACACATTTATTATTTGAAAAGGAAGATGACGAAAAGAATGATGTTTATGGAATATCTGAATTCTCCATTGAAGCGCTTCATTAAGTCAGCCTTTAATGAGAAAATGCAGGTAGGACCATTAAGAAGTAATGATGGCCTTGTAAATACAACTGCTGCTAAAAGGCTACTTTGGCAAGGGAGCCGAGATAAATCAGCTGATCGGGATCATGTGCGTATGTCAGGTTAGTAAAGGATTAGCTAATGAATTTGCCAAACCTCTGACAGTTGTTTTAAAGGAAAAAAAGAATGAAGAAGGTGATGTATAAATAGGGAGAGAAAAGGACAGGTGGTATTGAACTGTAAAACAAAGGAGGGAGCCCAGGAACTATGTGCTGACCTTAAGACAAACAAGGTTCATGTTTATAATCCTCTAGGGCTGGGGTGGTGGAAAGAGTGCTAGATTTTCTAGAGTCATAAGGAACTGCGTTCAAATTCCATCTACCTGGGTGACTTTGACCCGCCTCTATGTGGACCTCAGTTTTCTCATCTGTCAGAGGTTTGGATTAGATAGTCTGTGGGGTCTGTCCCTTCTGACTCTGAATCTATGATTGCTAAGCAGAAAATGTAATTTTAAAGGATGAAAAATAATAGAATATTATATGATCACATAAAGTAATATTTGTAAAAAAGTACTTACTACAATGATTAGCACATAGTAGGTGCTATGTCAAATACTTCTTCCTCTTTCCCTTTCCCTTTGTTGGATGGCAATTTATGGATAAAAATGGCTCCACTGTTAAGCTTTTGGTCCAGAAAATCAATCAATGAATCAATCCAGTATTTATTAAGTACTTATTTTCCGTCAGGTACCATGTGCTAGGTGCTGGATACAAGTACAAAGAATGAAACCACCCCTAGAGTTTATATTCTAATGGGGGAGACAAGAAGTACGTATAAAACAAATACCGTGTGAATACTAAGTTAATAAATACAAATATGTACAAAGTGGTTGAATGAAAGGGGAGAACAATAGCAGGTGTTGGAACAGAATAGATTTCAAGCAGAAAATGGTACCTGAGCTGCATCTGAAAGGAAGAGAAACTCCGTGAGGAAGAAGCTAGGATGGGGTGTGTTCCAGGCAAAGGAGTGCTGTGAGGGATGGCTAGTACAAAGCCAGGGTGTCAGGATATGGAATTCCCTGGACAACCGGCAGGGAGAAGGCTGCTTTGGTTGGATCTCAGAGTCTCAGAGAGTAGGAGGGGAAGTAATACACAGTGAGGCTAGAAAAATGAGTCGGGGCTGGTTGAGTGGGGCTTTAAAGGCTAAACAGAAGAGTTTGTCTTTGAACCTAGAAGCAATAGAAAGCTACTACAGTAGGCCAAGTAGAAGCAAGTTAATATCTCCATTCCTTCAGGACAGTAAACTACTTTGTAAGCATGAAAGAATTATTGAGCAAAATGTAGCCAAATGCCCAATAAGAATATACAAGGTAACTAGGAGCCAGGTTGGCTAAGAAAGTCACATAAAGATGTTTGAGGCTTAAATTGGAATATTCTAAAATGTGGAAATTAGCTTAGAGAAGAGGAAATTTGGGATGGGGAGCTAGAATATTGCCATCCATAGTCTTCAGTTTATCTGAGGGGCTGTCACATGGATATCAGATCAGACATGTTTTGTATGGTTCTGCATAACAGAATGAGGAGAAAAATGACTGTTGTGGAGAAGATGATTTTAGCTAGATATAGGGAGGAGCTTTTGAGCCATTAAAACTGTTAAAGAATAATCTGCCTTGGGAAGGAGCAAGTGCCCCCTTTTGGAGGTGGGAGGTGGGGTGTTCAAATGGAGGCTGAATAGACCACTTTTGAAGTCAATGCTAAAGGAGCTGGGCACTAGGTAGGAGCTAGTCTCAAGATCCCTGAGGTCCCTTTAAGAAACCACATAAGATTTTATACAGGCACACATACATGTTGATACATACACAATGTGATTGTATGCATGTGTATATATTTATGTATATATATGCATATATGCACATACATATACAGACATGTGTGTATGCATACATATGTACATATACATATATACATACATATACATGTAATATCTGGTCACTGGATTCAGATGGCTCAGGAGGAGAAAGTGAGGCTGGTAACCTGAACAGCCATCCCTCACTCAAAACAAAGTCAAGTGCAAGTCATGTCACCATTTCTCTGATGTCATGGTCTTCTTTGAAAACGAAGGACAAATACAGCAATAACACACATGTGTGTATATATGTTACATGTATGTGTGTGTATGCATACATATATATCTATCTTTAGATAAATATATTTAAAGTCCTCCCACCAAGGTTCATTCTAGACTCCTAAAAGATACCCAGAAGCATTCCTTCAATACATATGGCAAAAAGATTTGCAGAGATAAAATTAGGAAGTTTAAAGCACCCCTGCTCCAAAGTGTATGCTCCTAGAACTTTAAAAGAAAACAGAAGTATTTTTTCAATGCATACGGCGAAAATGTCCTAACAAAATTGCTCCTTTTATTAGCTGGTGAGGCGCAATCAACAGCAGATGAAAGTACTGGGCAGAGAAGCATTTAATCTCCTTCAGTCTTACAGAAAAGGTCAATAGCAACTAAATAGCCAGAACATATACTATCTAGGAAGGTAGAGAGTCAATATTAGATAAGGAAGGTTATCTTCTAAGACTGTTTATTAAAACTCAGTGCTTTCAAATAAGCAAGCTCCAATCAAAAGTCACAAAAGTTGCAGTACGTTACAGGTACAAGGCATGTAACAAGACTGGGTCCTTAGGACAGATTGGCACATACTATTTGATCAAACAAGCTGTCGTGGCCCAGAGAGGATGAACAGGAGTACATTGTAATATTCAACAATCACTCATCTATTAAGTGACTACTACATGTTAGGCACTTCTATGTGCTGGGGAGGATACAAGGCAAGTATGAGACACTGCTCTTGAGCCTCTAGTCCAGGGGGGAACTAAGGCTAGGACACTTAGTCAAATAATAACACGAGCCAGTGAATTGTTGCTGTTGAGCTGTTTCTGACTCTCTGTGACCCTTCTTCAGCCCATATTATCTCACTATTTCTCATATTATCATATTGTCCAAAAGTGTGGGTTGTGCCCCGATATGGGGTTGTGAAAAATTTGGCAGCAATAAAAGGCTTCTAAATGCGTGATGACTAAAAATTAATGAAAAATCAAATACACAGTGAATCTGAGGTATTTCTGGCACTGCTTACCTGTGTTGCAGCTTGGTATTGAACACAAAGCATGTGCACTTTTTCCTGTCCATGCCCTCAGGTCATGCAATGCCAACCAACATTGCAGAAACTTGAAAAGGGGGTAGTAGTGGAAAAAGTTTAAGGATAAGGAAACTGAGGCAAACAGGGTTAAGTGACTTGTCCAGGGTTGCACAGCTAGTGTTTGAGGCCAGATTTTAACAGGAAAATGAATCTTCCTGGCTTCAGGCCTGGTGCTCTAGCTATCCATTGTACCACCTAGCTTCCCCAAGACAGTAATGAGTGACAAATAAGCAGAAAAGGAATTAAATTCCATGTAATTTCATAGGCAAGAGAGTTCAGTGTGGTCTGAGAGCTTCTGTATGAAAGGCTTCATGGAGGAGATTCAACTAGAGCTGGATCTTGAATTATGGGGAGGAATTGTGAGCAGTAAAGGAGGGAAGAGGGAGACTAAGGTGAACAATGGCAAGGAGGAGTCAGGAATGGGCTGGGTATGTGTAGGAGACACTGGGTAGATCCAGAATAGGTGGTTCACAATGACATTTTAAAGGTATGTTGATATAGAAAAGGCAGCTATGTGGTACAGTGGATAGTGCCAGACCTAGAATCAGGAAGACTCATCTTCCTGTCAAAATCTAGCCTCAAACACTTACCAGCTGTGAGACCCTGGGCAGGTCACTTAACCCTGTTTGCCTCTGTGTCCTTATCTGTAAAGTGAGCTGGAGAAGGAAATGGCAAACCACTCTAGTATCTTTGCCAAGAAAACTCCATATAGGGTCACAAAGAGTCAAATATTCTCTGCGTTTGACTGAAATGACTCAACACCAGCAACATGATACAGAAAGGCTTTGGCGGGGGGGGAGTGGGAGGGACTTAGAAGTTCAAACTTTGAATCTTATAAACGAGGCAAATGAGGTCTAGTGAATGGTAATGACCCATCGAAGGCTGCAGCAATGGTAACAGTGGTAATAGGGCCAACAGTTTTACTTCATAAGAAATCACTGGCCAGGTGGAAAATAATTTAGATGGCATTGGCTAGAAATGGTTTTCTTTCAAATCAATTTTATAAACTAAGTACCAAGGTTTACCATACTAAGAATGCCTGTTTGCTCACTTTAACCAACCCAAATCAGCATCATGGGGATGAGGTGTATGACATAGGCTTTCTCTCCATTCAGCCTTCCTTGTTGGTACCCCAGGTAAAAATATAGAGAGCTCTTTCCTGGGTCTTTTAAAATGGAACCAGAGAGGCTTAGAAGAGAGCTAATTATTCACCTCTCCCCACTGCCAAAGCTTTCCAGGTAAGAGACCTTTTGTTTCCCCAGGAGGGCCACTGGGCCAGAACAGAGGACAGCTTTTCACACTAGGCCTTGGCTGTCTGAAGATACTGGCTCTCTCGTTCCCAGACCTGCCATTCTTTTAACCTTCAGCTCCATAGAGGCCCAGAGAAGGAGGGGGAAAAAAGCCTTTTATAACCAAATTATCTCTGTGTATTCATCTGCCATTATGTTAATGCAATGTGAAGCTCAGCAGATGGTACAAAGTAAATTATGCTGGTGGAAAAAAAAAAGAGAGGGAGAGAGAGAAAGAGAGAGAAATTGACCTTTTCAGGACTCGTTCAGATTCCAAAGCCGAGTTTGCAAACTAAAGTTTCAAGCCTGGCACCTTGGCAGACAGTGATTTACAAGGGGCAGCTGAGGATAGGGTTAGTAGGTTGCAGAGCCCTCTCTTGAGGCCTGGGTTTTGCCCGGCTCCTCACTTACCTGCACATTTTCTCAAAGAGCTCGGCGTACCCATCACAGTTGCTCTTCTGGCTCTGCAGAATGTCAGTGGGCTTGTAGGACCGACGGTCCTTCTCCTGGGCAGCCACTATATCATATTCTGGAGAGAATAAGGTGGAAAAGAAAGCATAAGAGGATGGAAGGCAAGTTCTTCCCCAAAGAGGAAAATGGCAGAATAGAAGGACACTGTTTCCATTAGGACAGATCCAATCATCTGATAATCGTTGGGTCTTGAACCTGTGATTTCATTGGCATAAGGAATTCCCAATGAAGGGGCTCCCTCTTCCACTATAGACTGCTATCTGCTATGCAACTTATCATCCTAGAGGGATAGCTGGAGCATTGAGAACTGTGAGTGACATGCCTGGGGTCCTACAGACAGTTTGTGTCAGCAAAGGGACTTGAATGCAGTCATGCTAACTCTCTATCCATAACATCTCTCCTGATCATCATTATCATGAATAGCATTGGCTCATAAATAGCTTTGTATTTAAAAAAAAATTGAAAATGGGCCCTGTGAAAATGAAGCACCAGACCTGAAATACATTTCCTAAACTCCTTTTCATTTTCATTTGGATTGGTTTCCACGGGAACCTGAATCTGGGAGGCCACTCTACTGTGATGAGCACATTCACCAGAATGGAGGCAGATGCAAAGGAGGTGAAGGAAATTTGGGACAGGCTTTTTATGAGAACTTTCGGTAAAAGTTTGGAGGGGGAAGGAGGTTAAAATAGAATTTAGAGACTGTAGGTTTCGGTTACACCTGCTTGTTCTCCCAAACCTCCCAAGCATATAGAATTTGAAGCTGGCTATCCAGGGGCAGCTAGGTGGTGCTGCTGTTGATAGAGATCCAGGCCTCTGGTCAGGAAGACCTCAGTTCAGATCCAGCCTCAGACACTTCCCGGCAGTGTGACCCTGGGCAAGTCACTTAACTCTGTTTTCATCAATTTCCTAACCTGTAAAATGAGCTAGAGAAGGAAATGGCAAAACATTCCAGTATCTTTACTGAGAACACCCCAAATGGGATCATAAGTTGAACATGACTGAAATGATTGAATAATGACCATAATCCAGGAAATCTGTTCCCATGGACACTGTTATCAAGAGGCCAAGTCTTCTGTGAATGGTAAGGTCTGTAAAGAGATTCACCTGCCTTTTAGACTGAAACAAAGGGGACAGAGGACGCTCCAGGCTGGATGGGTGGCATTGCATTGGCTCCTGGGGCCTGTGCCCACTGTCTTCAGCTGAAGGCTTCTGAGTGCGTGTCAGAGGAAGGAAAAATAGACTCGCAGGGAATGCAAATCAAGCTATGAAAGCTTAAGCCTGGGGACCAAAGCATTGTTGCTCTGTCATTAACTGCCAGACCAAGAGATTGATTCCCACCATTCTACACTCACTGCCATGAGGGCAGTTGAATAGTTGAATCCTCATAATTTCCAAACGGAGGGAGAAATCTGCCCCTGAATGGAATATCTCAACGATCAGGGGCTCATTGGAACATAGTTCAGTGTGCCAGGAAATGCTTTATATTGGATGAATGGCTTATAGTGCTGGTCCTGTGCCAAGAGCAGAGGTCCTGGTGATCTGTTTTTAGAAGTGACACTCTCATCATGAGGGCAGAATCCATCCTCCAGGAGACACTACAATTAACTGATGGTAGAGAAGGAATCGCTGGGAAGGAGGTCTACTGTGACAGGTGTGATATATATGTCTACAAGAACATGAATGAGTATGACTTTATTATATGCATGTATGTTAGAATGACTACACATGTGTACATCTATATGTATGTGTATATATATGTGTACACACACATTATATGTATGAATGTACCTATAAATGCGAGCCTATGTGTACATGAGGGTGCATATTTGTGTATATGTAAGAATGTACGTGAGAGAGTGTACGAAGCTATCTGGCTGTGAATGTAGGCATATGCATGAGTGTAAATGCATGTGTATTAGTGTGTATACACACACATATAAGGGCATACTGTATCTGTGTATTTGAATGTATATGATTATGCATCACTGGGTGTATGAGCATTTGTTCATGCACATGTATGTGTGTGTGTGTATGTACGTGGGGCCAACATGGCATAGGAGAGAGACAGAAAGTTGGTCTTGGAGGCAGAAAGTCTGGGGTTTAAGTCCTGCTTTTGAAACATAATGGAAAGGAAGGAAAAAGTATTTAATATGTACCATGTATGGTATAAGCACTTTACAAGTATGACCTCACTTGATTCTCATCATAACTCAGGGAGGCAGGTGCTATTATCTCCATTTTATAATTGGTGTAACTGAGGCAGACTGAGGGCAAGTGACTTACTTCCCCAGAGTTACACAGCTATTAGTAAGTGTCTTAGGCTAAATTTGAACACAGGTCTTCCCAACTCCAGGTCTGGTGCTCTAACCATTAGGCAGCAATCTAGGTGCCTGTATCATCCTGGACAAGTCCAAATCTTTAAGACGCTCAGTTGTAGAGGAGGTCTTAATATGTTTTGGGAAAGGGTATTTGCTCATTTGGGAGTTTTCTATGCCAAACAAATCTCAGGTCTAGTCTCTCTCTCTATATGTGTGCATCAGTTGTTCAGTTATTTTCAGTCATGTCTGATTCTTCAAGACCCCACTTGGGTTTTTCTTTTCAGTATCTTTATAACAGAGTGGTTTGCCATTTCCTCCTCCAGCTCATTTTACAAATGAGGAACCTGAGGCAAACAGGGTTAAGTGACTTGTCCAGGGTCACACAGCTAGTAAATGGGTGAAATTAGAAATGTGTATAGCTGTGTGTTTGCATGGGAGGAAGAATGAAGAGCCACAGAAGTTAACGTTTATATAGTGTTTAATATATATCAAACACCATTCTAAATGGTCTACAACTGTTATCTCATTTGATCCTTACAACAACCCTGAGAGACAGGTGCTATTATCATCTTCATTTTACAGATAAGAAAACTGACCCAAATAGAGCTTAAGGAGCTTGCCCAGGGTCACACAGTAGAATGGAATGAGGGCTGGGCCTGGAGTCAGGAAAACTGGGAATCCCACCTCTGACACCCATTAATTGAATGGCAACGGGAAAAACACAAGCATCTGAAAAATGAGGACTCAGTGCCTCCCTCATGGGTTTTTGTGAGCTTCGAGTGAAATAATGGTTGTAAAGAATACTTTGCAAATGACAAAATGCAATGTAAACAACAGCTATTTTACTATTATATATGAGTAAATAAATATATTAGTGTGTGTATGTATGTAAAAATAAGCACACACACGTACAAAAACAATCACAGGTCTAGTCCTATCTCTATATGTATATATCATTAGCTATATGTCAAATAGAAAGAACAGACAGACATGGATAGATAATGAGAAAGAGAGAGGAGGGAGGGAGAGAGGAAAGAGGGAAGGAGAGAGAAAGAGAAACAGAGAGAGAGAGAAAATCTCTGCATGTGAGAAAGGTGGTCATGCTTCCTGACATGATATAATGTGTAGCCCTAGATTTTTTAGCCCTAGATGTTAGTTGGTTCCTGTTGGGTTAGGCTGGCAGTCAGACCATAAACATTTATTAAGTACCTACTATGTGCCAGTCACTATGCTAAGTGATGGGGATACAAAGAAAAGCACAAAACAGACTGTGTTCACAAGGAGCTCACAGCCTTGGCAGAACAGGGGAATGGCAGAGGACAGCAGGAATCTGTGGAAGCAGGTGGCACTTTGGGTTACAACCTTGTGCCTGTACCAGGTGAGCAGTCCCCTTCTATTGAGCATCATTTGGATTGGTCCTCTAATTTGGCATCATTTAAATCCTAAAACCCTGGTTTAAGTAAAAAGACCACTGACATTGAAGTCAGTAAAGGTGTCAAGTGCTGTTAATATTATTGTATAAGTAATAACACTACCCTGATTTGGTTCTGCTAAGACTTAGCGGAGTTGGGCAAAGAATGCAGAACCTGGATAGAGTGCAGCAAATGAGTTTGAATCTTGCCTTGCAAACTCATCAGCTTGGTGACCTTGGGTAAGTCTCTAAGCCTCATTTTTTCATCTATAAAATGGGGATAACACTAGTAACTTCCTCACGGGGAGTATATCTATGTTTAAATCTATGTAGATAAATAGATGTAGATTTGTGCATTACAAATCTTAAAGAGCTATATAAATGTTTACTGTTGTGATTAATTAGTGCTGTACATCTTTGTAACACCCCTAAATCATTCCTACAAATGAGGCAGCACACAATGGTAATGGCACTGGAATAGGAGGCTTCCAATCACCTCGGCCCAATCCCTTCACTTCTCTGAGCCTCAGTTACTTTATCTGTTCAGTTGGGGGTGGCAAGGAATCTGCTAATTACATCACAGGGATATTGTGAAGATCATTTGACATAACGGAAGGAAGGAAATCAGCATTTATTAAGCACTTACCATGTGCCCGGTATTGCCCTGAGCACTTTGCAAATATTATCTCATCTGATACAACAACCTTGGGAAATAGTGGGAGACTAAGTGACTTGCCCAGGGTCACACAGCTAGTATGTGTCTGATGCAGAATTTGAACTTAGGTCTGACTCTAGGCCCAGCACTTTATCCACTGTGGCATCTAGCTGCCTTCAATAATGCATGAGAGTTCACTTTGTAAACAGCATAATGATAGAGAAATATAAGCTCTGATTGCGATTTTGTTGTCTTTACTAACGATGTAAGAGCAGATATAGACGGAGAAAGAAGCTTAGCTTGATTGTGGTTGTGGTTTTTGTTTGTCCTTCATTCTTGAAGAGGACCATGACATCAAGAAGGTGATGCTTTGACTTGCAAGCACATTTGAATTAAGTGAAGAACGACTGTGCAAGGTCATCAGCCTCACTTTCTCCTCCAGAGCCATTTGGGTCCTTTGGCCAGATAGAGATCAGAAGACTGGAGATGGCCCAGCTCAGGTCGATTAAATGTTTGGCTAAAGGGCATACTGAAAATCAAGTCCTTTAAAGCCTGACTGTTATTCAGTGATAGTTATCCCTCCTGCCTTCACTTACAAATGAAACAAATTTAATAAGCATGACATCAAATGCCTTCATCTAAGTCACTGATAAAAATATAAACAGGCACCAAGGACAGATTCCAGGGGCATTTTACTAGAGACTCCAAGTTGACGGTAGCCACTGATGGCTATTCTGGGGATAAAAATACATACATTAGTTATCTGACAAGTTGTTGTAAGGAAAACACTGAATTCCATTATGGGTTAAGTAGGCCTTTTTAGGCTGTCCTGGGAACTTAATTCCCTTGTTAGATAAAGAAAACACCTACTAGAAGCCACGATCATTTTCTGTACTGGAGACATTAGGTTTAGAAGGACATTTATCCTTCTTGCTAGCAAGAACATACATCATTGCCATAATGGGAGGTAGTTATTAACAAAAAGCATGCTATTTAAAAGGAGGCTCTGATCCACCACAAAAAACATTGATTTTATGGGAAAATCATTCCAAATGACTGGCTTACAAAATAGACTTTTATTGTCTGTTAGCAATAGGTGTCGTAGAAGAATAACACACCTGGGGATAGGACCCAGAGATGACTTGTAATGGGCTTACTCATACTGGGCATAGAGAAAGAGAATGTAAGCCAGTTCCATCTAGTGCTGGCATGCCAATATCATTATTGTTCGGTAGTTTTCAGTCATGTCCAGCTCTTCATGACCCCATTTGGGGTTTTCTTGTAATGAGACTGGAGTGGCTTGCTATTTCCTTCTCTAGCGCATTTTACAGATGAGGAAACTAAGGTAAGCTGGGTTAAATGATTTGCCCAGGATTATACAGTTACCAAATGTCTGAAGCCAGATTTGAACTCAGGAAGATAGGTACTTTTTGACTTCAGACTCAGCATTCTATCCATTGTGCCACCTAGCTGACTCATACTGATGTTAGAACAACTTCACTTTTATGACATTCATAGTGAGGTATGGGAAGAATCAGGGAAATGCCTTGAGAAGCTTGCAGTGGTTTTGCTGAGGCCTTCTACATTTTCCTTCCCATCTCATTTGGTGGTGGCGGAGTGTGCGTGTGTGTGTGCGTGTGTGTGTGTGTGTGTGTGTGTGTGTGTGTGTGTGTGTGTGTGTGTGGTCTTGGCTGCTGTACTTCAAGGAAAGGAAGTCAGAGATTTATGTGATGGATTTGTGTTCCCTGGGTCTTTAGGTAAGGTCTGTGGCTGGGTGCTGTGATGCTCTAGAGATGGAGCAGAGTTCATATAAGAGTGGATCTGAGTGGTAATGACATGACCTGAAGCATCAGCCTAAGAATCACAGATCAAATTTTCCATGATTTCTCAATCCTTCATCACTAAAGAAGACTGCTCATTGCCCAAGGGATGGGCACTCCTTGGTGATGGGTCTACTTTTAATCTCTTCCATAAAACCCTTTACTAAAGGTACCAACAAGAAACAAAATGGACCAATTTGAGACTTAACTTCTTTAATTTAATCTGCTCTCTTCTAAAGAGAGGTTTTACAGTGGACTGGAGACCACAAGGTAGCTCAGGGGATGAGAGGATTGGACTTGAAGTTAGAAAGACCAGTGTTCAAATCTCTCTTCAAACACTTGCTAATCTGTGGCTCTGAGCAAGTTACTCGACTTCCCCCATTCTCAGTTTCCTTATCTGCAAAATGGGCAAAATAATAGCACTCACCTTACAGGGTCATGAAGATCAAGGGAAATAGTGTATATAGAGCTTTGTAAACCTTAAAGAGCCATATAATGCTAGTAATTTATAATTATTTTACTATTATTATGACCACCATCCCAGAGCTGACTGTATGTCTGTGTTGTCTGACCTACCTATGTGATGGCATATCCATATCCAAATGGCTCTGACTTTCTCCAGGTCCGTATGAGCCTCCTGGAACAAATCTTTCACCAGTTCTTCCAAACCAGATTTGACTTTCACCTGTTTGGAAAGGAATACGATATGTCAGAAATAGGACAATTGTGGAAAAAGTTGAGCTATCGTTTCTGTCTTGTTTAGCTTGGAAAAGATCAGACATGAACTGAAGCATGGAGCATGGTGGGGGGGCAATGCAATTGCTAATTGTGCACTGAGAGCAAGAACAGCACTGGCCAGCCTCTGACACAGCTTCTCCTTTTGCCCTCAGTTCATGGTCTCCCTTTGCTTTCACTCATCCTCCTTCTAGCCACTAGAGTTTTTGAGGTATCAGAATATAAATGCTACACCTCTTACTCTCTCTTCCCTCAACCTGCACCAGTTTTGCAATCAAAACTAAGTTGTTTTGTTATTAGGGGCAATGTGTAACGTTGGGGTTGGGGCAGCAATAAATCAAGGATGGGCCAAGAGGTTCCAGGACCAGAAGGAGAGCTCAATAGACTAAGAGTAACACACCATGCAGGTCCTAGACAGACAAAGGGGCAGATCCAAGAAGGTCAGCTAAGAATGGTTGTAGCAGGAAGGCCTATACAAGAGGGATCCATCACCTGGAGGTGGTAAGGGTGGTCAAAAAGAACAAGAGACCTGAGAAGAGTAAAGGTGATGAACTCACTCATCCTAGCTCCAAGGTTAGCTACTCTCTGTGTTTTCTGCAAACAGGCTCACCGAAGTTCATTTTATCCAGAAAGGATACATAGGAATAGAGGGACAGAGATGCTCCTAACAAAGAGTAGGCATTTCCCATAGTCTTTACATTGGTGTGGATGCAGACCACTTTTAAAGGATGAGTTTGCTAAGTTTTCAATATTCTGAAGGGGCTCAGTGAGGATAGACTTTGGTTGGTACTCTAACTCGTACGATGAGAGGGTCTTTCTATCTGAGAATCAGAGGCAAGCACAGTACATGTTGGAACTCTTACCTTGGAGGCATACGCATCCAATTTTTCAAACTGCCTTAGGTCTAATGGCATGGATTTCAGACTAGATCGATCCCATGGGTAGGCTGGAAAACACCAGGAGAACTTTCTCAGTCATGACGGTAACTCTTAATAGTGCTGCTCATTCTAGAACTAGTAATGTCTAGTGAGCTAAGGCCAGGAAAATGGAGAAATGGGGGAATTCTACCCAAAGTGGGTTCCTAGCACGGACTACTTGGGACAGTTTTAACCTTGCAGGTAAGAAAGTGTAATAGAAATGCTTTTTCTCTGCCTTCTTCTGAGAGACTCAGGAGACCTGGGTATTATGACTGGTTCTGCCATTTACTAGCTGGATAAGTCTCAGTTTCCTCACCTTAAGATAGTGTGTGTGTATGAGAATGGATTAGGATAAATATCCCTCCAACTCTAATGTTCTGTGATACTATGAATCTATGGATAAGATAAGCAAAGTCAACATAATTTATTACTGCTTAGCATAAATCAATCTCTCCCAGTCAAGGTGATTTTTGTAAATATGAATGTCATTTAGATGCTATCTACTTCAGTTTCTCCATCTGTAATATGAGTGTCTATAGAGACACAAGATATAACTAACTCAGTTATCTATAGTCATAGGAGATGAGGGGAGGCACTAACAAAAATCTACCAACAATCTTCCACCTCATAGCACCCAGTTAGTTCCAGCCCTGCATCCTTACTCCTGACCATGGATCAGCCTCATGTGTGTAGGCAGAGTATATGGGGACCCAAGTGGCACAATTTGGAGGACACTTAGGAAACTCTTCTGATCCAAAATTGCCTCTCTCCTCAGCAAATTATTTTTTTAAAAAAACCCACTGGTTTACACTATTTACTGATTCATTCTCTTAGCTTATCATTTATCATTGGCACCATCACTTAGTAAAACATAAACCTCCCTCCAAGGACAGAAAGATAAAATTTTACAGGGGGTAATATATTTAATGAGAGGCGTGCTGGCACTGAGGATAGAGAGTAAGCCTTAGGAGAGTGAGATCTGGGTTCAAGTCCTTCTTCTGGAGCATACCTGCCATGTGACCCTGAATAAGTCATTTAACCCTCTCAGTACCCTAGGAAACCTCGAAAACTTAGTTTTGGGTCAGTTGATGATTTGCCTTGGTAGAGGAAATTTTGTCATGAGGGGTTTCCTATACTAGTGAAATCACAGGTCCAGAACAACAATAGCAACACACACAGAATCTAGTTTCTGTGCATACACAAACCCACCCACTTTCCATAAGACATATATGTATTTGGTGTTGTTTTTCAGTCATTTCAGTTGCGTCCAACTCTTCGTGACCTCATTTGGGGTTTTCTGGCAAAGATACTAGAGTGGTTTGCCATTTCTTTCTCCATTTCATTTTATTGCTGAGGAAACTGAGGCAAACAAGGTAAAGTGACTTGCCCAGGGTCACACAGCTAGTAAGTATCTGAGGCCAGATTTGAACTCAGAGAGATGAGTCACTATCCACTATGCCATCTAGCTGCCACATATTTGTATACATGCAACATATACATAGGTGTATGTGATATATGCATATACACATATCTATACGCCTTAGGGATAAGACAGATGGAATTTAATAAAGATAACTGTAAAGTTCTGCATTTGAGTTAAAAAAAATCTACATCACAAAAATAGGATAGGGTTAGTGTGTCTAGACAGTGCTTCCTGTGAAAAAGATGTGAGATGACTGTGGGAGATGAGTCAGCAGTATAACATGGCTGCCAAAAAAGCTACTCTTACTCTAGTTTGCATTAAGAGAGTCATAATGTCCTGAACAAGAGATATAATAGCTCTGTTCTACTCCACTTTGGGGCTGCTAGGTGGAGCAGTAGATAGAGTACCTGGGCTTGGAGTCAAGAAGACCTCAATTAAGATCTAGCCTCAGACAAAAACGCTGTGTGACCCTGGGGAAGTCACTTAACCCTATTTGCCTCTGTTTCCTCATCTATAAAATGAGCTGGAGAAAGAAATGATAAACCACTCGAGGACCTTTTGCCAAAGAAAATCCCAAATGGGATCATGAAGAATCAGACATGACTGAAAAAACTGAACAAATTACCCTACTCTGCTCAGGCCATATCTTGATTATTGTGTTTTGTTCTGGGTGCCATATTTTAAGGCAAGATAGAGTGTTAACAGCAGAGATTGACCTACATGGTAAGGGAACTGAAGGATGTGCCAGATAATGATCCTTTAGAAGAACTGGAGATGCTGAGCCTAGAAAGGAGAAGATTCAAAAGGGATTTGACAGCTATCTTCAAGTATTTGAAGGGCTGTTTTGTGGAAGGGGATTAGTGCTTGTTATTCTTGACCCCAAAGTGCAGAATTAGGAGGAAAGGGGTAGAAATCACAGAGGCATATTTTGACTTTAAAGGTAAATAACTTCCTAACAATTAATACTCTCCCAAAGTGGAATGATTTGCCTTGGAAGGTAGTGGGTTTCCATTCATTAGAGATCTTCCACCAAAAGCTGGAAATCGTTTTCTAAGAATATTTTAGCAGAGACTATTTGTGGGCACAGATTGGGCTAAATGCCCCTTGAGGTCCCTTCTAGCTTCTTGATTCTGTGATTCATCAAGCTAATGAGCTATTAATACCTTAGTATGAATTAGTATGTATTAGCTTAGGGGCAGCTTGGTGGTGTGGTGAATAGTGCACTAGGCCTGAAGTCTGGAAGACTCATCTTCCTGAGTTCAAATCCAGCCTCAGACACTTACTAGCTGTGTGACCCTGAGCAAGTCAAATCATCCTGTTTGCCTCAGTTTCCTCAGCTGTAAAATGAGCTGGAGAAGGAAATGGCAAACCAGTAGTTCCTCTGCCAAGAAAACCCCAAATGGGGTCATGAAGAGTTGGATGTACATGTAAACCACTGAGCAACAGAATGAACCAGATTTTCTGGAGCAACTCTAAGAGTGAGATATGAAAGAAGTTTCCTTAATGGAAGAGAAAGAAAGAGGTCCAGGGCTTTGGGATGGAGGTTAGCATATGGGTACATATCTGGAAGGAATCAGTATAAAAAAAGACTTGAGCTTTTGGCAAGGGCATGGTAGATTACAGAAGAAAATATCCTTATTTCATAATTTTATCTAGAGTTACCTTTAACCCCTATTAAAACTTTTCTCATGGCAGGTGCTCAATTAATGTTCATTGGATAGATGGATGGAAGGAGGGATGGAATTATTTAAATTGGAGTAGAGTGAACTGACTTTGACTGAATTCTTAACCATGCAGGAAAAAGTCAGAAAGTAGGCAGCCCAAGGAGGTCATAAGTCAAAGGAGTCCTAGATAATTGACCAATTAAGTAATGGACCCTTGAATAATTGAGACCTGGCTATCCACACAATTTTATTACCCAGTTTGCAAAATGAGGGCAATAAGTGGAAGAATATTGCTAATATGAACTCAAACTTTGAAAAACCATCTTCTATTTGATGGTAAGCTCCATCAGGGCAGTGGACACCTCTTAGATCATTGATGTATCTCTGCCTGGAGTGGCAGTGCTTAGTAGATAATCACTGTGTTGAAACTGAGTTGAAATAAACTGAATTGTCCCATCAAAAATATACTCTATTGTTGCAAGCTGAACTTTTTTACACTATGAAAGAATAATTTGATGTTTAAGAAGAACCTAGGCATTTTAATTTATCACTAGCAAGGACTTTAGGATGGACATTGACAGAGAGCCCTGACCCCAGAAGTGCTTTGTCTTTATGTTTCGGGGGAGAAGAGCTGCCAGCCAAGCTGGAAGGACAGGGAGGGAAGGCACAGACAAAATAAAGAATATTAGATTTTTGCTTTTTTGCTTAAATCATAAACACTGGCAAACACCCTACAAACTGTCATTGAACAAAGACATCTGGCAAACTCTGATTAGCTTAACGGACAACAGTGGGAAGGAAGGATGGTCGCTGAGATCCATTGTGATAGTGTGGGATTATGTGGCAGTAAGGTAGGAAAATTCCAGTGCTGGGAATGCCATTGCCAAGGGTTCCAACCTTCTTGAAGGGCTAAGTCCTGGAAATGAAAAGCTGTGGCTTTCATCTGGTCAACAGACCAGGATTGCCTGGTTTATATGCCCTTTGGCTCATACCTCACATACCTTCTATTTCAAGAGTTACTGCCCCCAGATATTGGGTCCTGAACAAGGTACACACTTTAGAGATCTTTTCATCCATGATTTACTTGAGAGATCTTTGTATCCTACTGAGGCAGAGGGATTTTGTGAAGAGAAAATGTGGCTGGGATTGAAGAAAACAGCTGTTTTCCTGTCTCTATCCCTCAGCCATTGTGACCTTCGGCAAGGGACTGCCTCCTGAGACTACATCACAGGGTAGAGATAAAAAGATGTAATCGTGCTGGTTTTTATTCTCCTTTTTTGCCCTTCTGCTACTGTCCTGCTCCAGACTCTTCTTGAGGTGTAGATGGTGAGAGAAGGAAGTGGTGAGCTAATACCTCTTTTCCTTCCCATCCCTAACAATGTAGCTCAGGAGATTGCAAAGGGGGTGAGTATAACTGCACAGTCACAAAAAAGGGTTGGAATTGTTGAGCGCAGTGCCTGCTGCTAAAAAAGTATCCAAAAAGTGAACCAAGTGCTTCAGGGGCTGGGGGTGGGGAACCAGCTCCCTGATCACTAGCCCCTAAGACATATGGGCAAGTGGGTAATTACATGGTTGCAGAAAGATGTAGGCTAACTATCTTCTTCTCTACACTGTCTATTCATCCATAGTAAGAAAGGGATTTCACTGTTTTTAGATCTTAGTCCATCCATCTCCAAAATGGAGAATAGTAGAAGGTCATATTTCATAGAGACATGGAGAGAATCTAATTAATGTTTGCGAAGAGATCTGAAGTCCCTGGATACAGGTTGCATAGGAGTACAAAGCACTTTATTTCTAGATTGATTATTTCTTTTGGAGGACTGGATGTGGGAGGGTTGAAGAAAGAGAGATGGAGATTGAGGGACTATACCATTCATCTTCCTGTTTCCAGGTAGGTCCACCCTTGCACTGTTCCAGACAGATCAGTCAGCAAGTATTTATGGATTGTCTACAGACTGAATGATAGAATCGATCATAGAGGCATAGAATGTTAGAGCCCAGAGATCCTCTGGACCAGCCCTCTCATTTTACAGAAGTCAGGAAGGTGAATTTCAGAGTGGTGAAGTGAATTACCCATAGTCACACAGATGCTGGCTGAGCCTGAACCAGAACCCAAGTCCCCAGTGTCTGTGCATGCATACAAGAGGAGCTCAGTATTTGTTGAGTGAATGAATGAGGATGAGAATGGGGTGGCATCTTTTCCACATACTGTAAAATCTGAAAAATGAGACTGCCTGACTCCAGGCCCAGCACTCTGTATTAACTGCCCCTTGAAGTTACATAGAAGGAGATTTTTAGTACAGTAACATGGACTTCCAAATAGCTACAGCTATCTGAAAATGAAATAGTCTGGCTCAGTAGGTAGTGAGTTCTTCATGACTAGATGTCTGTCATTGTCCAGGGTGATGCTGGTTTATAGCTCAGTCAACATTTTGGCTCTGTCAACTACTAACTTTGTAAACTTGGGCCCGTTTCCTCTCCATTTCTGAGCCTTGGTTTCTTCCTCTGAAAAAATGAGAGGTGTTTAGTGTATATGATCTCCAAGGTTTTAACATTCTATGAAGTCTGTGTCCCACAAGTATTTCTGGAGTTTCACTGGTAAGAAAGTCCACAGATGGCCCTGAACCTAGATGGTCATCTCTTTCCCTTTCCTCTTGGGATGATGTCACTGAATTTTAGGGCACAGCATACCCACTGTTAGCTTTACAGTCTTCTTTCAAGGTGGGGTTGTAGATAATCAAGTGACCAGCTAGATCAAAGTAAAGCTCTGTCCACGACCCAAAAAATACCCCTAAGTTCTAAGATATCTACTTTTCACAACAGTGAAAGGGATTATCTGCAGACAAGAGGAGCAACCTTATAGAACATTCTTTTCCTGTGTGTGTGCATACTGTTTTTTTCCCTTTTGAAATGATGGAATGAGTCTCATGGACTTATTATTCAAGGTATTACCAGTGACACACTTGTTCTTCTGGTTTCATAGTTTCACTGCTCAGCTGTCTAAGAAGGTGGATGTAATTCACATAAACCAAGGCTTGGATCCTTCTCCAGGTATTCACTATAAGAGAGGCAGGAAACTGATAGAATGGAAAGGCATGAATGGGAAATTAGGAGACCTGGGTTTGAAGACCTATTGACCTGATCATTAGCCATGTGACTTCTCTTAGCCTTGGTTTCCCTATCCATAAAATGTTAATAACACTATAGGCCTTGTTTATCTCTAAACTTATTGTAAGAAACAATTGGAATAACTGATACCCTTTCAGGCCCACTTCAGTCTAGCCAAATTGGCCTTATTATGGTCCCCCTCACCTCCTGCCTCTGTCCTTTTGCCTCAACTGTCCACCTCGTTCCACTGAAATGCCACCTTCTGCAGGAAGGTGAAGGTCATGATTCTCCCAGTGCTAGTGCCTTCCCTTCAAAATTGTCTTACGTCTGCTTTATATGAAACTATATATGCGTATGTTGTTTCCATCGGCTAGATGGAGAGCAAGGATAGTTTTCAGTTGGCATGTAGTAAATATTTCATAAATGCTTATTGATTAATTGATTGGATATTATATGTGAAAGTAACTTTGTAAACTGTAATGTGATATACAAATATGAGGGAAAGGAAACATGATATAGAAAAAGAAAGCTCTAGACTTTGAGTCAGGTGTTCAAGTCATGGTCTCTGACATTTACTAGCTGTGTTACCATAGGCAAATTGACGTCTGTGAGCCTCAGTTTTTCCATATGTACCTTGGGGATATTACTACATGCCTTGACATTGGGTAACTCAACTAATTTTGGTGAGTTTAGTTTCCTCATCTGTAAAATGGGGATAATAACCCCCTGTACTACCTACCTCACAAGGCTATTATGAGGGAAGCACTATTATGTCACAAAATGCCAAATACATATGAGCTATTATTAATAATTTTTGTTATTATTATTGTTACCTGACCAATCAGAATAAGGACTGCACCTGCTGGATAGCCTGAAGAGCTGAAGTCATGTAAGTCCTGGAAACCCCAGGGAAAGGAAGCCGACTTGCTTTACCTTCCCCTCCCCCCTTCCCTCTTTAACAGCTTTTTGTATCTATAGTCAACATCTATCAGGTTTTCTCTGACAAGGGCCATTGCATTGACCTAAATGGATAGAAAGTGGATTTACACATTTAACAGGTTTCTGCTCAATATAGCTTGGAAAATGAGGGATTTTTTCCCCCTTCCATTTGGAAGAAGGATGACATTTCTAAAATGATGTTGAAAACACTGTTACGAGCTTCACTCCTTCTCCATTCCATTTCATAATATCTGCATATTTTAAAACCCTATGATGATTTATGCCTCATTAAATCTCCCCTCTGTATAGATTATATAAGGCTCAGAGGCATAGCACCCCTACCCAAATATGTTGTGCATAAATACATTTAAAATATCCATGGCATTAACCAAGTTGATCTGATTTCAAATAATGGAAAATGCATGGAATAGAGCTAACTATATTTAACACAAAGAATCACAGAACACTAGCACTGGAAGGGGCTAAATCAACTAACAGAGTTGATTTCTCTCACCTTACAGATGAGGAAACTGAGATCCATGGAGGGAAAGGGAACTGCCCAGTGGGCTGGTGGGGGAGCCTAGGCACCAGCCCAAGCCTTCTGGCTCTCAGTCTGGTATTTTTTTCCCACAAGATCAATTTGCTTTATTAACTTGCCTTCTAAACCATGGTGTATTTATATAGTCAATGTTTGCTAATATATTTTAAACTAAAATGCCTTTAAAATTTAACATAATTTCTTCATACCATTGAAATACAGGGGCAGAAATCAGGCATTTTTATGTGGCTACTGTTTCAAATTTATTTTTCAAAATGGGACCTTACCTAGTTAAGGAATTCATTCATTCTTTCCTCCAAGCCATCCCATACATTTCTTGATTGTTGAATTAACCTTCCTCATTCTCAGATGCCATTGTGACACTTGGATGCTCAGAAACCTTTAATAATCTCTCATCACTTTAGAATAAAGTCTAACTTCTTCAGGCTTGGCATCAAGGCCCTCTACACAGGAGTTCCAACTGACCTTTCTAAACTTATCTCTGCAGTTAATGCTATGGTTAAACAGAGCTGGCAGACAGGTGGAGTAATGAACAAAGTGCTAGGCCTAGAGTTAGAAAGACTCATCTTCCTGAGTTCAAATCTGGCTTTAGACACTTACTAGCTGTGTGACCCTGGGCAAGTCACTTAACTCTGCCTCAGTTTCCTCATCTGTAAAATGAGCTGGAGAAGAAAATGGCAAACCATTCCAGTATCTTGATCAAGAAACCCCCAAATGGGGTCACAGAGAGTCAGATATGACTGAACAACCACAAAATGACAGTCGTTGTGCTTTCCTACCTCTGGGTCACTGCTTTTGTTTTTCCCTATGTGCTGACTGCTCTCCTACCCTACTGCCCTTCGCTACCTTTCGGACTTCTACTTGTCCTATAAGGCACAGCTCAAGTGCCAATGCTTCCATAAAACTTTTCCTGATATCCTAGTCAAATATGGAACTTCCTTTATCTGATATAATAGCTCTTTGTGCTTCATCCATTTGCTTCATTGCTTCATTCACTTAATGGATTCCATGCATTGTAATCATTTGGACATGACTTATCACCCTTACTATATTACATACTTCTCAAAGACAGGGATCATTTCTTCTTTCTGTTTGTATTTTCCCCCAGAACTTGAACACACAGTGTGTCATAGACTGTGGGCACTTACTGAATTGTTGGCAAACTAAACATAATGAAGGAATGCCATAGAACTTAACCGATATTTACCATGGGTGTCTTTTCCTCCTGGCTGCTGCGGTCTTGTGTTTCCATTCCGATCGCCTTGAAAACCTACAAAATTCCAAATGTCGGTAAGTCAAGTATAAGCAATTCTCAGCTACCCAATTATCACATACTCTTGCTTCTGGTTTCTCTTACACTTTGCCCCTTAGCCTTAGTCTACTCATTAGTACAGATCAAGAAAAAACAGTTGAAATTGGCACCAATAAATTCCCAACTTGTTGACTCCTCCTGGGTAAGGTGAGAGGGAAAAAATGGGGAAGAAGGGAGAAGGATTTATCCAGTGGGTGATTAGAGATTATTTGTGATCAAAGGATTTGTTTTTAGCTTTCTATATTATCAGCTAAACTCTAGGAATGTTGATGACAGGGACAGTGCCCCATTAATCTCTATATTTCAGATGGGGCTTAGCACATCATCTTGGCTTTTAGCAGGTACTCAAACATTTTTGTTGGATTGAATAGGTGCTCTAAGAATTGACCATGAGTTGTTGTTTGTCCTTCATTCTTAACATTCTCCCCTCACATCAGGGAGGTGATGCCATGACATGCCAGTGAATTGAATTTAAATGAGGGAGGACTATGGAAAATTACTAGCCTCACTTTCTCTTCTGGAACCATCTGAGTCCAGTGGCCAGACATAGATCAGGACAACTGGAGATGGCCCCAGATGCAGTGGGAGACCTTAGCCTTTACAAACTAAGGTCTTTAATAGACCTGGCCATGAACAAAAATAAAAAGGAAGAGGAAAGGGGAAGGGAAAGGAACAAAGGGAATAGAAAAGGGAAAAGGAAAGTTAGAAAAAAAGGAAAGGATAAAGAAAATACGAAAATCAAAGGGCAATCTAATAATTCTTTTCTCAAATATTGCATATTAAAGGTTTTTGCGCTATGGGAAATGACCAGCTGTTCCTCACCTTACTGAAGGGTAAATAAGGCAAAAATTGTTTAAGGAGCAACGTAAGTTATTTAAGTTAGATGCAAAAACTTTTGGCAGGGCCCTCACAATTATTGGAAGGGATGTTAAAAGAGTTTGTAAATTCTTTTCTGCTAAGCTTTAAAAATAAGATAAAATTAAACTTAGCAGGGAAACAGTTCACTGGGAGAAAAAAATCTTTACAACAAATTTCTCTGATAAAGGTCTCATATTTAAGATACATAAGAAACTGATTCAAATATATAAGAATGGCAGCCATCCCCCAACAGATAAAAGGTGAAAGGATATGAATAGGCTGTTCTCAAAGAAGGAAATCCAAGCTCCAAAACACTCCAAATCATAAATAGTTTGGGAAACACAAATTAAAATAACACTTAGGTTCCACCTTCTACCTATCAGATTGGCAGAGATGACTAAAATGGAGAATGACAATCGGTGGGGATACTGTGGGAGCACAGATGTGCTGGTGCACTGTTGGTGGAGCTGTGAATCAATGCATCTATTCCGGAAAGCAATTTAGAACTATACACCACCCCAGCCCCTCCTTCGATCCAGTTATATCACTTACTAGGTCTATGTCTCAAGAGATTTAAAAAAAAAAAGAAAAGGAGGAAAAGACCCATATGTGAAAACATATTTATAACAGATTTTTGTTGTTGAAGCAAAGAACTGCAAACAAAAAGAGTTTTCATCCATTGGAGAATTCTGCTGTCAAAAGATATGAGATGTATCAATGAGTGTCACTCTGCTTGCCTTCTCAATGGGTGGGGGAGGAACGTGCGGGCAGGAATGAATTTGGAACTAAGAATTTGAAAAATGAATTCTAAAATAAAAGAAAATAAAAGGTTCTACTTTAAAAGAAGATACAAGAAAGGGGATGGTTTCAGAGAAATCTTGAAAGGCTTCTATGAAGTGAGTAAAGTGAGCAGAACCAGGGAAACAGTCTACACAGTAGAAGCATATTGTGCAGAACCATGATTCCAGAGGATGGATGATGAAATGATAATCCCTCCCACCTCCTGCCATAGAGGGGATGGACCCTGGATGTCAAGTGAGAGGTGCATTTTTGGATATGGCCTATGAGTTTTTGGTTTTTTTGGCTATGCTTACTTCTTATAAAAATTATGGTTTTTCTCCTTATTTGTTTTGGGAAGGAAAGAGGGGGATTAAAAAATAAATAAAAACAGTCTTCATTCTTTGGCACTGACTGAAGGCAGGGTGATAGACTTCATGACATTGTTAATACTTCTTTAATTCCCCCTGGAAAGAAGATAAGGGTAGATTTGAACACTAGATCTTGTTTCCAAAGCAATCCTGCAACTGTTTTCATTCCTTTCTCAGTGTCTGTTTCAGGGAAGGAGCTGTGTCAATTCAGAAAGCAGCTGAAGAGTTCAGCTCTTTCTCAACTGACACTTCCCTCTGAGACTGGAGTATTCTGCCTGAGTACCAAATATGTCTGTACAGAAAGAAACCAGACAAATGAGGCAGCCAGATGAGCCTCCTACTCACCAGTCTGTGAAACAGATTTGGGGATGTAATACATTCCTCCCACCCAAATGATATGAATTCCCCACAAATATATAGAAAATTAGAAGGAGCAGGTATAGTGAGTATGGGGAATAGTTCCAGGCAACTAACTACTGAGAAGGAAATACAAGTCATCAGCATTCCAGAGATCAGACCCTTACCAATGCAAGCCTCTAGATGCAGCTGAGCTCAGGCTAAAGTGCTCTATATATTCTTCCTGTTTCTCCAAAAAGAATATAGGACTGAGTATAGACTCCAGGGGCATCTAGTCTCCTCCCTCCTGAAATTACTTCCCATTCCTGATAGATACAGTCAGTACCCCTAGGGGTTCTGCAACATATGCAAATGAATACTTACGTTTGTCAAAGGAGAATTTCTTAAGTAGCTGTGGTGTTTTGTTCCCAGGGTGTATCTCCACCGTTAAATGAGTTCCTAGAAAGGAACAGTTGAGAGTATATGCAACTAAATGACAGGGTCTGTCAAATATAAAGCATCAATGAAGAAGCATTTATTAAGCGCCAGTTCTATATTTGGCACTGTATTAGGTATTGTGGAGATTCAAAGACAAGAAAATGAAACAGTCCCTGCCTTCAAGGAACTTACATTCTATTAGAAAGGAATATAATATTTTAACATGTAAACCAGAAATCATTGATTCAACAAACATTTAATAATGACCTCATATGAACAAAGAACTGTATCATGCATTGAGAGGAATCCACTAGTGTGTTAGGGAGTAAGACAGCTGGAAATTAGAGATTAGTGATCATTATATTCCACATGAATCCTGTTCTCTTCAAAGCATTTTGGGAAGCTACAGCATGATAGAGTAGAAAGAATGCTGTATTTGATATGAGAGGATATGGGTTCAAACCTCTATTTTATTTATCACCTGCCACTGGGGTGACTTTGGTTAAGTCACGTCACAAATCTGGAGACCTTCTCTTTTCACATAAAATGGAGAGGGTGGATCAGATGGCCTCTAAAGTTCATCCTAGCTCCAAATCTCTGATCCTAGAACATCTGTTCCAGTGATGCTGTTACTGTTCACATCACTGTGTACTCAATGGTGTCCAAATTCTATTTTTTGATGAGAATTTGAAGGGTAGGAAAGATAGCCAAAAATAATTTGGGGCTAAATTTGAATCAGAGGGGTGTCCAATTGCAATTCTAAGAAATATCACTTTGTGTATAAAACAAGGTAATTAATGATATTGGTGTGTGTGTATGTGTGTGTGTGTGTGTGTGTGTGTGTGTGTGCGTGCGTGCATATGTGTGTGTGTGCACATGCATACAAGTAGGTGATGCAGTGGATAGAGTGCCAGGTCTGGAGCCAGGAAGACTCATCTTCCTGAGCTCAAATCTGGCCTCAGACACTTCCTAGCTAGGGGACCTTGGACAAGTCACTGAAGCCTGATTGCCTCAGTGTTCTTATCTGTAGAAGGAGCTAGAAAAGCACTCCAGTATTTTGCTGAGAAAATCCCCAAATGGGGTCACAGAGAATTGGGTATAACTGAAACAACTGAACAGCAACAAAACATCATATATAAATACACACACACACATACACACACACATATATATCACTATTCTAGGCACCAAGGATTAAAAAAAAAAAAGACATTGTGCTTGTTTTTGACATCTATACAACCTTATTGGGAAAATATAGAAGGCAAATGGTAAATAGCCATGTCTGGCTAATTATCTACTCTGGAGGTAAAGCTAATATAACTTTCTCTCTCTCTTCATTTCTTCCTTTTTATAGTTTTGTTTTCACTGGTATAGGGAAACCTCAGTGAAGACATCTCCCATTATCAATACAAGTTAGGAAATGCTCTGAGACTACAATTTTAGAGACTTCCTGGGAGCACTGAGGAGTTGTCTGTTGCCCAAGGTCACACAGCCAGTATGTTTCAGAGGAGGAATGGGATCTCAGGTCTTCCTGACTCTGAGACCAAATTACTATCCATTATACTATGCTGACTCTCGCTGGTGTAGATGCCATCTCTAAAATGTCGGGTTCTTATTATTCTAAGAAAGCATTATTGTCTCTCTCTAAGGTCATAGGTCATACCTGGAATGATATTAGAATTTGGTTGTGTAGTCAGGAGCACTTTCTCTTCTGTGCCTTTTCTATGAGTCCTTACCAAACTACAAAGATTACAGATTCACAGACTCTTAAGAGTTTAGAAGGGGTCTCACAGTGGGTGGAGCCAAGATGGTGGAGTAGAAGCAGGGACCAGCTAGAGCTCTCCCCCAAAACTCCTCAAAAAAATCTGTAAAAATGACTCTAAACAAATTCTAAGGCTGTAAAAGTAAAAAAATGACAGACTGAAGCAAATTGCCAGTCCAAGACAATCTGGAAGGTTGATAGGAAGGGTCTATTGCACTGGACTGGGAGTGCAGCATAGTTTGGTGTGGGATACAGTGGAAGCAGACCTTAGGGGATTGAATCAAAGGTTGCTGTTTTGGATTCCAGACTTCTTAACCCACAAACACTAAAGACAGCTTCAAAGGTCAGTGGGAAGGGTCTCTCACCTGTCTGAGAGGGGTGCATGGTCCTGCCCTTAGCCCTGTCCTGGTCCCAGCCCCAGGGCATCTGCGGCCACTGTTGAAGTAGAGGCTACTTCTAGAGACCTCCATCTAACAAACCTCAAAAGTCAAGTAATTGGCTGGGACAATGAGCAAACATGGGAAAAAGAAACAGAGTATAGATTCTTACTTTCTCGGTGAAGAGGTATTTTCTTATGTCATTGATGATGAGGAAGATCAAAATATATAGCCAGAGGACAACAAAGCCAAAGCTCCTGCATCCAAAGTCTCTAAGAAAATATGAACTGGTCTCAGACCATGGAAGGGCTGAAAAAGGATTTTTAAAATCATGTAAAAGAAGTGGAGGAAAAATTGAGAAGGGAAAAGAGAGTGATTCAAGAAAATCATGAAAAATGAGTCAACAGCTTGCTAAAGGAAACCCCAAAAATTCTAAAGAAAATAACACTTTTAAAATTAGACTAAGCCAAATAGCAAAAGAGATCCAAAAAGCCAATGAGGAGAAAATGCCTTAAAAAGCAGAATGGGCCAAATGGAAAAAAGAGGAGCTCACTGAAGAAAATAATTCTTTAAAAAGTAGAATGGAGTAAATGGAAACTAATGACTTTATGAGATATCAAGAAATTTGAAAATGAAACCAAAGGCATGAAAAAATAGAAGACAATGTGAAGTATCTCACTGGAAAAACAACTGACCTGAAAAATGGATTCAGGAGAGATAGTTTAAAAACTATTGGACTACCTGAAAGCCATGATCAAAAAAAAAGAGCCTAGACATCATCTTTTAAGAAATTATCTATGAAAACTGACCTGATACCCTAGAACCAGAGGGTAAAATAAAAATGGAAAAAAATCTACCAATCACCTCCTAAAAGAGATCCCAAAAGGAAAACTCCTAGGAATATTGTAGCCAAATTCCAGAGTTCCCAGGCCAAGGAGAAAATATTATAATCAGTCTGAAAGAAACTTAAGTATTGTGAAGACACTATCAGGATTAATACAGGATTTAGCAGCTTCTACACTAAGGAATCAGAGGACTTGGAATATGATATTCCAGAGGTCAAAGGGGCTATGATTAAAACCAAGAATCACCTACCCAGCAAAACTGAATATAATACTTCAGGGGAAAATATGAAACTTCAACGAAATAGAGGACTTCCAAGCATTCTTGTCGAAAAGACCAGAGCTAAATAGAAAATTTGACTTTTAATTACAAGAATCAAGAGAAACACGAAAAGGCAAACAGGAAAGAGAAACCATAAGAGACTTGTTAAAGTTGAACTGTTTACATTCCTACATGGAAAGATGATATTTGTAATTCATGAGTCCTTTCTCTCCACTGCATTTTCCACTTTGCTTAGGTCAATAAGGGTCATATTGTTGCTCAACCCTCAACAAGATGAACAACCGAGTGTGTAGTGGTAGTAAGTTTAGTATCCCTGGTTCTGGTCCCAAGAGGATTTCCCCCATACTAACACTATGTGGAAGTCCAAGAGTCCCTAATGACTTCAACCTTGACTCATCTCTCCATAGTACAGAAATGATAATAAGGATGAATGACTGAGCATCTCTACTGTACTGCAATACACTTGGGACTTGTTATGTACTCTGAGGGAGCTGTCATGGTCACCTTATGGCTCTGAAGAATCTCTTCCTCAGTCTCTAGTCCTGTTAGGTTTCCAATGCCATCTCAGAATCTGACTCCCCAAAGGAATTTTCTTGCATTTTCCTAGCTTTACTGAAACTATAACATATTACAACATTAATCTTTATTTTATGGGGTTTATTTTTCAAACCTATCTCTAAATTTGATTTTTGCCTAGGTAATGTGCCTATACTTCAGGTCAATACCTACCAAGTGGTGGTGAGGGGCATGGTTAGTGGTCAATCAGTCAATAAATGCTTATCAAGTGCTTCCTATGTATTGGTACTGTGTTAAGCTTTGGGGTTACAAATGAAGTAAAAACAACAACACAAGAAACAAAAATAAAGTTCCTCTCTTCAAGGAGCTTGTATTCAAAAGGGAGAGACAATATGCAAACAGTTGTGTCCATACAAGATGTATACAGTATAAGAGAACAGAGTGAGGATTTTGCACAACTCTTTCTCACCTAAATCCAATTCATGCACAAGTCAAGACTTCACCCTTGTGATGTCATTGGTGCTCTTTGATAATGAAGGACAAACATCAACAATGCAGCATCAAAGGCACTGGATCAGTGAGTAGGGGGTGAGAAGAATAAGGGAGCCTGAAAAAAGGCTCCTTGCAGAAGATTGAGCTTTGAACTGTCTTGAAGGGAGTCAGGAAATGAAAGTGAGGAAAAAGAGCATCACAGGCATGGGACAATCAGTGAAAATGCATGGACTCAGGGGATGAAGTCCTGTGTGTGAGAAATAGCAAGAAAGCTGACATCTCTAGATCAGAGTTCATTGAGGAGGGTAAAGTGTATGAAGACTGGAAAGATAGGAAAGGGCAGGTTGTAAAGGGCTTTAGAAGTCAAGCAGATATGACATGGGATCCGGTAACCAGAGGGTCTGAATAGATTTTCTCTAGCTCTGAGTATCTAAAAGAATTTAGCATGTTTTCCCATTCAATCATAGAATTCAATTAAAACGGGGCTCTAAATGTGAACATTATGATTTCTACTCTTATGACTGTATTTTTAAAAATCTGCTATTTAGAACAAGATTTAAGGAACTCGGCAACAATAGAAACACTGAAGTGCAACCACAGACACCTGCCTCACTAATTCTTAACAATTAATTGTGGCCAAATTTTGCCACTGCCATTCCCCAGACCTGAGGAGATTGAACTCATTTAGGGGCCTCTCTTTGCTTATCCGTGGCTCTTCTTCAGTTCAGAGGGAGCCCCCACAGTTTCTCCTGCAGCCTTTCCCCTTTTGTACATTTAATTACTCTAATGAAAGAAGCTTTTAAAATTAGATCCTACAAATATTTTAATCATCTGCTTTTTGCAGAACACTATGAGACAGAAAATTGAAATAGAACATAGTCCTTGATCTTAGTAAACCAAGACACAAACACTGATATCTAGAATATACAATAATCCAGTTATAATTATTTTAGAGGAATGCCATCCTTGTACACATGCAAAGTACAAAAAAAACCACCATGGAATGTTACCAAGGGTAAGGATGTTACCAAGAAGGGGAATCAAGGGAGGCTTTATGGAGGAGGTATTATTTGATCTGGCCTTTAAATGTAGGGGAGGAATTTAATGGGGGAAGATGAAAGGGAAAAACATCCTAGGCACTGGGAGCACTGTGAACAAAGATGGGGAGGTGAGATAGCTGAGGGCACAGTTTGAGGAAAAGGGGTAGTCTAGAGGAAAGCTAGAGGAAAGAGTCAATAGGGGGAAATAATGTGAGACAATGTTGAAAAAGTCAGGTGGTACCAGATAGTGTAGTGACCTAACTTTGAGACAAATGAATTTGCTCTTAGCAGAAAATTGGAAGCCATTGAAGGTTTTTGAGTAGGGTGAGCCATGACTATATCTCTGCAAAAAGAAAGATTGGTCTGACAAATGGATGAAGGATGGATTGGGTGGGAGAGAATGGAGGTGAAAAGAACCTTTGGGAATCTATTACAATACTTTAGGCAAGTGACAATTCAATGACCAAGGCTCTCCTTGGCCATAGATGGTGAGGTAAATACAGTTCCTACTTTTCACAAGACTGTTTTCTCACTATATTGTCTGTCAACTAGGTGGTACAGTGGATAGAGCACTGGGCCTGGAGTAGAAAGTCCTGAATTCAAATCTGGTCTCAGACACTTGCCCCCTGTGTGATCCTGACCAAGTCTCTTAAATTTTGTTTGCCTCAATTTCCTTAACTATAAAATGAGGATAATAATAACACCTGGCTCTTAGAGTTGTGAGAATCAAATGAGACAATTGTAAAGTACTTAACACAGTGCCTGGAACATAGTAAAGTGCTATATAAATGTTAGTTATTGGTGTTATTTTTAATGTCAGATTAAAAGTAATTGAGCAGCAGCACATGCCCATTGTACATCAACCTGTCTCTTTTCCCTGAACTTCCTACAAACCTAGCTGATTCTTTGGTTCCTACTTATTCACTCAAGTTCTTCCTGTCTCTATTTATGACTGTTGACTACACATGCTTTAGCCTATGCTTTGATATTTGTGCCTATTTTCTCCCACACCTCTGGCATCTTGTTTTCTTCCCTGGCATCCCACTGACTGATAGAGTATTTGTTCTCTATCAGAGAGAAATGTCAAGGGGCTACAAAACTGAAGAAAACAAATGGGGGCACATGCAGCATAAGAGAGAGATACGCTTCCTCTACTCTGTGGTTACTGAACAATACTGCCAGGAGGATGAAGCACTGCTTTGGCATTTCCACCAGGAGCTGTTGTAAGTGAATGTTTTTGTCTTTGAAAATACTAAAAAGATCACAGAATTTAGAAGAAGAAGGAATTGTAAAGGCCATTTAGTTCAAATCCTTCATTCGCAAATAAGAAAGCTAAGGCTAAAAAAAGTGACTTGCCCAAGATGGCATACAAAGTAAGGAAAGCCAGGATTTAAACCCAATCAATAATAATATGCTAATAAATGTTTAACAACTGGCTGTGAAAAACTAGACTTTTAAGTTTAATCTGCATCATAAACATCTCTGTCATATTTTAAAGTCTAAGCAACCAACAAAACAAGAAATCATGCCCTGAATTGTAGCATTTGTTCATTTCCAAGGTGTAAATGTTAATACTAAAAAATTTAATAACTGGCTCTTGGGAGACAGTTTGAGTCAACTCCAGCACACCCTTGAACCCAGGTCTCAGTGACTCCAAATCCAATGCTCTTTCTCCTACTGCCTTTCAGTTATATGGGTAGCAAAACATTAATAGCAGCATCTTTAAGAAGGAGAACAACTGGGTTTCCATATTATGACTAATGCCTGAATGATGGTGAGCTACTATTGACATTATCTGGCTATTTAATATTGACATCAGACAAATTCACCAGTTACATGTGTCCAGTAAGTAAGCAGTTCTGTATTTAACCAGTTGATAATATAATCAGATGCTTGGCTAATGTTAACAATTTTCAGCTAGAGTTGGGAACAGATCTTTCTGTTTTGGTTTGACATTATAAGTGAGCACTGTTTGATAGCTTAAGTACATTCTTATCCAACAAATACAGTTGTCAGTATGTGAAGATATTGATTAAGCCTAGGTTCCTGTTTATAAAATGAAGGGGTCCAAATTCAAACATACATATTAAAAACACATTATCATTCCCTTACTAGCATTAATGATTTTAATGAGAACAAAACACCTCATTTAAAACAAACAAGTAATTAGAAGTTTTAGCAGGCCCTAATTAATCAAGCTGCAAATTGTGCCTCCCTGTTGCAGACATTATTCCTAAATTGAGTTTTCAGAAAAGGAAGGTGGCTTTATTATTACATATGCACATGAACATTTGCAAACATATTTAAGAGCCAAGATATGGATACATTTGAAGAGTTTGGGAGTGATCTCTTAGAACCACTCATCCACCCCAAGGATATACATCTCTACCAGTGGTCACTGGAAATGGACAGTCTAGATAATACACCATGAAGCTGACACCTCTGGTGGTACTGGGATAGGGCACAAACCATTAGGGAGATATTGCAGAAATTATTAGTGCAGATAGCAAGAATACAGCTTAGTAGGAATGCTGGGGACAAGTTATGCTCAGCCTCTCACATGCCTTTGCAGCAATAGTTCCACTGTCTGAGCTCATGATTATATTCCTTCCCATTGTCTAAGACAGTAGGAGAAGAGATTAGCTTTCTTTGCACCCTTGACCTTGTTCCCTCCCACCTCCTCCTGCACATGGGTCTGGCAATCATTCAGGCTTTCATGTATCTTCAATTGCTCCTTTGCCCCTGAATTTGTAGAATCATATATTTAGAGTTAGAAAGGACCTTAGAAGTCTGATTTTACAGATGAAGAAACAGTCCCAGAGAAGTATAATGTGTTGCTCAGAGTCAGAGACAGTAATATTAATGGTGCCACTTCCTTCACAAATATAACCAAGTCCTCCAGGTCCCAAAAAAGGCTTTCTCTTGGTCCTTCTATCTTATACAGCTGCCAATCACTCTCTTTTCACCTAGACTGTCCAATTTCTTGAACAAATTGTCTATATTACTCCATGTTGATCCCCTTCCTCACTACTCACTCTTGCTTCAAAACCTGATAATTTGTTTCCATCACCGCATCCCCCAACTCTACTGAAAATGACCTCTTAAAAAGTCAGTAACAAACTCTAAATTGTCAAATTCAATGACTGTTTTTTTCTAGTCCTTATCCTTCTTGACCACTTTATAGCATCAGACCCTACCTTCCACCCTCTCCTACTATATATTCTCTTCTTAAGAGACACTACAAATAACCACTACTTCTCTGTCTCCTTCACTTATTACTGGTTTTTCCCCCATCCCCCAAGTTGGGTACTCTCCAAGGTTCTGATCTTGGTCCTTTCTCTTCTCTCTTAGCAATTCCATTCATTCCTACCTTAAGCTCCCAATCTTGAACTTAGTAAAATTTCCCCGAAACCTGCTCTTCATTCTGACTTCCGAATTCCTGTCAGTGTCACCAACACTCAGTCATCCAATTTGGAAAACTAATTGCTACCCTTGACTTCATTCCCAAGTCATATGCATTTAATTTTGCCAAGATACTTCAAATCTGTTCCCTCCACTTTATTTCCACTGTCCCCATTTTGAGAATTCTCCCCTTCCACTGATCTGGACCATGGCAACAGCTTCCTAATTGGTCTTCTTAATTTTACTTTCTTTTTCCTTCCAATCTATTCTTCATACCTTTGTCAGATTACTTTTCTAATACATATGCCAAATCACTTCTCTTTCTAACCCTTTAGTGACTCTATTGCCTTCTTGGTGAAGTTCATATAAACAAACAAATAAATAAATAAATGTGTGTGTATGTGTATGTGTGTGTGTGTATTGTGCTGTGCATTCAAAGTATTCTATCATCTGGTGCACCTTTCAATCCCTCTATTCACTTTTTGCTGCAGCAATATCAGAGAAAGTTTCTCAGTAATGTTCTTATAATGAAGCAGAATGACAGTTGAAGGATGAGGACCCAAACAAGAAAATGACTATTTAATAATGTGCTTCTGGGACTCCAAACCACAAATGGGAGTTGTTGATAGGAGAACTAAGGTCCAAAGGACCCTGTGCAAGGGAGGGACAGCCTATTCTTTTGGCCTGTTCCAATCCATTTTGTATAATGATACAAGATTAATCTTCCCCCAAAAAGCCTGTGCTCAAAATCTTTCAATAATTCTTCACTGGTTATGGACAGTTATGTGGCACAGAACACCAAGTCTGAAGTCAGAAAGACTCGTCTTCCTGAGTTCAAATTTGGCATCAGACCTTTACAAGCTGTGTGACCCTGGCCAAGTCACTTAACCCTGTTTGCCTCAGTTTCTTCATCTGTAAAATGCATTGGACAAGGAAATGACAAACCAATAGAGTATCTTTGCCAAGAAAACCCAAATGGGGTCACAGAGAGTCAGACCGAACAGCAACAACTATGGATAAAATCTAAACTCCTAAGCCCAGGAGTCAGGAACCCCACAGTCTGGCTTTTATGTATCCTTCCAACCTTACCTCCAAATTCTCTTCTACATATCTCCTATTTTTTAGCCCAAATAATTAAGTCATGGTTCTCAAACACATCAGGAAGGGCCCTACTTCCCCCATTTTGCTCCTCTTTTTCCCATTCACCTCTGATTTAATCTTCTCCATCTTTTAGATTCAAATCTCTGCATTTAAACCAGAACACATCACGGTCAATGGCAGAATTATGGACCTATTTCCTAAATTTGACGTCTCTTTGCATTTATCACTCAATCGGGCACCTACTTGGTGACACTTGCTTGGCACCACTAGAAGACATTTATGTTAGGTTTCATGGGAGATAAAGAATAACTTTAAGAAATAGTCATGCCCTCAAGACACTTTACAGTCTAGCTGGTGAGAGAAGACACACATATGGCGATGCAGCTTCGGGGGAAAACACTTAATTTTGAGTCAGAGGTCTGGGTTCAAATGGCAGCTCTGATACTTACCACTTGAGGCAAATAACTAGTGTAATAGATAGATTATAAGGAAGATTGGAGTTCATATTCAGCCTCAGACACTTACTAGCTATGTCACCCTAGGCAAGTCACTTAACCTTTATCTGCCTCAATTGACTCACACATAATATTAGGTTGTTAGAGTCAACAGCCCCCAATGTCCCTTCTAGCTCTAGAGCTATGTTCCTATGATTGTTGACTCATCAACATCAGTAGTGATAGTAAAGATATTTAGGATACATATGCAAGCAGGAAGATGACTTAGAGATCACCTAGGAAGGAAGGAAATGAGCATTTATTAAGTGCCTACTATATGCCAGGTATTATCTCATTTGATCTTCAAATCAACCCTGGGAGGTAAGTGCTAATATTGCTCCCATTTTACAGATGAGGAAACTGAGACGGACAGAGATTGCTTGATTTACCAGCTTCACACAGCTGGGAAGAGCCTGAGACTAGATTTGAACTCAGCTCTTATTGACTCCAGGCCTAGCACTCTATCTATTTCTCCACTTCATTATCTACAGGCTGAAGAGTTCCTAACTTATTTGTGCATCACGGCTCCCTTTGGCATTCTGATGAACTTTCTGGACCCCCTCCTCAGAACAATATTTTAAATGCATAAAATAAAATGCACAGGATTACAAAGGAAGCCAGTCATATTCAAATAAAGATTTTTTTCCCACTGACTCCTTAAAATTGATCTATGTACCCATGGAAGTCCACAGTCCACAGACTGAGAGCCCTTGATCAAACCTAATCTCATTGTATAGATGAAACTGAGGCTCAGAAAAAATGCCTTGCATACTCATCATAATAATAGCAACAACAAAAGATAAAAATTATATAGCATTTTAAGCCTTGCAAAGTGTTTTGTCTTGGAGGCAATTGTGATTAAGTGACTTACCCAGGCTCATATAGCTAAGAAATGTTTGAGGCTGGATTTAAACTCAGGTCCTCCTGACTCCAGGGCTGCACCCCCTAGCTCTCCCTAAGCCTTGCAAAGCATTTTACAAATATTCACTCCTTTGATCCTTTAAACCCTGAGAGGTAGAAGCTAATATTATCCCCATTTTACAGATGAGGAAACTGAGGCAGAGGTTAAGTGATTTGCCCAGGGTCACAAAACTAGTAAGTTTCTGAGGCTGTATTTGAACCCATGTTCAGTGCTCTCTCATGGTTATCACATAATAAATCCAGCATCAGGGCTGGGACTAGAACCCAAGATCTCCTAATTTCCAGTACAGGACTCTGCTTAGTACTGTAGGAACATGAGCCTGAAACTTCCTCTCAAGTGCTAGCCACTCTACTCTGTGGGACCTTAGGAGATCTCAGAGAATTCTATATATAATTAAAACCTCTCAATATGTTCTATAATCCCACACATTTTCATGAAAAAAATCAAGTAGGGAAAACCCATCTTCATCAATCACCAACATTTATAAAGCATTTACTATATGTCAGATAGCATACTAGCCAACTCAAGCCAATAATCTTGTGTAATCTCATTCACAAAGACTCAAATAATCCTAATTCAGAGATTGATCCATGAGGCAGCATGGGGGAAATGCACTCTGAAGTGATCTATTTATTCTATAGCTTTTGTTATCCTGAGGTGCTCACCCTGTGTCTTGTTGACCTGTTACTATGTAGGGGATCTTTCTTGCGATCACCTGCAAATCTTGCAATGTGTCTATTATTCTCAAATATGGACACCAACACGATAAGGGGTTCTTCTATGCTTTCTCTCCTCTTCCTTCTCCTCCCTTACATTTCCTTAGCAATCCTCCAGAGCCCAAATGCTCTGAGACTGGTATGAGAAGACAGTAGAGAGAAAGCTTCTCACCTTTGTCAGAGGCACTGCTGATAGCCAGTCAAGAGGGTACCATCTGGTATAGTCAGAAAGAAATTTGCTGTATATTACTCTAGTGACCTGAAAGAGTCTCCATTTCCCATACATTTCTCATTATTCCCCAGGAAGCCAGAGATACCATGTTATTATTCCTGTTTTTTACAGGTATGTTGTCATTTTAATTATTTCACAGATGAGGAAACTTAGTCAAATGAGTTTCCAGGTGCTATACCACAAGGGAGATGGGAGCAGAATTCCACTGGTTCTCTGACCCCCAATCCCTCTCCTGAATACCCTGACCCTGTGTGGAACTGTCAATGGTTGCTGCCCAGACAGCATTCCAATACTATGAGAGGTGGACATGAGGCTGCCAGGAGGGGAGTGGAAGCCTTGGTCTTGGAGCAGACAATCAGGTTGGAGAAGTGCCACGCCCATTCTACAGTCCCATTGCCCAGCCGTCCAGACTTGGGGACTCTCTCTCTCCCACAAAGGGACATAGATACAGACACTGCAGGAGACACCGAATGCTCTCATACAGAGGAAAGTCAGATTCATGTACATGAAAGGAACTTAATTAAGAAGTGTCTCATCTAATCTTCAGAACTTTTCTGAGGGGCATTGAATTCCTTCAGAGGTTGTCTGAAGCCTTCAACTTCGGTCGCATCTTCCGGGCCTCTCTTCTGGATGACTAATCTCCTTAATGTATTAGAAAATCAATTCTGAGTGTAAAGGTTGGAAGGTCATCCAGTTGAGCCCCACAGTCTAATCATATCAAGTGCTGGGAAAGCTTTTAGCCATCAGTGTTATTATTCTTTAAAGAAGGGTAGGCTACAAGTAAAATGAAATGAATTTAACCTAAGCTTGTTCTTCAGCCACAGCTTTGAAAAGAATTCATTGTGATGCCCCCATTCCGTACCCTGTTATTTTCTGAAAGGATTGTCTAGTTTTTCCAAAGAAAGGGTCAAAGAGGCACAGGAGAGAGTGGTGTTAAAGACCTCATTTTTACCCACAAGCTTTCAAAATGGGTCCTGGCAAACTGGGAACTATTAAGTGCAGCCCAGAACAAATTGGGTTGTGGGTGTTGTGTGCTTGTGTGTGTGTGTGTGTGTGTGTGTGTGTGTGTGTATGTGTGTGTGTGTGTGTGTGTTTCAATTCAGCTGAACCTGCTTTGTCCCCTTCACAGAGGATTTCAGGCAGAATGCAGGAGGGAGGACTGTTTGTACTGGAGGAGACTATGGCTGGCTGAGGACTGAGTGACTTAACTGTCTTCAGGCCCACAGAGGGTTAGTTGACACTCCATTTCTATTGAGAACAGAATGAAAAGAGCAGGAGAAATTTAACGATAAGACAAATGTTGAGACTCTTAAGTCGCAGAACAGTTGCTGACCTGGTTCTGCAGAGGAAGCTTCCTTCCTGGAGCTCCCTGTACTAATGAAATCCCAGGTCCGGTCAATAGAATAATACATGAGAAGGTGTTGGAAAAGTAAGTGAAAAAGAATAATTACAGGATAGCAACTTTTCCCAGGACCATTTCTATCTGAACCCCATCGAAAAAGATGGGAACAATGAGAACATGATGATGTAGCACTTTAAGGTTAACAAATCACTTTACCTACGTTGTCCAATTGGCACTTCATAACAGCCCTGTGAGGGAGGTAATAACAACAGATCGCATTTATAGATCACTTTAAGGTTTGCAAAACAGTGATCTCATTCTATCTTCACCACAACCCTGTGAGATGAGTGCTATTACTATCCCCGTTTTACAGGGGAGGAAACTGAGGCTAACTGACACCCCCAGGGTCTCACAGCTAGGAAGTATCTGAGGCATGATTTGAACTCAGGTTTTCTTGACTCCAGGTCTAGCACTCTTATCAATTGCAGGTGGTAGTTGAATTGTTTTCTTTGCTTTAGAAATGAATAATTCCTTGAATGTATATAATTTCCTTTTTTTTCTAAGGAATTCAAATTATTCCCTAAATTATCTATTTTTTCTTCCTAACATCTTTGTTCAGGATTAGTTTGCTTGTTTTTTATTTGCATTTAACTACTTTTTATATATTTTTGTAGTTACCATCTTTACACTTAAGCACGTATATTTATAGGTGCTGTTGTTTCTTCCTCTTCTACTTTACATTGTAAATTCCTTGCCAGTAGAAAATGTTGAGCACAGATTGTTTCATTCTTTGCACTTGTAGCTGTAGTACCTAGAACAATGCCTGGTACATGTTAAGTCGTTTTCAGTCGTGTCTGACTCTTCATTGACTCCATTTGGGTTTTTTTTGGCAAAGATACTGGCGTGGTTTGCCATTTCCTTCTCCAGCTCATTTTAGAGATGAGGAATCTGAAGTAAACAGCGATAAGTGACTTGCCCAGGGCCATATAGGTACCACATATCTGATATGTCTGGATTTGAACTCAGAAAGATGAGTCTTCCTTATTCTAAGTCCAGTGCTCTATCCATTGTGCCACTTAGCTGCTTCCAAGTGCACATAACAAGAATCTAGTAAATGTTTGTTGATTGAGTGGTTATTGTCATTATTATTATGAGGAAACTGAGGCCCAGATCAGCTAAAAGTGACTTTCCAGGAATCACACAGTTATGGTCAGAGGTGTGATTGGAACAAGGTCTTCCTGACCCAAGGCCCAGTACTACATCCACTACACCTCTGCCCATATATAAGAAAGGAACTTTCTGACAAAAAGTGGTATGAGGAGTGTAGAACTTTACAAATGAAAAAGAATCCCATATATTGCAAAATTGTCCCCAAGCACTCCCACCTGAAGTTAGGGGGGTAGGTGATGTGACTTCCAAAAGGCTCTTCCAGAGCAGAAATTTTATGCAAAAACAAGCAATTAAAGGAACAAAGAAGCCTGAGTCTGGTGTAGTCGATTCAGAAGTGGATGGAGTCTGGGAGTTAAGAAGTTCTTGCCTCTGCTGCTTATTGTGGGATCCTAGGCAAATCACTTTACCTCACTGGGCCTCACTTTCCTCATCTGTAAAATGACAGAACTGGATTAGACCTAAATCTAAATCCTATGTTGGGCAGCATGTACCTGTAAACTACTTTGACTGCCTTACATGGGACTGGTGAGATTAAAGGCCAATTACAAACCTCCAACTTGAGTGGGATCCTTTCTACAAAGTACCAAAATTCCTCAAAATTTCTCTGATTCATGTCCCACTTTCCCTCTTCCTACTCTGTGGTCACAGAGAAATGAATATCCATACTCCTTACTAAGGCTCCTATTTCCTTTCTCCTGTTCTTCAGCAAATCTCTTTCTTTCTCATGTCTCTTTAATCTCTGATTTTTCATTGACTCTCATTTGCTTGCTAACACACTGTAATTATTTTAGTGTGTAAGGTGGGTTTTTGCAATTTTTTCTTAGAGTTTAGTTTCCCAGGATCCATGGCCATAACAATCTCTGTTTCCCAGGCTCATGACTTGTATGCATCTCCATCACTTTTACTCAGCATTATATAATGACAAATAATATGTATCTACCGCAACTGCACAGTGAGATATAACAATGAGGTAATGTAAACTTGTAAGACTATTGCTAGAAATATGCCTTCTCTGTCTGATGTCTATAAAGCAGGTGGGCGCTGGTCAGTGAATGGGGAACCTGTAAGGTTGAGAGCACAAGCTGGAATGTTGTATATGCCTTGATCGGCTCCCCTCAAGGCTTGGGGGGAAATCTGTGTTTGCCTCAACTGGCCCCAACTGAGTCTTGAGGGGATTTAGAGGAGTACACAAGCTGTTCCTGTCTCGATGGACCCCACTGAGACATAGGGGTAGTTGCCTCCTCTTCTCTCCAGCCCTTTCAAGAAGGGTGATTAGGGAATGCTGTAGGAGTTGGTGCTCATGTTATCAGCAACACCCTCTCCTAAGAAGACTAGTGTAGAATAAAGTAAGATTGTCAACCCCTCTAAAACTCCTTCCTGTCTGACCAGATTGAGTGAACTTGTGATAGCAGCCATCCTGCGTGCTAGTGTTATCTGTCTTACACACGCTCAGGTCTCTCCAATCCTAAACAAAACAAAATAAAAAATTCTCTGACTCTTTCATCTGATCTGGCTGCGTATCTGTCATATTTCTTTATTATCAAACTTCTTTAAAAAGTTGTCTATGCCCATGAAACTCACCATTCACTCTTCTCAACCCTCTGGAGGCTGGCTTCCTCCCCCACCATTACACTGAAACTTGGTCCCCCAGAAGTCCCCTAATTCCCATATTCAATCACTATGTTCAGCTGTCATCCCTGTTGGTTTTTCAGTAACACCCAATGTTGTTGACCACTGCATCTTCTTGGATATTTTCTCTTCCTTTGGCTTCAGAGACACCATATTATGACGGTTTTCTTATTTCTCTCACCATGTTTCTGTCTTCTTCACTGGCTTTTCACACTTTCCAACCCTTCAAGGTTAAGTGTGTTTCCCAAGGAGAAGCCTCTTGTCTCCTCTCCCTGCACTCTCTCCTTTGGTCGTCTTACTCATTCTCATGGCTTTAACCATCACCTTTATGCAGATGACCTCCAATTCTGTATCTCTAGCCTTGACCTTTTGTTTTAATCTCTAAACACACACCTCCCTGGGTCTTTCTACAAGACTGCCTTTCATTTTAATTTTTAACTCAGCATGGCTAAAACCAAGCTTATTATCTTTCCCCCAGAGCAACTCTTCCTCCTCCTCATGCCTTAGTTATTTTGAAGTGGTGTCACTATTTAATTTTGAAATTAATTGAAACCTGGATGTTATGTTTATATCTAATCAGTTTTCACTCCAGTCAGTCAATTAGCATTTACTAAGCACCTATTATGAGCTGGCCAACTGGGGATCAGTGGAGAGGGCTGGGTCTGGTTATGTCAGGAAGACCTAAGTTCAAATGTGGCCTCAGATACTTACTAGCTGTATGACCCTGAACAAGTCACTTAACCCTGTTTGCCTTAGTTTCCTCATCTATAAAATGAGCTGGAAAAGGAAATGACAAACCACTCCAATATCTTTGACAAGAAAACCCCCCTAATGGGGTCACATTGTTTATCAGACAGTAAAGATATTTGCCCACTTGCACCTCGGGTGTGTTTTCATGCCTCATTCTGCATTACAGAGTCATAATACCAAATATTTTACTGTCTATTAAAATGGAATCTATTCCAGTCTTTATGGTTTCATTTAGAGCATGCCACTTAGGTGCCACTAGGTGGTGCAGTGACTAGTATGTTGGACCGAGAGTCAGGAAAACCAGAGTTCAAATCCTTATGACCAGGAGCAAGTTACTTAACCTCGCTCAACCTCAGTTTCCTTATCTGTAAAAAGAGGATAGTATCAACTACTACCCAGGGTTTTGCAAAGGTTTTATAAATATATATGTGTGTGTGTATGTGTATATATGTATATGCATATGTACATATATACATATACATATCCATGTGCCTCTATGTGTGTGTGCATGTGCACACATGTGTATTTATGCGTGAGTATATGCGCATATATGCATGTGTACATGCACATATGTGTATACACATATATGTATGTATATGTATACACACATACACATATTATCTTGTTTGATCCTTACAATAGCCCCACGAAATAGGTACTATTATATCTATTTTATGTGCCAACACAGATGCTCACATATGTAAAATGTTTCACAAACTTAAAGGTACTCTGTAAATACCATTATTTATTATTCTATAAATGCTACTTTTATTGTTAATGAGCATGTTCAGGCCCTGAAGGGAGTCTTCACAATGTGTGAAGACAAGGGCTGGCAGAACTCAAGCTGTGGTCCATCCCACCAAGCTGGAAAGCCTGCCCAAGTTTTGTCATGGGCTGTATCTTCTACTCAAGAGGCACCCTTGCTGCAGTAACTTCAGAGATCCCATCACCAGGTTATGTTCAAAGTGAACTTTTCATCCTTACCACTTCATAGGGACCAACTATTAAGTAACAGAAGGGTTGTGACCTGCAGTGGCAGAGGGCCCCCTACCCTGACAAGATCACTGATTCTTTAAGACTATCTATATTTTATCCCCCAGTAGAGTTGTTGTTGTTGTATTTGTCCTTTGATCTCAAAGAGGGACATGACATCAAGATGGTGACATGGCTTGCAGCTAGCTGACGTTTGATTTCAGTGAGGGAGGCTGTGAAAGGTCACTGGCTTCACTTTCTCCTTCAGTAGACTATAAACTCCATGAGGGCAGGGGGTTGTGTCTTTGTGTCCCCCTCCCAGTGCTTAACACAGTCTCTGCACCCTCCAGACCCTTTGTAGAACTGAATGATCCCTGGACCCTCTGGATCTCTGGAGGCAGAGGGAGCTCGTGAGGAGCTCGTGTCTGTCTACTCACTCCTGAGCAGGGGACACAGGATACTGCTGGGGGAAAACCAGCACAGACTAGCTAACCACATACCTTGGTTGTCATAGGACTTGATGACTTGCGTCTGCTGATGGTGCTGTGTCTGGGCCACGTTTCCTATTTAAGTAAGAGAGAAAATACTGCAGTGACCATTGGGACTGGGGTGAAATATCCCTCAAGGCAGAGTAAGGAGACGTGTGTGCCTTCAGGAGAGGCAGGTTTTATCCAAAGGCTGCCAACACCTCCCCCCTCTCCTTCCTTCTCCCTCCCACACAGGGTCCAGCTCAGCAGGAGGGGACCTTTCATCAGCGTCCCAAAACATATTGAGTTTCTTTCATTACCAGAGAGCTGATCCTAAGCTTAGAAAGAATGGCACCAAGTCAAGTAGCCCTTTGTGCCTGCTGGGGAAGAAGGCCCTTGTCCCTTGTAAATCACTGCCCTAGAGAACAATTCCCCACCTTCATTTTAGGCCTGCCCCATGATGGGTGCCCCAGCCGTGAGTCTGTTGCATTCAAAAACTAAGGTGTCTTTTTCAAAGGTATACACTCTAATTTATACCTTTCAAAAGAATTAAAAATTGCAGCAGCTCCTAGGAGGAACTTATATGATTGTGTAAAACATGATGCTGCACCTTTTATCCACTTACCTGTCTACACTTTGGATAACAATTCTGTCCCACCCTAGCTCCCCTTAGCTCTCTCTAAGGAGACAGTCTAGAAAAGGGGAGTAGTTATCCTAATCATCCTGCCATTGAACTCAGCACCATGGATGATTTTGGGCAAGATATAACCCTTCTCCAGGCCCCAGATTTACAGAATCACTGAATGTGAGAGTTGGAAGAGACTTTAGCAGGCATCTCCCCAATCCATACATGAAAGGAATCTCCACCAAAATAAATTTGTAAAATGACAAGGGTGGACTAGATGATCTTTATGGTTCCTTCCATTTCTGGTATTCCTTGATTTTTGTTAACTGAGCAAGGGGGTTGGGGGAAAAGGGGAGGCAGGGTTCTGGCAGCAGGGAGCACTGATGTTATGGCACTGAACCCATCAGTCTTCCCTACCTTCCCCGTTTGACCATCTTCCTCTTTCTATTAGTTTTCTGTATCATCCTTATTGGCTTAAATCCTAGTGGGACAAAGAAAACTTTCTTTAAAAGTAGGGAATGGTGGGATCCGGTAGATAATAAGCTGTGCTCACATTTACGTAGTCTTTCACAATAAACCTGTGAAGTAGGTGGTGCAAGTAATAGCATACAGATTTTACAGATGAAGGAATGGAGACTCAGAGGGGTTCACTAGGGTCATTCATATCCACACACACAAATCTTTTGACTCTTTCCCCCACCCTCAAAACACACACACACACACAGACACACACACATACATCAAGATGTTTCTTCATATACAATACACCCTTGGAGATAGATTTGATTTTACAAATCTACTTTCCCTGTGTCCTACCAAAGCTGTAGATAGTAGTACTGAGGAAGCTACTCTCAGTTTTTGTTTTACCTAAACTCTTATTTCTTTGCCCTGAACTGATTTGGGTAATTTTTTTATGGTCCTTAATTCCTCTTTCTGACCCTACCACAAGGTAAGTCTACGCTTATTCTTTCTTCTTTATCCTTTGTTCAGGGTCATAGAATCAAAGAAGATAGAGCTGTAAGGAACCTTAGAGATTAACTAGTCTACTTTCTTGTTTCATAAAAATCCCAGGGACCCACAGAGAGAGTGCCCTATCTTCTAAACTCTATCTTCGGAGACTATACGTGGGAGGAACTAAACTACTCAACTTTGAATTTTCTGAGTTCATGCTTCTTCTGGACATTTTCTACTTCTCCCTCCATAGGGATAGTGCTCCGCCCCCATCCCCCCTTTCCACCTCTGGCTTCAAGAAGTATAATCAAATTAGCATTAATAGTACACCTGGAAACAGCTTATCAATCGATTAACCTACTGTCTCCCTCACCATTCCTATAACTTCCCAGACCAAACCACCTTTCCTTGGCCACAGTACCATGTGTGTTTTCTCTCTCTCTCTCTCTCTCTCTCTCTCTCTCTCTCTCTCTCTCTCTCTCTCTCTCTCTTTCTCTCTCTAAATGTTTTGAGGACAGAGACTGGCCTGCTTTTGCATTTTTATTCTCAGAGATAGCACAGTGTTTGGTGCATACTAACCACTTAAATGTTTTTTCCTTCAATTTTTTCATTTTTCAAGGTCATTACAGATAGTAAGTAGCAGAGCTAGTATTCAAATCTGTGTTCTCTAACTCAAATCTCTCTTTTCTTTAAATAAACTTCTGGAATTTTTTGTCTTTTTACCTCACATTTTTCTCTTGTTTCCCTTCCCTTTTCCCCTCCCAGAGAGCCATCCCATACAGAAAAAGGAATTTTTTTTTAAAAAGAAGAGGAAAAAAAAATCTATAATATCAATCAATATGTTGAAAAAAATTGACAATATATGAAATATTCCCCACTTATAGACACCCCCACCCCCATCCCTCTCCACCTCTACAAAGAAGTGAGGGGAAGTTTCTACCTCTCTGTCTTTGGAGTCAAGCTTATTCTTCGTATTTTTGCAGCATTCATTTTTGCATGTTTTGTGGTTTTTCTACTTTTCTTTTTACTACACCAGGCTGGTTTCTTAGTCCCAGAGATTTAGCATCCTCTAGCAACATCTCATTATTTCCCCTCATTTAGGGCCAAAGCCAAGCCCAGAACAGGAAGTTGGCCTTACAGCAGCCTCCTGTGGGCATGCAGCAGCCTCCTTCCAGCGGCTCTCATGTCCTTTTCCCTGAGTCTCTCTATAACTCAATAAAACACTGTGCTCTGTGGGAATCCCTAGTCCTCAAACCCTGAAGCCTCAATACAGGAAGGCTGAGTTTCTGCATAGGACAGCTGGTTGTCTCTCCTGGGAGGGGGTGTGGTTCGAGGAAACCAGATCCTGTGGAAGGGAATCCTCGAGGAGGAGGATTGGCTGGCACTGATGGATGACTGGTATTTTTAGACATGACTGTACAGTTGATTTCCATATGTAACAACAGAGCTGTACAGTGCTGCTAGGTAGAGTTCACCAAGAGACTGGGAAACAGCGAATAGAAACACAGGGGAACGCAGAGCCAGGGAAGCGGGCACAGTTCCATCCTGAGCACAGCCGGTTGGGTGACAGTGTTGCCAGGCTGGGTTTCTCAACAATTTGATATAGTTGCTCTCCCTTTAGAAATTTTATGGGGTAACAAGAAGAGGAGAAAGTTTTTTAAATGGACAGAATCTATATCCAATTACATGCAGCAAAATGAAAATTTAAAAGGAATAAAAGGATTATCTACAAAAATATAAAAAGCCTAAATGAACAGAACAGCAAATTATATTATATTAAATAATCCAAATTCAGAAAAAGAAATTGAAGTAGCTAGAAAGAAACAACTAAGGTGGGGGGGAGATACTTTGTTTCATTTGGATTTAGGGGAGAATTCACTATACTTTTAAAGAACATTTAATACCTATATTCTACAAATTATTCCTAAAGAATAAGAAAAAAAAACAGTTTTGACAAACTCCTTTTATGAGACAAATTTAGTCCTAGAATCTAAACCACAGGAGCGTAAAGCAAAGAATACCATTCACAAATATCAATTCAGAAATTTTAAACAAAATCTTATCTTAAAAAAAATGATATACAATGATTATCAGCTTACTTCCCCCTGTCCCCAGTTTTGATCATTGGAGTAAGCATTCTGCTACTAGATGTACCTTAGCATATCTCATATTGTCTGAAGCTAGAGCAACAGTTCTCAAAGTGTGGTCTCTGAACCCTTGGCATTCCTGAGACTCTTTCAAGTGGTCCTTGAGGTCAAAACTATTTTCATAATAATATTAAGACACTGTTTGTCCTTTAAAATACTTCTCCCTTTTTTCTCTACTTGTCTGTGTGAGGCCAGATTTTTTTCATAGACTTCAACTAAAGCAATATACCACAACAGATTGAGTGCAGAAGATGAGATAGGACCTAACTGTCCTTCCATTAAGCTAGATATGAAAGAGAATTCTAAAAATATGTAAAACAATGCCATTCTTTTTGCTACATTTTTTTTATTTGCTTTGGACAAGTTATTTTTATAAAGTGTTTATTTATGAAAACAGGTAATATGTTCATTATTGTTATTTTAAATGAATAAATATTTTAAAATTTTATCAGTTGTAATTTTCAGTGCAGTAAATATTAACAGATATAATCCACACAAACAAAAGCTCTTTGGGGGCCTTAATAATTTTTAAGAGGATCAAGGAGTCCTGATATCAAAAATGTGAGAACACTGACCTAGTGGGTGTGCTTGAAGGTTCATAAAACTAATTTAGTTAAATAAGCACAGGACAAGAAATCAAAAGACCTGAATTAGAATCCCATTTTGGCTGTTATCAAGCATGTTATCATGGTGGTCACAACTGTTTTGGGTCTTGATATCCTTATGGTGCTAAGAAAGTGTTAAGAATTGTAGAGTAGTAGAGAAATGGGAACTCTTGCATCTTTCTAAAACTCACTTCAATTTTCTGTCCCTCATTATTTTCATCTATCTAAGGGGATCTCTTGGGATTGTTGTAAGTATAAAAATGAGCCATGAGACCCGACAAGTCTTTAAAAAAATAAAATTCATTCTAGAAATGGTGGCCTGTGTATCACAAACATTCAATAAGTACGTGTTAAATAAATGAAAAAGGAAAGGAATGATAGACCAATCTGTATTTCCAAATAAGTACACCAACAGAAGAGACTAGCTTGCCACTTCCCCAGCTCCCCATCTCCCCAGGGCATACATGGAGTAAAGCAAAAGTCAGCAGTTTTCACCTAGCTTCTAGTCATGACTTGGCTAGAAAGTCATTAGATTAACCTGAGAGAACTCAGGCCCAGGCTCCTAGATTTAGAGTTGGAAGGAGTCTAAAGGTCATGGAGACCAATCCTTTCATTTTCTAGATTAGAAAACTGAAGCTCAGAGAAGTAACTTGCCCAAGTCACACAGGTAGGAAGAAGCTAACTTGAGATCTAGCAATCTTTCCACTGGACCTCTTGGCAATAAAGAAGAAATGGAATTTAAAAATTGGAAAAGGCTGGCCTGATGCTGGCACTGGCTTTCACCACTTTTGAATCTTTGCGCTGGACTTCAGTTAAAATGGAAAAGACTTATGAACACTGTAGAAGACAATAAATCTTTCCACAGCTAACAGCACCTTGGAACTCGTCTGAAAAAAGTATCCTGTGAGTGATAACAGAGAGGCTGGTGTATCAGCACAGATGAGAATCTTTGGCTCACCCAAAGAACTGCTGCTACTGAGAGAGAAAAGAGTGGTCCGTATTCATGGGCCCGTCCTGGTTCTTTGTTCAAAAATATCATGGGATTCTGAGCTCAAAGCAATCTCGGAGAATCTTCTCTTTACAAATGAAGAACATGAGGGCACAGTTGCTTGTCCAAGATCACACAAGTCTGCATTAGCAAAGCAGAACTCTGACCCATGTCTTGTAACTCCTGTTTCCCATTTCTTTTTGGGTGCATCATGGAGGGGCAGGGAGGAAGGGAAGCTGTGGGGACTGTGGGGGAGGAATCTGAACCTCTGATTTCACTAATTTAGAGAGCTCCTAGTGAAAAAAAAAAATCACCAATAAATCCTCAACTTTTCCAGACTTAGAGATTTGACTGGGGGCATTTTCAGATGTTGGGTGACTTGCCCAGGGTCACATAGCTACTGTGTTATCTCCAAGACTTCTCTTCTCATTACTGGCTTCTCTCCAGTGTTTTTTCCACTGTTCTTTTCAGTATACCCTTCTTGATAAATCCCACAGAAAAACAGAGGTGCTCTTGAAGTCAGTTTTTATCCAGCTCCTAGATCCTAACTAAGATACTCAAGCAGATCTGTGGGAACTTAGTTCTGATTTTTCTTGCTCACAGTCCAATTTCTTTTAGGATTAGCCTGATTTCTCAGGGCTTGATTCCGTGGTTCAAGGCTGCTTTAATTGGAATGTCAGCTGGCTGCTGGCTTGTAACCTCTGTTAGCAGAATTAAGAGAGTCTCTGAAAGGACACAGGACTTGATCATCATTATCATCATGCAGTAATAATTCAAATTTATATGAACCTTTAAGGTTTACATACATATAATATTGTAGGCGGGATTATTATCTCCATTTTTGACAGATGAGAATATTGAGGCCAGGAGAGAAAATGTGGCTTGCCCAGTATCATTTAGCTAATTAAGTATTTGAGGCAGGATTTAAATTCAGGTCTTCTTGATTCCAAGTTACTTAGTATTCTATCCATGATACTTCCTAGCTATGTAATAAAACACAATTTATATTTTATTAATGTTCTTTTCATCTCTATTACTTCCTACTTTTTCACCACTTTCCCCCAGTCCAATAAGGACCCTCCCTTGCAACAAACAGCTAAAGAAAACAAAATTAGCACACTGGCCTAAATTGAAAAATCTGTACCTCTAATCCATCATTTCTCTTCCAAGGTTAGGAAGGTTAGGAAAGATACAAATTCCTCAAATTTGAGAGGACTTTATAAAAGCTAAAGTCTTCAAAACACACACACACACACACACACACACACACACACACACACACAAATGTTAGTGACTGTTGCCAAAGCAGTCCAGGATCCGGCCCATTTGAGTTGGCTCATAGATCCCATCCTCAGAGAGATTACCCTTGGATTGGAACAGAAGGAAGTAGTGGGTTGCATCTGGATTGAACAGTTACATGGATTGAATCACAGAATAGAGGACTTCAGAATCTTTCCAGACTAATGCTTTATCATGTTCTTTGCTCCTAGCTCTTTATGGAATCACAGAACTCTTGGCCTGTCTCTGCAGGTAATTTTGTCCAAAACCTCACCGTAATCAGAAAGACCATTTTAAGGCAGAACACCCTGGCAGCCCAACACATTCAGCCTGCCTTCTTTAGCTCCGAGAAGCTGAAAAAGACCTTAGAGATCATTTAGTCCAGTCTCTGGCCACTCCAGGCTGCAAGAGGAGCAAAGTCACCATGACCTTGTGTCACAGACAGAACAACATTTGGGGCTGATAGACATTTCAGAACCAGTCTGCAAGCCTTGTCCAGCTTTAGCTGCTCTCATTCCTTTTCAGGAAGACTGAATTCCCACAGATTTCAAAGAACAAAAAGAAAAGAGGTGAATGGGGTTTCAGGTTCCTCATATATAAAGTAAAGGATTAGACTAGGTTGATCTATTGCTTAGGCTCCTTCCAGCTCTAACATTCCATCACCCCCCATGACCTCCTCCCAGATATTTACCACGAAGGTCCTTTCCTTCCAATTTCTGTCGTCTTCGGTTTCCATTTCCGATTCCCTGGAAGCCTACAAAACAATGAGTTGGCATGAGACATGCCAGAGCAGTTAAACATTCAGTTTAGTGATCTTTAAAACTTTGAATAAAAAATACATTAGGAACTTAAGTTTGACCATTAACAATAAGTAAGTTTTTACATTTCCAACTAAGTTTAAAAAAGACTTTAAATCCACAGGTATCTCTGACCTATCCGCTAGACTCACCAGATGTATTCCTTTCCATTGCCTTGTTTGTCCCAGTAACACCTGAATTAGCTGTATATTTTCCTCATCTGTTGTCATAGTAGATACATATGCTGATTTGGTTCTGGTATTTTCTTGTCATTCTAGTTCATGAACTTTTTCACCCATTCACTCATTCATTCATTCGATAAACATTTATTAAGTAGTAAGTAATATTAAGAGCATAGGAGTAGGAATCTTAGGATCTTAAAATCTAGGGGATGGAGAGCCTAGAGATCACCTGATCCAATCCCATAGGCAAGTTGTAGGAGAAGAAACAAGGGTTCTGGAGCCAGGTGGCCTGGGCACTGGGTAAAGCACTGGTGATACAAAAAGAGGCAAAAGGAAGTCCCTGCCCTCAAGGAACTTACAATTTAATGAGTAAGATAACATGCAAATAAGCTAAACACAGGATAAATAAGAAGTAATAAGCCTAGGGAAAGCATGGGAATTAAGAGTAGTTAAGGAAGGTTTCCTACAGAAGATGGGATTTTAATTGGGCCTTAATGGAAGTCAGAGAGATCAGTGGTCAGAGCAAAGGAGGGAGAGCATTCCAGGAATGGGAGATAATTCCAAAGAACATAGATCTAGAATTAGAAGGAAAGTTAGAGGCCAACTCACAAATTTTACAGATGAAGATACTGAGGTCCATGGAAGTTAAGAGATTTTTCCAAGGTCTCACAGGAATAAGTGTCTGAGGTGGGATTTGAACCCAGGTTTTTTTACTCTAGCATCATTGAGCTATGCTGGGCCCCTTTCTCAGTTTCTCCCAAGCCTTGATACCCTTCACCTGGTACTTCTCCAACCCCCTTCTTTTTTCAGTTTCTTTTTATCTGTTGACTTCTCATTAGAATGTCACAGGAACTATTTTTTTCCTTGTTGTATCCCCAGTACTAAACACAGTGCCTGGTACACAGTAGGCTCTTAATAAATGCTTGTTGCCCACCTGCTTTTCCTGCTGCCTACCTTTGCCAGTTTTCTAGTTGGAGATTTATCTAGGGCAGTTGAGTCAAACTCAAAGAGGGATCATAAAGATCCCTGCATACAGTAGACTTTGTTTTAAATGCATAGTTATCTATGCTTTAGGGTATGTTGAATTTTATTTTGTTAAATATTTCCCAATTACATTTTAATCCAGTTCTGGCCACATTCTAGAATGTTGCTGGCCACCTCTGGTTGACACCTCTGATGTAGGGCACTGTATTCCACTTGAACATCTATTAACATCATGGCAGCTGAGGACAGTCAGTCTTATGAGTAAAGGATAAGTGAAGGTAAGAGGTTTCCCATAGGCCTTGGGTTCTTCCTTACAAAACATGGCTGCTTATCTCTTAAAGAAGGCCTGTGAACCAGACTGCAAACCAGAAGTGCTTTTGTGGAAGATTCCTTTATTTGGCTAACAGTTCTTTCTTCCATTTATTCCTGGAGGTATTTTAATTGCGTGAAAATACCTTGTGATAGAAAGAGCACTGGAATAGGAATCTTAGGATCTTAAAATTTGGGGAACTGGGAGCCTGGAGATCACCTGATCCAATCCTATAGGCAAGTTGGAGGAGAAGGAATGGGGCTCTGGAGTTGGGTGGCCTGGGCTTAAATCTCACTTCTGATGCTTACTATGATTTGGTCATGGCCAAATCACTGAACCTCACTAGGAATCCATTTTATCACCTATAAAATGAAGAGAGAGGTGATCTAGATGGGCCTTTAAAGTCCTTTCTAAATCTATATCCGAAGTCCTATAAGTCTATGGTCCTCTTTAGACGGGAAGGACAGGAGGAAACAAAGATTTATTAAGTACCTACTACATGCCATGCACTGTGCTAAACATTTTACAGACACTACCTCATTTGATCTTTACAATCTTGAGAGGTAAGTGATATTATTATCCCCATTTATAACTGAGGAAACTGAGGCAGGAAGCAGTTAGGTAACCTGCTTAGGGTTACGCAGCTAGCAAGTATCTAAGGATATATCTGAACTCAGGTCCTCTTGACTCCAGGCCCAGAACTCTAGCCGATGTACTACCTAGTTGGGTAGGGATATCTTTTCGGTGTGTGTGTGTGTGTGTGTGTGTGTGTGTGTGTGTGTGTGTGTATGTATGTGTGTGTGTGTTTTCCTTTTCTATCAAATTAGGAGATTAGATATGGGGTTAGCCATGACAGTCTAGCAGAGTGGATAGAGAGCTGACCTGGAAAAAAAGACCTAAATTCATATCCTACCTTCTATATTGGCTGTGTGATCCTAGGCAAGTAACTAACCTCTCAGCACACTCAGCACCATGGATATAAATGTACAAGAGGCAACTGGTAGAGGTAGTTTCTTCATCTGGGAATTCCCTCTGTTGATGACATGGCAGCTTCAAGTCCCTACCCCTGGGTTAGGTGATCTCTGAGGTGCCTCTGACCAAGAGTTAACTTGAGAGGGATCCTTAGACAGACTTTTATCAGAGCCTGAGTCAACAGGTCTTGCATCCATAATGCCTTATCCAGGACTAGTACCTCAGATACCAAGCCATACTAGCCACCAAGAACATGCTCCAAATGCTGGGCATCTTTGGATTGTGCCACCACTTTTTCCTGTTTCAGTCGTTCTCCTGAAGATTCATTCACCAAATATTTACTGATCCAGATGCCTGATCCGATCTCCCTCCTTTTTTTGTATTTGAAAGAAAACAAATGATCTCTGCCCTCCTCATCACAAGACCTTTGAGAGTCAGAGATGCAATCAAATAGTACATTCCAGTATTATGTCTAGAAAACTTCTGCTTCACTCTTTCCCCTTTCCTATGATTCAGACTAGTAGGTTACTTAGGCAAAACATTCTCTTCTGTTGTTACTACTTTCTGTTCCCTCATCTCTACCCACCTCAGATGTATCTCTCCTGAACCCTTTGGCAACCCTGTTTTATTATTTAAAAATTTCCCTCAATCCTCTGACATCTGGATAGAGAAAAAGCTTTGGTGTTCTCTGTTATGGAGTCCAGGTGGAATGAGGGCCTACTTCCTCATTCTGGCTCCCTGGAGAGAGGATGCAGAAGAAAAAAGAGATTTTCTAACAGCAGTAGTTCTGTACCAAAGAGCTAAGGTAAATAGAAAGGAAGAAATTTTTTTTTCTTTCTGGATGTCCCATTTTCATTTAGGCCTCTTCATTCCTTCTCCTAACATGTTAGGTATGCTCAGTGTTTTCTCTCCATGAAGGATCTGGGTTATCCACATAGAGCTACAGCTCAATCCTTTTGCTGAGTTCACCCACCCGTTTAACAATGGATCTGACCAATTCCCCTTCCATCCCCGTGAAGACACTGAACTCAGTAATTGATATGCCAGTAGCTACTTATTTCTGAGGTGGTCAAGGGGGGAATTCCAATGGAAAATACTTCCTATTTTTCTTTTAAGTCACAAGATGACTTTTGAATCCACCAGTAAAATATTTTAAGAAAGAATTTTTTAAAGAAAGTTTAAACAGAAAGAATATTCTCAGATTTCAGTGTATGCTCGGATTTCTCCAAGGTCATATTCAAGTGCGTGAACTGTAATGCTAGGAGAAACACAGGTGGATTTATGAACTGCCTATTCAGTCTATTTTCAGGCAATTGTATAGTTAAACTACTGTTACTTCTATTCTGATGGTGGTCTTTTGGGCCATTTTCTTTATTCTTTCACCTACTGTCATTAGTGCCAGATCTTCCAAGACAAAAATGTACAGCAGAAGTTACACACGATGCCAGGGAATAAATGAAGTGATGCCGGTAAAACACCACAAAGAACCACCAAAACCTTGATCTGGCATCTTAGGTTCTGAAATGCTGTTTGGAGAACCCTGTGTTGGATGATTATATAGCATATCTCAATAACAGAGAATTGAGAGACAGAATGGACAAAGTATAATTTCTTAATCAAGATCCTATTACCTCTGCTAATTGCCTAATTATTTTAACCCAAAGCTTCCAAGCTCTCTCCCTAGTTTACTGCTGTCCCTCCCACCTAGAGAATCTCAGAGAATTGCCTTTGGCCCCCATGTGCCTTCTGAGTCCAGGACACCTGTCGGTATTCCCAGAACTCCTGAATCTATTTATTTTCCTTGCCCATGTGCAGTGTCTAGGCTAACTCCCAGGAGGCTTCTGAGCCTCTCCAGCTGTAATTGACAAGGACAAAGACATCTTCAGCACCACCACTTCAGGTGGGCAGGTAGGAGTGGAAATTAAATGGGTTCAAGAGCTCTGGGGACAGAATCGGAGCCAGAGGCAGAGAATAGCAGAAGAAAATATAAATACTGTTAGTATAGGAGGCTAAATGGAAGTTACACAATGCATTTCATAGAACTTCCATTAGGTCTTGTTCTCAACCTACTTATTATTAATGCAGTGGATAAGTAGCTTCTCTTGTTGATGAAATAGTCTATTTATTGATAACTACTAATGGCCCTCAAATGCTTAAGAATGGGCTCTTATCATCATCATCATCATCATTTCAAGTAAATAACAGGCATTATTATGCTCTTACTATGCGTCATGCACTATGTTAAGGGCTAGCAATACAAAGATTCATCACCATCAGTGAACACGCAATCACATATAAAATACTTCCATAAAAATACACATGTATGTTTATATATTACATATGATGCCGAAACCAAAGACCATTTTTTAAAAAAACAATAGCTTTGTAAGCAGTCCCAAGTCTTTATTTGCCTACCTCCACCCAAAGGAAGCCTTCAGGATACAAGGCAAATTAGGTCATTATATTTGGAAATCAGGAATCATGTATTCTAGTCCTGGCTTGGCCACTGACTAGTTATGATTATTTCCCTTCTCTGGGCCTCAGTTTCTTCATCTGTACAGTGAGAACATTTAGCTAGATGATGTCCAGAGTTCCCTCACTTCAATATTCTATGGTCGTATTTCTCTCCTGGTATAATGACACAGTAGCACCTTCCTTCCAGAGATGAAAGCAATTTCTTATCTTTCATTTTCTCCCTCCAAGAAACATCCCCTGTAATTTAAGTCAGAGAATTTCATATCTAGGGAAACTGAGGTATCAGGAAGGTCATCTCCTTAGGCCACTAAGTCAATCTTGGGCAAGCTTGTATTATTGGAACCTAAATTTTTGGCCAGTGTGAAAAGCTAGGCTCAGAGCTAGACAAAGTTGCTTTCTGTTCTCGTGAACTTTGTCGGGCTAGGGAACCCGGCAAGTGAAAACCCAAGCTGCCTTTACTATCAGCATCTTTAAACCTGCCTCTCTGATCAGCAGGATTGATAGAGGGGCTAGCGGGGATTGTTTTTGTTGACAGAGGTGATGGACAGAGACTGGGGACAGGGAAATGAACTCATCCAAGTTTCCCTTCGTATCAAACCCTCCAGTGGCTGCCGCACCTCAGGGTCCCCGGTTCTCTTTCCTAGCTAGCTTCCTCGAGACTGGACAAAGTTCAAACGGCCCTTAGCAAGAGAGACTGGGTAACATTTGTCCCCATTGATTTCCCATCTAGGAGCTGCGTCTGGTTCAAGCACCGATCTAACATCGGGTGCTACATCTGCTGTCCCAGGGGCTTCCGGGCTTGCAGAAATCTATGAAGACACAGGTGGGAAAGGAAATAAAGATTTTAGGAGGCCTCGGAAACCGGTGGAGGAGAGCGGCTGCCACTAGGCAGCATTCGGGGCTTCCACCCCACTGTAGGCGGGGAACAAGGAGCACACCCAGCTTCGGACTTCTGCCGGAACCCACTCTGCCCCTCTGTCCAGGGCAATCTCTTTGCGTCCTGCAGGCGCGGACAGCCACCCTGGGACCGGGTACCGTAGAGAGGCCGGGCACCCCAGAGAGACTGAGCACCCCAGAGAGACCGGGCACCCCAGAGAGACTGAGCTTAGTGCCCCCTTCCCCGCCCCTTTCCGGATTCCGGGACTACAACGCTTGCTCGTTTGTTACCTCGGCACTGCAGCGAAGCAGCAGGATCCGTCTGTCTGTCCTTCTGCACAGTCCGTCTCCCGTCGGGGTGAACTATAAGGAGCATATCTATGGTTATTTCACAGTTTTCCTTTTTCACCTCCATGACACCTGTTAGCTGTGCGCATTGGCCCTCACTGCCCGCCCCACACGCAGCTGCAGCAGCCGCGGCCGCCGGCTGTCGTCCCCGGCGCGGCGTCTTTCGGCGAATGACACTGTTTATTTTCCTCCCTTTGAGCTGAGAGCTCCCCCTCACTCAAAACGAACACACAAACAGCGTTTCGCTGACTCTGCCAAACACGCCATTAGTGCCCAGGAGAGATCTACCCTAATGAAGAGGTTATAAGTCACCTTTGAAAGGAAATCCCGGCGCGGATCCATTACCCACGGTGGAGGCAGGAGAGCGCTTGGAAAGGACAGTTCTAGTTTCACAAGGGCCTCTCCCTCTGCCCCCACCCCCTCCCCTTTCCCTCTCTCTTCCCCATGTTCTCTTTGCCTTCCTGCCCTTTTCATTTTGACCCCTTGCCTTCTGCATGAATACTTTTCTCAGAACTAGTTTGGACTTGGCTGACTTCGCTTTGGAAGCTTCGAAGCTGCCTTCTTTGCAGAGAAAAGGAGGATTTTCCTCTCTCCTGTTCCCAGGTCTAGTCTCATGTGGAAATCTTACAACTTGGGCAAAAAGTTCTTTTTAATTGAAAAAAAGAGGCAGAAAATGAGGAGTAACAGAGCTCGTCTGAATAGCTGCGAGAAATGGGACAGTGGTTGGACAATTTCCTCTTTGCACCCTCACGTAGCCCGGCCCCTCTCATATGTATCCAAATATATATGGATACTTATGCACATGTATCATGTATATGAATTTAAATATACATGGATATCTGTGTATATAGCCCTTCTCATATGTATATATGTATTTGGATACATATATGGATATCATGTATATGTATCCAAATACATACAAGTATATATTTTTACATATATACTTATATATGTGAGAGGGGCTAAACACACATATATACACACACATATATTTATTAATCTACTGGAGAAGAAGGGTAAATAAAGTGGTTTGCAGGGTGTGGGGATGAAGGGAGAGTGAGAGAGATCTCTGCAGGCAATTGATCTTCACACTAGTCAGATTGGGTAATAGAATCTCCTGGGTGTTTAAGTGACAGCTGACAGTAATGTAGAGTGAAAGTCTTGAAAATTCTTTCTCAGTTAAAAGTCTGATCTCCCCTCTACCCCTCATGTCTGTGCCCCTTTCCCATCTTCTCTCTCTCCCTCCCTCTTGTCTTTCAAATAGGCTAGCCAGGAGACAGAGAACAGTATGATTTAGCAATTAGTAGGGACCCTGTTTAGCTGGCCACTGAGATTTGGAGAAGGTTTGAGCTGAGAAATCCTTTCTAATTTTATCTCAGGCTCCTCTCCTGTCACAGAGCCGGTAGCTGCAAGTCATTTGGCTGGTGGTCTCTGGGGGAATGTTAACACCTGTGGGTGACAGGCCCTGCCAGTGCTCTTCTATGATTCTACATGCTTGGAAAACTCATTTGTCATGCATAGGATGTATGCCATCTCAACATGGGGTCCAAGTCCTTACTTAGGATCACATAGTCATTAAGACTAGCCCCTCAAGAGGCATTTGTTCCCTCTCTCAGGCCTGTCGGCTCATCCTCATTTTGAGACTGAAGATTCCTCCCCTGAGGCTCTCAACTCCCAAAAATGTTCTGCGAATTGTTAACCTCTCAGATTTACGTTTGGCACCCTAGGATCCAGGACAAGCCCAAGGAGGCTGTCTTTGGAAGGCTGGGGGACTTGGGAGTATGAAAAGGAAGTGCCATACTCCCTCGAATGGGGGTAGGGGTCAGAATAGAGTTTGCACTGGTATAGGGAACTACCAAAGGAGGAAACTCCTTCTAAGTAATATAGGTCAAAAACTTCTCTGCAGTTTAGAGAGTTGCAGTGACTTGCTCAAGGTCACACATCAGTATGTATCAGAAATTGGACTTCTGCCTAGGTCTTTCTGACTCTGAGGCTAGCTTTCTATTTGCTTTATCATCTTGCTTCTTCGTCTCTCAATAATAATAAATGTATGAATAAAGTTGAGTTTGCATGCCCATACTTTTATTGAATTACAAAGAGTAGTCATTTTATCCATTCATGTAAGTATTCATAAAACATAAAAAGATAATACAGGATAGGGACCTCTCCCAGGACCACTTCTATGTGAACTCCATCAAACTCAGATAAGAATGAAATAATAATAGCTGACATTTACCCACCTTCCTCTCTTCTGCCTCCCCTCCTTCCTTGGTACAGGTCATGGAAAATGCTTTGATGGTTGCTGTAGGACTGACTTAGACCTATGGGATTCTACCTGTTCCTCAGACCTTAGTTCTCCTCCCTAGGTTCCCTCTCCTACACTGCAGCTGAGGTCATGAGTCACTGCTTTCTGGAAGACTTGAGGTATTGTTTATGTATTGGGCTAAAGGTTGGAAAACAGGTAATTGAATCCATTTGCAAGCATACCTAAGAGATATTGCAGGTTCAGTTCTAGACCACCACAATAAAACCAATATTGCAATAAAGAGATTCATATGGATTTTTGATTTCCCAGTGCATATAAAAGTTATGTTTACACTATACTAGAGTCTATAAAAATGTGCATACTTTAATTTAAAAATACTTTATTGCTAAAAAAATGTAAACCATCATCAGAGCCTTCAGTGAGTCCTAATCTTTTTGCTTGGTGGAGGGTCTTGCCTCCATGCTGTTGGCTGCTGACTGGTCAGGGTGGTGGTAGCTGTGGCAATTTCTTAAAGTAAGACAACAAGTCCATCAATGGACTCTTTTACCCAACCACTTAGAGGCTATTAGGTAATTAATTGGCCTAATTTCAATATTGTTGTGTCTCAGAGATTAGGGAGGCCCCAGGAGAGGGGGAGAGACAGAGAACCATCAGTTTGTAGAGCAGTCAGAACACATTAACATTTATCGGTTAAGCTGGCCATCTTAGATGGGAGAGGTTGGTGGCTCCCTAGTACTTTTCGAGAACAAAGGGCATACGACAATAGTAATGTCAAAAATCCCTGATTGTAGATCATCATAACATAATCATAATGAAAAACTTTTAAATTTTGTGAAAATTACCAAAATGCGCCGTAGATGCATTGTGAGCGCATACAGTTGGGAAAATGGTGCTTATAGATGTGCTTCACACAGGGTTGCCACAAACTTTCAATTATAAAAAAAAACACTGTCTCTTCAAAGTGCAGTAAATGAGGTATACCTGTACTTATCTTGTGGTAAAAGATTGCCATGGGGGTTATAGTCCTGCAGTTTTCATGGACTCAACTTAACAATCTCTCTGCTACCAGTCCCAGAAGGCAGGGGAATGTTCTAGATTGGTAAAGTAGATGGTGAAGTTAGTCCTCTGGGTTATGTGTCCTCTTCCTTGTTGTTCTCTCATCCTATCCAGGTGACTACCCAGACCTCTTGTGCTAATCATATCTATCCGTGGGTGTGTCTTGGGGTGGGGGCAACACTGACTTCTCCCTTCTTGTTGTCCTTTGTTCTAAAAGATGACCAATGACATCATGGGGATGATGTTTTGACTTGCATGAACTGGATTTAAGTGAGGCAGAGCTACACAAAATGTCAGCCTCACTCTCTCCTCCAGATTTGTTGAAGACCAGTGGCAAGAAAAAAATCAACAGGATTGTTGATGACCCAGGATTCAGGATGCCAGTATCTTGGTCTTGCTAAATTAAAGTCTTTCCCAGTTCTCAGTTTGTCTGAGGCAGTACCTATTTAATGACTAAGGGCTAAGTAGGAAATGAAAAAAAAGATGGTTCAATTTGCCATCACAAAAATTTAATATGACAGGGCAAAACTCTTAGAGTTTTTGGCTTTAATAGAAAACAATTACTTTTTACACTCATTCTAGGCTGTCAAAATCTAAACAATGAGCCACCAATGCCCATTGGGTTTGTGAGGGGCAGGGGTGGAGGTGTGTATTATTGGACATTCAATGATAACCAGAGTGCTTTGGGTTCAAAGACGTAGTGAAGTCCACTTGAATCCCAATGGGCTACTTAGAAGAGGTGTGGTGTAGTAGAATGAACATTTGATTTAGGGACACTTTGTTCAAATCTCATCTCTATCATTAAGCCTGTAATTTATGTATCCTAAGTCTAGTTTTTCTCATCTGTAGAATGGGAATAATACTTGGACTCCATACCTCATACTTCAAAGGAGATAACATAAAGTACCTTGTAAATCTTAAAGTGTTATATGAAAATGTATAGTAATTTCCCTCCTAATCTTTCTAGAACTTCTCACCTCCTTCAACTTAAACTATATCTTGTTCTTTGGCAATCATGCTTTTGATAGGGAATTAATTAAATCTAAATTGTGAAAGAGGAAAATGGTTTAATGCATTATCCCTTTCAGCTACATGCCTACTTTGTACAAGGAGCTGTGCTTGGTACTATATTGTTGCTTAGTAGATTTCAGCTTTGTCCCACTCTTTATGATCCCATTTGGAATTTTCTAGACAAAGCTACTGGGAATGGTTTGCCATTTCCTTCTCCAGTTCATGTTATGGATGAGGAAGCAACCGAGGCAAACAGTGCTAATTATCTTGCCCAACTTCACACAGCTAATGTCTGAGACTGGATTTGAACTTCAGTCTTCCTGATGCCAGGCTTAGCACTCTATCCACTGCCCTCTTAGGTGCCCTCATGGATATTATAGTCGAACAGATATATTCATACACAAATAGCTACCAAACCTCCAGAATCAAATATAAGCTCCTCAGTTCAGCATGGCTCTGTACTGTTTTTCTAACTTTATTACATGTTACTACCCTCCACACATTCTATGTTTCATCAACGATAGGGGGCTTGGGTGCCTGTGGTTGGACCATATTTCTCTCTAGTCACAAAAACACTATCTCTGGCAGTTTTTCTCCAGTCCACAACATTATGCCCAGCAATTACTCATGAGTGGGTCCCAGTGGCACACTCATCCTGGTACAACAACAAACTGTTCCTGTAGGAATTATTAGTTTGAACTGACTTTGTACTGGCTCATAAAGATATTTGGTACCAATCAAACTATCTATACCAACTCCCTACCTCATTATATGCATCCTGGACTCCTCATTAGAGGAGTCTTAAAACATATAGTGCACTCCTTATATCTATCTTGTCAAACAAGACATCAGTTAGTGGCAGACTGGACAATCCTCAGTTGGCTTAATTTAGTGATGCAGCAGACCTAAAAGCCATACCTCTCTGTAACCCCTACCCCTAACCCCATGGGCTTTTCCTGGTAAACTCTGGGTAAAATGCCTGAACAGTAGATACAAAAAGTGCATGTTCCTTTAAGAACTGACCACTCCTTAACCACTTCCTAATTCCACCCTGAATCAACTAATTAGCACATGTTTTACTATAGTTTTTCTATGCAAACTTTATACCCCTCTAAGGTTTAAGAAATTTTGCCTGCTAGATAGCAGAACAATAAATCTTTGCCAACTTGACTTAAAGATTGCTTGAGTCTATGAATTCTTTCCAGACAACCCTGTCCTGCACTTTGGTCCTTGAGGACTCCTTGAACCCCTCAAACTGCATCATTAAAACTAGCTTTCTTGCTGTTCCTCTCAAATAGCAATCCATTTCCTATAACCAAACTTTTGCACTGGCTGTTTCCACTTCTAGGATGGTCTACTTTCTCATCTCTAACTTTTGGAATCTCTTCCTACAAGACAACTCAAGTCTTTTGAAATGTCAAACTACTGTGAAACTCTGATAAGAGCTAGTCCCTGCTACCAGGGAGTCTGAGGCTAGTGGATCACTTGAGCTCAAGAGTTCTGAGCTTCGATAAGTTAAACCAATAGGATATCCACACTAACTCTTGTCATCAATATGGTGAACTCTAGGGTTAAGGATGGAGGGCAAAACTACCAGGTAACCTAAGGAGGAGCAAATCAGCATAGGGCAGAAATAGAATAGGTCAAAATTCCCATGTTAATCAGAGTGGGAATGGGTTTCTGAGTTGACCCTGCACCTCCTGGATGAGATAGAAAGAACCAATCTAACAACTGCGTTAGTTCTGTTAACAGGCAATCACATCACAAGACATATGTGAAAAACAAGTTTATTACAAGAGAAATGAACATGCATGTGGAGCCCAAAGAGTTCACAGTCCTTACAGAAGTTGGCCAGTTTATGACTGTACAACCAAAGAAGGGGGAGAACACAGGAAGGGGTGTGGCATAGGAGAGGACAGGTGCAATAAAGGTGGAACAAAGGATAAAACCCCTCTCTAAGTGGAGGAGCAAGGCAATGACAAAAGCCACAATCTTTTCCTGTGAGGACCCTAGACTATGCCGCTAGATGCTTATCTACAAATGACCCCTGCAGTACATTTTCCCCAGCCTGTCACAGACTGACTGGCATCTGTCTTGCCTCCCAAGGGCACAGGGGAATCTAGGTTAGAGTGCAAACAACAAATTATGTTAGCTGAGGGCAGGAGGCTTTGTCCTTAACACATTCAGGGCCTTCTGCATGCTCTGGATTCAGTGTTTCTGGAAAATATGGCAACTCAAAAAGACAAGTTCGGGGGACCCCTTAACAGCCCTTACCAGTTCAGAGGTGGGGAATCATAGCTGGAAAAGATCATAGAGGTTTCTTGGAGTTGGTGGCATTTGAGTTGGGGCCTCAAGGACAAGAGAGACAATTTTAACAGCTTTTTAAATGTCAATACAAAGGAGGGATTAGTATAGGACTTTTGGGGAATGAATTTGGATGGGTGAAAGACTCCGAGTTAGGAGATCTTTATTCTCAGCTTTGGCACTCTGCTAGCTTCTGTGTGCCCTCGAGCAGGTCACTTCACTTCTCTGGAGTCTGTGCCCTAACTTATAAGGCGAGGAGGTTAGACTAGCTGACTTCCAAGGTCCCTTCCTGCTCTAATTATCTAGCATTCTATTATGCTATGAATTCAGAACCAGATTCACCCCTGGAGAAGTAGAGATAAATGCTGAGTCCTGCACTTTTATGGAATTATATATTCAGAGTCATGTCCTACTCTACTTGACCCCATGGCTTTTGTCCATGGGGTTTTCTTTGCCTATTTCGGAGGGAATTGGAACTTGCCCAAGGTCACACAGCTAGTAAGTGTCTGAGGCCACATTTGAACTCAGGGCCTCTTGATTCCAGGTCCAGTGTTCTATCTACTGTGCCACCTAACTGCCCCATACATGGGGTTTTCTTGGGAAAGATACTGGAGTGATTTGCCATTTCCTTCTCCAGTATGTCCCCATTTTACAGATGAGGAACTGAGGCAAATAGGGATTAAATGACTTGCCCAGGGTCATACAGCTACTAAGTGTCTGAAAGCAAATTTGAACTCAGATTTTCCTGAATCCAAGCCTAGTACTCTATCCACTGCACCACCTAGCTGCCCTCTGAGGCCATCGAGTACAGGCCCTTCATTTTATAATGACTTATCCAAGACAGTAGAAGTGGCAGAAGCAGGATTTGAACCTTCAGCTTCTGACTTCAAATCCATTGAGTTTTCCATTGTATCCTGCTGTTGCATTATGGGAGGCTGTCATTTCAGGGGAATCTTACATGATCTTAGATTTGGAGGTGGAAGGAATTCTCACAAGCCATCTAGTCTGACCTGACCCTCAGCCTCACTTTATAGACAGGAAGACTGAGGTCCAGTGGGGTTAAATGGATTGTCAAAAGTCTCACAGGTAGCAGAGTTGAGATTTAAACCTGGATATTCTGAATCTAAATCCATTGCTTTTCTCATTGTGCCAGGCAGCTGTTATTAGCCTGGAGGCAGTTCTGACACCAAGACATGTACCGTCAGTGTCATGTTTTGTGCGTTAGAGAAATATATAGCAACTACAGTATGAATACAATCCCTGAAGTGTGTTATCAGTTCTGCTCTGCCCCAATTCCAAAGGGGCATAAACTGGTTTGATGAGCCAGACTCAGAAGGTCAAAGTCTCCTCCATGGTCAGTAGGGAGTTGAGGTCTCTGGATGGGAAATAGAGCAATGGAGTTTCACTCTTTTTTTGTAATTCCTTTTTCCTCCTCCTCCAGATGGCTGACTGTGAAAAGAACAGCACAGCCATTCCTAGGTGATCTTTTACAATGAAAACCAAATTCCCAAAGGCTGACCCTGAAGGAATGAGAGAATGACATAGAGAAGAAAGAAAAAAGTGACAAAATGAAGATTCCGAGGAGATAGCAACCTAGAGAGAAAAAGAGGGAGGGAGGGAGGGTGAGAGAGAAGACTGAGAAAAAAGGATGAAAGGGAGTCCCTTGACATGGCTTGTTTCTCCAGATTATCTCATTGAAAAATAATCATTTAAGGCAAATATCTATTATGGGGAAGCAAAGCTCACAGAAATTCTTGGGAGGAATCTGACAGATTCTCCATTGTCTTTATGTCCTAATTTTGACCTGTACCAGATCTTTCTCTCCAGAGCCTCTCCAAAATAGACAGTCAGTCAGAACATCTTATCTCTGTCCTGTCTTGTGCATCTATCTCCAAATCATGTTCTAGTGAAAAATACTGGTTATGGTCAGGCAGAATGAGGGTAGAAAGCTTCTTCCTACCACAATACACACACCTAGTCCCCTTTCCATCTAAAGTTAGCTTTATTCAAGCTCCAAGCCCAGGAGTGAGGAACCTTAGGTCTCGAGGCCACATGCGGTCTTCTAGATCCTCAAGTATGGATCTTTGACTGAATCCAAACTTCATGGAACATATCTCCTTAATAAAAGGATTTGTTCTGTAAAACTTGGACCCAGTCAAAGGGCTACATTGAAGGACCTAGAAAGCCTTCTAGGCTGCAGGCTCCCCACCCCTGTCCTATTCCCTACAATATCAATGGAAGGGGAAAGATAATAACACAACTGGATAGAAGTATTGAGATGCTAGGAAGAGGGAGAAGGAAGACTGAGAGAAATCATAGTGTAGAAGAAAGCATGATCTTTCCATCCATGGAGTATCATGGAATTGGGTTCTGATTGTGACTTTGGTAATTTTTCTAAAGTTTCTTTTGCTCTTACTCACAGAATTAGGAAATTCTGAAAATAACTCATGTATACAGTTGCTCACCAGCCTAACAGATCCAGGCAAGGAATAGCATGGAAATAGTAAAACAATTTATTGGGCTAGAAATGAATAATAAAGCAACAGAAAATAGGCTCAGGCAGGTCTGAATGCATAGCTTTCTTCCTAGAGTAGATGCATCTAAGCTTTGCCCACAACTAATAGAGAAGGTAGAGACAGTCTCCACAGCCTGATTGTTTTCCTGGATAGGTAGCTTGCCTTGACCTCAGTGAAAGGTCAAGTTTCTCTCTAACTAATCATTTGCTTTCTGGTTGACACCATTTCTAATACACATTCTTCTTGGATCTCTTTACCCCAGACACCATTTGCAGTTCTCAGTCAGAATCACAATTTTACAACTTTTGCACAGCCAGGAGATGTCACCTCCCAGCTTTATGTTGAGTCCAATAAAAAACCAAACCAAAAAACCTGTTATTGATAGTATTCAGTCTCAAAAGCCCTATGCATTTCAGTGGTCACCAATCCAGTTCTACTTTTTTCATTTTGTTGCTCTCTCCCCTCAGTCCCCTTAATGCAAACAGACTGTGCTGTGGTCAAACATACTTCATAGGAATTGGATTTTCTATCTTCCTGATGAACTTTTGCACTCTGGGGCACAGTCATTCTGGGAATTGTCCTGCATACCTTGGTGCTGCCTGATCTGAGCATCCTGGGAAATGTAGGCCTTCTCTTCTCTCCTTTCCCATTCCTGCTACTGATGCAACTTGAATTTAGAGATGGAAGGGATCTCAGAGGCCATCTAGGTTGTCTCCCTCATTTTCAGATGAAAAAATTGGGGCTTAAAGAGCTTTAGTGATTTGTTTAAAGGTTCCTCAGACTTCAAATCCACGGCTTTTCTCCACTGTGCCAGGTGGTTTGTTAGCAGCCCCATATGAGCCTGAGGGCAGCCTTGTCCTGGAGACAGGCACAGTCATTATTATGCTGTGTGAGCTGGATAGATATACAAGGGGAGATTCAGGTAATAGTGACGCTTCGAAAACAACAATAATCATGTTTGTATAAAACTTTAATATTTGCAAAATATTTTCCTCAGATCAACCTTCTGGGTTAGCTTTTGTGTGGTTAGCGTAAATATTATCTCCATATTTCAGATGGGGAAACTGAAGATCGTAGTGCTAAAGTGACTTCCGCAAGGTCACATTGTCTTAAGATAGCCCACTCAAGCTCCTCGGTCCTACAATATCAATGGGAGGGGGAATATAGTAACAGGAGAACTGAATAGAAATGTTGAGATGTTAGGAAGAGAGAGGAGGATTGAGAGAAGGATGGTATGTGTCAGTCAGGATTTAAATTGAGATTTCTCCCAGTTCTGGGGCCAATACTCTTGGTACTTTGCCATGTTGCCTTCAGGAGGGCCCAGAAGACATATTTATGTGATAAAATAGCATATATATGTATATATACTTATATATACACATACATACATAAATATATAAATACACATACATACATATATAGATAGATACATATATATCTACATATGTATATATAATAGATACTGCGAAGATTGTCGACTCAGCAGTCATTTATAGTCTTAGAGAATTATCTAGAGACACTGAGATGTTAATTGCCTTGTCCAAAGTCACACAGCTTGTATGTGAGACAGGACTTGAATCCAGGGCATCCTGACTCCAAGATCAGGAAACCATCCATCATGTCATGCTACCTCTCAGGTTTTTCTTAAAAGTATATTTCATCTCACATAAAGGGAAACATTTAATTTCAGATACTCAGAGGGCCTTGAGAATGAGGAAAATGGTAAGAGGGCATAAGGGTACAATGGGATCATTGTCACCTGAAAGATAATTAATTGATGATTAATTGATAATTAGTTGACGATTAATCAGTCAAGAAGCATTTAGTAAACATTTGTTATATGCCAGGCACGGGGGATACAAAGAAAACCCCAAAACAGTCTTTGCCCTCAAGGAGCTCACAGCTTAATAGAGAGACAACATACATACATACATGTATACATATATATAGATATACATATATATCTATATATAAATAGGGACATCCAAGGTACATACAGAATAGACGAAAGATCAGGAAAGGCCTCGTGACCAACACGAAGTCACTTAACATATCTGAATCTCAATTTCCTCTCTCCGTCTCATAGAGTTGTTGTAAGACTCAAATGAAATAACGCATGGAAAACTGTAAAATTTAAAGTGCTATATCAGTGGTTGTTGTTTAGTCTTTTTGGTTGTGTCCAACTCTTTGTAACCTCATCTAGGCTTTTCTTGGCAAATTTTCTTGGCCATTTCCTTCTCCAACTCATTTTACATATGAGGAAACCAAGGCAAACAGGGTGAAGTGACTTGCCCAGGGTCACACAGCCCCTAAGTGTCTGAGATCACATTTGAACTCAGGTCTTCCTGATTCCAGGCACAGCACCCTCTCCACAGCACCACCTGTCCCCAAAGTGCTAGATAAACTCCAATTATTTTATATTCCAACGCATAAGAAAAGTAGAATTAAAAAAGTTTTAGACTTTGTATGTTCATGTCCAAATCTTCCCTTACTGATCTAGGTCAGTCTGTAACTTAGTAACTGTCTAACTGGGGTATTCACTTGGACTTGAGAGTACTTTCCCTGCTACTGCTCTCTGTGTAGAAAGGCAGGGACGACTGCAAGGACTGGTCCACTTTCTTGCCTTCAGCTTGTATTGGAGAGTTACCTCTCAGGTGTGCCGCTTTTTGGCAGTCAGCACTTAACTCCCCAGCATGCTCCTCGATGTTAAAGTGGCTTGTTTATCGCTGTGTGTCTAAAGCTCCGTGATATGCCCGGCTGGAGTCTTTTCTGCTGCCTAAGTTTCTGCCTTTTGGGTTACCTGCCCCTCATGGCTGTGTTCATCTGTTAAATGAGAGTATTAGACCAGGTGATCCGCCAGGTCCCTTCCAGTGCTAACGAGCCATGACTGTGTTCATCTTTGTTTGTATCTATCCCTGGGAAATCTCCCATGGATGTCATTTTGCCTGAGGAGAAGGTGGAAAAGCATAGTGTGAGCCAACCACCTGCAAAAATAAATAAATAAATAAATAAATGTATGACAGAGAAATAAACAGAATCAACTTCTCTCAGACCCTTGGAGCAGTGGCCTGACTGTGTTTCTCCCCCTCACAAAGTGACCTGAGACAAGCCAAATGAAACAGACTTCTCATGTTAAAAGAAAGGTATGTAGATCTTTAAATTTAACACCGTTTAACTTAACCTTGAACCTGACCAATACAATTCTATTCAAATAATAAAAACTCACATTTATATAATATTTAAAAAATTTGGTATTTTCATATAATCCTAGTGGAAGGTGGTGTATTATTACCTACCTTTTACAAATGAAGAAACTGAGACCCAGAAAAGGTTATGATTCTCAGTGGAAAGAGGACTAGATTTAGGGTCAGAGAATCTGTGTTCAAATCTGGGCTCTCTACTCAGTTTACCTGGGGGACTTTGGACATCATCTCTCTGGGTCTCATGTACAAAATGGGTAGGCGGAGGAGGTTAGATGATAGGTTGTTGAAGGTTCCTTCCAACTCCAGAGCTTTGTATCCATGATGTTAATGTCAGAGTCCAAAATATGAACAAACATCTGTTAGTTACCTATTCTGTGGTGGACAGTAGGGAAGGTCCAAAAATGAACTTAGAGAAAGCCCCTGCCCTAATGGAGCTAAAATCTAATGTGTCAGATTGGAGCTGGGGGTGAGATATGATACATATGTAGATAAATCTAATTCATATTATTATATAACTATATTATAAAGGTAAAAAGCAAAGTGCTATTCATGAAATCCATAAAGAGTTACTATTCATGAAGTACATAGAGAGATATAGGGCAGCTAGGTGGCACAGTAGATAGAGTGCCAGGTCTGGAGTCAGGACGACATCTCCCTGAGTTGAAATCTAGCCTCATGCACTTACTAGCCTTGTGACCCTGGGCAAGTCAACTTAACCTTGTCTGCCTCAGTTTTCTCATCTATAAAATGAACTGGGGAAGGAAATGGTCAACCCACTCTAGTATCTTTGCCAAGAAAACCCCAAATGGAGTCACAAAGAGCCTGAATGAACAACAAAATAGATAAAAAGCTGAAAAAAATGGTGATTACCAGAGTTGGTTTCAATATGAATATCCCTTCTGACTTCAGTACTTTCTGGTTATTGACACTGAGAATCCAAAGAGAGAGACTAAAAGCGTATTACTATGCAAGGAAATGTATTATGACGTATCTGCTTTGCTACTGAATCCTAGGAAAGCACCATGGGGCTTTTCCAATGCACTTGCAGCTGAAACCTTCTCTATATGCACCCCCCTTCCCATTAGAAGACGAACTCCTTGGAAGAAGGGACTGCTCTGTTTCTCTATTTGCATCCCCAGCTCATGGTTCTTTACAGATTTTGGCATTGTTCAGTTATTTCAGTCATGTCTGACTTTCTGTGACCCCATTTGGGGGTTTCTTGATCAAGATACTGGAATGGTTTGCCATTTCCTTCTCCAGCTCATTTTACAGCTGAGGAAACTGAGGCAAACAGGGTTAAATGACTTGTCCAAGGTCACACAGCTCATAAGTGTCTGAGGCCACATTTGAACTCAGACTTTCCAACTGTAGTCCTGGTGCTCTATCCACAGGGCAACCTAGCTGCCCCTACTTTACACACAGTAAGAGACTAAATTTTTCTTATAATAAAATGATTATGATTAATATTAAATGTATAATAAATAATGATTCTTCATTCATTCAAAGGCAGGAAGCATTCTTTGTTGGGGAGTCAGAATAATCTAGAAGACAGTGCTTTGGATAAAGGTAGGGAGACCTTAGTTTTAATTTGGGCTCCACTACTTGTTTTGTGACCAAGGACAAGTTACTCCTCTGGACCTCAGTTTCCTCATCTGTAAAATGATGGAGCTGGACCAAATGCCTCTAAGTGCCTTCCAACTCTGACATCCTGTGATTCTAAGACAAATCCTTTCTTTCCTAGGCTGTCTATTGCTTTTTCTTGGGATCATATTTAAAGCTAGGGAAGACCTTCAAGACCATCTAGTCCAGGGATTCTTAACGTTTTTGTGTATCCTGGACTCCTCTGGAAATATATGAATCTCTTCTCAGGATATTTTTAAGGTTTATAAAATAAAATCCATAGAGTTACAAAGGAAACCAATTACATTGAAATGCAGTGAGCAAAATATTTGTATTTATTTTTAAAATTAATTTATTTTTAGTTTTCAACATTCACTTTGATAAGATTTTGAGTTCTAAATTTTCTCCCCTTTCCTTCCTCTCCCCAAGACAGCAAGCAATCTGATATAGGCTATATATGTACAATCATATTATATATATTTCTACATTAGCCAAGTTGTGAAAGAATTAGAATAAAAGGGGAAAATCACAAGAAAGAAAAAAAAAACAAACAAAAAAAGAGAAAATAGTAGGCTTCAATCTACATCCAGACTCCATAGTTCTTTCTCCAGATGTGGATAGCATTTTCCATCATGAATCTTTTGGAATTGGCTTAGATCATTGCATTGCTGAGATGAGCTAAGTCTCTCAAAGTCAGTCATCACACACTGTATACAGTGTTCTCCTGGTTCTGTTCTTCACTCAGCATCAGTTCAGGTAAGTCTTTCCAGGTTTTTCTAAAGTCTGCCTGTTTGTCGTTTCTTACAGCACAATAGCATTCCATTCCATTCATTTACCAGAACTTGTTCAACCATTCCTCAATTGATGGGCATCCCCTCAATTTCCAATTCTATGTCACCAGCAAAATATTTTAAAAAATAAGTTCACTAAGAGCCTCTGAGTCCAACTCTCTCATTTTACAGATGAAGAAACTGAGCCCTAGGGAGGTTAAGAGACTCAGCCAAGGCCACATAAGTATTAAGTGTCAGAGGCAAAATTTGAACCCAAGTCCTCTGAATCTTAACAAGTGTTCTTTCCATTGTGCCATACTGCAGATATCTTCAGAAAGTGGAATGAGTAATTAAAAGCAGCCAGAAGTCAGAAGGTAGCATTGACTCAGCACATCAGGAAAATGTGAGGGACTGCTTGACTAAGTGGCTCAGACTGAAATCAGTAAGTAAGAATTTTGTGGTGCTGGTTTTTTTCAGCTCCATCTGTGGCCAACATACCATTTATGTTGCATCAATAAAATGAAATACAAGGAGGTCTGAGGCATAATCAGTTGCACAAATGATGCATTCCAACTCTTCTATTTGGCAGTAATGTAATTAATAGGACTCAGTTGCATTACGAAAGGCATAATGAAATCTTCTCAGTTCCTCCATTACACCCTCCATTACAGACCACAGATCATTGACAACACTCTTCACCAGAGAAGTTAAGGTAATTATATAGAGATAATCAAAACATATGCTTTAAAGTTTGCGTTGATTAGGGATGGAGGGCTGAGACAAATGATCCCCAGGCAATAGTTAGTGTTATAGATACTCTCCAGGATATATTTTAAAAAAAAATAATAGAAATCTAAGGTTGATATAGGGTCACTCAATATCTTTTGAAATAACAGGGAAAATTACTGAGAACTGAAGCCTCCACCGAACAGCTTCCAGGGATTAGGCTTCCAGGAATTGTTGACACCATACTGTCAATTAGAGTCAGGGCATGGGAAAGGTTGAAGCAGAAAAATGTAACCAGCAGGAATTAGGGAATTGGAGGTTTAGAACTTGCTATGTTAAGCCTAGGGACCAAGTTTGGGACTGGTGACTTATGGGTCTTGGGTTTTTTTGTTTTTTGTTTTTTTTGTATTTTCAGTAATTTTTTGAGATCTTTTCTTATGAGGACTTGAAGTATCTACTACTGAGGTGTCCTTCAAAGGGTTTAGTACGTAACAATGTGATGTGGTGAAAAGAACATTGACTTTGGAATCAAAGGATCAGGGATTGAGTACTGGCTATTTACTACCCTGTGTGATTTTATTTTATTTTCAAAGAGAGAGTCAGTGTTGTACAGTGTATATAGCACCAGACTTTAGACTTTGGAGTCAGTAAGACCTGCGTTCTAATCTTGCCTTGGACACTTACTAGTTTTCTAATAATGGGAAAGTCCTTGACCTCTTTCAGCTTTAGTTTCCTTATATGTAAAACAGACTAAACCATAGCAACTATCTCACAAAGTTGTGGTAAAGATCAATAATAGATATGAAGCACTTTGGAAGTAACAATGTCAGATATTATTTTAAAATGATGTTAAATTTCATTCTAAAATTGAGCATAACATAAAACAAGCATTTCTGTATACGAAATTTACCAAACACCAAATCTACCATTTCTGCAGAACCAAAAAAGTACATGAAATAGTGGATTTCTATCACCTGTATTTCTATTACCTGTTTTTCAAGTAGAGAACAAGTTTAGCATGGTACTTTCAAAGCTGTCCTGCTGATCTGAGTTTCATTCTGGACTTCCTCCCATTCTTTCCTGGATATCAAAAACATTCTTCAATGGTCCTCTTTCCTTTTTTTTCTTTTCTTTTTGTCAATCTTATTTATACTTTCCATCGTTCTCTCACCTTTCTGCTCACCTTCTCCCTTCTAAGCTCCCCTTCCCCATTGAAAAGAAAAACAAATTATTCTAACAAATGTGCAGAGTCTAGTAAAACAAATTCCTGTATTGTCCATGTCTCATTCAGCACTTTGAGTTCATCACCTCTGTCAGGAGATGGGTAGTATGCTTTATCATCCATCCTCTGGAGAGTCATGGTGGATCACTGAATTTATCAGTTGTTTTGCTTATGCATTGAGGCTGTCTCAATGTGACTTGCAGGAAGGAAAGAATAGACATATCTCTAGCATCTCTGTCCTCCCCCCCTTCTCCAAGGAAGACTTTAATTCCTGTCAGAAGGGGAAGCAGGAAATTGGGATCAAAATTATATTTATCTATATCCTTAAATAGTATTAGTCTAAGGGATGTAGTTTTAAAGTTCAAATTGACTTTCTGATCACTATCTCATATTGGGGAAGGAGGATTTCAACATCCAAAGCTTGACTCCTTTCCGTTCAAGTACTAGATCCAAAATAAATGATCTATATGTTGACATCAGACCCAGGTGACTCTGGAGGAGAAAGTGAGGCTGACGACACTTACATCCAATTCACTTGCACGTCTTGGCATCACCTTCCTAATGGTCCTCTTCAAGAAGGAAAGCCAAAAAACAGCAGCAGCACTAATAACAACTGTAAATAACAAAGAAACCCATTTATCCATGTCAATAGCAAAAGAGAAGCTAGAGAAAGTATACACACCAGACTATACAGAATATAGGAACTCTCCCTTGGAGGCAGCTAGGTGGCATAGTGGATAGAATGTTAGACTTGCAGTCAAGGAGACTCATCTTCTTGAGTTCAAATATGGCCTTGGACCTTTACTAACTGTGTGACCCTGGACAAGTCACTTAACCCATTTTGCCCCAATTTCCTCATCTGTAAAATGAACTAGAGAAGGAAATGGCAAACCAGTACAGTATCTTGGCCAAAAAAACCCCTAAATGGGGTCATAAGAGTTGGAAATTACAGAAATGACTGAACGACAACAAACTATCAGGAATGATATAATTCAGCTCAGTCAAGAGTCATAAATCTCATCCAGAAGGGAAATTCCCCAGTGTTTCTAGTGAAGCAAGCTGGGGATGGAGATTACCAGCTCCTCTCATGTCAGCTTTTTAGAGTCTTTTTCTCCCATCATGACCTGAAGAGGGAATATAGCATTAAGTATCTTCTCTAAAGAGACGAGAGAGACCAAAGGGACTCTGTCCCATTCACAGGGGTCATTGATCTCCATCAGTATCTGTTGGGGGTGTAAGCTCAGTTCCATGTGGACAGTCTCGGGCAGGAAAAAGTGAGGACTTCTAAACCTTAGAGTTCTCATGAGGCCCCCCAGGGAACAGCTGGGAATTGAGGTGTGAGACCTGGGCTATCTCGTGCATTTCCGCCTCTTCCCCGTGGGAAACTTGCTGGGGAGAGCATCCCGCCCTCGAGAGTAATCCATGGTCTGAGCACACCTATTGTTGTCTAGGGGCTGAGAACAGGCACGGTATTCAGGTGCAAACTATGTGGCAGGAGAGCTTAAGTAGGGTCAGGAAAGCCTGAAGGCGCTCTTAGCTCTGAGGGGCCCTTAGAGGACAGAAGGCCCTTCTTCCCTCTCCTCTCTCCCACTCCCACTTCCATTCTCTTACTGTAAGATCTTTACCTCCTTGGGAAGAAGATTCCTCTCTCCTGAGGAAGAATTCACCCTGCACATGTAACCAAGACCCTGAATAAAGCCTAACCCTTGTTTGACTCTGGAAAGTCTCTTCTCTCATACGTTTATCCGGTTTGGCCAGCCGAAGACCTGCGACAGGTAAGGAAAGACTCGGGTAGCCCTTAGGCCTCTAGGCCTGACAAGTATCAGATTTTCTCCATTGAGAAGAGAGTCCCATGTCCATGGGCTTTGGGATTCAGATTGCATTTATAAAGTACATACATATGTACATAAACATATATATGCATGCATATGTCATATATGTACATACATTTATGTATATACATGTATATACATTTATAAACAGAAATTATATTTATTTACACACATGTAATATATACATATATGTATGTATATACACACAGATAAATAATTTTCCTGGCTCTGCTCACTTCACATGGCACTAATTCTTACAATTTTTCTAAATTTCTCTGAATCTGTCACTTTTACTCTTTCTTTCTTAAAACCCAATGATACTCAACTTCATTCATATACTGTATTCTGTTCAGCTTATCCCCCAATTGATGGGTATCCTCTGAGTTTCCACTTTTTTGATATAACACAAAGAGATTAGCTATTAATATTTTGGATGTCATTAAAATTCTCTTTACCTTAGTTTCTTCAATCTGCAAAATAAAGGTTAGTAGAAACGATTGCTAACTCTAAATATTCTAACTGGAACCACAGACTGATTTTTTCTAACTCATTTTCTTATGATTTTTTTCAACCTGTTCTGTTTAGCATGGTTTAGCATAACTGTGTATGACCAGATCCAGTAAACCAACAAATATGTATTGAGTGTGCATGATGCCAAAGGCAATATGCTCAATAATCGTACTAGCTTATATTTAATAGTATTTAATGGTCACTTAAAGTAGTATCTTAACTGCATTAATGGCTATGAAGGATGGCTCTCTGGAGGGGGAATGGGGAGGGATTCCATAGGAAATGTAGGTGATACAAAAACAAAAGATGTCTAAAAGAATTTATTTTTAAAAATAAGAAGACAGTTATCATTACAACTCAAATTATTTTGACATCCTTTGGCATGCTACCTGCAAGGCTAAGCCATTATCCTGGTCATTTAGACAGTAACTCAGATTCAACAGGTACCATTTTGTAGGGAAATAAATAAAAAGATTCAGCCAATTCTCAATTATTCACGGGTGGGTTGTAGAACCAAAAGCTAGCTTTCAAACTCTGGATGACATTGTCACTTAGTCTGCTTAATTAAGTCCTTTGACATAAACAACATATTTGTTTACTCTAACTCAGGAGAAATTGGAAAAGGCTTTAATTTAAAGAATAAAGAAAACCTTTTTCTGTTCCCAAGAAGGCCTGAAACAGCTAGGGGAAAGATTGCTTGAAAAAGGTCTTTGGTTCCATCTGAGAGGTGATGCTGTCCATTCCCAGGATGGATCAGAAAGCAAGGTGAGAGCTGAGCACTGGTTCAGGTGGAATAATTGGTCAGACTTGCACATTTAACAGTAATACATCTACTAATAAAGAGATTATGGTCCAACAATGTACTTCTCAGAAAGATCATCACTAGAGGTAGAAAGACATAAGGATACCGGTAAAGCTATAGGGATGGAGCATAGTATGGTCAAAATAGAATTTGGAGTCAGGACACCTGAGTTTAGAACCTGGCTTTGACCTTATTAGCTGTGTGATTGACTATGGGCAAAGCTCTGATCCAGTGACATTGGCCTTTTTGCTGTTACTCCAAAAAGATACTCCATCTTTAGGCTCTAGGTACTTTTATTGTCTGTCTCCCAATCCTGAATATTCTTTATCTTTGCCTCCCAGCCTCCCTGGCTTCCTTCAAGCCCTACCTTCTACAAGAAGTCTTTCCCAGTTCCTCTTAATTCTAGTGCCTTTCCTCTGTTGATTATTTCCACTTTAGCCATTAGCTATTAATGGCTAAATGAATGACTATATTTTGGGCCTTTCTGGCTCAGAGTGAATGTCAATAGTGACTGTTTCTCTTTTGACCAGCAACCCTGAGGATTTGACTTTTTTTTTTATTAAAGGGGCTATCCCTTGACTCACCTCTTAAAGAGGTCTATTCATTGAATGATTGTTACCTCACTCAAAGCGAGAACCTGAAAAGGTCTTAACCTAAAAGGTCCAGGATCTCCCATTGCATCTCCAGTCATCCTGATGAATATCAGGCCACTGGACCCAGATGGCTCTGGAGGAGAAAGTGAGGCTGGTGATCTTGGACAGACACCCCTCACTTAAATCAAAGTCAACTGCAAGTCATGTCATCATTTCCCTGATGACATGGTTCTCTTCAAAAATGAAGGACAAACACAACAATTTCCAATTTATCTTGTATTATTATTTGTCCAGCATACATCTTTGTACATAGCTGTTTGCATGTTTTCTCCCCCATTAGATTGTAAGCTACTTGAGAGAGCTTTTCTTTGTATCTTCAGTCATCAGCACAGTGCCAGGCACATAGCACCTTTTTAATGAATGCTTGTTAACTGATTGAGCACCTTTACCTCTTGAAAGAAGGGAAGCAATTCAAGAATACCTCAAAGAAACAAGCAGCATGAATTTATGCAGTGCATTTCTTTAATCCATAAGGCAAAGCAAAGAGTATAATAGGATGAAAGTTTAAATTTCAGTGCAAAATTATTATATTTCAAAGTCAATTAACCCACTTTGTCCTTCCGTTCTTAAGCCTCCATTTTCTTGTCTGCCAAATGTAAAAATACCAGTACTGTGTACCCCTCAGGTACATGATTGGATGATGAATTCAAAGCTGCAAGGAGGCTCAGTGCCCATCTATTCCATGGGTTTTTAACCTTGGATTCACAGACAGCCAAGAAGTCCATGGGTTCATTTCAGGGAGTCCATGAACTTGGATGATGAAAAGAGTTTCATCTTTCTTTTCATTAACTTCTAATTGAAATTTAGCATTTCCTTTAGTTATGAATATAGCCAACAAAACATTATTGAAAGAAGGGATCCTTTGGTTTCATCAGAGTGCCAAAGGTGTCCATGATACAAAAAAGGTTAAAGTTTCTAAGGACTGGGGGTGGCTAGGTGGTGCAGTGAATAGAGTGTCGGCTCTGGAGTTAGGAAGATTCATCTTGAGTTCAAATCTGGCCTCAGACACTAATTAGGTGTGTGACCCTGGGCAAGTTACTTAACCTTGCTTGCCTCAGTTTCCTCATCTGTAAAATCAGTTGGAGAAGGAAATGGCAAACCAATCTAATATCTTTGGCAAGAAAACCCCAAATGGGGTCATGAAGAATCAACACAACTGAAACAACTGAACAACAACAAGTTCTTCTGACTCTCTTATAATTCAGGAGTTCCAGTTGCACACCAAAGAATTCTCCACCACTTTAAAGGTGCGTTAAAATCCTTTTAGAAGTGACAAAACTTTTCATTCCACAAAGAGAGAAGAGGCTCAAGATGTAAATATCTGCTTGAGGGAACACACAGACTGAAGTGCTTTCATGGGAAAATATAAATAGACAATGACATTTATCAATTGTAAGAGCAGGGCTAAACTAGGGCTTGTCTAGACATTCAGATGTGAAAGTTGAGGTCAGAGGTTAGGTGGCCAGGTTTTAGTAAATGTTAATCAGGCTGGGTTTGAATGCTGGTAGGGATACATTCCTAGCAGGAAATATTGAGTGAAATTAAAAAGAATTAAGACAGTGAGATGATTAAGAGAGGATAGTGTGTAGTTGATAGGACTCAAGTCAGGTCCAGAGATCCTGGGACATTTGGCTAGTTCCCTTGGGATCTACCACCTATCCAGAGAAGCTTTTTTTGTCAAAGGATATGGATAGTCATTTTTCCCATCAGCTGCTCTACTTGGTTCCAACTTCACCATCATCATGTCCCTCCCCCTCATCTCCCCTCCTCTTCCCAACCTTAAAATAAGCTCATCACTAGGAAGATCATGGAGATTACTTCAGCTTTGGTCCTCACACGTCATGACTCTGTCCTTCTGATTAGGGTGCAAAACTCCTCCCATAGCCTCGATGTATAAAGGGCTCAGATTTCCCCTCTCACCCTTCTTTTCCCGTCAGCTCCACTTGGGGAGTGGGTCAACCATCATCATGACCAGAGCCAGGTAACCTCTTGCTTCTCTCTTCCTCTTTTGTGTATATTATCTTCCCCAAATATACTGCAAGCTCCTTGAGGGCAGACGGTCTGTCTTTCTTTTTCTTACTTGTATCTTCAGTGATTGGCATATCCAGAGGTGGGGAACATTTGGCCTCAAGGCTTCACATGGTCCGTTAGGTCCTCAGGTGTGCCTCCTGAATATAATCAGGGACCACATTTGAAGATCTAGATGGTCACATACAGCTTCGCGACTGCAGGTTCTTTACCCCTGGATAGTACTCAGTACATAGTAGATATTTCTAAATGTTTATTTTATTACATCGTATTGAAAGTAAGGGCTCTTTTAATTCTTTTAATCTTTAGAGACTTCCGAGGGCTGATACGCTCAGTTTAAAAGGCAGCAGAAGGCCCTCGCGCACCTCTTGGAATAACTACTGACAAGGAATTTTCTTGGCTGGTTGACCATAGTTCATTTATCTGCCTACAAAACACTTACTGGTAAAGAACCTTACTTCTTCAAACCTCTAAATTCTAATATCTGATTCTTCCTTCTCTAGTTCCCTAGGTCTTGTCCTTTCCCATTATTAGTTGCCTTCTCTCTAGACCACCCTGTGAGCTGCTTAGAGCTACTGTTTGGGGCTATAGAAAGTCCATTAGCATACAGGACAGATGGAGGTACTTTCCTGGTCTGCAGAGTAGTTTTCATCGGGAATCCGTGCTTTGCTGTATCTATCTGCTCTTGTACTACAGTTGAGAAACAGTTACTATTTACATTTACTCTGAGACAGAAGGGGTCAAACTATAGCCATTAAGTGGTGCTTGGGCAGGGACCTATTGTTGTCCAATTCCTGAGATCCACAGTGAATTGGGTTTAAGGTTTGGTCTTTGAGAAAAGAAAGAAAGAAAGAAAGAAAGAAAGAAAGAAAGAAAGAAAGAAAGAAAGAAAGAAAGAAAGAAAGAAAGAAAGAAAGAAGGAAGGAAGAAAGAAAGGAAAAAAGGCAGGAAGAAAGGAAGAAAGAAAGGAAAAGAAAGAAAGAAAGGAAAAAAGTAAGGAAGAAAGGAAGAAAGGAAGAAAAGAAGGGAAGAAAGGAAGAAAAGAAAGGAAGAAAGAAAGGAAGAAAGGGAAAGAAAAGAAGGAAAGGAAGGAAGAAAGAAAGGAAGAGAGAGAGAGAGAGAGAGAGAGAGAGAGAGAGAGAGAGAGAGGAGAAAGAAAGAGAGAGAGAAGAGAGAGAGAGGAAAAAGAAAGAAATCTAGCTGACAAAGCTCAAGTTAACCGGACAGAACTTAGCCTAAAGGAGCCAGGGTCTCCTACTGAATTCCGGGCTATCTCCAGGACCCAGAAGACTCCAGAGGAGAAAGAGAGGCTGGTGACCTTGCACACACCTCCCTCCCTCAAATCAGTCAATTGCAAATCATGTCATCCTCTCCCTGATGTCATAGTCCTCTCCGAGAATAAAGGACAAACACAATGACTGGAGTTCCCGGAGCTTCTCTTCATTCTTCTTCAGATGTTTCCTCTGACTAAGTACTGTATGTGTGTCTTTGCCCCTCCCCTACTTTGTAGAATGTGTTTAATTGGAGACTGATTTGGAGGTTTGTGTCTTCACAGGAATAGATTCAGCCTGTCTGACTATTCTAATGCCTTGGCCATATACCTTAAAGTTTAACACCTAAAAAATCTATTGTGAGATTCAATGTCATCTGCATTTGATATCAGTAGCTGTCTTGGCTCTCTGGTGAGACACTCTTTTCTGTCCTTGCTTTTCTCCTAGTATACTCTGTGCCATAAAGATGTGTGTACACTGTTTTCATAAACCTGATGAAGACAGACACACCGGCACACACACACTCACACTTTTGCCCAGTCTAGCTCTTCTCCAAGTACCCAAACTCCCAAATTCCCTGATTCATAGCTCCTCTTCATCAAATCTTGAATTCCTTCAATTTGTATACCTCAGTGAGATGTTAGGAGTGTCAAGTCCTGAAATAAATCAAACTCTTAAGTGGAGGAATAAAGCATCTTTACTCAAGATAACAAGGTTAACAAACCTGCCATCCTAGGGGCTGTCTCATCAGGAGACCTACAGGAAAGGTTCCTATACTTTTAGAAGAAAAGGAGGAGGGGGTCACATTAGGTAGCAAGTTCTAGTCATGAGATGCCAGACCACACTTGTCACTTTGAGCAAGGAAAGTCACTTCATTTTGCCTTTTATGCCACAAATCCCAAGGGAAGGGCATAAGGATGTCAGAAGCTACTTTGGGAATTAGGCTCAAGCTGGCTTTGTTTACAAGGAAAGGTCCCAAGGTGACTCAACTCAACCTAATAAAAAATATCTTAAAAGCAGGAATTCAAAGATATGACTGGAATTCTGACATTATTAGGGTGATTAAGAGGGAGTGGCAGGCAATATTAAAATTGATATTAGCAATTTTTCTGTCATTATATTAACAATTTTCCGTAATTATATTAACAATTTTTCTGTCAGGAGGAAGCAATATAATTGAACTTATTTATAGTAGAGTGATAACCATGGTCTAGAGGTTAGAGAATTGAGGCTAAGAATCAGGGAGATGTGGACTCAAATCTTACCCTCTGACACATACCGATTGCATGACTTTTGGAAAGTTATGGGAATATCTTAGTGTCTACAAGCAACTCTCTACAACTAAACTGCAAAACAGTACCAGGCCTTCATTAGTGGGGGGAGTTCCTCACCCAAATGAAATAGCAGAAGAGGTGTGACTTTCAGCACCTACTATCATTAAACATTTAACATTCACAGGGATGTATAGTATGCTCCTTAACCAGCACCATCTCTAATTAGTAGAATGTGAAACCTTGAGCATGAGCATGGGGGCAGTCCCCTTAAAGATATGATTTACTCTCCTTGCTCTCAGATTACTTTTGTCAGTGGATTCAGAAAAGGGGCCTTTGTGAATTTCGCTTTTCTCTAAAAATCCAGGCAGATTTTTGGAAGATCTCATAGGATTCCTGAATTTGTAAAGCATGATTGAGGGGATAATACTAGAGTTGGTGGGGAATGGGGGTGGGGATAGGGAGAAGGCAAAATGCATTCTATGGCTTGTTTCCCTGAGGACTTAGGAATCTGGAGCACTTAGCTCCTCCCTCTCCTATGAACTACGCTGTAGTTGGAGCCAAAGAATCTGAGTTCAAATATTGGCTCTGTTTTTTACTACTAATTCTCCTACTCTGTAGGTCTCAGTTTCTTCATTATTAAAATAAGACTGTGGATTAGATGAACTTTATTGGTCCCTTCCAATTCTAACTTCCAAATGTCTGATGGCCCTCGCATCTGTTCTTGTTCCTGATGGGGGTGGGAAAAGGAAAGGGAAACCAGCTCTGCTATCTAGGAATATTCAGTGGAGTTTCAGATCAACTTCTTGGTCTTCTCAAGTTCTTCTTCCCCTTCCTCCCTTGAATCTCAAGCATACTTGGTTTATTTATGTTAAAGTAATTCTAATTATAGACATTAAGTGGATTACTGACCATTTGTTCCTAATTGCCATGAAGTACAATGATGATTTATGAAAATCATTTAAAGTATGTGACAGACTAACTTTTTTGTAAGTTTTATTTAGTGACAACACTAACCTCTGTTTCCCATATGCTTAGTTGTTACGGTTGCTCATGTAACGTGATTATCTGCTCTCAACTTAAATAAGATGTTACATTCATAATGCTTTGTATTAATGCAGCACTTTCCATCTGAAGAACCAAGCCATGTTTTTGTTTAAGGGTTATGCTTTTAAAACTTTAAATTATATAAATCATATAATAGGATACTTAATCTATGAGTACTAGATAATAAGTTCCTTGAGAACAGGGACTCCTAGATTTTTCTTTGTCCTTCAGGACATTGGACAGAGCTTTGCACCTGGAAGACACCTAAGAAATGCTTAAGTCCTTCTTTTTTTTTTGACTGTTGAATTGAATGAATGAATGAATGAATAAAATGCTCAGAGAAGTACCATTCAGTAGCAGGTGGATAAATGGTGTCTTTTGATGATTAGGTAGTACTCATAATTTCTTCTCGGCTTTGAATGATGGACTGGAGGGCTGATCAGGCAGAAGTCTCTGAGTTGAAGAGTCCTTGAAAGGAGCAACCCAAGAGTCTAGTCAGTTCTGACTCTATTACCTACTTAGAATACTTGAGACTAAGAGGGCATTTTTTCAAATATTACATACGACCAACTTTGTACCTCACTGATGCTTGCTTGCGTTCTCCTCTCCCATCCTAAGGTAACACCTTTAAGTGGGGGTGGGGTGGGTGGGAGCTGCCATGAAATTGGGGGAACCCAGCATCCCAGCATGCATTGCTGCCCCCTGCTGGTGGCCACATATGACCAGGTTTATAGGTTATTTTATTTTTTAATATGTGAGATCTCAGAATCCTTCTGTAAAAGTAGAACCTAGGGGAGTATAAGGCTGACATTCTTAACCTTTCTCCATTTGTGAGCAGGAAGCTGACAAAAAATGGAGGGTTAGAATCCCTGCCATCAGCAAGCTGTCTTATGCTCCATTTGTGTACATTCCCCCATCTGTATTTTCCTTCCAGATGTACACTTTAAGCTATTTAAAATTTGCCACTGACTTTTCTCTTTCTCTGCTCTCCATTGTCTCCATTAACTTCTCTTTCTGTGAGCTTCTCTCATTTCTCTGCTTGCCTACAGGATGCATCATTTCACACCCCAATTACCAAATATTCTCTGGATTTCCTGAATATTGATAAGCAACATGGTAGGATAATTTCCTCAGACCCTGAAGTTTGGCCTGTGTTTTCATGACAACAGGAAACTCTCAAATAAATTTTCGTGTCCTGAATTAGAGAGGTTACCTTGACTTACTAGACACATTTCCCCACCTCCCGGCCCTCTCTCTGTCTCTCTCTGTTTCTGTCTCTCTGTCTGTCTCTCTGTCTCTGTCTCTCTCTGTCTCTCTCTGTCTCTGTCTCTCTCTGTCTCTCTCTCTCTCTGTCTCTGTCTCTGTCTCTCTGTCTCTCTCTGTCTCTGTCTCTCTCTCTCTCTCTCTCTCTGTATAAGGAGTAATGAAACCAAATGGTATGATGCTAGATTCCACTGAGTAGTTGAAAACTAGATCTCCCAAGATACTTTTTGTTCTTAGACCTAATCAATTGAGTCTTACTAGTTTGAAATAGCTTAGTGACTACTAAGAAGGAAAGGCATTTTTGTCTTAGCAGAGAAAAGACAATAACCCCAAACTCAAATCTTTTCTACTTGGTAAATGGCATCTATGTCTATTCTATTCCATCTGGGATGAAATAATATTCCATTGGTCTGAATTAGTTCCCAAAATCTCCAGGAACCTATAAATTATCCAGGTAGAACAAGAAGCTAGTTGTATTTGTTTCTTCCGGAGACATTCCATTTTACTTAACTAAAATTGAGAAATGTTTATTAAGTCCCTACTTTGTGCCATATACCATGTTAGGTCCCCAGGAAACAAAAAACTAAAACAAAACAGACTTCACTCTCGAGGGACTTATTTTTTACTTGGGGAGAGGTTTTAACAAGAATTTATTAAGCATCTCTTAGCAATAAGACACTGTAGGTAAGCCCATGGTGTTAGCCCATATAAGACATCATGCTAGGCACTGTGGATACAGAGATCCAAAAGAAATTGTCCCTGTCTTCAAGGACATTTCATTCCAAGAGATGGGAGAGAATGGAAGCAGGAAGTTCTGTTGGGAAACAATCAGACCAATCAACCAATATTTTTAATTGCCTCCTGTGTGTCAGGCACAGCACTATTTGCTAGGAATACAAAGACAAAAATTAAATAGTCTTTACTCTCCAGGAATTTACATTCTATTCATTAGAAGTGGGCACGTACAGAAATACCATTAACAGCTCCCACTTCTCTATCATAATTCTCATTGAGCATTTTTTTCCCTCAAGATCACTGGGAATGGGAGAGAAGGGAGTGAGAAAACTGGGTTCAAGTAGGAAGCCATCTTTACTAATGGTCTTAAAGGTAACTTTCCCAAATTGTCTGTAAATTTCTAATGGCAGTATGTATTTGGGTAAGGAATAGTTATGCATAAAATATAGCATGTCTCTTCTCAGTAGGGACTGTAACCCTCATGACTTTCTCTGCTAAATACATTTGCTTTCCTCTGCCTTTTTCTAGTGTGTAGGCTCCTGACTTGTCAGGTTTCTCCCCTTTCCCATAGTATTTCTGTCAACACCATCTTATTTGGTATTCTGTCTTTTTCTATCAATAGCTCATTACATTCCCCTTGTTTTGCACTTAGTGGTTTGTGTATGTGGGGAATTCTACTTTGTTTCATTTCAGGTAGTTTAATTTTGCAGACAATATACTCTGTGGCTTTCTCTGACTTTAACTGTGTACAGAGATGATGAAAATCAATTTGTCTCTCACCGCCATTTCCAAAATATCTCAGGCAAAGCCAGGAGAGATATCCAGTGGCACATTAAACCCCACAGAGATATTACCTCTCCCAGATTCCTAACTATTTATTGCAGTCATATTGAAATGCATGTTCCTCGATCCTTCTGTCTCAAGGATTCAAAAAAATATTTTGAGAGTAGCTTAAATGCATAGCTTCATCCTGAGCAATGAAACTTGGCTGGGGGGGGGGTGCTTAATAAAGGTCTTTGGTCACTAGAAAAATAGTGACCATTTAGTTTCTATCTCCAAAGAGGACAGATTAAAAGCCAATGATAGATTTTGGTTAGACTGAAGGAAAAACTGCCTGATTTAATGAGTATCAAAAATTTAGAAGGATTATCTTGGAAACATGTACAAATTTCTTTACAAGTCAGAGATCCTCATGTGGGGAGAAATTAGTTAGGCATGGTCCAAGACAAAGTGAGAGCATCAGATGACCACTAGAGATCTATCTTGACCTCCGGTCCTCTGATTCTGTAGATCAAGTGTTCTTAATCTGAGGTTCATGAACTTCAATATATATATATATATATGTATATATATATATGTGTGTGTGTACATATATATACACACACATACACACACATATATGTATATATATATCTGTATTTCAATGTAATTGATTTCTTTTGCAATCCTGTGTATTCTATTTTATCCCTTTAAAAACATTATTCTGAGGAGTGGTTCATAAGCTTTGCCACACTGCCAAAAGGGTCCATGGTTCTTCTCTACTAGAGAAGATCTTGTATGTACTAATCTGTCCTCGAGTTCATAAATATCTGATGAACTCAGAAATAACTCTTGGGGCTTAAAAGTTTATTTAGCTGAGGGAAAATGTAAGTTTCCAGAATGAAGGACTTTACATTCTGTTGTCAATTTTCTTCAGTCCTTTAAAACCCGGAGCAGTTCTTGGCATCCTGTGCAGACAGTTTTTGATGATTTTTTATTGTGTCTTTGGTCCAGCCATTTTACATCAGGTTATTTTCTAATTCTCAGAGATGTTGTCTGAGAGAGAAAAATCAGATTCCATCTGTAAAATGCTTTGAGTTTTTTTTTTATGCCTGCAGATTACTTAAGTGGTTATGGATGAAGAACTCAAAGCACTTTACAGATAGAATCTGATTTTTCTGGTTTTTGATCTGCATTAATCTCCTTGACCTTTGACAACAGGAACAGGGTTCATTGAGAAGAATCCCAGACCACAAAGTATCTCCACTCTCAAATTGGGCTCCCCTCTACCTCACACCAGGATGCTCCTGGGAGCTTCACTGCTTCCTTGCTTTGGCCTCCATAGAATTACTTTTTTTTGGCAAGGCAATTAATCGGGGGTTAAGTGACTTGCCCACTGTCACACAGATAGGGAGTATCAAGTGTCTGAGGTCACATTTGAACTCAGGCTCTCCTGACTCCAGGGGTGGTGCCCTATCCACTGTGCCACCTTGCTGCCCCTGTGGAATAACTCTTAACAAGGTCTCTTGACTCCCTTACAGATGGAATAGAACAGAATCTCTTCTTCTTTCTGTTTTCTTGGTTCTTCTTGAATTTTTTTCCCTTAATCCTTCTCGTCTTTTAAAACATTGCTTAACAAGTCCTGACCAGAAGTAAAGAGTTTAATAACCAATCTCCAAGTAACCTTTTTAATGAGTATCTTTCTTTTTCACTTTTCTTTTTGTGCCCAGGTCTTAGCATAATGCCTCATTTGTACTAAGTAATTAATAAATACTTGTGGATTGATTGACTGGGGACATGTTGTAGGCAATTTACACAAGGCAGTAACTTCAATGACCCAGTTCTTCAAGAATGCCTTCTCCGATACTTTATTCCCTTTCTAAGACTCACAAAGAATTCATAGAAGTATGTGCAAAACCCTTTCAATGGTGCCTATCTCTTGGCCCATAGGAGTCATGATCCTTTGATGGGCACTCACCCCCTCCCAATCACTGGGTAGCTATGGTGGTCACTCACCCCAACATATAATAATGTAACATTCCCTTGGCTCATAACTGTTTTGGTATTTACAGGTGTCTGCTCTGATTTATGCACTACAAAGGTAGATAGCTTAAGACCCCCCCCTCCAAAAAAAATTAGCAATCTGGAATGAGTCCTCTGAATGTTTCCCTGGTACTGACCTCCGACATCACTGATCAGGTTTAATTTGGATGGCATTCCTCTAATAATAATGTTGATGGTTCAGGCTCCTGCACCTAGGATTTCTCTTGGAAACCTCAGGATCTGGCTTATTTTTGAACTTTAGAGTCTTTACAGACTCGATCACCCTTTACTGAAATTCTTGCCTCATGAAACTTGGAGTTGGTTCAAACTTTGATTTGGCATCTCTTCAAAGTTTTGAGGCATGTACATTTATTTATTCCAATTTCTGTGTCTTTCTGTGTAGCACCTCACCCAAACATTGCTGTGATCTTCATGGCTTCCTCACTTTGGTCTTTTACTTCTATTGATGGATGCCCACTGCCCTTATGCATGTGTATGCCCCAACCTGAAGACCTTTGTGCCCTAAATGCATTTCCCATAGTTGAGCTTCCTTCTTTTGGTTTGTGCTATCCCCATAGTGTGTGATGCTTCTTAGCCCCATACCTTTTCCATCTATCCAGATCCATAGAACCCTTAAAGAACCATTGCATGTTAGAACCAAAGGGGATATTTGGAATCATCTTCTCTAACCTCTCATGTTACAGATGAGCAAAGCTTGGAGCAGATGAAGTGACTCATCTAAAAAGACAGTTCACTAACAATAGAGTTACTTCCTGTAACCCAGGCTTCCTGATTCCTAGTCTTATTCTCATTCACTATAAGTTCCCAACATTTTTATTTCACAAATAATTTTTGACAAAAAATGTGTTGTGACTTCTCAAGATAATTTAATATAGTACCTATAACACTCTGAAATCATTTATTACTTAAGACACCATTAATGAACCCGTAGTGTATAAATTTTGGATCATTGTTACAAATCTCTGAGGATTTGCTGAATACCTAATAGAAACCATTGCCCCATACCAACATGCTTCTCCCATGATTCATATACCATCTCAATCAGTCAACAAGTATTTATTAAATACCTTCTATGTACCAGGCACTGTACTAAGGGCAGGAAATTTAAATACAAGGAATGAAACGATCCTTGCTCCCACTAAATTCATAGTCTACTGGGGAATGGGTGGGTGATGGGAGAACATAAGTATATATAAAATGATATGCAGTGTGAATATAAAATTAATAAGCCTGATCTTACTCTGAGTCTCTCAGATGCCTTTCTCTCCTGGCAAGGCAGCATATTATGGAAAGTATAAAGTATTTGTCATCAGATGATCTGAGTTAGGATCCCAACTCTGATATTTGTTTCCTGTGTCCTTGGGCAAGTCACTTAATTTCTTTGAGTCTCAGTTTCTCTATAAAATGAGAAGGATGTTCTAGATAACTTGTAAAGACTCTTCCTTTTCTACACCTAATATGTCCTCATTGCAGTTGTATTTAGCCCTACATCATCCATTGGTTGAATCTTGCCTTATTAATCACACTATATAATGAGCTTGAAAGTAGGATTTTTGACGTGTCTGCCATAGCGTCTAACACACTCCATGGAGTAGGCACCTAACAAACAGTTGATTGATTTTTAAGGGCAGAACTGTTATTATTCACTGTGGTATGGTGGAAAGGACAATGGGCTCTTAGGAGATTTGGACTCTATAATTTGGGCTCCATGCTAATTGTCTACGTGACCGGAGATAAGTAACATTATGACTCTGGGAGTCAGTTTCCTTATGGGTCAAGTAAAAGGTTAGAATAAGGTCCTTTCTCTATACTTATGGATACTAGCAGCAAATTATTCGCAACAGAGTTTATGTGCAACAAATCTTGCTGTAAAGTTGTCGTTGTTGGCTTAAAAAACAATACTCATTTATTTCATTTTATTAAATCTTCTTGAGATAATCTAAATCTCTATTTACTCCAATGTAGCAAAGCTGAAAGAACTTTCTAAGCCAAAATATATAATTGCTTACCCCAAACCCAGGAAGGCAAGAGCCTGAAGGCTAATAAGGTAAGGAAGGATGGGGATTAAGTAACTGATGGAGGAGGGAGAGACAGGAAGAAGGATAAATATGGAAGAAGAAAGAAGGAGAGATCAGATTAGATTGATTTAAAATTCATGTTTAGAATGAATCTAATGGTTGTACTGCTCATTTTTGTATGAAAATAGTAATGGGAAAGGAGTTGAATAGGGAGTTGGGGCTGACAATTTCCTATTTTCTGAAGTGGGTCATCATAGTATGGCTTCAATAATTCTTTTCTTTTTCTTTTTTTATTATTAATTTATTTGTTTTCAGTTTTCAACAATTACTTCCATAAGTCTTAGATTTTCCCACTCTCTCTCCCCTCTCCTTCCCCGAGACAACATGCAATCTTATATGGGTCCTACACATACATTCTTATTAAACACATTCTCACATTAGTCATATTGCATAGAAGAATTAAAATGAATGGGAGAAGCCATGAGAAAAAGCAGACCAGAACAAAACATAACACAAGAGAAAATATTCTGCTTCATTTTGCTTTCCAATTCCATAGTTCTTTCACTGGATATGGATGGCATTTTGCCTCAAGAGTCCTTTGGTAATGTTTTAGGTCCTTGCATTGCTGTGAAGGACTAAGTCTACCAGAAAAATTCCTTGTTCACTGTGATTGTTACTGTGTACAAAGTTCTCCTGATTCTGCTCCTTTCACTCAGCATCAGTTCATATAGGTCCTTCCAGGCCTCTCTGAAGTCTTCCTGTTCATCATTTCTTATAGCACAAGAGCATTCCATTACATTGATATACCACAACTTGTTCAGTCATTCACCAATTGATGGGCATCCCCTTGATTTCCAGTTGTTGACCACCACAAAGAGAGCTGCAATAAATAATTTTGTGCATGTGAGGGCTTCGGTAATTTTTTAAGAAGAATAGTGAGTTCTGGACAGCTATGTGGCACACTGGATAGAGGGCCTGACCTGGAGACAGGAAAACCTTAGTTCAGATCCTGTCTCAGACACTTACCAGCTGTGTGACCCTGGGCAAGTCACTTAACTCCATTTGCCTCAGTTTTCTCATCTGTAAAATTAGCTAGAGAAGGAAATGGCAAACCACTACAGTATCTTTGCCAAGAAAACCTCAGCTCGGTCACAAAAGTCAGATACAGTTGAACAACAAATAACAGCAATGATGAATTTTGAGATATTATGTACCAATATGCAAATGTAGGAATAATAGTGCCCTTACTACCAAAGCTTTAACGATTTGGAGGTCACCTATATTTTGGATTATCAGAGACATTCTTATCCTTTGTTAATGTAGATGATTGTAAAAAACCATCTCATTTTCATATGTACTTTTCTACCCTGCAGTTGGGCAGCAAGGTGGTGTAATGGATAGAGAATCAGGAAGACCTGAGTTCAAAGGTGACCTCAAACACTTACTGTGTAACCCTGGGCAAATCACTTAACCCTGCTTGCCTCAGTTTCCTCATTTATAAAATGGGCTGAAGGAAATGGCAAACTACTGCAGTATCTTTGCCAAGAAAACCTCAAATGGGGTCACAAAGAGTTGGGCATGAAGGGTTCAGTCACAGCTGAAATGACTAAACAACAACAAATACCCCACAAAGCACAATGATATGAATGATCTCATTTCTGTTCAGCTCTGAGTACCATGTTTTATGAAGGACAGGGAGGGTGACCAGGATGAAGGGCAGGGCTGTGCTGGTCTGCTCTAATGGCTTGTGAGGTAGCCCATTGTTCAATCTTTGGCATGAGCATTTATATATTAGAAATTGTCCATCAGGGCTTGATTGACTATTTTGCTAATTGTCTAGATTTAATAAAGCATTAATAATGCAGGTTAAAATTTTTAAAATGAATACATTTTTCTTTTTTCTGGCGAACCTGGTTGTCAAACATTTACCAGCACACCCCTGCATTGCTCTACAAACATTGCTATAGGAACACAGTAGAAAGCTCAAATCATCCCCAAATTGGAGGCCTGATGATTCTAGGCTGTGAATCCTAACAACTAGCATTTTAAAGTTTGCAAAGTGCTTGACTTTCATTGTCTCATTTGAGCTTCCCTACACTCTGGGTGAGGGGCCTCAGGTGATGGTGGCGGAGGAGGGTACATGATGGCTGATGTCAAAGACTTGAGAGATTGTCCTCAGGAAGTAGGATGAGACTTGCTTTGTTTGTCCCTAAAAGGCTGGGGCATTGGGTGAAGGTGGCAAGGAAAGAAATTTAGGCTTTACGTAAAGAATATTTTTTTTCTTTTTGGCATTTGGAGTGGTCCATATATAAATAGGCCTGACTGAGGAGGTTGTCATTCCCTCTCTCCAGAGGTCCCCTCTTCCTACCCTTGACTCCGGGAAGAGTTATCATATCATCACTACCATTTCTGGAAAGTACATGTCAACCAATTTCTCTATAACTCCACTAAACATTGCTGTGACTTCTTGGAACCAAATATCCCTCCTTGGCCTAGTGATCACTCTCCTGTATGTGTTGTCTTAACTCTTTAGAATGTAAGTTTTTGGAGATTAGGGACCATCTTGTTTTATAAATTTGTAGCTTGTAACCCATTACCTAGTATGTGATGAATGCTTCATAAATACCTTTTCATTCAAAGACTTATTCAGTCATTATTTCATCTACTCAGGTGGAGGCCAGTTCGCCAATCAGGTGTGTTGTAGGGGATATGATAAGGACTTAACGCTGGCTGAGATCCCTTCCAACTCAGAAATTCCGTATTTGTGAGAATCCTAGGAGTTAGGCAGGTAGCACAAATATTATTGTCCACATTTTCCAGTTGATGAAACAACTGGACTGTTAAGATAAGTGACATGCCCAGGGTACTTGGTGGAGAAGCTTTTGGTAACCTTTATTAAAAAGAAACTATTACTTTTTATTTATTTTGAAAAGAGTAAGCTGAGAGCTGTTTTCTGTCCTCAAGGGTATAGGCTATCAATATCCCAGACCTGTGTCTTGGAAATTCAGGTCTCTTGGTGCAGGCTGTCTTCCTCAGACAATGCCTGAACTCCTTTAATTAGATAATAAGGCAAAAGCCTTAACACACTGTGAAATATCTAAATAGTAGCTTCTTCGTAAATATAAATGCACGTGAAAGCAAGACTGTTTAATGGGGGGAAAGGGTTCTTGGCAGAGATTATAGAATCCTCCTTCCTAGAGATCTTTAGATACCCAATTGTCCAGGATTATATTCATGCGGTTCTGCCTTAAGGCAGGGGGATGGACCAGATGGTTCGAATCACATAATACTGTATAAAACCTAGCCATGATTCTGATGCAATATTATACCCAGTTCATTTATCCCTCGGGTCTTTGTTTTTAATAGAACAGATTGATATTTATATGCATACATTGGCAGGTAGAGATCTATACAAATCAGCAGGGGAACAGCTAATAAGCTAGTGCCCTGATTAAGCTTGCCAGGACCAAATTAATGCAGAGGGGAAGTACATTGGTATTTTTTTCCCACATGATTCATTTTCACTGTCCATAATTCATGGAGAAAGATTGAGGTCAAGATGGTTACTCACACACACAAACCTGGACATAGAAGCTAGAAAGTAGAGCACATTTCCATTGAGGGGTAGGATAGTGTGTGTATCTGACTCACTCTGCCTCAGAATCTGGCTCCTTTTCTGGATGAAAACAATTTGTGGCTATGGTGTTTGGGGCTTGAATACCGCACCACCCAGGATGGTCTCCAGAAAGTAGGAAGAGCGCACTTTCCATCTCAGGATTTTTTTTGGAGTTAGCAAATGAAAACCAGCTATGTCTAAGCCTCAGTTTCCTGTGGGAAAAGGTACACTTGAAAGCCAAATGACCGAGTTTATGATCTCTAATGGAAAAGAAAAATAAGTCAGAGAATCACAGTCTTGGACATTTTGATCTCAGAGGCCCCTCTGAGCGCGTTTAGTTCACCTTGTCATCTTATGAATGAGGAAACTGAACCAGGAAAGACAAGTGATGAGAAAGGTCATGTAGAAAATCAGTGTCAGAACAGAAACTTGGGTCCTTTGATTCTGAACTCAGTGAGCTTTACTTTACTGTCCCGACCCAGTCACGGACTGCTAGAGCTGAGAGACTTGAGAAACTAGAGTCTTCTCTCTCTTCTTCTCCCATGTTCTTTTCCATATCAGAACCCTGAAGCCCAAATAGGGCAAGTTATTTGTTCAAAGTCACAGAGCTATGCCTAGAATCCCATGCTTTTTTCACAATATTTACATTATGCTACAAATCTGAACCTAAATCTTAAATGGGGGTAACTCAGGACCAGCTCTGCCCTGTGCTCAGGAGTCCCTTTTGCTTAGGTATGCATATGTGTAACTATGTGTGGCCATCTTCTGGTTTCTATCCTTTGACCAGTCAGTCCTTCACTTAGCCTGTGCTAAGTAAGAGAAGTAAGTGAGTAATAGAAGCTTGAAAGGTTGTTTGGAATCAATCCTCCTTCTGGTGTCTGAAGTGCAGAGTTAGGAACAGATTTCTCCTCTGCCCCCTCCCTAAATGTGGCAACTGCCTGAACTGAGTGCAGGTAAACCTGCCTTAAGTGTAGGGAGCTTAAGCTGGAGGATACAGTGAAGCTGATGACTTGGCTCTGCCTCACTTAAATCCAGTTCACGTGAAAGTCAAGACATCCTCATGATTGTCATTGGTCTTCTTTGAGAATGGAGGTCTAACAAACAATAATCACCCTCATTTGGAGTCAGAAAGACTTAGGGTTCAAATCCTGCTTTAGACACTAGTTGTGTGATGGGAATTTCCTAAGTCTCAGTTCTCTCATCTGTGAAATGGGGATACCAGTAGTACATACCTTACAGAGTTGTTGAAAATATAAAATGGGAGAATGGGGATAAAGCACTTTATAAACCAAATGTCAGTAATTATTTGACAAAATTCAGACCCTCATGATCTCCTTCATGGTCTATTATTAGAGCTTCCTTACCTCAAACAGTATGGTATCTTCCTAGTGTTTGAAATCGGATTTGAACTCAGGTCTTCCATAAACAAACCCAATGTGCTATCCACTGTGCCACCTACCTGCCTCAGGATGATCCAGGAGCTGGCAGATTTCTCAGGGGGAGGGGAGGGAAGCCGTGGATATTCACCAAAGAATGTATAACTTGTGCCTTCCCAATCTCCAAGGGATGTTACAATGCATGAGTAAGATACCATATGTGCATGCAGGAATATAGGTACACGTAAGATATGGTGATCATTGGCTCAGTCTTTTTCATATTCTAATAATTATTTCCATTCTCAGAGTGTCTTTTCTAGTCCAGGAGATCTTCCTTTGTTAGAATCCCAAGAAAATCTAACCAAGTGAATAGGGAAGAGAGATAAATCTGACTCAATTTCTTTTAGGCTCACTGCCGGATTGCCTCTAAGCCTTGGGCACAGGCTAATTTGCATGGTGCTATCAGGCTCATTAATGTGCATGCAGTTAACCTCCAAAGTGCCGCCCTAACCAATCAGCAGCTGACACCATATCACCCTGACTACAGGACTGCCTGTTCTCTGGCAAGACAGAAAATCAAGTCCGCCTCTTTAGTGCAGCTAAGGTGAGGGTGGGACAGCTTCTGCCCACACCAGCTCGACACATTCCCAAGGTGTTCAGTTTCTGGGCAGAGTTTCTGGGGAGGTACATTTGAAGGACTGATTGTGTCCTGTGTGACATCTCTTGGAGCAGACAGTTTGCCTGGGGTGAGGGCACACCAGAGGATGAGGCTGCTTCCTCCATTATCTACAATTGAAACTTGTGACCCACCCATTTCCATCAATTCTCAATTCTACTAACCTAGTCTAGGGTCTGAATAGGAAACACTTAATAAATGTTTACTGACTGACTGACTCATCCCTGGACTATTGTAATATTTTTTTCTCCTTTCTGGTCCCCTTGACTCCAATACACGTTATACATCTCTGCCTGGTAAATATATTCCTAACGCATAGCTCCATACTAGAGGGTCAAGGTGGTGCAAAGTGGAAAGAGCTATGGATTAGGAATCAAAGGAGGGAGACTAAAATCCTTTCTTCTATTTCCTAGCTCTGTAGCCTTGTGGTAAATTGCTTAATCTTTTGAAGCCTCAGTTTTCTCATCTGGAAAATGGAAAGAGGCTGGACTAGATGCTAGCCAAGCTTTCAATCTATGAACCTTCATTCATTTCTTTCTCAAAAATATTCAGTTGTCTCTAATTAGCTACTGGATAGAGTCTCAGGTTCTTGGTGCCTCCTGAATGTGACTTGAAACGACATTTCTAGTCATATTATTTGTTATTCAGATGTGAAAGTCCATGGTTTGATTTTTTTTTTTTTTGGCAAAGATACTGAAGTGCTTTGCCATTTCCTTCTTCAATGTGTTCCCATTTTACAGATGAGGAACTGAAGCAAAGAGGGGTTAAGTCACTTGCCCAGGACCACCCAGCTAGTAAGTATCTGAGGCTAGAACTGAAGTCAGATCTTCCTGGTTCCAAGCCCGAAGCTCTGTCCAATGTGCCACTTAGCTGCCCTCATCTCACAGCATATCTGTTTTCTTTATTTTTTGACTCAAGCTAAATTGAGAAGCTAGATGGCTCAGTGGCACCAAGCCTTATGTCAAGGAGACTCATTTTTCTGAGTTCAAATTTGACCTTAGATACTTACTAGCTGTATGACCCTGGGTAAGTCACTTCACCCTGTTTATCTCAGTTTCTTCATCTGTCAAATGAGCTGGAGAAGGCAATGGCCAACCACCCCAGTATCTTTGCCAAGAAAACCCTAAATGGGGTCACAAATAGTCAGAAAGGATTGAACAACAAAAAACTGAATTACTAACCATTTTCCTGAACACATCCTCCATTCTCCCATCTTTGATTCTTTGTTCACACCACTTACTATCCCTGAAATGCATGTTAACCCCTTCCTCATTTCTGCCTACTGACATTCTACCTTTCTATCAAGGTTCAGTCCACATTCCACTTCTTCCAAAAAGTCACCTTTACTTTCCCAATTACAAGGGATATCTTCCTCATCTGTTCTCATGGCATTTTATATCAATCAGTCAGTCACCAATTCTATTCCAGGCACTGTGCTGGAGATATGAAGGCAAAAATGTCCTTGTTCTTAAGAAGCTGGTATTTTTTTAGATGACAGAACAGATACAAAAACAGGTATATACAAACAAACACATACAAGGATTTTTTTTTTTTCTTGATTGGGGACAGGTCACTAACATTTGGGTGCATCAGGAAAAGCTTCCATAGAAAGTCTCTGGAGCATAGCTTTGCTGAAGACAAGGGATGCTAAGAGACACGAGTGAGGTGGGAAAGCATTCCAGCATTCAGAACAACCAATGCAAAGGCAAAGAGGTGGGAGATGAGATAGTTCTGGGGGAAGAGCAGTCTGGCTGGACCTTAGAGGGTGGGAAGGGGAGGAATAGAGAATGAGATTCGAGCAAAGTTGTGAAGGACTAAACAGAAGTGCTTCCATTTGATCTTAGAGACAAAGGGTGCCACTGGAGTTTATCGGAGGCAGGAGTGCATTGTCAGACCTGTACTTTGGGAACAATTATTTTGGTAGCTGTATGGAGATTGGATTGGGGAAAAGAGTAATAAAGTGTAGGAAGACCAACTGGGAGACTATTGCAGTGGTGATGTTATGTACTTACGCTCTAATTTACTTCATACTCATTTGTGTACTTGTTCTATTCCCCAGTTAGACTATAAACTTCTCGAGGAACTGTCTTGTTCCTCTTTGTAAACCAATACCTAGCATGGTGTCATGCACATAGGATCAGAGATCTTGAAATGAAAGGGACCTGCATTTTACAGATGAGGAAACCAAGGCTCATGGAGGCTATTTGATTTGTCCATAATCATACAGAGGTGGAAATTTGGACCCAGGTCTTCTGACTCCAGAGCTGATTCCTTTTTTTTTTTTGCTTTTACTGTATCATACTGCATCTTAATTAATATTTTTAACATTGCTGTTGAAGGACTTTTAGCTGATTTGGTCTTAGACATTAGAGTGAATTCAAATAAGAGTCTCATGACTCTAATCTTTGAGTGAGCACTCTCACTTCCTATCCAAAGCATATGGCTTCTTTGGAGTGTTTTCTGCCTATCAAGGAAACTGGTTAACTTTTACTTTCCTAGAGAATGGAAGTCACCATGAATGATAAGCCAAGAAAGAGTGGTTGATAGAAGGGAAAGGGTCTTTAGTGATGGGGCTTCCAACATCAGCTCCATAGGAATGTGAAATAAGAGTGCTGGGGCCCTGTGAAGGGTTCTAGGGGAAAGCAACTGGGCAGCATAACTACCCTCAGGCCTCGGTAACCTCCCACTGTCCTTTCTCGCAGGCAGTAGGCAAAGACCCACCTGCCAGCCCAGCTGTCCTCCTCTTTCACTAGCCATGTGATCTCTGCCAGGAAGAAAAGAGAGAAATATGAGCTGGGCCACCTCCCACTCCATCCTGCTATCTGAGCTGAAGGGACTAGGGACAGAAAAAGGACAGGCCCTGGGAGGTGCCTCTGTCTCCCCCCCTCCACCCCCAGTCTTTTCCAGCAGTAGCAGGTCACACATTTCTGTGAGACCTTGGAGCGTGGAAATTGCATGGCTGTTTCTGGCTGCAGGCATTCTTTCAGCCTGTAGCTCTGTGTCCCTCAGGGCACCCAAGGGCATTTAGATGCCCTTGTCAAGTCCATTTCTCCCACCCACTGCCAGGCAAAGCTTCTCTCCTCTCCACCTCTTCTGAACTTGCCCTTCCTAACTTTATATTTCTCTTTTGAAGTTCCACAGTTCCTACTGTGTTATCCCTCTTATCTTAAAAATATCTAGATGTTCACTTCCTTTAGGAAATCTCCCATAATCAACCAGAGGTCAGGTGCATCCCTATCTCTAATATGTTATGTTGTTGTTGAGTTTTTTCAGTTGTCTCTGACTCTATTTGGGATTTTCTTGGCAGAGATATTGGACTGGTTTGCCATTTCCTTCTCCAGCTCAATTTACCGATGAGGAAACTGAGGCAAGCAGGGTTACATGATTTGTCCATGGCCATACAGCTAAGTGTTTGCGGTCAGATTTGAACTCAGGAAGATGAGCCTTCCTGACTCTAGGTCTGGTATTCAATCTACTGTGCCACCTAGCTGCCCCAATGGGCTATATTGATAAAATGAGAGTGAGAAACAAGTAAACAAACCATAAAACAGTATATACTGTAATGTTAATATGTGTTAGTTTGTGTCTTACGTACTTTACTCTTTAGAAAGTCACTTAACCTCTCTAGGTCTCAGTTTCCTTACATGTAAAGTGAAGGGGTTGATCAACGTGATCTCTTAATTTCCTTCCAGCTCTAGACCTATGGTCCTGTTATCCTTATTACTTCTCTTAATCTTTCAACACTTCTGGGATTTGAGATTTCTACAGTATGCACACTCTTGTCACCAATGCAGATTATAACTCCTCTTTGACTTCAATAGATGGTCTTGGAGAGTTGCCATGGCTGAAAAATATATCGCCTTATGGCTAAGATTCTGAGGCTCTCTGAATTTATCTAGGTGGGTTTACCAACTATCAGAAATGTAGAAATATTGTAAAAAAATTCCACGGAATCTCAGAGTTAGAAGGGATAGACCATAGAGACCATCTAGGCCAACTTGTACCAATACAAGCTTCATCTCTATGTTATCACTCACAAGAAGTCATCTAACTTCTGCTAAAAGTTTCTAGTGAAGGGTAACCCAACCCCTCCCAAGGCAATCTATTCCACTTTTAGACTGTTCTAATCATTGGGAGTTCATCTTTATATCCAACCAAAATCTGTCTCTCTACTACTTCCACCCATGGATCCTGGTTATTTTTTTTTCCCAAATCTCATCTTTTATAGATGATAATTCTTCACACCTTGAAGACATCTATCACACCTTTGCTAGGTCTTCTCTTCTGGATGCTAAATGTCTCAAGGTCCTTTTAGGTGATCCTCACATCAATCCTCCACTATCTTGGTTAATCCATTCTGGGTGTGTCCATGTCCTCCCTAAAATATGGCACCCAAAATTGAATACAGTTCTTGATGTGGCCTGACCACAGCAAAATCTGTCTCGGGGTCCAAATGAAACCTTTCTGGCTTAGAAGGGAGGGTCTGCCAGAGCTCTTAGCCATTGGGAACAATCTTTGAGAAGTGAGAGGCATCAGAGAAGAATTGTAACTCAGAACTTTACCGGATTGGAGGTTGAAAAGGAGTTTCCTTTCTTCTCACTTTGGAGGAGCGGGGTGACCTCTTTCTGTTAGTACCTATGGATTTAGGTCTGGGCCAATTGCTTAAGGAAGAACGTGAATGGAGCCAGAGTTCAATCAATCAATCAATCAACAAACATTTAAGCTATTGTTTTTGATGGATGCCTGGAATACAAATACAGAGAATGAAATAATGCCTTTTCTAAAATAGCTTATATTTTAATTAGGGTGATGAGAACTTGTATAAGTATATGCAAAATTAATACTGAGAGAAAATACAAATAAATAAACTTGGCATTAAATATGTGATAATTTAGGAGGAAATTCACAAGCAATTGGAAGGAGGATGTCAAGAAAAGCTTCATGGTGATTGAGCTGTATCTACCAGGTAGATGTGAGGAGGAAGTGCATTCTGGGCATGGGATGCCAGTGCAAAGAAGAGGAGAAATGGGGTGGTAGGTTAGGCTCCCAGTGGACTCTTGTCTTTGCACAAATAAATTCTTCTCCACATCCTGGAGCTTCATTAAGGCACTGATAGGTGCTGGGTTTCCTGGACAAGATTGTATTGAGCATCAGACAGACCAAAGTCAAAAGGGCATACCACGTTCTAAATGCCTGTGGCATACTGCCTGGATTTGTAAGAGGCCCCAATGTGAGGGAATGGAGGAGAAGTTGAGAATGGACACCTGTTCACACTGCCCCCTTTTTTCACTCAACCCCTTCTCCCAACTCCTCAAATCCTACCTTCTGCAGGAGGTTTTTCTCAGTCCCTTCTACCCCCCCCTCCCATGTTAGCTCTGTCCCTCTGAGATTAGCATCCCTGAAGCATTAGAACAAGAGGGGAAAGTAGAAATAGAAAAAAAAAAACAATCCACTGATCACTACCTGAAAGAGATCCTACTAGGAAAACTCACAGGAATGTCATAGTTAAATTCCTAAACCCCCACATCAAGGACAAAATATTATGGACAAGAAAAAAACAATTTACATATGATGGTACTGCAATTAGAATCACACAAGACCTACTGTTAGTGACACTAAAAGATCACAGGTCTTAGAACAGTATATATAGAAGAACAAAAGAAACAGGCCTCTAGCTGAAAATATCATACCCAGCAAAGTTAAACATACTTTTGAATGGAAAAAAAAATGGACATTTGATTAACTGTCAGACTTTTAGGACTGCTTAAAAAAAACAACAACCCTGAACTCAACAGAAGATTTGACCTTCAAGAGCCAAGAGAAATATAAGGTACATACCAATGACTAGTTACAAGGGACTAAAAAAGGATATGGAAAATGTAAAACCTATGTCTAAGATTGTTACTAGTAATTAAGTAGCATATAAGAAAGATTAAGGCAGACCTGAATATGGTATGACTTTAAAAAATAAAGCAGTTCAAGAACAGTTTAAAGATACAATTGAGGTGCTAAAGGAAGAACCAATACAGAGGAATTAGATGGGAGAGGGGAGCTATTCGTTTTGGAAACCTACTTTCAAGGGGAATGGGTTTAAGAGGGGGAAATACATATATATCTAGAAGAGTATAAAAGTCTTCTAAATTAAAAAAAAATAAAACTCTAAGGGGATAAGGAGTGGGGAGAGGATAAAGGAGGGATCTTTAGAGGGGAGGGGGAAGGCATAGGTTAAAAGTAGGATATAGAAGGGTGTTTAGATTTAGGGGAATGGGAGAGCAACAGAGGGATTGCTGGAGTAGGGGTAGGTTACGTAATAGCAGGTAGAAGGAGCAAGTAGGGGAGTTAGGAGAACTGGGAAAAAACGATTTATGCACAAACATAGAAACAAGATTAGGAGTAGTATCTCTTAGGGAAAGTATAAGCGTACGTATGTATGTATGTGTGTATATTATACATATATATATATACATGTATATCAATGCCTATATATATCAATATTGATATCAATACCTATATATCAATATACCTATATAAATATATATCAATACATATGTATACATATACACATAGCTTTGGGGTGGCAGGTAGGGGGGAGGAAGGGTGAAAAAAGAACAAGTAAAAAGTGTACAGCAGAGAGCAAAAGAAAACCTACAAAGAAGCGAGGAAAAGATAGACAATTTTCGACTGAAAACACAGTATTTGATATATTGGCTTTCTTGAAATGATAAATTATTACTATATATTTTGAATCCTCTCCTGTGTTCTGCTGTGCCCTTTTTTCTTTTCTTATTTTTAAGTTTAATATTCAAGTTTATAATGCTTCTTTTTCTTTTCTCATTATGTATTTGTTTTAGTATTTGCTTCAAATTTAAAAAATTAAGCAAACACCCTGCCTGTTCACTGACTAAAAGATGCAAATTTCCTCCCTATCATCTCTCCTCTCCACTATTGCAAAGGGTAAGAAAATAGTGTCTAGTTTGCTCTGAGTCTAAACAGCAGCGGCATAGAAGAAGGCCTTCGTGTTATTAAATGCCTGAAATTAGGCCAAATTACTAGTCCCTGATACAGATCAAACTATAAATCAGTGAGGCCTTTCCTATTTGCTTCCTCAGAAACCCTTTCCTATGTGTGGGGCTAGAGCCAACAGCTGAGGTGGCAGGCCTTATGCAACCACACCTTCCGCCCAACTCTTAATACAGCTGTATCTACTGCCACAGACTATGCCCTGGCCAGTCCTCTCGCAAATTCCTACCACATCAGGGGGGTTGGCAAGGGAATGTGAATGATTTCTCAGTTGAGCAGCTGCAAACCCATGCTACTGGATACTTGAGGACCTGGGAATTTCTTTGGTGTTGGAACTCCCGGTGTGGGGCCTCTCTTCACCAAAGTCGTATGCCTTTCATGCTGCTGGCCAAAGAAGTTAAAATATAGGTTTTGTTGATGGTTAGTCACTTATATAATTTTCACGGAAAATTGACTGACTGTTCACTTGCTTAATTACGTACCTATGTTCTATGGAGCATTCCCCTTCTCTCCTTTTCTAAGAGAATAAAGACCAGGGCCCTAAAAGCACATATCCTTAAGAATGTTTATGGAATTCAGCTTTATATGAGATTAATGATGGTCAGCCAATCAGTGAATAAGCATTTGACAGGTTTTATGTTGTTGATCAGCTGTGTCTGACTCTTTGTGACCCCATGGGTCATATCGTCCATGGGGTTTTCTTGGCCAAGGTACTGAAGTGGTTTGATTTTTCTTTCTCCAATGGATTAAAGCAAGCAGAGGTTAAGTGACTTGCCCAGGGTCACACAGCTAGTGTGTCTGAGGCCGGATTTGAACTTGTCTTCCTGATTCCTGGCCCAGCATCTAGCTTTCCCAGAACTTACTATGTACCAGGCACTATGCTAAACTCTGGAAATACAAAGAAAGGCAAAACAAAACAAAATAAAAAACCCCAAACCACCATCACCACCACAACAAAATGGTCCTTGCTTTCAAGGACCTTACAATCTAATAGGGAGAGACAGTATGTATGAACAAAGTATATGCAGGATAAATAGGAAATTATTAATAGTAGAAATGCATTAGAATTAAGAGGGATTGGGAAAGACTTCTTGTAGAAGGTGAGATTTTAGCTTGGGCTTGAAGGAAGCCAGGGACCTCAATAGGTGAAGATGAGGAGAGAGAATATTTTAGGCATGAAGGAGAGTCAGTAAAAATTCCTGGAGCCCAGAAATGGTGTCTTGTTGGAGGAATAACTAGGAGACTAATGCCACTGGTTAGAAGTGTACCTGAGGGTGCTGGGGTATATAATGTAACAACACTGGAAAGGTGAGGGGGTCAGGGTGGGAGAAAGCTAGGTTATGGAGAGCTTTGAATGTCAAACAGAGGATTTTGTGTTTGATCCTAGAGGTGATAGGGAGCTTGTAGAATTGAATGGAAGGGATGGGGATATATATATAGTTAGACCTATGCTTTAGGAAAAATGCTATTGTAGATGAATGAAGCCTGGATTGGAGTGGGGAAAGACCTGGGGCAGATAGACTCACCATCAGGCAACTGAAGAGTCTAGGCGAAAGGTGCTAATGGCTTGCACCAGAGTGGTGGCAGTGTCAGAGGAGAGAAGGGGGCATGTTTGAGAGATGTTGGGGTGTATATACCCTCTGCAGACTAAGACAATGTGCTTATCCTTGCCCGATATCTAATGATGGTAATTTAAAGAATAACAGGTGGCGATAATTTGTCAGCCCTGACAATTAAGGTGCATTCTCTGAAAGAGGGACAATGAATTCCATTCTCCAGAAGCTAGAAGGACATTGGGGCAGTGCTGAATACTTATCAAGATATGACCTGGTGGCTAGAATTATATATCAGAAGTTTGCTATCTTTCATGGACTGACAGATGACAAATTCCCATCTTACAAAAACAGACCTCAAAATAGCCTTGAGAGCTCAGCTAATCAACTGTACACCATCACAGACCAAACTGTTGTTTTTTGGATATAACATTGATTCACTAGAATTTAAGAACAATCTTTTTAACAGGTGCTGTCATATCAAATAATCACAATCTAGAACTGCTTGGAAGAAAAAGCTTTCAAAGTATAGAGACTTGGCAGAAGAAATCAAAACCATAGGGGAACAGGAGGTGGTACTTATCACCCCCATTATCCTACCTATTGTTGCCCTGAAAATGGTTTTAGTGAGCCTGCAGAAGATGGGCTGCTATCCCAATACTGTCATTCAATTACCAAGAATTGTTGTTCCATCTTTGTCTTATCCATCTTTTGCAATAGAACGTTCATAGAATGTTCAATGTATAAGAGTAATAACTGGATCATTAATTGTCCTTGGAGCATTTTTATCTAATCTTGATAAAAAAGGATGAGGATGCTACAACATTGATGATAATAATATTATTTTAATACAGATACTTAAACTTTACAGAAAGTTTTCCTTAGAATAATACACATGTAGACACAGCAGTGATAATGATCAGATATAACTCAGGACACAAATTTCAGAGACATGGGTCCTGATATTAGTGCACAAGAAATTATGAAACCATTTCTAGGGCTCTGAGTGTGAAGGATACATGCTTACAGAGCTGCCATCATGTAGAAGGAGGACCTCAAGGAGGACCTTTTTTTTAGTGGCCTAATATCAGGATCACATCATTATGGAATTTGGAGCCCGGGGGGAACTTGCAAAGACTACTCCCCCAACCCCGTTATTCTATAGATATAGAAGATGAGTTTTAGAAAAGAAAGTAACTGACAGTCTAATAAAGGGAGAGAACACAAATAGAGGAGTGGTAGCTAAGGAAGAGAATTTTGATTCAGGAAATCATAGGCATAGAGAGCCCTAAGATCATAGAAATAGTCAAGTCTTTCCCACTAACTATGGAAGAATTGATTGAATTACTGTCCCTAGAACAAGAGTTGGAAAAGGAGGACAGGTGCCATGAAGTGAAAGCAGATTGGTAAATATGGAAGTATGTCTTAGTTTTTGGTGGATGGCTGGTTGGGATGAGAAGCACGATCTAGCAAGGTTCTTAACCTGGAGTCTATGAACTTAAAAAAATGTTAATTTTAGTTAAATAGGATTGATTTTCTTTGTAATTCTACATGTTTTTTATATTTAAGAACATTATTCTGAGTAGTCTATAGGTTTCGCCAGACCATCAGAGGAGTCTCTGACACAAAAGATTAAGAACCCCTGGTCTAGATTCTATCACTTGTAGGTTAGATGAGTTTGTACTCACCCTTCAGTCAGGATAGGTTAGCCTCTGGTTGGAGTTCCTAAGCCAGTTTGTGAGGGTAGGAAGTGATAAGGGAAGAGGACATGGTCTCCAGAGGTCTGCTGTTCTAGACGGAGAGAAGAGATAGCAATATTGCCAGATAGGCTGTGGTTTCTTAATAAATGACTAGACCCTGTGACCCTGAGCTGTCATTTTACTTCTAGAGCTCAATGTCCTTATCTTTAAAGTGAAGGAGTTGGGTCAGATGATTTTTCTTTTAGAGCTGGGAGTCTTGAGTCCTCAAGTTTTTGCTTAGCAGCTTTCTCTCTCTCATCTAGTAAACAACTAGGAGGGGAGACAGATTGAGGGAACTTTCCAGCTGAGGCCCAGGTATTCCTCAATGGATAGTGCCTTCAGGTATTTCAGGGTATCTAGGACATTCTACTACCTTAAGTCAGCTGGTCACATTTAGCATTTTGTCCACATATGCCAAACTTGAAAGGAATCACACCAGGAACTGCTAGAAATTGCAATCCTCCTTGTCTTTACTATTTCTTCCCCTTTTGTCTCATTAAGGAAATCTGTGGCCTGGTTACTAAGAGGATAAGAGGAATGGAACTCTGAGGCTTTATGTTGTGTTTGCCTATGTGGAAGATTATGGTGTCTTTACACCAAGTGTTAGTCTTTTTTTGTGTGACAAGGATTCCTTGGGCAGTCTGGTAAAGTCAATGGACCTCTTCATAGAAGGATGTTTTTAAATGCATAAAATAAAATGCATGAGATTATAAAGGAAACCATTATATTGAAATATAGTTATCAAAATACTTTTTTTGTAAAAAGTTCATGGACCCCAGGTTAAGAATCACTGCTTTATCTAGTGATATGAGGAGAAGCGGAAGGATGGCTGACCACTGGTTGAGTATGTCCATATTAAGAATTCTTATTCAGGTAAGGGCAGGAACTTGAAGGTTTCTGAGACCCCTTCCAACTCTAAGATTTTGTGACTGGGCTGAGGGAGAGGGGAAGTCAGGGGGAAAGATGGGCAGTAAAAATAGGTGAAGCCCACACCAATTCTGTAGGTCTATTCCCTTTTCTGAGGGATTGAAGCTTTGGCCAACTTGTCTCCCAACTGAATTCCCTGACTGGGAAACATAGCTTTGCAGGAAATCTGAAGGCTAGCTTAGTTTGCCGGTGTTCTTGTCATGGAGTTATTTTTTTTATCATGCTGTCAGTGGAGCTCATTTTCGTCTGAGTTAACCTCTTGCTATGGGTGTCTCACTCCCCTGCCCTCTCCCCCAAGTCGTGGCTCTCCCAGCCAGGCACAGGGCATCAGTGGTTTGGGCTTTTGATCATACCTGAGTGAGCAGGGCCACACATGAGAGCACACGGCTCAGGCTCGGCTTTGGGTCAAGCCATGGATGGAGGTAATGACAGCTAGGCTACCTGTCTGTGGCAGGACAGTTTATCTCCCCAGGTGGCAGTGCTGAAAATGTGAAGCTGGAGGCGTTTCTGTGCTGACAGGGGCTCTAGGCTAAGTGACTAAGGCCATGTGCTCTCTGCTCTGTCCATCTGATGGCTTCTATGAAGAGCAGGGCATGCTGGGGAAGCTGGGGTTTAGGGAAACCAAAGATAAATAATTCTGCAAAGGAGCTCATTTGGCTTTTGAAGCCTCAGGTTGCAAGTATGTTAGAAAACAAGAATCTATCCAATAAAGTTTGCTCAGCCTCCTGTTCATAGCCCCCAACACCCTCCAACTAACGAAGAGTCTGCAGGAGTCAAATTCCTTTCAGAAATGAATGCTATATTATTATTATTTTTTCCAAAGGGAAGAATTCAACTCATCTGGCAACTGAAAGATCAGCCTGACCCCCGGACATAGAAAAAATCAAGTGGTAGGCGCTTAAAAGACATCCAAGACCAGCCTTCTCTTGGGTCAGCCTAGTGCAAAATGGAAAGAGTTCTCACGGGGTTTGGAGTTGAAGGATCTGTGTTTGAATCTTGGCCTGCTGCTACTTGTATGGTCTTGGACAAATCACTTGCACGCTCTGGGCATCAAGTGCCTTCATTGTAAAAAAAAATAAAAAAACCGAGGGAGTGGGGACTAGATGTGGCTGAACTTCCTTCTAGTTCGAAATCTATGATCCCACAAAGCATACTTTGTTTTACAACTTCTACAACTCTGTAGTGGACACACCATGTAATGTTGCCTATGCCTATAGGTCATGCATAGGCATGACATATTTCATATTCATATTAATTGTTTATGGTAAGACTCTCCAATAGGGAATATAGCTTATGAGCAGAGTTATAACCCTATGACCAGAGTTTATTCCTGTAAATTCCAGGAGGGCAGGGACCATACCAGATCTAAACTCTGCCTCTCTTCAAGCATGTAGACCATGAGTGCTTTTTCTTTTTTGTATTATGGACCCTTTTGGCAGTCTGGCAAAGTCTATGGATCCCTTCTCAGAACTTAATTTTTAAATACATAGGATCACTGAGAAAACCAGTTATCCTGAAAACCCCTTTGTTCTGGATTTTTCAAGGTTTAACTCATGCTGGAGTTAACCCTTTCTTACTGTTCCTTTAGGTTCTTTTGTATTCATCCTTGGTTATTTTTTTTTATACCTCCTAGCTCCTGTACTGCCCTATTCAATCTGACCTCACCAGACAGATGTGTATAAAAATTCTTTATAGCCATACTTTCTGTAGTGAAAAAAGAATGGCCAAAGTTGTTGTATGTGAATGTGATGTGATATTACTGTGCTGCAAAGAAAAGATTAATAGGATTAACCCAGAGAAGCATGGGAAGACTTACATAAACTGATTTAAAATGACATATGGTAGCATCAGGGAAAAATGAATGATGTGAATGGAAGGAACAATTGCCATAACAAAACAGTTGAAACTATTTACCAGGAAATCATAATGACTGGGCTTGGCCCCAAAGAAAAGAAGGGATGCCTTTATTCTGCTTTTTTGCAGAGATTGGGAGCTATGGAACACTATATGTGATGTTAGTCTAGAATAGGGGTGGGGCCACATGTGGCCTTCTAGGTCCATAAGTTTGGCCTTTTGACCAAATCCAAATTTTGGATAATTTTTTATTTTTTGAATTAATTTTTGAATAATTAATTTTAATTAATTAAATTATACATAATATATTATATTAAATATTACATATTGATTAATTAAAATAATTGCAAATAATTAGTTTTTGAAATTTTTGAGAAAATTTTTGAATAATCTGAAAAATCTGGGAAAGAGAAATTGGAGATGGCATACTAGGAGAATACATACTGGACAATACAGAGTGAAGGAATTCTCCCATTGGGAATTCAATAACCCACTTCAGCCAAGAGAGAGTCTTGGATCTCACTAAAGAGGGAATTCCCTGAAGTCTTTGAAGAAACAAGCTGAGGGGATAGCAAGGTTTTAGAGACTATCAGTTCCTCTCACATATTCTCAGATTCTTTTCCTCCATCAGTTTGGAGTGGGATTGGCTTCTTCCACCTTCTCTCTTGGAGCTGGCAGCCAGAAGTGGCTAAAGTCTGAAGAGACTCAGCTACTGGAAGAGAACTCTAACCTCGATCGTTCTCTCTTTACAGCCTCTTACATAGGTATGGTCCACCAATGAGGAGAGAATCCTTTATCAATGGGCTTTACGACTAGAATTATATAAAGAAAGACTCTAGGCGGGGAGAGGAAAGCTTTGAGTAATGTAGGTGACGTAAAAAAAAATAACAAATTTATTTTTAAAAAGAAAGTTGTGAAATCATCTTTCTTTTTTTGGATGTTTCCTTCTTTCCTTTCTACTTAGAAAGCATATATGATTAAGTGAAGTAAGCAGAGCCAAGAAACTATATAGCCAGTACAGCAGTGTAAGTGGAAAGAATAAGCACCACCAAACAACTGAAGTCGAATGTTATGAAATTATCAAGACCAAGCTTGGACCTAAAGATGAGAAGAAAGCTCCCCTCCACTCTCATCCTTACTCCTTTGCAGAGGCGGAGAGGGATGGTCCATAGGCGTGGAATGTTGTATATATCATATCAGATAGTTTGCAATATGTTGACTGGTTTTGCTCACTGATTTCTCTTCCTCTTACTAGAAAAAAATTCTTTTCTATAATTGACGGCTCTCTGTGGGGGGAGGGAGAAGAAGAATATAGAAGGAAATGTTGACTGCAAAAAACAAGAGATACCAAGAATTTTTTCTTTAAAGAAGTGTTTATATGGTCAGGGTTTTATGGTGGGATGGGGAGGAAAAAATAGTAACTAGAACTCCTGCTCCATTCCTCATGACCAAAGTTGTGACTAACAACTTTTGCCCCTGGGGCAAACAGCATAAAATCAGCTTTTAAAAGTAAATTCAGTTGAGCATACAGAGACATAGGCTGCAGGGCACCATTGATGCTTGGAGAAAGAGAGAACATCTTGTCAAGACAGGGGCACCTTGGAAAGGAAGAATTGGTTTCTTTGGATTTTACCTTGTTATTCTTACTAATGAGATGCTAAACTCATTTATTTCTATGTTGCTGAGTGACTTCTGCACTCTCTAAATGTTAGTGCCTTGGAACAACAAACCCGTAGTCTTGTCTAACTCTTCTGTCATTGCTATGTTAATTTGGTCACATCTCCATTTGGGGTTTTCTTTGCAAAGATAATGGAGTGATTTGCCATTTCCTTCTCCAGCTCATTTTAAAGATGGGGAAACTGAGGGAAACAGGGTTAAATGATTTGCCGAGGGTCACACAGCTTGTGTCTCATGTGGCACTTGTACTCATGAGGATGAGTCTTCTTGATTCCAACCCAGTGCTCTATCTACGGAGCCACCTGGCTGCACTTGCTCAAGTTACAGCTCTCTTAATGTGTTATATTCCCCATTGGAGACTCCACCTATGAAACCATTCTTACCTGCTCTTTAACCTTTTAAAAATTTGCTTTCATAAAATCTAGTCTATATATCTGGTTGGCACTAGTGTTCCCTTTTCTCTGTATTATGAATACACATTGGATAGCATGGACACTTTCTCTCAAGGACTTTGACACTTCCACAGGACTACAGACTAGAGAATGAAGTGATGGAAATTGTGCTTGGTCAAATTGAGTTGAAGTAGGTGATTGAGGATAGTGAGGAGGGCTGCTGGGGAGAGAAAGGGAGTGGAGCTTTGCCTCTTTGCCATGTGGAGCTAGCACTACGATGGGTAGCCAAGAGTCTTATTGAGATGCTTATGTCCTGAGTCTCTTGACAACTACAAGGAAAGACCTGTGGACTGTTGTACCTATAGGGATGAAGCCTTAAAATGTATCCCCTGAGAATGAAGTGTACATTTCAGATATCAGTATCTGAGGAGAAAGCCCTGTTCCCTCCTATGCTAGCTATGACTCAAACTTCACCTTCTCTATGAGGTCTTTGCTCAGAAGCCCCAGCAGGGAGTCTCTCTTCCCTAAGAAGACTGGAAAGGTAGTGAGGAGGGACTAGGTTATGAAGGTCTTTGAATGCAGAAGATTTTGTATTTTACTTTGAAGGTACTAGGGAGCCACTGGGTTGGGGAATGGTTAACACAGTTGGACCTATGGTTTAAGAATATCATTTTGGTGGTTGAATGGAGGATGGACTAGAGTGGGGAGAGATGTGAGGCAGGCACAGCCCACAATAGGCTAGCGCAGTAGTCGAGACTTGAAGAAATGAGGGCCTGCACCAGTGGGGAGTGGTAGGGTCAGAGGACAGAAGGGGACATATTGGAGAAATGTCACAAAAGTGAAATCGATAGCATACAAGAAGTGCTTCATAAATGCTTGTCGATTGATATGATCAATTGGTTAATTATGATTCTGCTAACCACTTTTTTTTCCTGGTTGACAGGGATCAGGTCAGAGCAACAGTTTATCTTTTAGCTTATTCTGCTTTGGGAGAGATGAAGCTGTCAGCCTGGCAAGTTGAGAATTTATCAGACCTTTCCTTTTATCTCAATTGTTTTCACTCTTTCACTCAGTTGCCTCCCACCATCACCCTCCAGGCCTGACACTGCCTGTACTGTGTAATCCAAATGGGAACCTGGCCACCCGATAATCTGTTCATTCATTACCCAGAAGGGACTGGGGAAAGCTACAGCTCAATGAATGTTAATTGATAATGAGTTTACTCATGATTTCCCTAGATGGTTGAATGTATTTAATCATCATCACACGGTGTTTAAACTACCAGGGTGCCTTGGTTTCTGGTTAGATCATAAATAAGGACAGAGCTAGAAAATGTTACAAAGGTGATTCATTAGAATAGAAAAAAAAAACTTAACAAACGAAGAAAGACTATTAAAAAAATGCAGATCGCTACAGGCTTTTGGAAGTTTTTTGAATTGCTATCACTCACTTTTATATGTTTTTAGTCCATAACTGAAATGAAATAAATCCTGAGAAGTCTTTTTTCTTTTTAACTTCATGGTACAATTCTTAAATTGACATAGGGTATAGAGGAGAGCATCGGGGCTGCTGGGGTAGGGAAGGGACAGAGCTGCAGAGGGTACTCTCTTTGCTTAGTGAAACCATCACCCCCTTTTAAAAACAAATCTGTGCCTTCTTGACTCCAAGTTCAGGTCTCTAGCCACTGAGCTACATTTCTTATCATAGCACTTACAGAATCTCTAGGTCACCTCAAATGTTAATTTTCTTTTCTTGTGGTCTCAGGAGCAGGGCCAGACTTACTCATCTTTTAACAGGTACTCCTATTCTCATAACTCCCCTTGCCAATTGTAATGGTAAGGGAATTTGAAGATCTACCCTGTCCCTTAATAGGCCCATGTTATCTGCTTTGAGCTTTGACCTAGCCCACAGCCTGAGTCACATGGAGCTGATGGCGGGAGGAGCTTGCCAAATGAGTGGAACAGGAAGAGAGAGTGCTGCAGAGCTGGGAGAGAATGAGGCAGAGCAGAGCAGAGCAGTTAGCATAAGTGAGAGGGAGTGATTTTGCCTAAGGGAGCTTGTTTGTGGGGAGGCCTGACACAGGGAAGACTTGAGGATGGCCACGCTCCCTGCATTGATAATGTGTATAGATTTCTTTGTTACTATGATGGATTTGGCTTTCTGGTGTCTGAACAAATGTCTTGGTTTCATCTTTGAGAAAAGGAGTTTATATTTTACGAATTTACCCTGGAAATATGCATGCATATCCATAGTGGCTACTGTGGATATTGCATTAGTATCATACCTATCCATTCTTTATACCACTGAAAGATACCTTCCTCACTTCTCTGCACAAAAGTCTTCAGTGAGTCCTTGCTGTCTGCTGAGTAAAGTTCAGACTCCATTGCCTGACATTCAAGACCATATACAATCTGACACTACCTACCCTGTTGATACATGATTGAAAAGGAAAAAAAAAGCATTAGCTTTGGATTTAGAAGACCTGGGTTCAAATCCTGATCCTGCCCCTAGTAAGCTATGTCACCTTTGGTACGTAACAAACATTCTAAATCTGAGCTAAAATAGGGATATTGATACCTTTCAACCTTGCAAGATTGTGATAAAAATCAAATTAGATGATACATGTAAAATACTTTTTAAACCTTAAAGTGATATACTAATGTAAGACACGATGACTATCCCCCACAAATACTCAAATGTCCAGTCAAATTGGATTACTCTTTGCTCGTAACAGACTCTACATTTTACCACTTCCTCACCTTCATCTAGGCTGTTTCTCATGCTATTTCTTTCTTTTTTTTCCTTTGCCTATTGAATCCTTACCCTTAATTTAAAACCCAATTTAACACGACACTTTTTTTTTTAAAGTCTTCCCTGGTCCAGCTCCATGCTTGGCATTTGTAGGGGCTTAACCAATGTTTGTTGATTGACTGATTTCTTCCTGAGGTCATAGTTTTTTCCCCTGGAAAAAGTTGCGTTGGTTTTGCACTTCTCTGATACCCTTAAATAATATTATATATTATAGCAATTTAGATTTCTTTTCTGCCATTCCCTCTCTTACTCCCCATGAGACCTTAAGTTCTAAGAAAGAAGGAACTCTATGTTATTTAAGCTAGCTCCAGTAACTAGTGCAGTGCTTTGCCCACAATTGACTTTTAGATAGTTTGTTGAAAGGAACTTAATGACTAGTTAAGATCTGAAGGGTGCTAAACAGCCCTCCACAACCAGAAATATCCCCTGCACTGCTAGTAAGCTGTCCTGAAATTCTACCTTTTGGTCAATCAAGAAGCATTTATTAAATGTTTATCACATGTGAGGTACTACACTAAATTCTGGGGATAGAAAGAAAGGCAAAAAATAGTCCTGTCCTCAAGGAGTTTTTATTCTAGTAAGGAAAATAAATGCAAATGAATCCTTTGACAGTTGTTCGGATCTTGAAAGAGTACCCAGTGAAAATGAAACTACTCCATGGGAGGCCTTATACCATAAGGCTGTTTTAGGTGATAAAGCAACTAACAATTTGAGGGTAATTATGATGAGTGGCTGAGAGCCAAGGCTGGCAGGAATTAAATATGGAATAGGTTCTTGGTTGGGGAGAAGAGACCTAAAAGAGGAAGTTGGAGAATAAAAAGAATCCAAATCAAATTCTCCTGATTTACCACTTGTTCTAGGGCTAACTCTTCCTAAAAAGCTAAATGGTTTATCTTTTAAATTTCAGAGTATTAATTAAGTATTCATTAATAAATAATTAATAATTAATAAATTCATTCAGTCTGATCTCCTTCCCAGATCCTATTCTAATTTTAAAAGAATGCTGATTCCATTGTCTTTAAGAACTCATTAACTGAGCTGCTGTTAGGAGAATCAAGTAAGGGTTTAGGCATATATGTTTATAAAATCATAGACTAGCTGGATTCCAACTATACTTGAATATGAATCCCCTTTTGAACATGTCCCCATAATAGAATCATAGACTTTCTAGGTCCAAACTATACTTGAATATGAATCCCCTTCTAACATATCTTCATCCTTGACAAGTGGTTGGTGATCCAGCCTTGGGAAGACCTCCAAAGAGGAGGAAGCCATCACCTTCCCATTACACCAACCCATTAAACTTTTGCTAAGTAATTTTTTCTTATATCATGCTAAAAACAACCTCTCTGCAAGTTCTACTCACTATTCTTCTGTAGTAGTAGTAGTAATGATTAGTATTTGCATAATTCTTTAACATTTACAAAGCAAATTATATCTGTCATCTTGTTTGATCTTTACAATAGCCCTAACATAATCCCCATTTTATTGATGAGGAAACTGAGGCAGAGAGGAGTTAAGTGGCTTGTTCACGGTTCTGTGGTTACAATGTGTCTGAGTCCAGATTTCAATTTAGGTGCTCTTGATTTCAGGTCTAGCTATCCACTGATTAATTAATTTACCCAGCTGTCTCTAGTTCCACACTCTAGCACCAAACACAGAAAGTTCAATCCCCCTTCTGCACAGCTGCTGACAGTTCCTGTCTAAAGCGTCTCTTCTCCATGCTAAATATATCAATTCCTTGAACCAATGCTCTCATGGCAGAGCTTCCAGGCCTATCACTCTCCTGGTCCCTTTGTCCTGGACCTGCTCCAGCTCATCAATGACCTTGCTAAAATGTGGCACCCAAAATTGAACACATGTGATCAGACAAGTGCAGAATACAGCCGGACTATCACCTTCCCTGTCCTGGACATCGTGCTTCTATTCGCTTTCGACAGCATTAACTTCCTTGGCTGTTGTGCCACACAGTTGGTTGACACATATTGAATTTGCAATTTATTCAGCCTTCTAGATGCAAACCTGCTTTGGGCCTTGGATTTTATTTTTTTCTCCATCTTTCTTTTATAATTAAATTTATTTATTTAACTTTTAACATTCATTTTCACAAAATTTTGGGTTACAAATTTTCTCCCCTTTTATCCCCCCCCCCCAACACCAAGCATTCTAATTGCCCCTATGACCAGTCTGCTCTCTCTTCTATCATCCTTCTCTGCCCTTGTCTCCATCTTCTCTTTTGTCCTGTAGGGCCAGATAGCTTTCTATACCCCTTTACCTGTATTTCTTATTTCCTAGTGGCAAGAACATTACTCGACAGTTGATCCTAACACTTTGAGTTCCAACTTCTTTACCTCCCTCCCTCTCCACCCCTTCTCTTTGGAAGGCAAGCAATTGAATATAGGCCAAATCTGTGTAGTTTTGCAAATGACTTCCATAATAGTTGTGTGGTATAGGACTAACTATATTTCCCTCCATCCTATCCTGTCCCCCATTACTTCTATTCTCTTTTGATCCTATCCCTTCCCATGAGTGTCGACCTCAAATTGCACTCTCCTCCCCATGCCCTCCCTTCTATCATCCCCCCCACCCTGCTTATCCCCTTATCCCCCACTTTCCTGTATTGTGAGATAGGTTTTTATACCAAAATGAGTGTGCATTTTATTCTTTCCTTTAGTGGATTGTGATGAGAGTAGACTTCATGTTTTTCTCTCACCTCCCCTTTTTATCCCTCCACTAATGAGTCTTTTGCTTGCCTCTTTTATGAGAGATAATTTGCCCCATTCAATTTCTCCCTTTCTCCTCCCAATATATTTCTCTCTCACTGCTTGATCTCATTTTTTTTTAAGATATGATCCCATCCTCTTCAATTCACTCTGCACTCTGTCTCTATGTATTTGTGCGTGTGTGCATGTGTGTGTGTGTAATCCCACCCACTACCCAGACACTGAAAAGTTTCAAGAGTTACAAATATTGTCTTTCCATGTAGGAATGTAAACAGTTCAACTTTAGTACGTCCCTTATGACTTCTCTTTGCTGTTCACCTTTTCATGGTTCTCTTCATTCTTGTGTTTGAAAGTCAAATTTTCTTTTCAGCTCTGGTCTTTTCATCAAGAATGCTTGAAAATCCTCTATTTCATTGAAAGACCAATTTTTCCCCTGAAATATTATACTCAGTTTTGTTGGGTAGGTGATTCTTGGTTTTAGTCCTAGTTCCTTTGACTTCTGGAATATCCTATTCCATGCCCTTCGATCCCTTAATGTAGAGGCTGCTAGAACTTGTGTTATCCTGATTGTATTTCCACAATACTTGAATTGTTTCTTTCTAGCTGCTTGCAATATTTTCTCCTTGACCTGGGAACTCTGGAATTTGGCCACAATGTTCCTAGGAGTTTCTCTTTTTGGATCTCTTTCAGGCAGTGTTCTGTGGATTCCTTCAATATTTATTTTGCCCTCTGGTTGTAGAATCTCAGGGCAGTTTTCCTTGATAATTTCATGAAAGATGATGTCTAGGCTCTTCTTTTGATCATGGCTTTCAGGTAGTCCCATAATTTTTAAATTGTCTATCTGGATCTATTTTCCAGGTCAGTTGTTTTTCCAATGAGATATTTCACATTATCTTCCATTTTTCCATTCTTCTGGCTTTGTTCTGTGATTTCTTGGTTTTGCGTAAAGTCATTAGCCTCCATCTGTGCCATTCTAATTTTGAAAGAACTATTTTCTTCAGTGAGCTTTTGAATCTCCTTTTCCATTTGGCTAATTCTGCTTTTGAAAGCATTCTTCTCCTCATTGGCTTTTTGAACCTCTTTTGCCAATTGAGTTAGGCTAGTTTTCAAGGTGTTAATTTCTTCAACATTTTTTTGGTTCTCCTTTAGCAGGGAGCTGATCTGCTGTTCATGCTTTGACTTCATGTCTCTCATTTCTCTTCCCAGCTTTTCCTCTACCTCTCTAACTTGATTTTCAAAATTCTTTTTGAGCTCTTCCATGGCCTGAGCCCATTGGGTGGGCTGGGACACAGAAGCCTTGATTTCTGTGTCTTTGCCTGATGGTAAGCATTGTTCTTCCTCATCAGAAAGGAAGGGAGGAAATGCCTGTTCACCAAGAAAGTAACCTTCTATAGTCTTATTTCTTTTCCCTTTTCTGGGCATTTTCCCAGCCAGTGACTTGACCTCTGAATATTCTCCTCACACCCACCTTGCCTCCTGATCCTCCCAGCCAGTGTTTGGGGTCTGAGATTCAAATGCTGCTTCCAGCCTTAGGGCTTTTGGCGGGGGCAGGCCTGCTATTCAGTGTGAGATTAAGATCAAGTGCTGAGGTTGGGGCAGGGCCGCCTCTCAGGCTCAGTTCCCTCAGGGGGTTTATGTACAGATCTTCCACAATGTAGTCAGGCTCCTGCCTGCTTGGGGAGCCCCTGTCTGCAGCCGCCTCTCAGCTTCTACCTCCTGGGGGGGCCTGAGTTATGGGGGCACCCCACTCCCCTCTCGACCTGCCAAAGAGACTCTCTCACCGACCCCCGTCACCTGTGGGTGGAGGGACTTGTGCGGCCACTGGAGATCCCGTCCCTGAAGCCTGCTCGGATCTGTTTCTCTCGGTGCTGCGGCCGCGGCAGGTCTGGGCTGGGCTCCACGTCTGCAGCGCGACGGACCTTTTGCGAGAGGTTTGCAGGTCCCTCTGTGGGTGGAGGGACCCGCGTGGCTGCTGGAGATCCCGTCTCTGAAGCCCGCTCGGATCTTTTCCTCTTAGTGTCGCGGCCGTGGCAGGGCTGCACTCAGCTCCCAGTCCCGGTGCCCAGTCCGCAGCGCGAAGGACCCCCCGCGAGAGGTTTGCAGGTCTCTCCGGAACAGAAATCTCCCTCGCTCCAATGTTCCATGGCCTCTGGGTGCAGAATTCGCCATGAGTTACTTCCCTGTAGCCGTTCTATGGGTTGTGGGTTCGGAGCTATGTGTATGTGCGTCTTTCTACTCCGCCATATTGGCTCCGCCCCTCCATCTTTCTTTTAAAAAAAATATTATTTTGTTTTTTTCTCCCAATTACATATAAGAACAATTTTAAACACTTTTTTTAAAAAAAAAATTGATATTCAAATTTTCTCCTTCTCTCCTTCACCTCCCTCTTTCCACAAACAGTAAGTGCTTTGATATAGGTTATACATGTGTAACCATGTAAAACATATTTCCATATTAGTCATGTTAGGAAAGAAAAAACAGACAGAAAGGAAAAAAACACAAAAAATAAAGAAAGTGAAAAATAGCATGCTCCAATCTGCATTCAGACACCATAAGTTCTTTCTCTGGATGTGCAGAGAAATTTTCATCATGAGTCCTTTGGAATCATCTTGGATCATTCACATACTCATTTCTCAAGAGAACTTACTCTCTTTCATGACTTTAGCCTCTCTAGTCATGACTCACATAACTACACTTCTAACCTTGACCTTTTCCCCTAGGTCCAGTCTCATGTCTTTCATAATATCATAGATGTAGACTTGGAAAAGACCTCAAAGACCATCTTCCCTACTTTTTATTGCTTATTTTCATTTGGACATTTGGATACTTGTCCCTTCAAATTTAATAAGCTTTTAAGGACTCCCAAGACTCAACAGCCTAGTCTAGTACTTAGGGAAACATGGCTGTACAGTAGGAAGAAAACTTGTTCTAGAAAATTTGTTTGTGCCCAACTCTTTGTGAACTCATTTGGGACTTTCTTGGTAAAGATACTGGAGTGTTTTACCATTTTCTTCTCCAGATCATTTTATAGATGAGGAAATTGAGGCAAACAGGATTTATCATTTGACTTGCCCAGGGTCACCCAGCCAGTAAGTGTCTGAGGCCAGACTGGAACACAGGAAGATGAGTCTTCCTGGCTCTAAGCCTGGCACTCTTGAGACAAAAAACTGACAACAAAATGTTGGGATTGTGGGATGGTTGAATAAATTATAGTATGTAAATATATTGCAAGAAATGATAAAAGAGATGGATTCCAATAAAACTGAATTAATACAGAATAAAGTGAATGGAACTAGGAGAACAATGACTACATACTATAAAGGAAAATAATTTTTTTAAATTTTATTTTATTATTATTATTTTTTAATGTTTTACAATCACTGCCATAAAATTAAGATTTTAACCCCCCCACTTCTACCCCCCACAACTCCCCTCCCTTCCCATGACCACATACAATTCTGTATAGGTTCTACATTGCCAGGCCTAGAGGCCTGTGTGGGCTACCCGAGTCTTCTTACCTCACCTCCGAGGTCTTCGGTTGGCCAAAACCGGATGCTCATATGAGAGAAAGGACGTTCCAGAGTCGAACAAGGGTTGAGCTTTATTTCAGGGTCTCGGTTACAAGTGCAGGGGGGTCTTCCTTAGGAGGAAGAGGGGGAGATTTCCTAAGGAGGCTAAGATCTTAAGGGATTGGAAGTAGAAGTACAAGCGGGGAGAGAGGGGGAGGGGAGAGAGGAAAGAAGAAAAGCGGAGCCTACTGTCCTCTTGGCTCCTCACGTGCTAAGAGAGCTTTCAGGCTTCCTCAATCCTACTTAACCTTCAGCTGCATAGTTTGCATCTGAATACCGTGATGTTAGGTAACTAGGTGTGCCCAGATCCGGGACAATCTCGAGGGCCGGGAGATCTCTCTCCCATCACGTTTCTCACGGGAAGAGGCGGAATTACTCGAGATAGCTCGGTTCACCTCGATTCCCTGCCGTTTCCTGGGGGGGTCTCGTGAGAGCTCTAAGATTTAGAAGCTCCCACCTTTACCCGCCCGAGACTGTCCACACGGAATTGAGCTTCCAATCCCAACACTACATATACTTTCCTATTGAGTACATTTTCACTATAGTCATGCTATGTAGTTGAACTAAAATAAATGGAAGAAATTATATAACAAATCAAAACATGATAAACAAAAACACACACACACACAAACATGATCTGCTACATTCTGCGAATGACTTCCATATTTCTTTCTCTGAGTGTGGAAGGCATTTTGCCTTAGAAAACCGCCACTGGGATTTCTTTTTTTTAAGAAGTTCTTGCATTATTACAAAATTCCAAGTCTACCAGAAAAAACTCTCGCACACTGTGGTCGTTGCTGTGCACAAAGTTCTCCTGGTTCTGCTCCTTTCACTCAGCATCAGATCATATAAGTCCTTCCAGGCCTCTCTGAAATCTTCTTGTTCATCATTTCTTATGGCACAATAGTACTCCATTACATTCATATATCATAAATTATTCAGCCATTCCCCAATTGATTGGCATCCCCTTGACTTCCAGTTTTTGGCAACTACAAAGAGTGCTGCTATAAATATTTTTGTACATGTGGGACCCTTTCCCATTTTTATGATCTCTTGGGGCTACAGTCCTAGTAGCGATATTGCTGGGTCAAAGGGTATGCACATTTTTGTAGCCCTTTGGGAATAGTTCCAAATTGCTCTCCAGAATGGTTGGATGAGCTCACAGTTCCACCAACAATGAATTAGTGTTCCAACTTTCCCACATCCTCTCCAGCATTTATCATTTTCTTGTTCTGTCATGTTTGCCAATCTTATAGGTGTGATGTGGTACCTCAGAGTTGTTTAGATTTGCATCTCTCTAATTAAAAGTGATTTAGAGCATTTTTTCATATGATTATAGATATCTTTAATTTCTTCTTCTGAAAATTGCCTGTTCATATCCTTTGACCATTTATCAATTGGGGAATGACTTGTATGATTATACATTTGAGTCAGTTCTCTATATATTCTAGAAAAGAGGCCTTTATCCCTGAGCTTAGCCATAAAAATTCTTTCCCAATTTACTACATCCCTCCAAATTTTGGTTGCATTGGGTTTGGTTGTGCAAAAACTTCTCAGTTTAATGTAATTAAAATTATCCATTTTGCATTTCATAATGCTTTCTATCTCTTCTTTAGTAAAAAAAATTCTTCCCTTCTCCATAAATCTGATAAATACACCATTCCTTGCTTCTCCAGTTTATTCAAGATATCAATCTTTATACCTAAATCATGTACCCATTTGGACTTTATTCTTGTGTATGGTGTCAGGCATGGGTCTATGCCTAATTTCTGCCACACTGTTATCCAGTTTTCCCAGCAATTTTTGTCAAACAGTGAGTTCTTATCCCAGAAGCTGGGATTCTTGGGTTTATCAAGCAGGAGGTTCCCATATTCCTTGCCTACTGTGTCTTGAGTGCCAAGTATATTCCACTTGTCTACCTCTCTGTTTCCTAGCCAATACCAAGTGGATTTGATAATTGCTGCTTTATAGTACAATTTGAGGTCTGGTAGTGCTAGGCCACCTAAGGAAAACAATTTTAAAAGACTTAATAATTCTGACTAATGTAATGCCTTGACTAATCATAGGTCTAGAAGACCAATATTCAAGTATGTCAGTGTGTAGGGGATCATAGGATGACTCCTTTCTCTCTTCCATATCTCCCCCTCACCCAAAATAAAAAGGATAAAAAGGACGTTAATGAAGCATTTACAAAACACATAGATGGGAACAAAAGAAAAATGGAAAGGGGAATAGATAAATGAAGAGCCTTTTAAGAATATTCTACTGACTGTGCCCCCATTGATCAGTCCATCCTTTATAATTAATTTTAACCAAAAGTAAATGTTCTGTCTGCTGCTGATCCATGTGTGTATGTTCATCCTTTGTTGCTGAAGAAGACCATGCCATCAGAGAAATAATGACATGACTTGCACTTGACTTTGTTTTGAGTGAGGGAGGGCTCTGCAGGTCACCAGCCTCACTTCTCCTCCAGAGCCATCTCAATCCAGTGACCAGATATTCATCAGGATGACTGGAGATGACCCAGGATGAGGCAATTGGGGTTAAATGACTTGCCCAAGGTCACACAGATAGGGAGTGTTAAGTGTCTGAGGTGAGATTTGAACTCAGGTCCTCCTGACTCCTGCACTGGTGCCCTATCCACTGCACCACCTAGCTGCCCCTGTTGATCTATGTGGAGTTTGCTGAACCTGCTTCCAAAAATGTGTGATAGAAGTCCCCTTTCTCTCCCCACTTTACAGGATAAGGAGGAACTCTATTTCTTTTCATTTTACTTTGTGGTGACAAAACAGTTCTTAAATGTCTGTTAAGCTTGAACTGAATGTGCAAATGGAAGACTTGAACAGATGAAGTTTCTCTTTTCCTCCATTTCCAGCAAGGCAAGAATTTCTGTGAGCTGCTCCATAGGGGAAACTCTTCCTCAGGTGTGTGCTGAAACCAGCTCTAACCTGCTTGCTAGAGGTCTACTATAACATTTTTCAGTGTGAGCATTTGCACTTCGGAAATCAGAAATGGCTGCATTGCTGATGTATCCTGATGTAAAGCAGGGCATGATTTATTGTTTGGTTGATTGTCTAGACTTAAGGCAATGTTAATAATGCAGATTAAACTTTAAAGGGTATGTACATAATTTTTTTCCTCCAGAGATAAATATTTATCAGCACATCACTGTATTGTTCTATAAATATTGCTTGAGCTCAGCAGGAGTGTTCTAGAAGTCTGAGGGAATGGAGTCCTCATCAATCAATCAATGAATGAACATTAATTAAGCACTTATTATGTGCTAAGCACTGGGCATACAGAAAGGAGGCACTTCCCACTCTCAGGGAGCTCAGTATGTAATGGAACAAGACTAGATGCTTAGTGACCCTAGGACTGATGATGCTGCTGCTGATAATAATAACTGGCATTTATGTAGTTCTTTGTTGCTGTTCCATCATTTTCAGTTATAACTGACTCTTTGTGACCCCATTTGAGATTTTCTTGGCAAAGTTACTGGAGTGTTTTGCCATTTCCCTCTCCAGCTCATTTTACAGATGAGGAAACTGAGGCAAACATGGTGAAGTGACTTACCCAGAGTCACACAGCTAGTAAGTATCTTGAGGCAAGATTTGAACTCAGGACGATGAGTTGTCCTGATTCTAGGCTGGGCATTCTATCCACTGGGCCACCTATGTAATTCTTTAAGGTTTACACAACATTTTACATGAATGATCTCATTTAAGTCTCAGAGTACCCCTATCCCTCTCCCATCTAGTTGCTAAACATCTAATATATGGTGCCCCTATTTCTTTTGTGTCTTTGTGTTTATGCCCTTCCTGATACTAGGGGAATGAATATTGGAGGTGGAATAGTTACAGACTTGTAAGCTTTGAAAGACCAGAAGAACCAACCAATGTCCAGCAATTGGAGTCTCTAACAAAGTCTCCAAAAGCAGAGTCCAGAGAGGAGCCAGCTCTGAAGAATGATCTGTTTGACTCAGCCCAGGAGTGTAGCTAAGACCCCATGTCCTACAAACAAGGGAGTAACTAGTCCACTTGCTATGTCAGTGGAGAGTGAACCTCTGTGCTATGAAATATATAGCAAACTATACTGATAAATTCATATTTTCACACACAATCCTAACTTTTGCTTGCATATAGAATATGTTCTTTTTTTCATGTTTATCTAGTCTGTAAATTTGTTTTTTGTTAAAAAAAACAACTGTCTCACATCTATCCCATTAGATGCCTGGAGTATTATAATGGCTTCCTAACTGGCTTCCAAACTCTCTCCTCAACAATTTATTCTACATTCCCCTGTTAGAATAATCTTCCTAAAACATCAATTTTGTCAAGATACTGCATTATTCAAAATTTTTCAATGGCACTCCATTGCCTAAAGGTTAATGTTCAGGCTGTTTTCTGTGAAGTATTCAAAGTTCTCCAATGTTTTAATCCCTCTCTATCCATTCAACTTTGTCTACAAGATCCCTGACTGACTGACCACTCCCATGCATCCATTAACCTTTTACTTAAACCTCTCCTTATGTTGTTCCTCATATAGAAGTACACTTGCCCTTTGCCTATGCAAATCCTCCCCATGAGAGGAATTAATATTATGCTATTATATTAATAACTAATTATTAATTTGTGATCAACCCTTTTCCTCTTATTCCTTTTAAAACCCAGCTCTTGAAAAGGTCAGTCTCTGAAGGATGTGACTAATGTGCTCCTAGGCCTCAAAGCACTTGCTCCTTAATTAGGTGGGTTGGACCCCATCCATATGGGAGGCCTAATTTCTGTTTAGAGTATAAATAGAATTCATTCTGGGAGAGCTTCAGCTTGGAGGAAGAACCCCTTGTCTTTGATCCCCTCCATTAGAGTTTAAGGAAACCTAGCTCATGGAGAAGAAAACTAGCTAGAGAGGTCCAGATGGAATTAGCTTCCCCTAAGTCTCATGATCAAGCCATGTTCTCAGCAGGAAGAGCTGAAAACTTTTAGCTTACCTCCTCATGAAATGTCCAGCAGTCAGGGCTGATTTTTACTTGTAAAGGGAGTTCCCTTTGAGAAGATATTGAAGACATTTTGGGGTCTCCTTTGGTATCTTTGTTTACCTAGAGAAATCACTGATCATTAATTTGTTGATTGCCAGCTAACCTAATTTATAAATTGATTATTAATTATCCAGAAACTCTATATCTTAGGGTTTTCATATGTATCACTATTATTTCTTTGAGGTATTACTTTCTCCTAAAGGACATCTGTCTCTTACTATTTCAGCTCACAGTGTGATATGATAGTCATAAAAAGCTATTGTGATCTTAAGACTACATTACAAGAACCATAGTTTTTAGAGCTAGGGAGATGCTAGTTCTCCTCTGTTCTGTTACAGTGTAAAGTGTTCTGGACTTGGAGACATGATGCCTGGGCTCTGCTCCCACCATGTTCCTTATTACCTGTGTGACACTGGGCAAGTTACTTAACTTTCTTTGGATTCAGTCTTTCATCTATAAAATGGGGTCTTGGGCTAGGTTGCTTCCAGCTCTAAATTCATGAGCTTTAGAGAACCGGGGATCAGTTATGGGTATCACATATTAGGAAGGGACATAGAGTATCTGGAGAGTGGCTTGAGGAGGGTAATGAGGATAGTAATGCCTCAAGAACATGTCATATAAGGATTAGTTGAAGGGACCAGGACGTTTATACTGGGGAAAAAAAAGTTAAGAAGGATATGATCACTGTCTTCAAGTATTTGAAGGGGTAATTAATGTGGAAGAAGGATTATTAGACTTATTTTATTTTACTCCAGGGAGATGAACTAGGAGCAATATGATGAATCTATAAGAAAGGTCAATTTCAATTGTATAGAGGAGAATCTTTCTAAAAATTGAAGTTGTCCACAAGTGGGCAGAAGATGCAGTGGTAGACCTGGAGTCAGGAAGATCTGAGATCAAATGTGGCCTCAGACACTTAGTAGCTGTGTGATTCTGGGCAAGTCATTTTACCTTGTTTGCCTCAGTTTCCTCATCTATAAAATAAGCCAGAGAAGGAAATGGCAAATAACTCCAGTATCTCTGCCAAAAAACAAACAAACCCCAAATGGGGCCATTAAGAGTCGGTACATGACTGAAATGAGAATTCAATAGAAGGAGCTGCTTCTGAGAGGAATGGGATCTCCTATAGTACAGGTCTTCAGGCAAAAGTTGGATGACTATTTATCAGGTACATTGTAGAGAGGTCTATCTTGGTCAAGTATGGGTTGGACTAAACAGCCTCTAAAATGTCTTCTATTTTTACATTTCTGAGATCCTTTCACATAACTGGATTTACCAAAATAATGGTTAAAGAGGAAAAAAGACATATCACTCCTTATTTTGGCCTCTGAAAGAACTACTTCTCATTCTAGTAGATTCCGGAGGAATAGAAGAATGAGACAAAATTGCACAGTATAAAGGACAGTAGTTCAGTCATTAACAAGCATTTATTAAGTTACTACTATGTACTAGGCACCGTTAAGCCCTGAGGATACAAAGTCAGTCAGTCTATCAGTAAACATTTCTTAAATGCCTACATGTTGCAAGTATTGTACTATGTACACAGAGAGCGGTGTAAACACAGTCCTTGCCCCCAAGGAGCTTGCTCAGTTGGGGAGACTACACACAAACAATCATGTACAAACAAAATACATGTAGTGTAAACGGAAAGTATTGTCTGAGGAAGACCCCAGCAGTAGAGCGGCTGGGCAGGGCAGGGCAGGACAGGGAGAGATCTCTTGCAAAAAGAATTTGTCAAAACACTGTACCTGAGTTCTAGTTCTATCTTTAAAACCATCTTGGGAAAATGACTTAAACTCTTTGGGTCTTTATGATTCCACGATAAAAAAATATGCTAATATAAGGATGATCTGTGACATGAATCTGAGTATACAATACAGTTGATCTGACTACAGGGTCCCTTTACACACTCCCAATTGGTGGATAAATCAGAAGAGAGCTTGATACATCCTGTAACTGTCAGCTGGCTCTTTCTGGTGACAGCCAGCTTTAGAACGACTTTGGCTGTCCCTTTGAAACACACAATTCATTCCTCGTCTTCTGAGTGCTCTCGTCTGAGGTGTCCGATGTCTTTTAAGTCCAGGGCTTTAACTTGTTCCTTTCCTCTACCCTGTGCTGAAGGTTCCAACAGGGGCTTTAGTCGAGGAATAACGCTTGTCAGTGAAGCTAAAGAACAGCTGGGTCTTGGGAAATGAGACCCTGACCCAGTATTGGAAGCTGGAGCCTATGAGTGAATGGGTGGAGGGAATGCTGGGCCATCCAAGGAACTAAGGAGCAAGGAAAGGTGGAGATGGCACTCTAAAGAGATTAACTTATTTAGTATTTAACCATGCCATGCATATAGTTAACTCTCTACATAGTCTATATATGTATTTAGCTGTTGATTGTTTATGTTTAACAGCTTTATATAGATAAATATGTCCATATAGGTATGTATGTATAGGCAAGTGTATATATATTTGTATCCATTTATCCATCTATACACACTTTGGGAAAACTCTGTGTATATTTATATTTCACTACTTTATGTATCTCCTCTCTGCTCTCTCGCTCTCTCTCTCTCTCTCTCTCTCTCTCTCTCTCTCTCTCTCTCTCTCTCTCTCTCTCTCTCTCAAACTCTTTCTTTCTCTCTCCCTCCCTCTGTCTCTGTCTCTCTTTGACTGTAATTGCTGGATTTTTGCGGGGGGAGGTGGAGGAACTTGCCTGACCTTCTAAAACTTACAAGATGGTAGCTTGTACTATTGTGTCTCTAATACTTAATTCACCTAGTATCAGGAAATAGTAAACACAAAAAGACACACAAAAATAGAGATGTGATGGATTCGTGAATCTGTATGGTGACTAGATGGGGGAGGGACAGAGGTGTTGAGGCTCAAATAAGATTTCATACACACACACACACACACACACACACACACACACACACACACACCCACAGGCTTAGGCCTGGACTTAGGAAGACTCCTCTTCCTGTGTTCAAATCCCGTCTCAGACACAGTAGCTGTGCGACCCTGGGCAAATCACTTAATCCTCTTTGCCTCAGTTTCCTCATCTATCAAATGAAATGGAGAAGGAGAAGGCAAATCACTCCTGTATCTTGTCCGAGAAAACCCAAGTGGGGTCACAAAGAGTCAGATATGACCGAAACAATGGAACAGCAATGGTAACCACATATATGTATGTGTGTGTGTGTATGTATACACACACACACATATCTACGTATATACCCATACCCATACATGTAAGTATCTATAAATATATGATGTATGTGCAAACACACATATATGGATATATGTGTGTATACACACAGAATATACACTTTTGAGATACTCTGTGCATATATATTTATATTTTCCTTCTTTGTGTGTTTATGTATATATGTGTACATCATTTGTATATATACATACACACATTATATATAGTACATATATACGCATATATACTACTCTGTGTGTACATATACATATATAGGGAGATTTATAAATGTACAAAGTAGTTAAATATAAGTTTACTCACATGCACATGAACACACTCAAGGTATGGCCAAAATCTTAGTGCAATTTTAAGCAGAAAATACCTTTAATAGAAAGAATAAGACAAAATTATACAGTGGAAGGACTGTTGTTTAACGGTTAACAACCACTTATTAAATACCTACTATGTGACAGGGCCTGTTCTAAGCTCTGGTGACATTAAATACCTTTAATAGCTTAAAATTGCATTAAGACTTCTGGGATATTGCATATACACACTTATCATATTTGTAAGTTATATATTTTTTACGTACTTATTGTCTCCCATTAGCATGTACGCTTGTTGCCAGTAGGGACTATGTCACTGCACTTGAATCCCCAGCACCTAGCATGGTGCCTGGCATATGTTAAGTGCTTAATTAAAAACTTACTGATTGATTGAAGAAAGGTTGGTAAGATATCTAGCTAAGCAAAATTATTTTATGGACATTTAAAGATAGAAATAGAAGAGAACTACAAAATAGATAGAGAATGGAAAAGATCTACCAAAAAAAAAAAACCAACCCAACTATTTTAAAAATTTGTTTCGCTCCATCAAAGAATTGTGGGACCAGCGTAGTTGGAACCTTGTTATAACAGTCCTCAGTGTGATGTTAGAAACAGCAGAAATGGTACTAGAATACACAACATATGATGCCCAGGAATTCTTTACAGTAGATTGGAGCAGTGGAAAAATAACTGAACTCTCAGTCAGATGACCTGGGTCCTAGTTCTGGCTCTGACACTAACTAGGTCTGTGACTGTGAACAAATTATAACCTCTGAGACTCAGCTGTCTCTTCTGTGAAATGGAAATAACTACACGGACATTCCTATCTCAGGATTGTTGTATGGAAAAAATGAGATAACATATCTGAGATTGCTTTGCAAACTGTAAAGTTATGCAAAGATTTTATTACTAGGAAATAAACACCATAAGCAGATACTGTTCAGGTCAACTGATATCCAGTCCAAGGAAGAGGCCCTACTGGCAATGAATATGATTGATGACAAGAGAAGCTTTCCTGACTATCTTCAAAAGAGAAGAGATGCTCATTTGTTTCATCAACAAGGGTTTATTTTATTTTAAATTTTTTTAGCATTTCATTTTATTTTTTCTCAATTCCATTCATAAGCATTTATGAAATGCTTACTATGTGCCAAGCAATCTGCTAAGCACTGGAATACAAAGAAAAGCATGGCATTTCTTTTTTCAGAAGCTTACATTCTATTCGGGGCAACAACATGCAATGGGGAAGCGCCAGTTTTGGACTAGGTGACACTTAGGACAACCTGTATGGTTTAAGAAATTTAGGCCACCCTTTATACTGGTGGCAATATAAAACTGGTTCTCAAATTCCATTTTTTTCTCCTCAAATTCACAATTCCAGTAAACTCATCTAGTACAGTCAGCCAATCAACAAGTATTGACCTGAGCAGGTGTTTAGTTATAGCTTTGCAGAGAACAGAGAAAGAATATAAGAAGAAATGGTCATTGTCTTCAAGGTCCTTGCCCCTGGCTGACAATCTAGCTGGGGAGATAAGCTGCAAATGTACAAAAAGATAGCAAATAGCTCCTTGCATTTATTTGGTATTTTGTGGGTCACCACAACACTTTCTCAGAGGCTATTCAAAGAGCACTTCTGGACAGAGGCCTAGAAGATTGAGTGCTGGAACTGGGGTCAAAAGAATCTGGGTTCATGGTCCACCTCTGCTAATTAGAATCTATGCAACCACAGTCAAGTCACAATCACAACAGAAGTAGAAGGCATTTCAGAGGCCATTTAGACCAATTTTTTATTTCTTTAGCTGAAGAATCTTAGATGAGGCAGGGTAAGTGATTTGCCCAAGTCAATCAGCTGGTTATGAACTTCCCTGTCTTCCCTGACACCAGCTCCAAAGCCTTTGTTGCTTCTATTGAGAACAAGAAAGGTAACCTTGATAAAAGTGCTACAGGAGTCAAACCCAAGTCTTCCTGGTTCCCAGTTCAGTGCTCTGCATTAAGCTAGCCTGCCTCTTTTAACCTATCTGGGGCCGAGTATCTCATATGTAAATGGGGGATACTATTATCTGTAATAAGAGTAGCAGCATCTATAAAGAGCTTCAAGGTTTGCAAAGCACTTTCTACTCTTGATTTTCACAACAGCCTTGTGAGGTAGAGGTTATTATTTCCCTCAGAAAGCTGAGGCGGCCAGTGTTTAAGTGAATTAACCCAAGATCCTAAAGCTAATAAGTATTTGAGGCAAGATTTGAACTCAGGTCTTCCTGATTTCAGGTCCTATGCTCTAGTCATTGAGCCACATTGTTATACATATAGCAATCTTGTTGTGAAACTCAACGTAGTAAAATAAAGTGCTTTGTAAACATTACTGCAGCTATCAGTATCAATTATTATTATTACACAAGGCAGGTCAAATACCATTATTTCTCTTGTACTGATGAAGAAATTGATACTGGGAAAGCTTATGGGATTCACTCAAGGTCACACAGTTAATAAGGGACAGAATTCTTAGTACCTTTGCTCTTTTCACTGCTACGTGAATCCTAAGTGCTGTATGAGTAGCAAACACAGGAAGTGTTATGGAAATTGAGAGGCAGGAGATTACATCCTCCTCAGATATTAAACAGATAAGCAAAGGAACAGTACACATCTATCTCTCTGGTGTCAGTTCTCTAATGCATGCTGAGACTGAAATAAGCATCTCTTGCGAGTCAGGAGCAGAGCTTGGGGGCAGAAGCTTGTGGACGGTACACAGGGTCACCAGCAACCCTAGAAGGGATTTAAGTAGTGGTATGATAGGTTCTATGTCGAAATCATTTTGTACCTTAAAAAATAATTTTTCTTCCTGACCCGATTTTACTGAATAGTTATATCCCTGCTTTCTTCCCAAAGGGTAGGAAGTGGTAGATAAAATAAAATAATGCAAGGTAAGATATGTAAGGATAAAAATGAACGCAATTGTTCTGAAGAAAGGAGTTGTCGATATCCTTGGATATTAGAGTGCAGCACGTTACAGCATTTGTATTAGACATTTGTTTCAGGTTCCAGAAGGGAAAAGGTTACTTAATTTGTAATTTCTGTCAACGGATTAAAAACCTAGTTAAGTTCTGCTTAAATGGATTTTTAAAAGTTATGCTCTGGCAAGCTTGTTTCTTTGACTCTAAGCTTAACACACACATGCACACACACACATGCACATGCACACCAGTTTTCTACTAATCCTATGAGTGTGAAGGTTGCTAAGAGACTATTCTATATAGATTAGGAGTAATACCAATTCCTAGTTTTAAAGGACAAAGTACCAAGGTGAAGAGAAAGGAAAATTAGTTCTTTCTTATGGAAATTAACCAATGATGGGATTTTCATGGTCTCCCCTTCCCCCTTCATCTTTTGACTTCTCTGAGAGAGGGTATAGGGCTTCACACTGCTGACCAGAGGTGTTATCTCCTGCAAATGAGGAAAGCTACATACTGTTGTTATTCAGTCATTTTCAGCTTGTCTGACTCTTTGTGACCACATCTGGGTTTTCATTGCAAAGATACTGCAATGGTTTGCCATTTCATTCTCCATCAAGGAAAGCTACTTACTAGCTAGGGCTTTTGACTCAAAGCTGGCCAGAGGCACCAAAGCTGTGAATGCAACTTCCAGAGACTTTTGCACGCAGTATAGGCACTATGTAAGTTTTCAATATCTATCATATCCATAATAAAATAAATATATAAATGTAATAAAACATTTCTTTAAAGGTTGCTTTTACACTTTCCTCCTCAGTTCTCTTCCTCAGGTTAATCTCTCTCTACTGCTTCCTTTTCCTTTCCTTTTTTAATAGGCAGCAACCAAGTTGTCTTGGGCTGATGGTGTTACCTGGTGGCAGCTGCCACAAAGTGTCTGACTCACCATCTTCCCCACCACCTCTTTGAAGGGAAGTATTTCTCTCTTTCCTTTTGCCTTCCATAACTGTCAATTTCATCTTAGATAATCTGTTTGACACAAACACATACTCATTCACTCCTTTATTTTCTCCCATTCTATCTCTCAAACTTTGACTACTTTACTTCTCCGTTTTACTCCTTTGTACCACCACTGTGACCACCATCTACCCTTAGATCTTGATGAAGAGAGCCTAGGAGCCTGAACCTAAGAACCTTAGGAATAGTGTTGTCCCTCAGGTCAGTGGACCTCCTTCCAATTCAACCCCTACTGCCATCATTAAGAGAAAAATTCATTGTGGAAAATGAGCCCATTTTCCTCGTCATCATCTGCCAGGCCTAGAGGCCTGAGGGCTACCCGAGTCTTACCTTACCTGTCCCAGGTCTTTGGTTGGCCAAACCGGATAAACGTATGAGAGAAGAGACTTTCCAGAGTCGAACAAGGGTTAGGCTTTATTCAGGGTCCTGGTTACATGTGCAGGGGGAGCTCTTCCTTAGGAGGGAGAGAGAAATCTCCCAAGGAGGCAAAGATCTTACGGTAAGAGATTGGAAGTAGAAGTGTAAGTGGGGAGAGAGGGGGAGGGGAGAGCGAAGAGAGGAAACACAGAGCCTTCTGTCCTGTAACGACCCCTCCCGAGCTAAGAGAGCCTTCAGGCTTTCCTGATCCTAATTAAGCTCTCCGGCCGCATAGTTTGCACCTGAATACCGTGCCTGTTAGATAACAATAGGTGTGCCCAGATCCGGGACAGTCTCGAGGGCGGGGATGCTCCTCCCATCACGTTTCTCATGGGAAGAGGCGGAAATACACGAGATTGCTCGGTCTCACTCCTCGATTCCCTGGTGTTTCATGGGGGGCCTCATGAGAACTCTAAGATTTAGAAGTTCCCACCTTTACCCGCCCGAGACTGTCCACATGGAATTGAGCTTCCACCCCCAACAATCATCAGCAATGGGCTGCTGGTCAACTATCATCAATGGGCAAATAAGTACAGGAGCCTTTCTGCATCTCCCAGGCTACCAATTCTACTTCAGGCCTAGCCTTCACACCCATCAATTATCTGAGGAGACAGTTCCTATAGACAAGGGGCAGGCATCGTCAGTAACAGTGAACTAACCGGTACTCACAGGGAAGGTAAACCAGCTTCATTGAAGCATCGAGGGATGCAGAGGGAGACAGAGGAAGAAGCATGTGCCAAGCATGTCAAATCATCCCCACCTTGACCACTTCTCCCTTCAGCTTCTGAGGGAGACTGCCTAGGACCCTGAACTCAACAGCATTTGGAACAGCAAGTCTAGTGTCAAATGGTTCAGCATCAGAAACAGGATTTTTAATCAGTAGAAATGACACTAAAGAAGAAGTATTACCATCTCATTGTTGCCGTCTCCTAAGGACCAACGGATTTTTCCATCAGATTTGGAGCTGACATTGTCTTCCCCCATGGCATGTGAGCTCCCTGAGAGTACAGACTGTCTTCACTTTCATAATTACATTTCCAGTGCTTTGCATACACTAAGCACTTAATAAGTGCCTCATTCATCCATTCATTTTCATTCATTTTCTCTATGTGACAGCTTATATTTATGAACAGATAATTAATCACCCGTGATAAATCAAGTCATGCTTGTGGCAAATTTAAATCAAAAAGAAGGAAGTAAACAATTTAAGTAAAATTAGACATAGTAAAGAATCAGTGTGAAAAACCTCTAAAGCTTCTGATAATTTCCAGAGATTCCCCCCCCCCCAAATTTCCATAGGAATGACCATTCCCCTGTAAATAAACCTTCTTTCCCTCAAGCAGAAATGCTGAAGATAAAAGAAAAGCTATGTATAGTTCAATTTTGATCTTTTTCTCTTTTGTTTTGTTACTTGTATCAGTGAATTTGTTAATTGCTTGCTATTGTGCAAGGCACTGGGTTAAATTATGGGAATACAATGATAGAAATAAAAGTTTCTGCCACCAAAGAACTTACATTCTAATGGAGGAGACAATAAGGGCACATAGAAACATGTACAGAACATATACAAAATGAAAATAAGATAATTTGGGGATAGGTTGCATTAGCAGCTAGGTGACCTGAAAAGGCTTCTTGCAGAGGGTGAGGTGGAGGTGAGGATGGGGTGGACTCTAAGCAAGAGGAACGAAGGTGGAACAGCCATGATGGCTTAAATGCACAGTCAAGGAGGGGAGGAAAGCGTAAGAAGACAGGAAGGGAGCCAGGAGATAAAGAACTTTAAATACGAAGCAGACAAGTTTATGTAGAGTGGGCCCAGAGTTTTAAGTCACCAAGCTTGAGTAACTTAAAGCTTCACCAAGACTACAGAGACACCTTATATTTGATCCTAAAGTAATTGGGAGCCATTGGAATTTGTTGAATAGGGGAGTGACATGATCATACCTTCACTTTAGGAAAAACATTTGGTCGCTGTGCACAAGATGGATTGGAATAAGGAGAACCTTAACCAATTACTTTTTAGAATATGACCAGTTCATTTGTAAGTTGGGCTTGCCTCTTGAAAAATTCAGCACGACATTCTTCTCAATCCTAAGAAAAACTAGGATTAGAGATGAAGCAGTGATTGAAAGTGGCTAAGAATTTACAACAATGGGACTGGCTTGTACCAAGGGACTTGTATTTCTTTAAGTTTTGCTCTGATTGTACATTATATTTAAATATAGCAATTAGTAATATTGGTCAAGGCATTATGTATGAATTATATTGCATTTAAATGTAACTGTGGTAATACTGTAGTAATATTGGTCAAGGTGTTATGTGCAATTATATTAATAGATGACAGTTATTTTTAATAAGCATAACTGATCAGAAAATCATACTACTCTCTCAATCAGTTAATCAGTTAATACCTAAAGAAGGTCTGGCTGGTTGGAACTCATGTAACTAAGGTACCATTGTTCAGTTTGTGACAGTATTATAATATATTGTACTAGCTTCTCTAGGTACTTAGAGAAAATAAACAGTGTCCTCCTGATTGCTAGGTTTACAAATTTAGACCTACAGAGTGATAAGAAATATTGCAAATAAGGGAGATTAGTGTGTCATTATGGTGGAATGAACATTAAATAATAAGTCAGGAGATTTGGGTTTGAGTTCAACTTTGCTATTAACTAGACTTATGGACTTGGGCAAGTCACTTTATCCACTTTGTAAAATGAAGGGGTTGGGCTAGAATGATCTATAAAATCTCTTGCAACTCTCATTCTATAATCTTAATATTGTGTAATTCTATAAAATTTTTATCCTTGGTTGCTAGTTCCAGAAAATAGCAAGCAAGTTTGATCCAGCAATAAAAGGGATATGGAGGTCTATATGATGTGTCCTAAGGGATGCTCCCTTCCAAAGGGACCTATCCTGGCATGTCTTAGTCCTGAGAATCTCCACCTTTCCTTAGGCATTTTGGTTAAGATATTTATAACCCTTATAAAAATGTGAGTATGTTACTTGAAAATGAATGCTAGCTAGCAGCCTAGCATGGTCCTGACAAAATAGGGCAAAAGACTAGTGATTGTGGATAAGGAATAGCTGGAACACGGAACCCAGAAAGAAGGAATATAGACTCCCATAGTGCATCACTGTGAGGAATTCCAAGCAGTCAAGGAAAAAAAAAAAGATGATAATGGTCATCTCAAGAGATAGTGTGTAGTTCCAAGAAGAAGGACTCCAAGCAATGACTCTCCTACCCCTCTTTTTCTCCACCCCCAAATAATTCTCCCAACTTCAGAATTTTGTTTACAATTGAGAGCCAGTACCCTTGTCTCCATTTTGACATAAAATTACCATCTTCATCTGTGGACTCTCTCCTTCACTGCACCTCTATTTCTCCACTCCTTCTGGCGTATTTTCCACCATTACATCTGACCCATCTGCCACGTGCTCAGGGCAAATCTGCCAGACCCATCTGCTACAGCCTGAGAAACTAAACTGACCCAAGTATGACCAACCCTTGAATATCCGTGGCCATGGAGGCAGGGAAACCACAAACAATTCCAAACCAACCAGAACCCCAAACTACACTTGAGAGAATAGCTTCCATCTCTTCCCCTTATGATTTCTTTCTAGGGTTGGGAGGAACGTCAGAGACCATCCTGTCCCCCCTCCCTTACTTCAGAGACCATCCTGTCCCCCCTCCCTTATCATAAGGATGAGGACACCAAAGTCTAGTAGCTTGCGGAAGGGTACATAGGTAAAGTGCCAGTAGCGTGATTTGAACCCCAGGAATCCAACTCCAGAGATAGCTCTCTTTTTCACTGCACAATGATCTTCTTTAATACAAATGACAACCTTGGAGCCAAGCTTAATCGTTCAAACATCATCTTCTATGACCCCTTCCTGACTTTCAAAGGTGACAATTCACCTTTGAGCTGTTGCCTGACCAAAGGAAAGTCCTTTCATGTCTCCAGGCAACTATGTAAACGCAGAAGTTCTGGAAGAGTAGCTAATCTACATTGGGGAAGGAAGTTTCAGCACCAGAAGTTCCCCATACCAATACAATAAACGGTCCACACAATAATGCTGAGGAGGACAATGGTAATGACCATTAGAGGGATTATATTTCAGCACTGCTGGGGATTCTGTGTGGTTTGACAGATATTCTATCCCATATAATGAAGACCATAACCTGTCCATTCTTATACATCCTAGGTGATCTTACTGAATGAACAAATGTATAAATGAACCAAAAAAGCACTTCTTGAATGATAAATATTTGCTAGACACTGCCTTGTCTATGACCTCATAAATCCAGTAAAATATGGGGGACAAGGGGATCCACCCAATATGCTGGGTTTAGTTCTTTTGAAATTTCATTATTTCCAAAGGAGTAGCTGAGCTATCTCTCAGTTTAATCTAGACAGTTCTTATGACAGAGACAAAGCATGATCCTTAATAGAATTGTTGGGACCAGGAGTTCTAATCTGGCCTTTGACAACTACTAGTTATAGAATAATAGACACTTAACCTAAACCTCAGTTTTCTCATCTGTAAAATTGGTTAATACTTCTTACCTTGGGTAAGTCACTTAACCCTCTTTGTCTCAGTTTCCTCATCTGTAAAATGAGCTGGGAAGGAAATGGCAAACTGCTCCAGTATCTCTGCCAAGAAAACCCCAAATGGGGTCACAACACAACTGAGTCAGACACAACAACAAATCTACCCTTCAGTGTTGGTGTGAAGCTCAAATGAAAGAACACATTAAACATTTTTTAAATTTCAAAGTAGCCTATAAAAAGCAGTCATCATTATTAAAGGGACATTAAAAAGAGAAAACAAAGGTCCTGAATAAGCAGAAAATGGTCAATTAGTACAATATGTAGAGCACCTGGTCTGGAGTCAAGACGATGTGTGACCCCCAACAAGTCATTTCACCTGTGTTTGCTCTAGTTTTCTCATCTATAAAATGAGACATTTAATAGCCTCTACCTCCCACAGTTGTTGTGAAGTTCCAAACAGATAATAATTGTAAATTATTGTAATTGTAAATAATAAATAATTGTAAACAGCACAGTGCCTGGCACATAAGCACTATATAAATGTTAGCTATTATTATTATTAATAATAATAATAGCTTTCCTGACAGTCTTTTCATGTGATACAGTGGGGAAAAAAGATTTGGAGTCAGAAGACATGGGTTCGATTCTCCACTCTGCTTTCAGTACTTGTGTGGTCTCACACAGATCTTTTCGTTTCTCTTAACTTCAGTTTCCTCACTTTCAAAACGTGGTAACTGGACTAGATAATCTCTATGGTCCCTTGCAACTCTAAATCCTATGAATTCTCTGGAGATATGCTGACTAAGCTAGTACAGAGACGATTACTGTAATATACATATTTCTTTTTCAGAGCAATATGGATTCTGATCATTCAAGGGGCCCTGTTATGCACATCGACATGGCAGGCCAAGAGACCAGTGCAACAAGACATTTCTTGATTGAGTGCTGGGCTGACTGGTAGACTCCTGTGCTGGCCTGCCTTCGAGGCTTATCCCTGGAAAACAGGTAGGGAAAAGGAGCTAGACCAGAGGTGGGGATCCTGAGGCTTCAAGGCCACATTTGGTCCTCTAAGTCCTCAAATGTGGCCCTTTGATTAAATCCAAACTTCACAGAACAAATCCCCTTAATAAAAGGCCTCACCCAAGGACCTGGAAGGTCACATGTGGCCTTGAGGCCACAGGTTCCCTAACCCAAGCTAGACTTTTAGGAGCCCATGAGACCTACCTACTCTATCATCCCTCCCTCCCCCATGGTCAGCTGACTTTTCATTGAGCATGCATCTAGTGTCAGTTGTTGGGAGATAAAGGCAGATTCCCAAACTGGGGAAGAAATGAGAAAATGATAGCTAGTGGGACTTCTTTCCTACCCTTCTCTCCCAGGAATGCGGGCCATCACACATGCTCAGACCTACAAGTTGTTTGCAGATATCCTCAGGCTACTCAAATCTTTGCATGCTTGGGAGAATCACCTTGGCTCTTTCATATTACTTGAGACCCTGTCATTCTCATCATCTACTATGGCAGCCTGGGGAAGTAGAAAGAGCACTTCATGGAGTTGTGAAGACCTGGGTTCAGATCTTAACTCAGACAATTATTGACTTTGAGTAAGTCACTTACTCTCAATTTCCTTAAAATGGGGATAAGTTAACACTTAATTTATAGAGTCTTTGTGGTGATCCAATAAAATAAGGTATGTAAAATATATTGCACACCCTAGAACACTGAATAACCATCAGCTATTTATTATCATCATTAGTTAGAAGAAAGATGGGGAACTTTTAGACTTTGATATTATTTCATTCTACCTTAGATTTACAGAACACTGCCAATAAATTGGTACCAGGAATGATCTTAGAGGGTATATATAGAGGCTGCTAGGTGGTACAGTGTTTTCTGTAGGAAAACCTGAGTTCAAATCCAGCCCTAGACACTTACCAGCTCTGTGACCCTGGTCCAGTCACTTAACCACTCTCTACCTCAGTTTTCTCATCTGTAAAATGAGGATAATAATAGCCTCTACCTTCCAGGGCTGCTGTGAGGTTCAAATGAGATAAGGTACTTTGGAAGTCTTAAAGTAATATACAAATGCTAGCTGTTTAATAATAGCTATCATCCTTTTATTTTAAAGATGAGTAAACGGAGGGCCAGATAAGGACTCTGGTAAAAAGAGAAGGGAATGAAAATGACCTTTCTAAGGTTACCTAGCAAGTGAGTAGCAAAGCTGCTCTGGTCTCCAGACTTTCATTCTTTCTGGTGCATTCAATTGCCCGGGGCAATTAAGCGAAGGTCAGTTAATAGATATCTATTATGCATCTGCTATGTACCGGTCACTGTGCTAACCTAAGCTGAGCTAAGCTATTCTCCACAAACAGAGTGTATACCAGTGTACTTTGATGGCAATCCCATTAAGAGTAAAACCTTTAAAAGTTTAATGATGCAATTAAAGAGCTATGAAGAGTATTTAAGCTATTTTATTCTTGATTTAAAGAGAAAAAAACATTTTGGGGGCTGGTGTGTTTTTGTTTGCTTTGGGATTTCCTCTGTGTGTTCTCTCCATTAGAGACCACCTAGAAAAAGCCATATTAAAAAATAGCTCAGAACAATGAATTTCCCGGTTTCAATATCACTTTTAAACATTATAGAACAAGTCAACCACAATTGTTCAACTTAGGTTAAGGCAAAAGGACAGCCTTTGAAATTCGGGCATAGCTAGCAAATTGGATATCTGAGATTTTGAAGTCTAGCTTCTTCATTAACAATTGTGGGAGATTATCCACATTCCGTGAGAAAATAGATCTCGCCTTCTAAAATAAAATAGGCAATTGGGAAATAAAAGCAGAAAGCTGTTTCCCAGCTCGAGAAAGAGCTCATGAGTCCTAAGGGACTGCGGAAAGCAGGCTTCTGCTCTAAAGATGGAGATGCTGGGGAGAACTGGCCATGGTACTCAATGGAATCATAATGTGGCATCTTCTCATAATAATAGCTCATTTTAAGCAAAGGGCAATATAATGGCCCCTCAATTCCAGGTTCCCTCCTTTGCTACTTTAGGGAATTTATCATAAATGAAAAATTAGAAGTACAATCACAATTGCTGTAAGCTCCCACTTAGGAAAATTGCTAATATTTTGGCAGAGGTTTGGCTTTCTGACTTAATTTACATTTATATATATGTATATATGTACATATTATATCTAGCTAACTTCTGCTACTTTTATGGTCAAGGCAAAATTTAGTTTATTGGAAATATTTGGAAGTATTTGTATAGAAGTAGTTGAGTAACAATGTCTGTTATTAGGCACGGGAGAAGTTGGAGAAAGAATAGACCTTTTCTTGAAATTTCCCAGAATCCTTGAGGAGATGTATATACTTCAGATTCTTCTGATCCTACACATCTGTAGACCCAATGGCCTTGCTCAGTCTCTCCCTTTTCTGCTACAGTTCAATCCTAAATTCTCTTTCTCTTTTTACCAATTACCTCCAGACTGCAAATTCTTTGTTTCTCAGCTCTTAATGGCCCCACCCTTTATGCTCCATTGGTGGATCCTTAGATCTCTCCCTGATTCTGGTACAGATCCTGCTTTTTCATACAGGCTCCTCAGGGTGTGACCAAGTCTCATTCATTTGGAACAGACTTTTTGTCACACTGAATTGAAAAGTCTTGCTTGATTAAAAGAAGTGTCCAGACCTTGATCTGATTGATTGTGTAAAGTGTGTTCTTAACTTACAGAGATAATTGCTTTTAAATGTGGTAGGTTAATCAATGAATTGCTAGCTATCCTCATACCTCAAGGCATCATAGGATATTAGATCTAGGAGCCGTTGTGAGGGAAACTCAGTAGGTTAGGTAGGGCAAGTATTATTATCCCAGTTTTACAGGCAAGGATACTGAGTGAGAATAAGGTGAAGTGACTTGGTCGCACAATTAGCTAGTTACAGACCTAGACTAGAATTCAGATCTTTTGCCAACCCTCCAGTGATATTCCTGGTATACCCTACGGCATTTACAAACTCTGAAAGTAATAGCCAGTGTTTATATGGCATTTTAAAGTTTACAAAGTGCTTTACAAATATTATCTCATTTATCCTGGGAGATAGTTGCTATTATTATTATCATCCCCATTTTACAAATGGGAAAATTGAGGCAGATAGAGTAACTCAAGTGACTTGTCCAGGGTCACACAGCTGGTACATACTTGAAGTCGAATGAACTCAGGTTTTCCTTATGACAGACCCAGTGTCCTCTCCATTGCACCACCCTACTATATGCTTTCCTAATGGCAATGAAAACAGAGAGAGTAAGCACAAAAGTACTATGCTTCCTGAGACAGAGGTTTATATCTAGATATGTTATATTTCTAAAAGTTGATGTTGGGGGATGTGACTAATCAGAATTTTAAAAGACAGTGATTGATGACAGGTTATAACATCTAGAATTCAACAGTATAGGCCATTAGGATATAGCAGAAAAAGGATCACACCCAGAGAAAATCTGCTTTGTGACCTTCGATACATAGCCTCAGTTTTCTCACCTGCAAAATGGGGATAATGATACTTACATTTATTATTATTTTGACTTGTGATTTCATTGGTGCATGGAACTCTAGGAACAGTAAACGCCCTCCACAAGGCAGGTCAGCACCTTCTCTACAATTAATAGTCTTGAAGAGAAATGAAGTGGTTTGCCCAGTGTCATACTCAAGTCCTCTTGGCTTCCAAATAAGTTCACTATCCACTGTGCCAGTGCTATACCTCTCTACATTGTTGATCCTTGTTTGTATTACTTATCTCATAAGATTATTGTGATGATCTAGCTACCTATCAGCTGAGAGATCTACCTGGGCTAGCATTTCTGAGGCAGCTTCTTCAACAACCAGAGTGATCCACCAAGGGCAAAGCTCCATGGGGTCACTGCCAGCCATCTTGGCAGAAAGACAGTATCTGAAAATAAGGACTGGTTCCTTATTTTTCTCTGCGGGGCAGAGTCAGAACAATGGGGAGATACCCTTGACTCCTTTCTCCACACTCCCTCCCTGCTCAACCCACTGCTTTGGAATCTATCGATATTTTGGTCTGACTCACTTTTTGGCCATCTTGGCTAGTCCCTTACCGCTAGGCCCCTTGGCTTCCTAGGTCCAGCACCAGTCTCTTCTCTCCCTCAGAGGGGTGAAAATCCAATTAGCATATGAGTGATGGTCTGAGGTTGAGCTGCTCGTTTTGAGGAGGTAGGTTTGATAACCTCCCTAGACCTTCCTTAGCCTTCCACAACCATCAAGGACTCCAGATTCAAAGCCCATCACTCATGAAAGAGAGCAGGGATATAGAAAGATAGATTAAAGGGATGATAGCGTCAAATGAAAGGTTATTTGAATACACTGAAGAAACAGGAGGGAAAGAGGAGAGAAAGAGAGAGAGGAGAGAGAAAAAGAGAGAGAAGGAAGAGAGAAAGAAAGAAGAGAGAACCAGAGAGAATGAAAGAGACAGAGAGATACAGAGACAGAGAAAGAGAGAGACAGAGATGGAAATAAAGACAAAGAAAGGATAATCAAAGGGCCAAGATTCCCAAGGAAACATGAAGTGATGAAATTAAGGACACAAACAGAGGAAATGGCATTAGCCAGGAGAAAGGCTATTTCTTCCTCAGAGATTGGAGCAAATAGGGAGAGATGGGGCATGTTGATGAGATCTAAAATGTAGAATTGGAGAGAAAAAGGAGCTAAAGACTAGTGGCTTTAATTTTTAGGAGAAAGTATGACACAAGGACTTCTACTGAGAGAGGGTGCAGGGGGTGATATAACAGTTTTGAGAAGAGAAAAGAAGGTTTGGAATAGATTCCATGGAGAACATAATAGAGAGTCAATGAGGGGGATAAGAACGGTGGGGCTTCAGAGAGATTGGAGAAAACAAATTCAGTTGGAACCATTGTGTAATTTCTTCTGGAAGCATTCAGCAGTATGGAAGCAAAAGGTATATAATGAGGTGCTAGTCCTCTCTCATCTTGAGTCAGAAGAAAGACAAGACGAATATGATGTGGGGGAATGGCCAGTGAGCCCAGATCTTACTAGTGTATGAAAAGTGCTTAACTGATGCGGTCCCTTGTGATGAAGAAACAATGAAGGGAGTCAGTTTCCAGATAGTCGTGATGATATGTCATGGAAGAGGTTTGGAGAGATTTGGAGCATGCACAGATATTTTATAATTTCTTCTAGTCTTCTAGCTATGTTACGGAACCCTTTTAATTCACTTCATAGCTGGAAGTAGGGGTGGGAGCCAATAACACTGGAAAAGAATCAGCCTGAATTCAAGGGAAGAAAATTAAATAAATATCAGAATTGAGACCTGGGGACATTTACCATTGCTTACTGGGAAGGCTGTGACAATTTGGCCCATAGTTAACAAATTTCTTTTCACTGAATATCTGTGTCTTGGTCTGTCTGTCTGTCTGTCATCTGTTTATCTGTCTCTTTGTATCTCTTTCTTTCCCCTTTCTTCCGTCTCTCTTCATCTTGTTCTTTCCTGCCACATGTAACATTTCCAGTTTTTTTTCTGTCCTGAAAGCAAACACAAAACAAACAAAAAAAAGTTCTTCATTTGGGGTTTGCCATTCCTTCATTCTATCATCCTATATCCGTCTTTTCTTTAGTAGTCAAACTCTCCAAAAAAACCATCTACACTGTTTATCACACTTACTTACCTTCCACTAACTGCTGAATCCTTTGCAGCCTGACTTTTGACCTCACTGAAACTACCCTCTTAAAAGGAACTAATGATCTTTTAATTTTTAAATTCACTTGGACTTCTATGGTCTTTGAGTTTTAACTTCTGTTCAAGGTTTGATATTGTTAATTGGCCCTTCCTCCTGGATTCTCTTGCCTCCTTGGATTTTTGTTACTGCTCTGCATTCTCTTTTAACCTTTCTGAATCCTTCGCAATCTCTGTGTCCCATCGCCTGACTAGGGGTGGACCTGAAGATTTTCTCCTTTTCCCTTTCTACATATTCTTCATCATCAGCTTCCATGGATTTAGTTATCCTATCTAGGCAGATAGCTTCCAAATCTGTATACCCAGCCCTCATCTCCCTCCTCAACTCTATTCTCATGTTACAAATCACTTGTCCAATGTCTTTATCTGGATGTCCCATTAGCAGCTCAAACTCAACATATTCAAAACAGAAGTTACTATCTCCCTATCCCCACACCCTCCAACTCATCCCTTTTTCTATTTCTCCTTCTATTGTGGTACAACCAAATGAAATAATGTTTACAAAGCACTTAGCACAGTGCTTGGCACCTAGCCAGCACTATATAAATTCTTATTCCTTTTCCTTCTTCCTACTACCATTCCTTTAATCACTCAGGTTCAAAATTTTGGATTCATTCTCAACTCTTCACTCTTACTCACCTTCCATATCCAACCAATTGCCAAGTGCTATTGATTTCAACTCCAGAACATTTCTCATGTCTGTCCACTTTTCTCTACTCCCATGGCTACCACTTTAGTTCAGGTCCTTATCATTTATCACCTGACCTGCTACAATAGCCTCTTAATTGGTCTCCCTACTTCTAGTTTGTCTTCTGTCTGATCAGTATTCCACACATCTATCACATTGATTCTCCTAAAGTGTGCATCTGACCGTGTCACTTCTCTACTAAAGAAGCTCCATTGGCTCTCTATCACATCTAAAACAAAATGCAAGCTCTTTTGGCATTTAAGGCCCTTCCTAATCTGGCTCCAAACTATCTTTTCAGACTTATTGGACATTACTCTTACATATGCCCTCTATGTTCCAGACAAACCAGCTTCCTTCCTGTTGCTCATGAAGGCCATTTTGTTTCCCACCTTTGTACCTCAGCACAGGCTGTCCTATGCTATTCATTACATATATTCATTCCTACTACAGGTGAGAAAGGGGTCAGGATTTGTATATAGAGCTTAGAGTCCTCCTTCCACTTAATAATGACACTGAAATTGGAAGTTGAATTGAACCTATCATATCCTCCAGACTAATAATATTTAAGGGAACAGATAGATATGATTCTAGCTCAGTCCTACTCAGAGGTAGCCAGATGGCACAGTGCTGGGTCTGGAGTCAGGAAGACTTATCTTCCTGAGTTCAAATCTTGCTTCAGACACTAGGTAGGTGACCTTGGACAAGTCATTTTACCCTGTTTGCTTCAGTTTCCTGATCTGTAAAAAGAGCTGGAGAAGGAAATGGCAAAGCATTCTAGCATCTCTGCCAAGAAAACTCCAACTCATGAAGAGTTGGACAAGACTAAAAAGATAGACCCCTCTCTCTGAGGAGAGCAGAGTGGTCTCCTGCCCCAAACTTCCTGCTTCTCTTCCTGGCAGGAATTAAAGTCTCCCTTGGAGACGGGGCTAAAGATGTCTATCCTGCTTTCCTTCAAGTCATGCTATGACACCTACATGCTACTGGGGAGAGGACAGTTCTCACAACACATGGGTGCCTCTCCACATGTGATGCTCCTCATTACACAAATTATAACTAGAGCCATATACCTCTAAAATACACACTTTGGTCTATACAAAATTTCCTCTGTCTTTGTTTCAAGTTCCAACTCAGTCTCTTAACTTTCTGGCTGTCTTTCTGCTCGCCGTCTTTCAGTGTTTCTACATCTGAAAAACTGAAATATATAGAATATTCTTCATTGTATTTGTTTCATAATGGACCCTGATCTTTAAAAGCTAAGGATGGAATATTTTATATTTCCCCTTTATAGAAACCAAATTAATTGCTTTTTAGTTTTGTCTGTTCCCTGATGGATATTTTGTCCTTCTGGGTCAGCAACCCTTAAAAGAAAAAAGGTCCTCACCTCTGAGTGAAGTTAAGAGAATATAAATGTCTGCCTACATCCATCACTCATGATTCCCCAACAGACAGAAAATTTTATGAAAATCAAACAAAAAAGGGGCTGAGAGAGGTGGCAATTTAAGTTCAGCTCGCTTGAGGTCTGGTTTTCATTAAATGTGCTGTATGACTTAGGTCAGGCCAGCTTTCTGGTTTCTGGTATACTTTCCTGGATGCTTTTAGGAATAAGGTACAAAAGCACACATAAAAGGTCAGAAATATTATTTTCTCATTTTAAGTATTTGGAGGGCTGTCTGTGTCTGGTGAGGAATGCCAAGGACCCCCAAAAAGGGGTTTCTATCTGTGATGGTGAAAAGAGAAACATCAAAGAAAAGAGGGGTTGACTGTAGAACAATGATAACAGAACACAGAGGGAAGAAAGAATGACAATTTATTTTGCTTCTATTTTCTCTGTCAAGGAGAATGTCCTTTTAACTGTAAAGAATAAAACAGCGATAGCTAACGGGGAGTTGAAACTCAAGATAAATAGGGAGATACCAAGGAAGGATTTAGGTTTTTTTTTTATGAGTTCAAGTCCTTGGGTCCATGAAAATACTTCCTAGGGAGGCTAAAACACCTGCCAGAGGCGATTACTGAGTCCCTGTCAGTGATCTTTGAAAAACCATGAAGGAGAGGCACAGGATTGGAGAAAGGCAAATGTTGTCCCAATTTTTAAGAAAGGAAAGAGAATGGGGTCTGTAAATTATAGTTCTGTCACCTTGAATCTTTATTTCTGGCGAAATTCTTAAAAAAGATGGGTTATTGAACATCTATAAAAGGAAAGTAATCACAAAGAACCACCATGGCTTCATCAGAAGCCTATCATGTCAGACTGATCTCTTTCCTTTTTTGACCGGGTCACTGGACTGGTAAATCAGAAGAGTATGGTTAATACAATTTATGAAAAGTTTGACAAATTCTACCATACCATTCCTGTAGATTGGAATCAGAAAGAACTGAGTTCAAATCTAGCCTCAGACACTTACTAGCTTGGTGGCCTTAGGCAAGTCATCTTACCTATTTGCCTCAGTTTCCTCATCTACAAAAGGGAGACAATAATAGCACCTACTTCCCGGGGTTGTTGTGAAGATCAAATAAGGTAGTAATTATGAAGTGCTTAATTCAGTGCCTGGCCCATAGTAAGCATTACATAAACATGAGTTTGTTTTATTATTATTATTATTAGTAGTAGTAGTAGCAGTAGTAGCAGTAGCAGTAGTAGTAGTAGTAGTAGTAGTAGTAGTAGTAGTAGTAGTAATAGTAGTAGTAGTATACGAACTGAGTGGAAGTACACGAGACATTAGTATAGTTAAGTCTCATCAGAGTTAGTTGAATGACTGGATCCAAAGATTAATCATTAACAATTTGATGTCACTTTCAAGGGAGGTCTCTAGTAATTTCATCCTATTCTTTTTAATGTTTTGATCAATGGCTTGAATCATTGGATTTCATTGTTTATTGGATAACTGATAATGGAAGTGACATAAATAAGAAGCAAAATACTTCTGTCTTTTTTCCATATGGTTTTGAAAGAAGGTTCAGAAATTACCAAACAGCTTAAAATAACAGAAGATCTTTGAACTGAAAGAGTGTATTCATAGGCTTCACAACAAAAGAGAAAGGAATCAATATTCTTTCTCTGGTCCTTAGGAGCTGCAGAGATAATTAATGTGCTGACTGTTAGAACCAGGATCTAAAAAAAAATGTTTTTGGCAGGATAAATGTTGGGCCAGATTTAAGTAGGATTAAATGCAAAGTCTTATACTTCAGCTCAAAAAATAATCATCACAAATAAAAGATTTGTGGTATGTCTAGGTAGTAGGTACTCTCAATTTGACTCAACAGTATGATTGCATTTGAGAAAGCTGATGAAATCTTAGACTGTATTCACAGATATATAGTGATCAAGACCATGGTGGGGGAGGAAAGCTGAATATTGCAAAGAGATAGACTAGTTTGTGTAAGGATACAAGATTTGTAGAGGGGCAGACTATGCTGCTGACCATGCCAGTTGTATGGTCAAATGTAAGGAGGATGAATCTGTTCTGCCTGGATATATCAATTGTAGGGATGCAGACCCTCCAAGACAATACTGAGATACTGAAGAAAGATGGGCTCATGCCAGGTTGGTAGCAAATTTATGTAGACATAATAGGGTTTGTTAGGTTAATTGGGTTGTTTAAGGGAGTTTGCCCATGAGACCCAGTCCTTGGTGGCAGGAAGACAGAAAGACATAATAGATCCCCACACCAACCCCAGGCTAGGCCAGATAATATGGGCAGAATGAAGAAGGTATAGTGCCAAGGATGCCCACAGTCAGATGCAAGTTTTCCCATGGGATAGTTGGAGCTTCTTTTGTTGTCTACATTTACTCAAGGTAAATTTACTCTATGGAATCGTAGGTCACGTTCCTATTCTGGCTACCATTATACAGTCCGATAGAAGGAAAAGCTTCCTAACAGTTTGACGGTTCTAGGCCTAGAGTCAGGAAGACCTGAATTCAAATTCAAGTCACTTAATTTCTGTTTGCTTCTGTTTCCTCAACCATAAAATGGGAGAATAGTAACATTTACTGCCCTGGGTTGTATTAGGATCAACTGAGATAATAATGGTAAAGTACTTAGCATAATTCTTGGTACATAATAGGTACATAATAAATGCTTCTTTTCTTCCTTTCCTTTCTTCTTGTCCAAAAGCAGAATGTCTGATCTTGGAGTGGCTAGAAGACTGAGAATCCAGAAGTGTGCTGTTTGACAACAAATAAATTCTACTAGTTCCTTTATTTGTCCTTATCTTTCCTATTCATGTCTGGCATAGTAAAAGATGTCAGATTTTTGGTTTTTATTTGTATTCCTATTGCTTAGCATAGAGCCTGAACACAGTAGGAACTTAATAAATGCTTGTGGATTTGACTTGACTGGGTGTTTGCTGACCCCACATGTATAAAAGGTCCCAGTTCCCTTTTTTCCCCTGAGAATAAAAAATGCTAGACAATTATCTTGAACCCCAAATCATTCTACAGTTCTGAGCAGAGATGGTCTCCTGGGTCATGGTTATGTACAGTATTTCTGTGTTGTGGAAGCAAAGCAAATCTCTTATTTTCTCCCTCTTTCCCTCCTTCCTTCCTTCCTCTCTCCCTCTCCTCTTTCTTTCTTCCTTTCTTTCTTTCTTTCTTTCTTTCTTTCTTTCTTTCTTTCTTTCTTTCTTTCTTTCTTTCTTCCTTCCTTCCTTCCTTCCTTCCTTCCTTCCTTCCTTCCTTCCTTCCTTCCTTCCTTTCTTTCTTTCTTTCTTTCTTTCTTTCTTTCTTTCTTTCTTTCTTTCTTTCTTTCTTTCTTTCTTTCTTTCTTTCTTTCTTCCTTCCTTCCTTTCTTTCTTTCTTTCTTTTTTCTTTCTTTCTTTCCATCAATCAAGGCTAAGTGACTTGTTTAGGGTAACATAGCTAGTAAGTGTCTGAGGCTGGATTTGAACTCAGATCCTATTCACTTGCAGGCCAGTGCTCTACCCACCTAGCTGCCCCTCAACAAATATTTGTTGACCAACCACTAAGTGTAAGATATTTTAAGGAATATGTAGAAAAATGAGACTGAACCTGCCTCATGAAGCTAATAGTTTGGTAGGGTAGTCAAGACAAAACATAAAACCTCTAATACAAGGCAGAATGTGAGAGTGTAATGGGAAAAGTACAAAGTGCTCTGTCAGTTCAGAAGAGGAAGAAATCACTTAGAAAGCCTAGGATGGATAGGCTCACGATGAGCAATGTTAACCAGGCTGATTGCTGGGACAATCTGTGCTCCAGGTGGATGGGGGCACACACCAAATGCTACAAACAGAATGAACAACTGGAGCATGATTTTCCCAGACCCATGATCTCAAATGCACCATGTGCACTGTGCTGTGATCCCAATCAAGACAATATCCTCCAAGAAGAATATTGAAGAGGAAATTCCATTTCCTTTCAGACTGCACATTCCCCCCCCGCCCTTCCCCCCAGATACAGGAGGCCTATTGGAAACAACACCTGATTGGAAAGACTTGAAAATGCATTAGCCTTGGTGTCCAAACTGGGAGATGGAAACAGCACTTACTGAACTTTGATAAGTTAAGCAAAAGAAGGAGTCTATTGACTCTTCTTACAGTTACAGAACTCAGGTAATTCTCTCTTAGAATACATGTTCCCAAATCTCTTGTTTGTCGTGTGGGTCAATAATAAGCCTGTCCACATGAATCTGTGTTATTAATAGAATTGGACTGAAGAACATTTAATTCATTAAATTACACATAAAGACTTCTCCCAAAGTAAGCATGGCAGGTGACCATGTGGTTCAGGCTAAGCCTGGAGGCTGCCCAGATGCAAATGGACCTAGTTAGTTCAAAAAATTGACAAAAATGAATGTTCTTGCCACTAAGATCCTTGATCCTGCCAAATGGTTCAGAATCATAAATGAATATAATTTTTAAAAGTGGAAATAACATTAAAGAAGAGACATTACTATCTGCTTTGTCACTGCACAGTAAGGGCAATAGGACCTTTCCATCTGACCTACAGTTGAAATTTCCTATATGTGTCTCTCCCTACTAGAATAAGAGCTTTTTCAGAGCAATCCCCAGCACATTGCACATGGTAAGTACTTAATAAATGCTCATTCAAAAAATACTACCCATCTCAAGAGAAAGATCGAAGCATACTATTTTTCACTTTCTTTTTTTGGTCTATTTTCTTTCACATGACTAAATATGGAAACATGTTTTACATGTTTGCACATGTATAACATATCAGATTGCTTACTATTTCAGGAAAGGGGGAGGGAGAGAGAGAATTTGGAACTCAAAATAAAAAAGTGTTAAAAATTATTTTACATGCAGTTGGGAAAAAATAAAATATTATTAAAAGCAAGTGGTCATTGATTGATTGATTAAGATTGATTAGATTAGGAACATTTCAGAGTTAGATTTCCATGCTCTATAAATGGCTAAATCTAAACTCTACATTTGTTTTATTTTCTCATCCTTCTCTTAGTTATTGAAGTCATCTCTGAAAGTCATAACTCCCCTCCTAAAGGAGTTAAGGAGAAGCAAAAAGATCCCCATAACAAGATTAGGGGAATCTGAGCAGGAATAGAGATCTCTAGAGGTCAACTAAGACCTGGTGACAATTTCAGAGAGCTAGAAGAGGCAGCCAAGGGGTAGTGGGACCTTTCCCATGGGGCTAAGACTGGAAATAGGTCCTTTAGGGCTGATTCCTTTCCTGCCTAGCATCACTCTTATAAATATGTAGCAGTACCCAATGAGGGATCTTTTACACAAAGAGAGACCAGGAGAAGAAACTCTGATGCAAGAAGGACCTTGAGTGCTGCCTCACATATATTTTAGGGAGGATGAGGGAAGTCAGTTGAGGGGATTTCCAAGCAATCACAGAATGATAGATTATTGGATCATGGATTTAGAGCCAGAAGGGATGTTAGAAACCATCAAGTTTTTTGTTTTCACATCACTTATATTTCCCATTATATCCCTCTTTTCTCTTCCTTCCAAAGTTATGGTTATTGTTTAGTGATTTTTCAATTATGTCTGATACTTACTGGGCTTTTCTCAGCAGAGATACTGGAGTGGTTTGCTATTTCCTTTTCCAGCTCATTTTACAGATGAGGAAACTGAGGCAAACAGGGTTAAATGACTCGCCCAGGGTGATAAGCTAGTAAGTGTCTGAGGCCAGATCTGAATTTAGGCAGGTGAGTTTCCTGACTCTAGACCTGCAGCTCTATCCACTGCACCATCTAACTGACTTTCCTCTCAGAGAGTTATCTCTTATACAAAATATAAAAGAGGACAAAGCTCCAGATCAGGAAAACTAGCCAACATATCCAAAAAGAAAAAAAAGCCTGGTATTATATGTAGTTTTCCACTCCCAGATCCCCCCACCTCTACAAGAAAGCAGGCAGGAGTTGGAGGTACTTCTCAAATCTTTTCTGTGAGACAGAGTTTACCCAATACAATTTTACAGTAGAATTCAGTTTCAATATTGCATATTGTTTATCATTTATTATATTGTACATAGTGATATTGCTTATTATAGTATATTATTATTTATTATATTACATTGCATATATAATAACATTGTTGGAATATGAAAGACTCCATGAGTTTAAATCTGGTCCATATATTTGCTATCTGTGTGACCCTGGACAAGTCCCTTAATCCTGTTTGCCTACAGCTTCTTCATCTGAAAAATGTACAGGAGAAGAAAATGCTAAAACCACTCCTGTATGTCTGCCACAAAAACCCCAGATGAGGTCACAGAGAGTCGGACACAATTGAAATGACTCAGCAACCACAGCATTGTATGCCATTTTCCTATTTCTGAATTTTTGCTAATCCTTATGTGCCTGTTTCTTTACCCCTTTCCAGCTTTCTGAAAGAAAGTTTTTGGCTTGAAGAAAGCTTAAGATGAAATTCACTATCAAATATTGGGTATTTCAGGTAGTAGTAATAATAATTATATTTATATGGTTCTTACTATGTCTCAGGCACACCCTACTAAGCGCTTTACAAATATTATCTCATTTAATCCTCACAATAACCCTGGGAGATAGGTGCCATTATTATCCTCTTTTTACAGTTGAGGAAACTGAGACAAACAGAGGTTAAGTTAATAGAGGTTAAGCCCAGGATCACAGTTAGTAAGTGTCTGAGGCTGAATTTGAACTCACATCTTCCTAACTCCAGGTCCAGCACCCTATGCACTGGATCGCTTAGTAGCTCACAGAGACAGCTTTTGCTTTCCATTGCATCTCTTCAAGCCCTCCAGCTAGGCAACAGCTTCTAGAAGAGTCTATATTCACTCAACAAGGACCTCCTCTTTGCATGCAAAGCCGGCACTGAGCCAGCCTGTGGTGCCAGAACCCACCACCCTCAGCCAAATGGGTGTATTTCCCCTGCCAAGGCTCCTCTTGCTGCCAGAATGAATAGAGGCTTGGGAGGCACCAGGTAAGAGATTTAAAATCCATGTCTGCTCAAGGCTGCCTCTCACTTCATCTTGGTCATCCCATTCCCATTTCCATACAGATAGGATCAGAAGGTCAGGAACTAGCAGCCAAGACTACAAACATTTTATGGTCAGATTCAACTGCCTTTTTGTTAGAAGAGACTGGAAAAAGCTGATATCTAAACTTGTGCTGCAAGTGAAAACATTGCAAAAAATCGTTTTCTCCACTAAAATGGTGTGAAAAACCTGTTTGTCATTTAAGTCTTCATAATCTGGCCTGTTGTTTATTTTTGCCAAGTCCTTTAGCACAGTACCTGGCACATAGTAGGTACTTAAAAGATCATTCTCTTCCCCTTCTCCCCCTTTCCCTTCTTACACCTTTCTCGTCTGCATCACATTCTGCAATCCAGCTTGCTATGGCTCCTTCTCCCATCACAGCATCTTTGCCCTGGCCTTCTACCATGCCTTCACCTCTGACTCTTAGATTTCCTGACTTCCTTCAAGACTCAGCTCTTTCTGCAGGAGGCCTTTCCTGGTCTTCTCAGTTGCCAATACTTTTCCCTTCCAAATTATCTTTAGCTACTCTGGAGTTTGTTACTGTGGCTCAGTTGTTTCACTTGTGTCTGACTATTCATTTGGGGTTTTCTTGAGAGACATTGGAGTGTTTGTCATTTCCTTCTCCAGATCATTTTACAGATGAGAAAATTGAGGCAAACAGGGTTAAGTGACTTGCCCAGGGTCAAACAGCTGGGAAGTATCTGAGGACAGATTTAAGTGAGGATTTAAGTTAGGAAGATGGTCTTCCTGATGTCAGGGCTCATGCTTTAGCCACTGCAACACCTCACTGCCCTAATATGTGCATATACATCTATCTATCTATCTATCTATCTATCTATCTATCTATATACACATGAATCTATGTATATAGATGTGAATTCATATGTATATGTGCACATATATGTGTATGCACATACACACATATGTAAATGTAGAAAAGCAGTAAGAATTTAGGATACATAATCATACATGTATATATACATGTCTACATATACAGCAGGGATGGTGGTATGCTTCTATTTTTTTTATTATTATATCTTTTTAAAAAATTAATTAGTTTATTTTTAATTTTCAACATTTATTTCCATAAGATTTTGAGTTCCAACTTTTCTACCCATCTCTTCCCTCTCCTCACCCCAAAACACCATGCATTCTGATTATGCCTTCTCCCAATCTGCCCTCTCTTCTATCACACCCCTCCCTTTCCTTTTCCCCATCTTCTCTCTTTTCTTGTAGAGCAAGATAAATTTCTATACCCCATTACCTGTATTTCTTATTTCCCAGTTGCATGCAGAAACAAATCTCAACATTTGTTCCTAAAACTTTGAGTTCCAACATCTCTCCCTTCCTCCCTCACCACCCATCCCCACTGAGAAGGCAATTCAATATAGGCTATACATGTGTAGTTATGCAAAAGACTTCCATAATAGTCATGATGTGAAAGACTAACTATATTTTCCACCATCCTATCCTACCCCCCATTTATTCTATTCTCTCTTTTGACCTTATCCCTCCCCAAAAGTGTTTACTTCTAATTACTCCCTCCTCCCATTTGCCCTCCCTTCTATCATCCCCTCACACCCCACTTTTCCCCTTCTCCCCTACTTTCCTTTGTAAGATAGATTTTCATACCAAATTGAGTGGTGAATGTTATTCTCTCCTTACGCCAAATGTGATGAGAGTAAGCTTCACTTTTTCCCTCTTACCTTCCTCCTTTTCCCCTCCATTGAAAAGCATTTTCTTGCCTCTTTTAATGAGAGATAATTTGCCCCATTCCATTTCTCCCTTTCTCTTCCCAATATATTCTTCTTTCACCCCTTAGTTTTATTCTTTTAGATATCACCCCTTCCTATTCAACTCACCCTGTGCCCCCTGTCTATATATATGTATAAAATCCCTCCAACTACCCAAATACTGAAAAAAGTTTCAAGAGTTACAAATATTATTTTTCCACATAGGAATGTAAGCAGTTCAACTTTAGAAAGTCCCTTATGATTTCTCTTTCCTGTTTACCTTTTCATGCTTCTCTTGGTTCTTGTGTTTGAAAGTGAAATTTTCTATTCAGCTCTGGTCCTTTCATCAAGAATACTTGACAGTCCTCTATTTCATTGAATGACCATTTTTTCCTCTGAAGTATTATACTCAGTTTTCCTGGGTAGGTGATTCTTGGTTTTAATCCTAGTTCCTTTGATTTCTGGAATATCATATTCCAAGCCCTGCCATCCTTTAATGTAGAGGCTGCTAGATTGTGTGTTATCCTGATTGTATTTCCTCAGTACTTGAATTTTTTCTTTCTGGCTGCTTGCAATATTTTCTCCCTAATCTGGAAACTCTGGAATTTGGCTACAATATTCCTAGGAGTTTTTCTTTTCAGATCTCTTTCAGGAGGTTATCAGTGGATTCTTTCAATATCTATTTTGCCCCCTGGCTCTAGAATATCAGGGCAGTTTTCCTTGATAATTTCATGAAAGATGGTATGTAGGCTCCTTTTTTGATCATGGTTTATAGTCCCATAATTTTGAAATTATCTCTCCTGGATCTATTTTCCAAGTCAGTTGTTTTTCCAGTGAGATATTTCACATTGTCTTCTATGTTTTCACTCTTTTGGTTTTGTTTTGTAATTTCTTGGTTTATAATAAAGTCATCAGCTTCCAACTGATCCATTCTAATTTTTAAAGAACTATTTTGTTCAGTGAGCTTTTGAACCTTCTTTTCTGTTTGGCTAATTCTGTTTTTTAAAGCATTCTTCTCCTCATTGGCTTTTTGGACCTCTTTTGCCATTTGGTTTAGTCTATTTTTAAAGGTGATATTTTCTCTAGCATTTTTTGGATCTCCTTTAGCAGGCTGTTGACTTGCTTTTCATGATTTTCTTGCATCATTCTCATTTCTCTTCTCAATTTTTCCTCCACACCTCTTACTTGATTTTCAAAGTCCTTTTTGAGCTCTTCCATGGCCTGAGACCATTGCAAATTTATTTTGGAGGTTCTGGATGAAGAAACCTTGACTTTTATGTTTTCCCCTGATGGTAAGCATTGTTCTTCCTCATCTGAAAGGATGAAAAAAAATACCTGTTCACCAAGAAAGTAACCTTCTATAGTCTTATTTTTTTGGGCATTTTCTCAGCCTGTTACTTGACTTTTGAGTCCTTTATCAAGTGGAGGGTATACTTTATCAACCTGTAAGTTCTCAGCTCCTCCAAGTTGACACAATCAAGAGAGAGGAATTTACTCCCCTCCTGGCCTGTGCTCTGGTCTGGAAGCATTCACAAGCTTTTTTTGCCCAGGATCTGTGAGTAGAATTCCCTCTCCAGAGTCTTCGCCAGCTGCACCACACCAGCGCTCTTCTTCACTCTAGGGCTGCCACTCAGGACTGAGATTCAGATCAGCTGCTGGATTTCCCCAGGGTCTTTAGGCCAAGGGCTCCAAAAATGGATGCTGTGCAGCAGTGGCTGCTGCTGCCCTGGGGTCAGGGCTGAGGCTGGACTCAGCTCCCTTCTCATCCAGATGAAAGAGATTTCTCACTGACCTTTGAAGTTGCCTTTGGAGGTTGTGGGTTGAGAAATCTGGGAACTGCAGCTGCTGCCCTTGATTCCATGCTCTGAAACCTGCTCTGATCTTGACCGTGCCCTGCTGGGACCAAAGCTAGGCTGCGCTCCACTCTGAGCCCAGTGTGATAGACCTTTCCTTTCAGACTTCCAGGCTGCTGTGGGCTGGAAATCTCTTTCACTCTCTTTTTGTGACTTCTGCTGCTCTAGAATTTGTTTGGTGTCATTTTTTACAAGTATTTTATGGGTTATGGGAGTAGAGCTAGAGCAAATCTGTCCTTCTACTCCCCCATCTTGGCTCTGCCCACCAATGGTATGCTTCTAGCAATGGGTAGAGGACAACCTAGAAGGTGAAAGATTGATGAACAGAGCTGGTTACTCTTTCTCTTTGGTCCCTAATTTCCTACAGATGGTTTTTCTCTTCCCTAGTTCTTCCTTTAGAGCTATTACTTTCTCATGTCAATGTCACTGGCTCTGTCTCTGAGAGGATGCATTTTCTTTTAATTCTGCCACTGGGATGAACAATGGGAAAGGGGAAAATGTTTGAGATGCCAGCTTCAGTACCAAACACAAAGAAACTATTACTTAATTCATTTTTCTAGGGAAAGTCTGGATTCTTGTATTTTCTCTGCTTTGGGGTGCTATAAAATGTATATCAATAAAATCTCTTTTGTTGCTACAAGCACCCAGTGACTTATTAGATAATTTCTTGAATAAACAGCCATATTTTCCAAGAGAAGTTAATTTCTTTTCAAACCAAATGATTAACAAAAGCAGAACTAACTTTTCAAGAACAAAGTTTAGGAAAAGCAGATTCTTTTCTCCCTTGAAGGAATATGATGGTAGAGAACAAGAATAGGGATCACCATCTCTGTTCTTGGCAGTATGATTCATATGGCGCTCTGTGCCATTCTATCAGGCCCCTGACTACACAGCCTGTTTTGGTTGTCTCAGGGTCCTCCTCTCCCTGGTGATCAGTTTGCTGTCTCTCTCATGTTGCAGCAGCTCAGGCTGCCCTGCCCTGGGCCCAGAAGCAGTTGCGGCTCCAACTGACTGAGAGAATGGTGCTGGTTACTCTTCCCTAAGGTAGCTTTTTCAGCCTTCTGCTGGCACTGCTCTTTTATCCTCAGAATGCTCCAAAAGTCTTTCCTCTTGCAAGGTTTTCCAGTGTCCACTTCAGATCTTTAGTGGCCTTTCTCCCCAAATGGTGCTACATATACATACATATAGATGTCTGTGTGAATATAGCCACACAGGGTAACATATTAACATATTTCATATAAATATATGATATTATATATGTACCTATTCACATATATACAGTGAAATAACAGATCTGAAAATTCCAGGTAAGGAATTCTCTCCACTAATAAAGTTTGGCATTTGTGGTCTTTTTGATTGCAGAGTATGTGTCTATTTAAGTGTATATGTGTGCATGTATATGTAATAGATTTGAGAAGCAGTGTGGTACAGTGAATAGAGTGCTGGAAGAGCAATCAATATCAATCAATCAATATTTATTATGTACCAACTATATGCTAGGCATATAGGCATATAGGTAAGAGGCAAAAGACAGCCCATGCCTTTAAGGAGTTTATTTAGTCCATCTTATAGGTATGAGTTGGCTTAATTTGCATTTCTCTAATCAATAATGATTTAGAGCATTTTTTCATGTGACTGTGTATGGCTTTGCTTTCTTCATCCCCAAACTGCCTATTCATGTCTTTTGACCATTTGTAAATAAGGGAATAGGGGCTACCACCAATCATCTTGACTTTTGTCTTTCCACTGAAGTCTGATGACTCTGGAGGAGAGAATGAGACTGCCCCATTCACATCTAATTCACTGGCAAGGCAAGACATCAACCTTGCAATGTCATTGGTCCTCTTTGAGAATGAAGGGTGAATAACGACAACAATCTATTGCAGGGAGAATATAACATACAAACAAGACATACAAAACAAGCTATCCATATGATAAATAAGAAATAATGAATGGAGGGAAGGCACTTGAAATAAGAGAGTTTGAGAAAGCTTCCTGTAGAAGCTGGGATTTTAGTTGGGACTTAAAAGAAGCCAGAAAAGTCAGCAAATGGAGTATTTATTAAGTGGGAGTTAGTTGCTATTATGATTTTCTCTATACAGCTGAGGAAACTGAGGCAGACAGAGGTTGAGTGACTGGTCCAGAGTTACCCAACTAGTAAGTGTCTGAGGCTGGATTTGAACTCAGATCTTCCTGATTCCAAGTCTGGACAATAACAAATGATACAGTGAAGAACCCGAATTAGTTTAAGTTCCTTCTCTTCTACTTATTGTGTGAACTTGGACAAGTCATTAGTCCCATAAACTCTCAGCCTCAGTTTTCTCATCTGTAAAATGAGGGTGCTCATGCCTGTCTTGCCATACCAAACTGGGCTTCTGTGAGTGTCAAATGAGATAATATAAGTTAAAAGAATCTTAAAATAATAAATTACTATGCATTACAACTAACTGTTAAACATTAGATTATTTACAGCATACGCATACCTCACAGCTCCATGAAGTAGAGGACTGGAGTATTGTTGCTACTTTACACTGTCAACCTGATAGTGAAATGACCATTGTCCCATAGTGGGTAAATATGTGAACTGGGAATTAAGACTAGACCTGATGCCAAAGTCCAGAGTCCTTTACACTTTGTTATTGTTTAGTTGTTTTCAGTCATGTCTGATTGTTTTATGACCCCATTTGGGGTTTCCTTGGCAAAGAAACAGGAGTGATTTGTCATTTCCTTCTCCAGATCATTTTACAGATGAGGAAACTAAGTCGAGCAGGGTTAAGTGACTTGTCCATGGTCACACAGCTAGTACGTGTCTGATGGCAGATTTAAACTCAGGAAGATGAGTCGTCCTGATTCTCAGCCCAGAGTTTTTTCCACTGTGCCACCTAGCTGCCCTATTTTACACTCTGGAACCTCCCAATAATACAAAGTTGTTGCCATCACATAAAAAAAAATTGCACTATAAGAAAGGGATGGAGAAGCCCTGGGCTGTGAGACAGAGCCAAATGCAGGTAAATACCCAAAGGTGCTAGTTCTTTGACCAGGGTGATTCCTTTGCTTTCTGCCTTCCTTTTTTTTGATCCTTTAAGGAATAATTATCCTCATCCACCTACCTCCACTGCAGAGCTGTTTGGGTTATATCACTCTCAACAGACTGACACTTTGATAAAAGCAGGAGGAGAGCTGTGAACACTATTTAAACCAGTTCTTTTTCCCTGGGAGACAATTTTTCTGTCCTTATTTCCAAACTTCAGAGTTTATTTTTGAAATAAAGCTTTATTTTCCTATGAGATTCTGAAAGTTCTTGCCTTTGTGGATAGAATGATTAAGGTTTTAGCCATTTCCCTCAGAAACTTTAGAAGGGAAGGCCAACTTACTGGCTGGGGCCTGAAGATTGCTTTACTATTGAAAGGCTGCTGATTGCTGGATCTCATTCTTGGAGAGATTAAGTCTGCCTCATTCTACAGTGTATGAAAAATTGCTATTTGTAATCAGCCTTCATTTCATTGTTCTGAACTTTCTTTTCAAATCAAATCCAATTTTTTGGTTGGTAAGACTCCAAAATAGAAAAAAAATATGAAGTGAAAACAATTGTAACAGCAACTATAATAATTAAAGAATAAAACCAACCAAACTCATCAGGAATAAATGCGTTGTGATACTGATGTTCATCAGCGTCAACATCAACATGACACATGGGTGATGAGAAAATCTTTTCATTTATATTTTTGAGATGATATTAAATTCTATTAGTTTTTTTAAAAATTAGACTGTTAAAATGGGAATCTTCTCTTTAAAACAGGTCAGCCTCTTTCCAGAACAGATTAATCATACATCTACTAGATGTCTATTAAGGCTACTGAGAAGAATGCATAATGGCAAGTGACTCCCGGTGCCCCATATGGTACCTTCACAAAGTAGGTGCTTAGGAAGTATTTGTTGAATGAGTTAATATAGATCAAGTTATATATCACCATCCATTATAGCTAATATTTATATATGCCAGTCATTGAGCTAAGTGCATTACAGTTATTATTTCACTTGATTCTCACAACAACCTTGGGTAGGTGATATTATTATCCCTATTTTACAAATGAGGAAACTGAGGCAAATAGAGGTGAAATAACTTGCCCAGGTCACACAGTTAGTAAATGTCTGAAGCTGGATTTGAACTCAGGTCTTCCTCTCTCCAGGCCAGGCACTCTATTGACTCTGTCATTTAGTTATGCTCCTTAGCAGAGTCTCTAAAGGTCCAGTGCTCTAGTCACTATAACAGTGGTTTCAAACTCAAACAAAACACATCCCTGTGGGTAGCATGTTGACTTGGAAAGCCACACGTTAACATTATCCATGTTCTGATGTATTTTTATTTATTTTGTTCTGTCTTATTTCTGTTTATGTTGTTAAACAATTAAATTTAAATGATAATTTCCCAATCATATTTAAATCTGGTTCTGGCTCCAGGTAGCAGTTTTGGCTGACTTTGAGTTTGATATCTCTGAACCACATCACCAGGTGCCTCACTGGACGCCAGATTAAGAATTCCAAAAAGTCTTGATCCGCAGGCATATTGACTCATATATCTAATAAGATAAAAGGTGAAATTTTAAAAGGATAACTGTAAAACCTTACACTTGGGTTAAAAAATAACTAGCTTCATAAGCACACTTGCCATATTTCACAAGCATGTGTGGTTAATTCACAAGTACCACCTATATTTCTCCTGGACAAAAGGCAGGGAAAGTTTGACTGGTAACAATTAATCTGAAAATGATCCAGGGGTTTTAGTGGATTGTAAAGTCAGTATACTGAGTCAACATCTATGACAGAATTGTGTGACAATCAAAGATTATTTTGCTAAATCAATTTAGTTTGCAATAAAAGAGGCAGTATCCAGGACTAGGGAGGTAGTGGCCCCATTGTACTCCAGTCCAGTCGCATCACATCAGATGACATATTGTATTTGGTTCTGGGTACTCCCTTTTAGGAAGAACATTGACTAGTTGAAGAGAGCTCAGACAAGGACAAAATGGAGACCATGTCCCATGAACCTCTGCTAGAGAAATTGCAACTATTCAACCTAGAGAAGAAAAGACTGGAGCAAGGAATGTGACAACCATCTTCTCATATTTGAAGGTTTATGGTATGGACGAGCAATTAAATTTGTTACGTTTGACCCCAGAAGGAAGAACTAGGGACAGTGTGTGAAAATGGCCAAGAGGCCAGCTTCAGTTTGCTATTTATACAGCCATATTTGCTATCCAAAAATTAGATCATGTTTGTATGGAATGAAGTAATATCTGTAAAGCATTAAGCACAATGCTTGGCACATTGTAGGCACTTCATAAATAACTTGTTTTCTTTTCCTTTCCAAAAGTGGAAGGGGCTGTTTAGGAAAGTAATGTGCTCTCCCCTACTCAAGGCCTTCAAAGGATCTCCCAGAGGAGGCTGCTGCTTATGCTCAGAAGTTCAAGTGCAAGTCATGTCATCATTTCTCTGATGTCATGGTCTTTTTCAAAAACGGAGGATGAACACAGACAGATCTGGGTGTAAGTTTTCTCATCTGTAAAATGAACAAGTTGGACTGGGAATAATTCCTAAGGTCTCTTCCAGATCTAAATTTTATGATCCTCCAAGTTTATAAAATACCACTAAAAGTCACAATGAGAATAACTTATTTTGATATTCCACAACATACCTGACAATAGGGTACTCTGAACACATCACAAAAAACTTCTGAGCATCCCCCCAGGCATGGGGAACCTGTGGCCTTGAGGCCACATGTATCAATCAAAAGGCTACACTTGAGGACCTATAGGGCCATGTGTGTCAGTCAAAGGGACACAATTGAGGACCTAGAGGGCCCCATGTATGTCAAAGGGTCACACTTGAGGACCTAGAAGGCCTCATGTGTCAGTCAAAGGGCCACATTTAAGACCTAGAGGGTCCCATATGTCCTTGAGGCTGCAGATTCCCCCCCCCCGTGTTATCTCCTGACTATTTTCTCTTTTTTCCCCTCTTTCTTTCTCTCTCCAGTTAAATTCTTCATACAAATGTCTGTCTTTACCTTTCTGTGCTTTTTCCTGCTTGTGTCACTGTGTCTCTCTGTATCTGTCAGTATATTTTCCACTCCTCCCTTTCCTCTGGATCTCTGTCTCTTTCTCCTTTCTGTTAGCATGTCTACCTCTTTGTCTTTATGTTTCTCTCTCCTTTTCTTTTTTCTGTCACTTTGTTTTTCTCATTTCTTCTCTTTCTTTGTGTTTTATCTTTTTTTTTCTTCCTTTCCCCTTTCCTTTCATTTGCTTTTTGATTTGAAGGTGACCTTTCTCCAATGCCACTACCTTTACTGGGCAGAATGTAGAATCACAGTGTTGTAATCACATGTATTAGTTTTTATGCCCCTTATTCCTAACTTAAGAAATGAATGAGTGAAATCTAACATTTCTCTCTTTAAAAATTCTAAATTAATTTGATTTTTACTTTGGTGGGACCTCTGATTGATTTCTTCCTATAGGATAATGGTCCTGGATAGAAAGAGTAGGTTTCCGAGTTCTGCTTTAAGGCATATTCAAGCAGAAATACTTCTCTCCTTTGATCCTATAATATGTATGTGTTTTTCCCCCCTTTTTAAATGTAGGTTTATGTTCCCAAACAACAGAAAATGAGAAATCAGTCTCACATACCATTTCTCCTCCCGATTTCCCTTAGACACTCATTTCCCCACCTTTCCAAATATCCTCAAATACATTTTCACTATATTTGTGGTTTCCTAGTATCTTAATCACTGTGCTAATAGCCACTTGTATCTAAAATCCTTTTTGGAGTCCCTGAATGTGAGCTCCAGCTTCTTGTTTCCATGATTCTATCCTATTTTCTTGGTAAAGCTGTCTTACCACTTCATATTTTGTATTGGGTTTGACCAATAACTCACTGGGTAAGTGGTACCACAATTGCTGTGTATACTTTTTAAACAAAATGTTCCATTTCTAGTAACCTAAAATGTTTTTAGGGGCAGCTAGGTGGCAGTGGTTAAAACACTGGACTTGGAATAAGGAAGAAATGAATTCAAATTTGATCTCAGACACTCACAAGCTATGTGATCCTGGGTAAGTCATTTAACTCTGTTTGCCTCAGTTTCCTCATTTGTAAAATAGAGGAACACTGGAGAAGGAAGTGACAAACCATTCCAATGTCTTTGCCAAGAACATCCCACTCATAAATCCATGAGGTTACAAAGGGTCAGACACGACAAACAATAACAATTGTTTGTTTTATATATATTACATATATGATATCAAAAAATGTTTTTAAAAATCAGTCTTTTAATTTCTAGTTCATGCGTGTGTAAGTAAAACATTTAATACTTTAGCTTCTATTTTTTCTGCTTATAGGAAGGTAGGTCATACAGTGGATAGAGTTCTGGGCCTGGAGTCAGAAAGATCCGAGTTCAAATCTGGCTTTAGATACTTACTAATTGTGGGATTCTGAGCAAGTCACTTAATTTGCTTGCTTCAGTTTTATCTACTGTAAATGCAAATCATAATAGTGCCTACTTCCCAGAGTAATTGTGAGGATCAAATGAGATTTTACTAAATAGGTGTTACATAATAGACTCTTTTTTTGAGACAATTAGAGTTAAATGACTTGGCCATGGTCACACAGTTGGTCAATATCAAGTGTCTGAGGCTAAATTTGGTCAGGTTCTCCTGACACCAGGGCTGTTGCTCTATTTACCGCATCATAATAGACTTAATAAATGCTTGTTTCCTTCCTTATGTTTTGAATCATTCAGTCTAATAGTCCATTCTATAATTCTCCAACTTCTACCTTGTGGGCTTGTCTCTTCAGGACCCAATTTTGGAAGGGAGAGATTATGTACTAGCAGAATGGAGCTGAGAAATGGAGCATCCTGAAGAGCAACACTTAGCAGAAAATATGAGCCCAGCAGAGAGGGCATGAGACCAATACAGCCAATCTCCCCATGAAACCATGAGCTCAGCAGTCACCATGGCCCGGAGGGAACCATGTAGTCATAACCAAGATGTGACTTGCCCCTCCATGCATTCTCTCCATGTTTCCCTCATATGTGATTATTAAGTGTGCTTTTCTTCCCATTAATAGTATATATATAGCATGTATATATATCACATATATGTATATAGCTTAGGTTGATGAGATAGATAAATGATTTATGATGATTTTTTTTAAAAATAAGCTATCTTAATACATGTCTTTGCTTTGAATTGATTGTATCCTCTGACTGTCTAAAGCAAAAAATGAATGCATTGGTCAGGGCTATGGCGTGGAGTAGATATGGATCCAAACAGTATCATGTACTTGGCATAGCTCTTCTGGGGGTCCCACATGTGATGGGGTGCCCCAGGAGTTACATGTAAAATGAGAGGCTTAAATTAGGCAAATCACTCCAGTATCTTTGCCAGGAGAATCCCAAATGAGGTCATGAAGAGTGGGACGTGACTGAAACGACTGAACAACAACAAAACTAGGTGATCCATCATGTCATATGAGAGGAAGGGAAAAGAGCACATTTTGGAGACCCAATTTTGACTACCAGCTCCAATATTTATTGGGTGTGTGACCCTGGTTTACCTCTCTGAGTCTGTTTTCTAATCTATAAAATGGAGATAATAACTTAAACTAAGTCATCCCTATGGGTGCTGTGAACAAAGCATGAAAACTTAAACGTTTTATACTTGTTGGAATTTGAATTATTACGTATTTAAGGTCCTACGACCTATGATAGCATTCAAATCAAGAACATTTCTTAAACTCTGATTATATTCAAAACCTTTGCCCTAGTGGGTCTTTCTCTCTGTCTCTCTCTCTCTGTCTGTCTGTCTCTTTCTTTCTGTCTCTCTGTCTCTCCCTCCTTTCATGCCCCTCCTTCCTGCATAGGCATAATCCTCCTCACCTCTCTCCCCACAAATGGAGATTGGCAAACATTCTGCAACTTAGAATCTCTCAGAGCAGCTTGAGGACACTAAGAGCTTCAGTAACTTGTCACAGTTCAGTGACTTGTCACAGGGCCATTAAATGTCAGAGGCTGGTTTTCATTCCAGTTCTTTCCGGGATTCTGAGGCCAGCTTTCTTTTCATTACACCATGCTGCCTCCTGCTTGTTTCTGTAACTTATAATGTGATAGTATGTAAACATTAAATGCAAAAGCATTTCCATGGTTGCCATTTCAAACCACCCTGTGTTAGTGGCCAAATTGCCCCCTGATAGTGTTAGTTGACAGGGTTTTCAGAATTGTCTGTTTTAAGGATACTGGGCATCCTTCTGATGGGAATCACAAATCAACACTAAAAAAGTTAGAAATTAAAGAAAGTTAGATCCTCTTAACAGACCCTGTATAATGGGAGCTTAGATAGGAGGATTGGTGGACATGTGTTTTTTCTTCAAGCTCTTCCACTCAGCGTTTGAGTAATTTGGGAGCCATTCAGTTCCATTCACAGGATCATACTTGACAGCTAGAGGAGATTCCAAAGCCATTTAATTTAAGTCTCTCATTTTATAGACAAGGAAACTAAGACCCAGAGAGGTATTAAGGGACTTGGCCGGTGGAGTCAAGATGGCAGAGTAAGAGCAACTAGTCATGTAAGCTCTTAGACAAACTCCTTCAGATACCTCTAAAAAGAGAATCTGACCAAACTCTGGAGGGGCAGAATCCAATAGGAGACAGACTGTGGCAGATTCACAGCCCAGGACAGACTGGAAGATTGATGGGAAGGTTCTGTTCTGCAGGGGTGGAGGAGCACACAGCCCACAGAGCAGCACGTCCCACTAGCAGGGCCAAGCAGGAAGCCTCAAGGTATTCTGAGGCAATCGTAGCACTGTGGAATCCTGGGCATAACAACCCAGGATGGAAGTCCAGCGGAACCAAGTGAGTGAGAACATGGAGCTCCAGGTATCTGCAGCAGCTGCTCCTGAGACTATCAGCCTGCATATTAAATGTCTGTAAGTCACTTACTTGTACTTCCCGTAGCCAGAATGGTGGAGTGATCAGTAAATGCTCTCTCCCCCTCCTCTTGTTGACCTTGAAAGAACCATAAAATATTTCCCCAGAAAAATCCTGGATCAGTGGGATCAGCAGAAGGGGCAAAAAGCCTCTTAGCACATGAGGCTAGAAAAATCACTCTGCTGTGGCAGAGGACTGTTGTTCTAGACAGTCCCACTTTAGTGAACCAGGAGGAGATCTGCAGCCCTAGGGGGGTGGATCCTTGCAAACACCAACACCAGGACCCCAGGCATGCCTCAGCACCCCAGGGGAAACAGGAAGACACTAGGGCAGCTGGAATCACCAACTGCTGACCTTGCCTTTGCTCCAGCCCAGCTGAGGAACCTCTTCTGATCAGACCACCGTTCCCCCACACTAAACAAGCTCCAGAACAATTTCACCTGGCCTCTGCTTTTTCACACCAGCCAGCTCAGTACCAACTTCCTTAGCTTCTAGCTGAAAGAACCAGAGGCCACAACACACAAAACCTCATCATCATGAGTAAGAAGCAAAGTAGGAAAGAAAAGACCATAGAATTTTTCTATGGGGACAAAGACCAAAATAGGAATACCAAAGAGGTATTGAGACTATACTCCCATCTGAAACTTCATAAGGGACTATGAACTGATGACAAGCACAAAGAACACCCTTGGAAGAGTTGAAGAAGGATTTTAAAAGCCAAATTAGAGAAACAGAAGAAAAACTGGCCAATGATTTTAAAAGTATGAAAAAAGAATTCACGGAAGAGAATAGGTCCTTAAAAAGGAAAATTGGACAAATGGAAAAGGAAGAACAAAAAGTAACTGGAGAAAATAATTCCTTAAAAGCAACAATTGGACAGATGGAAAAGAAGATGCAAAAGTTAACTGAAGAAAACAATTTGATAAAAATTAGAATTGGTCAAGTAGAAGCTAATGACTCTATGAGACATCAAAGGACTTGGCCAAGGTGACTCAGGTAACCAGTGGTAATGTTAAGATTTGAAGTGAGGTCCTTTAATTTCAGACAACATGGTCATAGGAGCATGGAATTCAAGTTGGAAAGGTCCTTAGAGATCATAGAGACCGATCCTTTCATTTTTTTAACAGATGGGAAAATTAACAGAATAACTTAATACTCCTTGTAACTAAGAAGGAGAATACTGAAGACAATCCATTTTAAATACTTGAGTTAGCTAGTCACTAAAAGAAAACTAAGGTCCAATGTATTAGAAGACTGCCTACTTAAAAGTTTGATGAAATGCCTTTTGGTCTCAGACTGTATTTTTGTGGTAAATAAAAAAAAATAGCTGGACAAACTCAACCATTAGCAATGTATGAAAGGGTTGTAATAGGAAAAAAAGTGTCAATTTAAGCATAGCCTAAACTGGAAACTTTCTTATATCCCAAAACTTGGCTTTATTTTTCAGATGAGCTCACCTCTTTATTTCTCAGTGTTAGCCAGGATAAAAAAGAAAATAATGTAACCGTAGCAGGGAGGTGGAAAAATAAAATGTTATTGTTTAGTACAGTTCAGCTAGACACGTCCTTTGTGTGGGGGACTGTTTACAATCCTACAGGAGATAGAAAGATGACACATTCCTCTCCTAATGCAATTCACACTCTAACAGAGGAATGAAGACACGTACACAAAAAGACTATGTAAGAGAGGACTGCCTCCTTTCCATTCTGAGCCATCATGAAACTGAAAGTACATGGTAAGGGTTATAGGGTGCAAGTCAATGAGCCCAGTCCCTAGGAGTATGTGCATAGGGCTCAGATAATACATTTTTATTGTGGATTTTGGATCATGTGAAGACATTCAGTGATTGGTTCCTGTCTACTAACCATGTGATAAATAGGAGAATCTTTGACTGTGGATGCATCATTGTGACTGGGGGTACATTCAGAAAAGTTCTACTGACTGGAACCTAATCCTTCTCATTGACTAACTTCTTCCCAATAAAACAAGATGACTAGAGAAGAGTGAGTGCTCTAAGGATCGAAGCCTTTTGTATCCTCTTTCCATCTGAGATTGACAAGTGGCCTATGCATATGGGCTGTGGTTCTTTGCTTCAGCATTTATTCTTTCATTTCAGGTGAAGGGAAGGAAGACAGTTATGACCCTGTAAACTTAGAGAGGACTAGAGCAAACTACTCGAAGGTCTAGGAATGGAGTCTATGAAAGGCTTTGTACGCACTTGGTCCAACTCTCAGGCCTCAAGTGAAAAGATCTTCCAGATTCAGCCCAGGGTTAGCTGAGACAAGGGGCTCATCTGGTAACAATTCTGCATTTGGATGTGAACTTAGTGAAAATATTGATATTTGGAAAATATGTGAAGCCTGAGCCAACTCTTTCCAGACTCTAAGGAATTATAGGGGAGAATATGCACCCATAATGTTGGGGGGGATTTTGTACTTCTGCTATTGTTAAATCATTGAAGTAAATGTTCTCTTGAAAAAACTAATTGATTTTATTTGGTTAACTACCAATAGGTTGCTAATCGTTGGTGATTAACTGAAGGGGACCACACTGGAAATAAGAGTTCAAATTGATAGTATTAGATACCAATCTCTCAGAGGGGTTGATCTTCCACATCTATTTCACTCATCCTACCATTTTCTTCCATCTCTATGCTGTTAATGAATTTTATATAAGTTTCTTTCAGACATCCTGTTTCTCTGACCTCTTCACTCTCTTTCCTTGCTGTAGAGGAGGATATATGCTCATGATAAGGGCTTACTAAGTTTACCAAAACTCCTTTTCACTTCTTTTTTTTTTTTTTTTTTTTATTTAGCTTTTAACATTCATTTTCACAAAATTTTGGGTTGCAAATTTTCTCCCCTTTTCTCCCCTCCCCCCCAAACCCCAAGCATTCTAATTGCCCCTATGACCAATCTGCTCTCTCTTCTATCATCCCTCTCTGCCCTTGTCTCTGTCTTCTCTTTTGTCCTGTAGGGCCAGATAGCTTTCTATACCCCTTTACCTGTATTTCTTATTTCCTAGTGGTAAGAACATTACAGTTGATCCTAACACTTTGAGTTCCCACTTCTTTAGCTCCCTCCCTCTCCACCCCTTCCCTTTGGAAGGCAAGCAATTCAATATAGGCCAAATCTGTGTAGTTTTGCAAATGACTTCCATAATAGTTGTGTTGTATAGGACTAACTATATTTCCCTCCATCCTATCCTGTCCCTCATTACTTCTATTCTCTTTTGATCCTATCCCTCCCCATGAGTGTCGACCTCGAATTGCACTCTCCTCCCCATGCCCTCCCTTCTATCATCCCCACCCTGCTTGTCCCCTTATCCCCCACTTTCCTGTATTGTGAGATAGGTTTTCCTACCAAAATGAGTGTGCATTTTATTCTTTCCTTTAGTGGAATGTGATGAGAGTAGACTTCATGTTTTTCTCTCACCTCCCTTCTTTATCCCTCCACTAATGAGTCTTTTGCTTGCCTCTTTTATGAGAGATAATTTGCCCCATTCCATTTCTCCCTTTCTCCTCCCAATATATTTCTCTCTCACTGCTTGATTTCATTTTTTTTTAAGATATGATCCCATCCTCTTCAATTCACTCTGTGCACTCTGTCTCTATGTATGTGTGTGTGTGTGCATGTGTGTGTGTGTAATCCCACCCAGTACCCAGATACTGAAATGTTTCAAGAGTTACAAATATTGTCTTTCCATGTAGGAATGTAAACAGTTCAACTTTAGTAAGTCCCTTATGACTTCTCTTTGCTGTTCACCTTTTCATGGTTCTCTTCATTCTTGTGTTTGGAAGTCAAATTTTCTTTTCAGCTCTGGTCTTTTCATCAAGAATGCTTGAAAATCCTCTATTTCATTGAAAGACCAATTTTTCCCCTGAAGTATTATACTCAGTTTTGCTGGGTAGGTGATTCTTGGTTTTAGTCCTAGTTCCTTTGACTTCTGGAATATCCTATTCCATGCCCTTCGATCCCTTAATGTAGAAGCTGCTAGATCTTGTGTTATCCTGATTGTATTTCCACAATACTTGAACTGTTTCTTTCTAGCTGCTTGCAATATTTTCTCTTTCACCTGGGAGTTCTGGAATTTGGCCACAATGTTCCTAGGAGTTTCTCTTTTTGGATCTCTTTCATGCGGTGTTCTGTGGATTCCTTGAATATTTATTTTGCCCTCTGGTTCTAGAATCTCAGGGCAGTTTTCATTGATAATTTCATGAAAGATGATGTCTAGGCTCTTCTTTTGATCATGGCTTTCAGGTAGTCCCATAATTTTTAAATTGTCTCTCCTGGATCTATTTTCAAGGTCAGTTGTTTTTCCAATGAGATATTTCACATTATCTTCCATTTTTCCATTCCTCTGGCTTTGTTCTGTGATTTCTTGCTTTCTCATACAGTCCTTAGCCTCCATCTGTGCCATTCTAACTTTGAAAGAACTATTTTCTTCAGTGAGCTTTTGAATCTCCTTTTCCATTTGGCTAATTCTGCTTTTGAAAGCATTCTTCTCCTCATTGGCTTTTTGAACCTCTTTTGCCAATTGAGTTAGGCTAGTTTTCAAGGTGTTATTTTCTTCAACATTTTTTTGGGTCTCCTTTAGCAGGGAGCTGATTTGCTGTTCATGCTTTGACTTCATGTCTCTCATTTCTCTTCCCAGCTTTTCCTCCACCTCTCTAACTTGATTTTCAAAACTCTTTTTGAGCTCTTCCATGGCCTGAGCCCATTGTGTGGGCTGAGACACAGAAGCCTTGATTTCTGTGTCTTTGCCTGATGGTAAGCATTGTTCTTCCTCATCAGAAAGGAAGGGAGGAAATGCCTGTTCACCAAGAAAGTAACCTTCTATAGTCTTATTTCTTTTCCCTTTTCTGGGCATTTTCCCAGCCAGTGACTTGACCTCTGAATATTTTCCTCACACCCACCTCACCTCCTGATCCTCCCAGCCAGTGTTTGGGGTCTGAGATTCAAATGCTGCTTCCAGCCTCAGGGCTTTGGGCGGGGGCAGGGCTGCTATTCAGTGTGAGATTAAATTCAGATGCTCAGGTGAGGGCAGGGCTGCCTCTCAGGCTCAGTTCCCTCAGGGAGTTTATGCACAGACCTTCAACAATGGATCCAGGCTCCTGCCTGCTTGGGGAGCTCTGGTCTGCCGCTGCCCCTCAGCTTCTGTCTCCCGAGGGGGCCCGAGCCATGGGGGCACCCCACTCCCCCCTTGACCCGCCAAAGGGACTCTCTCACCGACCCCCGTCACCTGTGGGTGGAGGTACTTGTGCGGCCGCTGGAGATCCCGTCCCTGAAGCCCGCTCGGATCTGTTCCTCTCGGTGCCGCGGCCACGGCAGGGCTGTACTCAGCTCCCAGTCCCGGCGCCCAGTCCGCAGCACGAAGGACCTTTTACAAGAGGTTTGCAGGTCTCTCCGGAACAGAAATCTCCCTCGCTCCAATGTTCTGTGGCCTCTGGGTGCAGAATTCGCTGTGAGTTACTTCTTTGTAGTTGTTCTATGGGTTGTGGGTTCGGAGCTATGTGTATGTGCGTCTTTCTACTATGCCATCTTGGCTCCGCCCCCCTTCACTTCTTAAAATAATTTTTTCAGTGATGTTTGACTCTTTGTGACACCATTTGGGATATTCTTGGCCAGGATACCAGAGTCATTTGCCATTTCCTTCTCTAGCTCATTTTACAGATGAGGAAACTGAAGTAAACAGGGTTAAGTGACTTACCAAGGGTCACACAGCTAGAGAGTGTCTGAGGTCAGATTTAAACACAGGAAGGCCAGTATTCCTGACTCTAGGCCCAGCACTCTATCTACTGTACCACCTAGCCACACTGCATTCCATTTTCATATTCTTTGCCTTATTATTCTACTGTCCATATATAAAAGAGTAGATTACATGAATAGCCATGCCCCTCCTATCTTTTGTAAATTTTATATTTTTTCTTGATTCCCCCGTTTAGTTCACAGACACCATTCCCTTCACCCAACCCCCATACACAAACATACACAGGCTGTCTCGTTGTTCAGTAATATCATGAATCCCAGAAAAGAAATTCTGACTGGTTTAGTCAATAAGTTTCTCCTACACAGACCAAATAGCCTTTCCATTTTTCTTCACTAGCTGCTCATTGATTTTTTTCTAATCTGACCAGACAGCTGCTAGTGTCTTTCCCTCACTGAATACCTTTATTCCTCATCTGTCGTTAATCAATCAATGAACCATTCAATCAACAATTATTAATTAAGCACCTACTTTGTGTCAGACCCTGTACTAGATTTTAGGGATTTAAACCAAGAATGAAACAGTACTTGCCCTCAAGGAACTCATATATTCTATCAAATACCCTAACAAAAATTATTCTGATAGATTTACTACGGAGATGCCACCGTATGGACATAAATTTTGCTAGACTTTCATTTCCCGATGTTTCTTTTCAGATGTGATGATCAAAATCCCTCTCATCAACTTTTGGCTTTTTTCTTCATATAGTGGTTAATAATTTGATTATTTATAACATAATAAATACACTATAAATAATCATAATAAATGATTGTCGATGGATTGATTGAAATCCTCCTTTCCATATTTCCTTGTAGACTTTGTAAGGAACTTTACCTAATCTTGGAATCCTCTGGAAAATATCACTGAGAGGCCCATGGACCATCATAAGGTTCTCTTCTTTAGAATATTATGAAATCTTCCACCATTTGGAGGGTTTCTTTCTTCATCTTTTGTCATTAACTCCCTGTCCTTTTGTTACTCAAACAGATAAGCTATCACTTAGGAAATATCCACCCTTGTTCATTATCAATTTTCCTAAGTTCTATCTGGAATTTTAAAAAGTTTTTGCTTTCAAACCTATGGACATCCTTTCTCCTTATCTGTCCTCCTCTTTTTTATCCCCTCTTGTAATAGTGCAAATTTATGAAAGGGGACTTAGAATTCTTCTTGTTCAGCCCCTTCATTTTGCATATGAGGGAATGGAGGCCCACAGAAGGAAAATGACTTGTCCAAGATCACACAGGTAGTTAGAATTAACACCATTTTGCTACTCTTGTTTCCTAACTTTCTTGCTGATTTCTTTTGTACATGAAATCTACTCCCTATTTTTGTAGCCATATATTACTTTATTCTTTATAGAATTTTGCTTTGCTCTTTCATTTGACTGCTTTATTTATATGCCTATTCAACATATCTCATCACTGCTTGGCATTTTAAAATGGAAACGGAGCCTCCAGTCCTTTGATGTCTCTTATGATGCTTTTAGTATTTTCATTCTCTAAGATGAATTTGCTGAGTTTCACATTCCTTTGCCAAATTTCCTGACTCTTGTAAAATTAACTTATATGCTACTACATGATATTATATAATAATATGATCAGAAAAGACAATGTCTCTCACTTCAAATCTCACCACCTTGATTTTCCTGCAAAATGATTATAGCATGAAAATGGATTGCAGATGCAATCAATTCTAGCAAGCTACTTCTATTTTCTGGAAATGACCCTTAGGTCAGGAGTGTCCATTTTGGTTCCATAAAACCTTTAACTGAACACCACTGAGGGAGATTTTGTGACCTGAAGGTCTAGAAAGGAAGAGGGAGCATTTATTTAATGTTGTCTAGGCCACTCTCAATCACAGTCTTCCTAAAAGCCAGCTTAATTGGTATGCTTTGAATCAATGACTATTCATAACCATAGCTCATGAGCCCCCATCAAAGTTTTTACCAGATCAGCGAGAGAGAGAATATATTAGTGTCTGGTAAAAGAAACATTGCTTTTAAAGGAATAGCAAATGACAAGAGAAATCCTCCCCTCCATACCTCCTCCACTGATCCTTCCCTCAATTTACACATGGGATGCACTACTTTATAGATTGCTATAAAGCAGTAAAGAGGAAATGTGTGTGAACACGTCACAGCAGAATATATGGTCAGGGCAATAATTGTGGAGAGAACACATAAGCAGGGAACATACATGAACAAGCAACATGTGTAGCCAAGGCAACTCAGGACCATGAGTTGGTATCACCATTTTCTTGTTGTGATGCTACTGGCTATTCCCTCTTCAGAGCTACCGATGTCATCAGCCTAGTCTGGTGATGCTATCAAGCTGTGATATAGGGCTGGAATTTTGTGTTTTACATCTCCACTACTTAACCATCTTCTTGACGGTCCACCAAATCTGGATTGAACTTTGTGGGGTGTCTTCCACTCTCTGATAACACTTGCTGGTCTTCTATAGAACTGCTGCTGCTATCTGACTTCTTCTATTCCTGTAATGGGGAGTTTTCAGTTTTTTTAGCACTTAGCCTCAGGGGCTACTTTCCTCTTTTGTGACTGTAAATCCCCAAACCATAGCCATCAGCCAGCTAGAGGAAACCCTTAGGCTTAGGTTAAATCTATCTTTTGAACTCCTTTGATTCTATTTTGCTTGTCATTCTGTGATTTCAGTCTTTTATGTGATTTAGAGTGGAAAAATTCCTTTCAATTCCTTTTTACTCCCATGAAGCCAGTCATGTTCTAGGCAAATCTTTCCCCTTTGGCCTAAAACTGAAAGGGGTTAGTATCTTTTTTATCATTCCCTTGATTGTTTCAAAGTCACTGCTTTCTCTACATTAAAAAAAACAACAACAATGTATTGGTGCATAGAATAAAATTCGCTCATAAGCAGTGATATAAGGGTACAAAACCAGTCCTTTAACCTTTAGGATCTCAGGCCATCACTATGTAGGAGAGTGTCCCCCACTGAAGATCTGGGTATCAGGTGATGAAGAAATTTTTTGCTGTTATCCTCACTGTGGGTGGGAGAGGCAAAGTGAGCTATACTTTCTTTTTTTTTGGTCTTTTTCTAACAAACCAAACTTCTTAGTTCCTAGAGAATTATAGATTCACAGAATTTAAAGTTGACAAGGACTATAATAGTCATAAGCTCGAATCTCATCATTTTACAGATGAAGAAACTGATGTCCAAAAAATTTAGTGATTTATTTGGGATAGCACAGCTAGTTGCTCATTGTGCCAGCTGGGCTAGCATGTACCAGAACCAGGATTAGAATCCAGGTCTCCTGACTCCAAGACTAATATCTTCTATCATAACAGAGGTAGGATTCTCAGGGACTTATGCAATCTTAATAGATTTAATCTCTGATCAGTGTCCCCAGTAGAATTTTAATGTTGTAATTCATTTGACTCATCACGCCTGGAATTTCTTCAACAGTGAATAAAGCTTTTCACCCCATAATTACAGAGAAAATGTAAAATAGAAATATGTCTACTACTTTGAATATAGAATTTATTTTAAATTTATTGCTGGTAAAATTGTGAATTTTTAGCAGAAATTCTAAGAGAACAGAGATTTCTGGGTAATAAGTGAATAAAAGGGAAGGGAGCTGCCATTTTTTGAATAAAACTTGACTCTTTAATCAATGATGGTTAATTATGGCCTAGGTGACATTTTATGTGAAAAAAATCTGAGGGTTTTGGCGGACTGCAAATTCATCAGTGTGTCATGGCAGCCAAAACGGGACTCCTGATCTTAGGCTTCATTGAGAGAGGTACAACGTCTAGATGAGGGAATTGGTAGTTCTATTGACTCTGCATTGCTTAGACCAGATTTTGAATATTGTATTCAGTTCTAGGCATTCCATTTTAGGAAGGACATTGACAAACCTGAGCAGGTCTAGAGAAAGGGAACCAGAATGGTAAGAGGCTATAGACCTTGATAAAAAATGATCATTTGAAAGACTCAGGGATATTTAGAGGAGACCTATAGAGTCATAAAGACTTAGAAATAGAGAAAACTGCAACAGAGAAGATGCAAAGAAGGATAGAATAGATGTCTTCAATTATTTGAGAGGATGTTACTTAGTAAAGGGCAATTGTTCATCCTTCATTCGTGAAGAGGACCAATGACATCATGAAAGCAATGTCTTGACTTTTACATGAATTTGATTTAAGTGAGGCGGAGCTCTCCAAAGTCATCAGCCTCACTATTTTGTCCTGTGGTAAGACAAAAGTCAAGATGATTGGTGATGGTCCAGGATGCAGTGGGTGACACTGGCCTTTCTAAATTAAGATCTTTCCCAAGTTTTAGTTTTCTGAGATAATACCCATTCGATCACTAGGACTAGGTAAGAATTGTGAGAAAAGAGGCCCAATTTATCATCACATGATATCATTCTAGGAGACTAATTAGAATTTCTTGCCAGAACAGAAAATAATTTCCATTTATTCCACTCATTCTAAGCCATCAAAACCTAAACAATGAGCCACAGAGGATTGGACAGGGGGCATTAGTGGACATTTAATGAAAGCCAGAATGATTTGGGTTTAAAGTCAAGCGCTCCATTTGAAACATTATGGACTTTTTAGAGCTTTTTTTTCAAAGCTATATTTCAAGAAATCATAAATGAAAACTGCACAGGACAAAAATAATTGCCCAGTTTTTTGAGAATAATAAATAAATGAAATGAAATGAGAAAAGAAGGAAGAAGAAGAAGGAGGAGGAGGAAAAAGAGAAGAAGGAGAAGCTCAAAAACTTTCAGTGATTCCTTATACTGCCTACATGATACAATACAAACTTGGATTCATCTCAAAGACCCTTCACAATCTGGTTTCATTGTATCTTTCCAGTCTAATTCTTGAAATGTACCTTATAGCCAAAGTGAGAAACTCTGAGGGTCTTCCCTTCCTAGATTGATTCTTTCATGAAGGCAAATTAGGCCATCTTTTGCCTCAGTTCTTACCTAGCCTTCAATGACTGAATAGGTCTTGCCTCAGATAAACTGAGGTGTGGGGAAAACTTTGGCTTAAAAAGGCCAAGGTCTCCTACTGCATCTGGGGCCATCACCAGTCATATTAACCTAAGTCTTACCACTGGATTCTGATAACTGGCGCAGAAAGTGAGGTTGATGACTGCACAGCTCTGCCTTTTTAAAATGTAATTCACTTGTAAGTCAAGACATCACCTTCCAGATGTCATTGGTCCTTTTTGAGAACAAAGGGTAAAACAACAAGACAAAGTAGGCTTCTAGATTTTTCTTGACCTTATCTTGGCCTCTTCTGCTTCTGTAACTTTAGGTAGGCCAGTTCCCAAGCCTGCAATGCAATCCCTCCTCATTAGTGTTTGCTTCATGAAAACTTTGTAAATTTTTTTCTTCTTTCAAGGCCTACATTAGGTATCAAGAGCTCCATGAAGTCCTTTATTATCCTTGGCTGAAGTTGACCTTATACTTCTCAATTTTTTTATCTGATTTTGTCTGGATCTCTCCTCTGCCCTTATCACATTCTACCTTGTATCACACTTATCTGTGCTGATGTAATGTCCTCTCTATTTGGCTGTGAGCTATTTGAGGACAAGACCTGATCATTATTTTTTATAAATTATATTTCTACAAACAGAGAGCCTCCATGTATAAGGAAAGAGATCCCATGCATAGAGTAAGGCTCCATAAGTGATGGGCATTTGTCATTGTATGATTCAAAGGGAGGCAGAGTGGACATCTCCAGGCTCTTCCTCCACTTCCCCAATTCAAGCGAGACTTTCATTCCTGCCAGGAGGGGAAATAAGTGCTTGTGGAGGGAGGCTACCACCCTGATCTCAAAGAGAGGGGGTACTATGTTAAAAATATATCTATCTGTTCCCTTAAAAATTGTTTGTCTAGGGAAGATGATTGGGTTCCATCCAACTTCTGATCATATGGAGGGAAGGGAGATCCCATGCTCTATATTTAAAACTTGATGCCTTCCTCAGCTAATACCAGTTCCCCAACAGATATACACAATAAATAGCAAAGAGACCCATTTATCAAAACAAGAAAACAAAACAAAACAGAAATTAGAGAAGGTATATTAGGAGTATATGTAACAGATAATATAGAATAAAGGAGTTTTTACCATTGGGAGTGGGTAACTCTGCTCAGCCATAAGAGAGAATCTTGGATCTCACTCAAGGGAAAGCTCCTGGAAGTGTCTACAGTAGTAAGCCAGAAATAGGGAGATGATGGAGACTGCCAACTCCTCCTATGTCTTCCTAGAACCTTCTTCTTTAGAACCAGTGTACTTTCCATGTTACCTCCTGAGCATGCCCTCTGCCAAGCTTTGTAATTGCTAAACGGAGACATTTGTGTTTGATCCTAGAAAGCATAGAGAAAAATGGAAAATTATTTTTTTACTTATGTTTTTGGTACTTATCAGATTCTAGTAAGTTTCAAAGATAGGATTTGAATCTAGGTCTTTATGACTCCAAACCCAGCATTCCTCTCACCAGGTAGAAGCATTTAAAGCAGTTATCCTAAACTTGGCCTCAACTATTTCCCCATAGCCACAGCATGGTAGAAGCATCCTTGAAAGTCTCCATTGTATACCATACAAAGTCCTATATATGGTCTCTTCTGCCTTTGTTATCTAATCTGCTTCCTTTGCCCTTTTTCCTTTCTGCCCTCCCTTACTCTTTCTTTCTCCCAACCATATTTCCCTCCCTTCTCCCTTTCTACCATCCTTCCTCTCCCTCTTTGACTCCTTCTTCTCCCTCTCCCTGTCCCTTTCCTTTTCTTTCTCCTTCCCCCTCTCTTTCCCTCCTCTTCTCTCTCCTCTTCCCCCCTCTCCCTTCCTCTTCTCTCTACCATCCTCTTTCTCACTCCCTCTTTCTTACTTCTTCTTCTCCCTTTCTTCTCCTCCTTCCTTTCCTCCTTCCTCTTTGACTCTCCCTTTTCTCTTCTCTCCTCCTCCTTCTCTACTCCTTGTTTTTCCCTCTTTTTCCCCTCCTTCATTTCTCCCCTTGCCTCTCTCCCTCTCTTCCCTTTTCCCCTCTCCTTCTTCCCTTACTATCTACCTCTCCCCCTTTTGTACTCCTCCCTTTCCTCCTTCCTGTCCCTTTCCTTTCCCACCTCCCTTTCTTTTCTTTCCTCCCTTCCCTCCCCCTGTTCCAAGTATCTACGTGAACTCATTCTCTTTTCCATGTCTCTCAGGACAAGGACATTGCTATTTGTAACTGAAAGCAAATTAGTCAGTAGCGGGATGTTAGCTTCTTATGTTGTGATACTTTTCTCTATATATCTGGTTGTATTTTCAGTGGCTGACTAGTCCTTGAGGCCTTAATATCCTTTGTCTCAGATTCTGTTAGTGATTACATGGTGAAACTTATGTTTCTGTTTACTCCTTACCAATAATATTAAAGAAAAAGGATGATTGCCTCATAAGGAAATAGATCCAGTGTTACTTATATAAGATCTCCAGTGGGGTCCCAAGAGGGTAGAGGACTCTTGTTCTTTTTTGTCCTCCTGAAAGCTTCTCTGGTCAGTATAATCCTAACCTGAGGTGACTGGATGTGCTGTAGCAGGCGATGGAAAATTTGTGGGAGTTTGGTGCTTCCCCCCAATCCAGGTGTCCCAGGAAATCCTCCAGTGGAACTGCTTACACTTAACCCTGAGAAAAGGGATATATTGAATTAAATGAACACTTAGATAAAAAGACTCCTTTCCTGACAACGGGTTTTGATCAGAAAAGAGGGAGAAAGAAGTGTTTGGGGTGTAGGATTCTGGGAAGGACCACCATGAGAAAGAGAAGAAAAAAGACTGCAGAGAAAGCATGTACTTCACAATTTTACTGAAGACTGACTGGTAGCCAGTCTTAGCAAAAACCTCATCTGGAGTTTCATCATTGATCTTGATCCAGAGCAGTTTTCCTCATAGCCTTTAAAATAGGGGCAGTTCAGACTAAAGATGGTTTATCAGGATAAAAGTTAAAAAAAAGAAAGAAAACCCACAAACTGACATTTAGGAAGACTATTTTTCAACTCAGTGTTGAGTATAGAATTACCAGTAATCTGTCATCTCTGGCCTGTCATTGGGGGAGCTCAAGACATATCCTGTAGCTTGCCTGGGGTCTTGATTCTGAAGACTTCACTGTAGTCATCCTTACCTGATTTTTCAGTCCAGTTAGTTGCCTCCAGGTGGGCATCACCTGAACCTTTTTCGGTGGTTCACTAGCTATTTGCTAGCTGAACATTTCCTTCTCCCTCCTGGGGCAAGCTCTCAGGATGCTGGTTCAATAAATACATCTTCATGGATGACATGTTGTGTGAGCTTCCGCTAAGAACATCCCCTCTCCTTGCAAGGCCTACTTCAAGTACCAGCTCCTCTCAGAAGTCCTGCCTTATTACCCCTGGCTGAAGTTGACCCTATACTCCTCAGATTTTCTTATCTCATTTTTTATCTCATTTCTTATCTCATTGTCATCTCATTATTCTCTGAATCTTTTCATTTTTTTTTTTACTATAAAACAAAGTGGTTAAACCAGATAATTTATACGACCCCTTTTAGCTCTTATGTTCTCATTTTTATGCAAGAGACTTGACTTCTCTAAGATTCAATTTGCTTACTTGTAAAGAAGGAATAACATTTGTAGTGTTTATTTCTGGGGCTGTTGTAGGGTTCAAATGAAATTTACATACATAGGGTATCCCAAAAGTCTTAGTGCATTTCAGAGCTTTGAAATGCACTAAGACTTGACCCAGCTTGTGCATATATACAGGTGAATAACTCCATCCCCTACCTCACACACACATGCATACACACACACATACATATATGTCTATATACAATGCACACGAATACACACATATATATTTGGCATTGTGGTAAAGAACTAGCATTAAAATTGGGAAGGTCTTGATTTAAACTTTGTCTCTGACACATATAGTCTGTGTGATTATAAGAAAGTCATTTAACTTCTCAGTGCCCCCAGGTAATCCCCTCAGACAGTAAGTTTCAGAAGACAATAACTTGCATTGGTAGAGAGAATTCTTTATGCTAATGACATCATAAGTCCAATTATATATATTCACATATACATATTTATGCACATATACATTCATTTACTCATTAGACATTTATTAAATGCCTACTATGTGTCAGGTTCTGAGGTAAAAGGGGGCAAAAGACAATCCCTGCCCTCAAGGAGCTTTACAATGTAATAAGAAGGACATGCAAACAAATACATACAAAGCAAACTTTGTATAGGATAAATAGGAAATAATTAGAAGGGGAAATGCACTGGAATTAAGAGGGGTTGGAGAAGACTTCTTGTGGAAGATAAGATTTTAGTTGGGACTTAAAGGAAGCTAGGAAGGTCAGTAGTTAGAGTGGAGGAGGGAAAACATTCCAGACATGGGAGCTGGTGTTTGTCCTTTGTTCTCAAAAACAACCAATGATATTGGGAAGGTGATGTCATGACTTGCAAGTGAATTGGATTTAAGTAAGAGAGGGCTGTGCAAAGTCACCAGCCTTACTCTCTCCTCCACAGCCATCTGGGTGCAGTGGCAAGATATAGATCAGGATGATTGGAGATGGCCCTGATGCAGTGGGGGAAACTTGGCCTTTTTAAGCTAAGGTCTTTCCAAGCTTTCAGTTTGTCTAGGCAATGGCCATTCAGTCATTAAGGCTAAGTAAGAAATGAGACAAAGAATGAGGTCTTTCACCTAGCCAGAAAGCAAAAACAAACAAACAAAAACAAAATCAATCTACCAGTGGAAAACCCTCAGGGTTTCTGACCAGAACAGAAACAATTGCTATTTACACTCACTCTGAGCCTTCAGAGCCCAAACAATGACCAAATGAGGCTTGGGCTGGGGCCTATTGTTGGTCAATCAAGACATGGGGGACAGCCGGAGAAAATGCCCAGAACTGAGAGATGGAATCTCTTGTTCATGAAATAGTTAGGAGAACAGTGTCACTCACTGAATTGAAGAGCACATGTTGGAGAGTAAGGTGTTAGAAGATTGGACAAGCAGGTAAGAGCTAAGTTATGAAGGGCTTTGAATGCCAAATAGAGCATTTTATATTTGCTCCTGGAGACAATAGGAAACCAATGGAGTTTATTGAGTAGGAGGGTAATGTCATCTGACTTGCATTTGAGGAAACTACTTTAGTGGCTGAATGGAGGATAGTTGGAGTGGGAGAGACTTGAGGTAAGAAGGTAGACCAGCAGGCTATCATGGTAGTCCAAACATGAAGGATGGAGGTCTGCACCAGAGTGGTGGCAGTGCCAAAGTAGAGAATGAGGCATATTTGAGAGATGTTGAAAAGGGGAAATTGGGAGACCTTGGCAACAGCTAGAATATGTGGAGGAAGATGTGAGATATAATGGGGAATCCAGAATGACTCATATGTTATGAGCCTAGGGGAATGGAAGGATGGTGTTGCCCTCTACAGTAACAGGGAAGCTAGGAGGTAAGGCAGGAAAAGACAGAGGGAAAGATAATGACTTCTCATGAAAAGGTAAACAGGAAAGAGAAATCATAAGGGACTTACTAAAGTTGAACTGTTTACACTCCTACATGAAAATATGGTATTTGTAACCTTGAAACTTTTCTCAGTATTTGGGTAATTGGAGGGATTATACACATATACATATAGACAAAGGGCACGGGGTGAGTTGAATAGGTAGGAATGATATCTAAAAAAATAAAATTAAGGGGTGAGAGAAGAATATATTGGGAGAAGAAAGGGAGAAAATAAAAGAGTCAAGAAAAAACTTTTCCAATGAAGGGGAAGAAGGGGGAGGTGAGAGGGAAAGAGTGAACCTTATTCTCAATGGACTTGACTTAAGGAAGGAATAACTTGCACACTCAATTTGGTATGAAAATCTATCTCACACCGCAGGAAAGTAGAGGAGAAGGAGATAAGTGGGGTACAGGGGGAATGATAGAAGGGAGGGCAAATGGAAAGAGGGGGATAGAATGGAGGGAAATATAGTTAGTCTTTCACAACATGACTTTTATGGAAGTTTTTTACATAACTTCACATGTATAACCTATATTGAATTGCTTGCCTTCTCAGTGGGGAAGGGTGGGGAGGGAGAGAAGTGGTAACTCAAAGTTTTAAAAACAAATGTTAAAATTTGCTTTTACATGCAACCAGGAAATAAGACATACAGGCAATGGGGTATAGAAATCTATCTTGCCCTACAAGAAAATAAAGGGGATGGGGATAAGAGAAGGGAGTGGTGTGATAGAAGGGAGGGCAGATTGGGGGAAGGGGTAATCAGAATGCACACTGTCTTGTGGTGGGCAGAGGGGAAAGATGGGGAGAAAATTTAGAATTCAAAATCTTGTGGAAGTAAATGTTGAAGCTAGGAAGTGAATGTTGAAAACTAAAAATAAATGAATGAATGAATGAATGAATGAATGAATGAATAAAGATAATGACTTCCGTTTTGGACTTATTGAGTTTCAGATGGGGCTACAAAAAGCGGCAAAAGACAGTCTTTTTTTTTTCTGTTTTACTGAATGCCCAGCTTGAGATGTGAGATTGAAGGTTAGCAGAGAGATTGAGGTAGGAAAGGTAGATTTGAAAACTGAATTGATAATTTATAAAATTAGGAAATAGGGTAAACATACCCACTTCTTTTGGTAGTTGCTGGGAAAAACTACAATGACAGTGGAAAGTGTGGCTGCAATTACACTTTAATAAGGCATAGAGGGTATTGGGGCAAAAGCCACAGATATTGTAGAGAGAGCCCACAAAAAGAGGTACAGAGGCAGATGGCATGGGGCTAATGATAGGTTAGTGAAGGAAGGCAAGCAACATGAAGAAGAGGATGGGGAGGGAGAGAGAGGTAGAGAGCATCGCTCATGCCATAGATTAGAGTTGGAAGCACAGGCAGCATGGACTAAGTTGAAATGGAAGATTACTTGGGAGTCAGGAGTTTGGGAGTCTCATTTTTATAGGTTTTTTTTTAAGGAACAGACTCTTGTCTGTAGAATTTTGGGATCAGATCAGTAACACATCCAAATCATCTCAAGGTTGCTATCACAGCATCTCAAAGCTCTATTTAGGGTTCTAGAACTTTTCTGAAATTTATCCATAGATGGCTCCTAGATGTCTTCTCCTGATTCAGCACATATTATCAGGATGTGATTTTTGGTAAATATATAATATAATTCATAAATTATACACCTTTGAACTTTGGGGAAGTTTGTACATGACTTCTAGCTTCCCTCTTTCAATATGACTATTGCCATCTTATACTGGCTACTTATAAATTTACTTACTGTACTGACTAGGAATGGTGGTAATCAGAGGGACCTGAATAAGTTACAATTTTAACACAAAAATCATCAGTGGAGAGATGGTAATTAAATCTGTGGGAGATGATGAGATCACCAAGTGAATTCATGTATAAAGAGAAGAGAAAGGTCCATGATAGAACCCTGAGGGACACTTGTGATTAGAGGACATGATCTGGAAAAGGATCTAGAAAAGGAGACAGAGAAGGTCAGGCAGTAAGAGGAAAACCCAGGAAATCATGGTTTTCTGAAAACCTAGAAAGAGAAGAGCACCAGGAAGGAGAGAATGCTCAACAGTGTAAATGGCTGCAGAGGCAACTAAGAACTCGTTGGTAACTTTGGAGGGTATTTTTGTGCAATGATAAGGTCAGAAGCCAGACTGTAAGGGGCTACAAAGAGAGTGAGAGGATAGAAGTAGAGACACCCATTCTAGATGACTTTTTTGAGGAGTTTAGCTACAGAGGGTAGAAGAAATATAAGATGATGGTGAGGGATTTTTTTTTCAGGATGGGAAGACGTAAACAAGTACATGTATGTAGTTCATAGATATATATCATATAAAACTTTGAAAATTATTCTTGTTGATAATTATTAATTTCTTATATCATTATTTTAAATTCTCTGACTATTGCTGCTTATTCTCCTCACTCAATAAATGCATGTAAAATATCTATTCGACCATGCAAACCATTGGGGAAGACTGATGCCTGATTTTCCCTTGCTATTAGTTGAAACCTTTCCTTACATTTCTACTCTGATGTCTTATGAAGATAATGTTGAGCTTTGGAAATTATGTCTGTGGAGCATAAGCTCCGGCTATTTTACCAAGTTGAAAAGGTTTTGCTATGGGCCAATCATGGACCTTATGTTTGTCATCTAAGGCCCCCCCCAGCTATATGTAGAAGGTTTTTTATCAGAGGTTTAATTACCTGATTTAGCCTAGCAATCCATCCATCTGCTTAGCATAGAGATACTGGAGAAATACAAACACAGAAGTAATCACAGAATTTTTGAAATACTGAAGTTTAGTTGACAATCCATTTTTAAAAAGTAGATATTGAAAAAATATCTTTTTCCTCCATTACCTACATTTCTCCACTTATTCCTCCCTTTTTCCTTCTCAGAGAGTCATTCCTTATAATAATTTTTTTTAAAAAGAGGAAGAGACCAAAATAAAATTCAGTTAAACCAATCAACACACCTGAAAAAAATCCAGTGTGAAATATCCTACCTCTTTGGACTTTCACTTCTTCCAAGGAGTAAGGGGAAGTGCCTCCTGATATTTCTTCTTTAGGAAGAAGCTTGGTCTCTATAATTTCACAACATTCAGTTTCAACTGTTTTGCAGTGGTTTTTGTTCTTTTTATTTAAATTATCATGATCTGTGTAATTACATTTTCTTGGCTCTTCTTCACTCTGCATCAGTTGATATGTTTTTGTAAACTTCATGCTTATTGATTCTCACAGCAAAGTAATATTCCATCACATTTATGTATTATAATTTTTTTATTCCCCTTTGGATTGGCATCTTCTTTGTTTGCAGTTCTATGTTATCACAAAAATATTATTATAATAATATAATATAATATATGATAATAATATATAATGTTATATAATTATATTATTATAAATATTTGCATAATTCCAAATTGCTTTCCAGAATGGTTGTACCAGTCCACAACCCCCACAACAGCAATTACCCTTATCTTTACCAATTTTCTGGAAGTGGGGTAAAGCTTTAGGATTGTGCTGATTTGTATTTTTCTTATTAGTAGTCATGTAGAACACTCTTGCATATAGTTGTCAATATTTTACAATTCTGAGAACTGTTTGTTCAAGTATTTTAGCCCTTTATTAGGGAATGACTTTTGGTTTCATCTATTTCTGTCTGTTTTATATATCACTGAGGCAGTGGATAGAGCACCAGTTCAGGAATCAGGAGGACCTGAGTTCAAATGTCACCTCAGACACTTACTCACTAGCTGTGTGACCTTGGGCAAGTCACTTAACCCCAACTGCCTCATCCTGAGTCATCTCCAGTCATCCTGATGAATATCTGATCACTGGATTCAGATGGCTGTGGAGGAGTAGTGAGGCTGGTGAACTGCACAGCCCTCCCTCACTCAAAACAAAGTCAAGTGCAAGTCATGTCATTATTTCCCTGATGGCATGGTCTTCTTCGGCAATGAAGGATGAACATACACCAGTTTATATATAAAATTCTATCAGAAATACTTGATATAAAGACTCTCCACACAATTGACTACTGTTCTTATTTTAGTTGCATTAATTTTGTTTGTGCAAAAGTTTTTTCATTTCATATATTCAAAACTGGCTATTTCATCTTTTATAACAGCTTATATCCCTTGTTCAGGGAAAAATTCATTCCCTGTGCTTAGCTATGAAAAGAATATAATCTGTTTCTCTTCTAATTTTTAAATGTTAGGCTCTTTAATATTCAGATCACACATCTATTTTGAATTTATTATGTGATGTAGTATATTATGTTGGTCTAAGCTTAATTTCTGCCACAGTGCTCTTCGGTTTTTCTCTCAGTCTTTAGCCAATAGAAATTTCTTTCCTAGATCATTTATGTTTTGAGGACTATCAAATACTAGGTTACTGAGTACTGATTCTTCTGGGAGACAGTTCATTTTAAACCTAAAAATATGGGAAATTCCATGTGGGAAAATATTTTGGTATTTTAGAGACAAATTTAAACAAACTTTAAATCAATAACAACTCATATTTATATACTGTTTTAAAGTTTGAGAAGTAATTTCCTAAAATAACCTTGTGAATTATAAAGTGTAAACATTATTATTCACCATATGGGACCCTCAGTGATCCTCCTAAAACACAGAGCTAACCAGGTCATTCTGCTGCCCAAGAAACTGCAGCGTCTCTCCATTGCTTCTAGGATGTAAGACAAATTCCTCTGTTTGGCATTTAAAGCCTTTCACAGTCTGACTCCAACCTATCTTTCCAAATGGATTTCACATTACTCTTCATCATACATTTTACATTCCAACCAAATGGGTCCACTAGCTGTTCCCCATACACGAGATTTCATCTCCAGATTCATTGCTTTTTGCAGACTGTTTCAGACTGTTCCAGGAATGCTCACCCTCTTCCTCTCAGCCTCTTGGAATTCTGATCATTCTTTAAGGTTTAGTTCAGGTGCTGCCTCCTAGAGAAGTCTTTCCCTAAGCCTTCCAGTTGGCCCTGATTTCCTTCCTAATCGTAAATTACTTTTCATTTGCTTTTTAAATAAGAGAAACCGAGAGGCTAGAGATGGAACCCTGCCTTAATTTCTTCTGGTTCTCTGGGTCCTGACACTTCTGTCTGGTACATAGTAGTTCCCCTCAGTAGATTGTGAAGGCCTTCAGGGTAGGGACAGGTGGTTAATATATGCTTGTTGAATTGAACTGAATTGAATAATTCTCATGCAATCACTCCAGGGAGAGATGGAACTGCAGAGAAACAGAGAGGAAGAAGAAGACAAGCAGAGGTAAGAAAAAGAAAGAGGAAAATGAATAACACTAACAAATATGAGTATAGTGCCTGAAATATTGTAAAAGTTTTATAAATGCTTGTTGACTGACCGGTGACTATAATTATTGAGGTTCATGAGTCATTTTAAGATTTTCAAAGGACTTTCCATGCTTTATTCCATTTGACCATCATGATAATATTACAAGGAAAGTACTTCCAATTTAGCAAACCCTTATTAAGCCCCTGTTATGTGCCAGACACTGTATTAAGATTCGGGTTTACAATTAATAATAAGAAAGACAGTCCCTGACCTCAGTGAACTTACAATCAAAAGGGGAAGACAATACACAAAAGGAGGTAGGTAAGTGGGAAGAGGAGGTTGCTGTGGGGAGGAGGGGCACCTTGTGGGGGGGCATCTTATTTTATGGAGTTGAAACCAGGCAAGGCAGCAGATGCAAAGTGGAGCGAGCTAAGTCCAGTTTCTGCCCTCTGTAAAGGAAGATTTTGGGAGGAGTTTGGTATTCTATCCTGCAGCCCTCCAATCAGAGTGGAGAGGAGTCAAGGCTTGAGGTTTGAGTTAGCAGCCTGTTAGAGGTGATGAGTTTATCCTGGGAGAAACATCATGTTCCATGGAGCTGAAACCAGCCAGAGCAGCAGGTGCAAAGGGGAATGATAACTTGAGATATTATTGGTTCTATTTACAGGTAAGGAAACTGAGTCTCAGAGAAGTTAAGTGATTTGCTCATGGTCACATAGCTAATTAGTATCAGAAGTGAGATGTGAACCTAGGTATCTGTGGACTCCTTGTTTAGTACTTTTTCCACTATACCCTACTACTTCCCACAAAGATGAGGGAGCAGGAAGAAAATGGAAGAGGAAAAGAGAAAAGAATAAGAAGGAGAACAGGGAGTTGAAAGGAAATGGTTAGCCACCTCCCCCTGTAATTCCATTCTAATTGAAATGGAAGGTTACTCTTGGACTCTGTGACTTGCAGGAGGAAGGCACTGTCACCTCCTTGGGGGAAGGTCTAAGACCTCTAGTGCGAAGGCTTGCAAAGCCCTTTTCAGAGCTGCTTATACACTTCTGGTGTCTCTCTGGCACTCAACTCTCACCTGTGACTCCAAGAAGCTATAGCATACTCAGCAGCCACAATCTGGTAAACTCTCTCAGCAGATGCGCTAAACCAGGTTGAGGGTAACTGACAGGCCTCAAATTCATTGGTGAGTTAGTGGAGTGTCTACCTTAAGCATGTGAAGACTTCCCTTGTGGAATGGGCACATGAGAACAATTTGCTCCAGTGGCCATGATGGCAGCTAAATGAGACCCAGTTGGGTGGGCTGGTGGTTAGAGCTTGGTCAGACATAAAAGACACCAAGGTCATCCATTACATCCCAGGCCATCTCCAATCATCTTAACTTTGATCTTGCCACTGGATCAATGACTCTGGAAGAGAGAGAGTGAGGCTGTCAACTTTGTTCAACTCTGCCTCACAAATCCAATTCACGTAGGAGTTAAGACATCACCCTTTGATGTTATTGGTCTTTGGAAACAAAGGACAAACAACAAATACCATCACCTTTGATGATAATCACTGCTATTAAATTGACTCAAAGAGGACAAGTCAGAGAGCTAATCTATATTTCCCTAGGCTGAAGAACTCTGGGTTATATGGACCTTAAGAGCTTCCAGGGGTGGGAAACCTGCAGCCTCAAGGCTACATGTGGTCTTTTAGTTCCTTGTGTGTGGCCTTTTGATTGAATCCAATTTTACAGAACAAATCCTTTCATTAAGGGGATTTGTTCTATGAAGTTTGGATTCAGTCAAAGGGCCACACTTGAGGACCTAGAGGGCCACATATGGCCTTGAGGCTGCAGGTTTCCCACCCCTGGATAGCCCAAAAGAGTCCTTTCAACACCAACGTGAACTAATACTACCATCTCTTTTCCCTCACTACCACTGACCCAGCTCTTTTTATGTCTCTCTTTCCTTTTCCCTGGCAGTGAAGTATGAAGAATCTTTTTTTATTTGTTAGTTTTTATATAGCATTTCTTAAGCAAAGTATTCTTTATTGTACATTTCACAGTGGAAATAAAGGGCATTGGATTTCGAGTAAATAGAACTTTGTTTTAATTCTCAGCTCTGGTTCAAATCCCAGGACTACTTTTTGCTATCTGTGTGACCTCGGGCAAGTTAATAAACCTCTTTAGTCCTCATTTTCCCCTTCTATACATGGAGGTGGTTTTGTTATACCTTCTATATCTAATTCTACAAACCTATGATTTTATATCACCTTTTCTAAAATGGTTAGACTTTGACATTGACCAATAGCTAGTGATAGGTTTTTCCCCCATTCTAGAATGCTCAAAAGTCATTTGTCCTCTTCAGAAGGCTGAACATATCCTTTAAGGTCTTGATCATACTATTCTTCTGTGTCGACACAATTCATTCCTTTTTTTCTTGAACATTGCAGAGGTGAATTTTGGGCCAGCCTCCTTGGAAGCATCATAAATTCTGTATTAGTTGGTTCCAAATGAATGATATTTGACTGGACTACTTTTTTGTGGGACTCTCATATAAGTACTTCAGTGAAAAAGCCTAATTAGTAAAGCCTTGCTTCTGCCTCCTGGGAGATTAGAGGAGGGAAAATGACTGAGTAGAGAAGCAGTGGACAGCTGGTTGAAATAGAGAAATGATTTGCCTGACTGATAGTGTCTGGGTCATCCCTCTGCAGTCCAGAGAGAATCTTTGATTTCCCATATGTTGTAGTAGGGTCTCAGTCAATGATTTCATTGGACATCATAGGATATAGAGCTAGAGGGGACCTTAAAGTTAATTTAATCCAACTCCTGCATTTGGCAAATGAGAAAATTGAGGCCCAAGCTAATGAAATGATTTGCTCATTAAAGCAACACAAGCATCCAGGTCTTTTTTAAAAAAAAACCTGATGTCTTTTATTTTACAATTTCCAAATATATAGCTCCTTTTCCTCTACTCAGAGAGCTATCCTTTGTAACAATCATTTAAAAAGATAAAGAAAGGCAAAACTGATCAGCATATTGACCATAAATACTATTTCACACCTCTAGTCTTCCTCCTTTGTGAAGAGATTACAAATTTAGATCCGGAAGGGACCCCAGAGACCATCTGGTACAACTCCTTCTTTTTATGGATGGTGTGAGAAACACGATTTGGGGATGACAGGACTTCCCTGGCAAGGTCAGGGAGTTAGCCCAGGACGAGCTGCTGCTGTTCATTGTTTCCCTTCCCAGAGTGCCTTCTGGAAGATTCATGTGATAGACCCATTCTCACTGAAAGAATTCAGAGACAGAGTAAGCAGAGGAAGACATTTATTAATATGCTTCTCTGGAGGAAGTGCGGGTGTGGTGGTCACTAGGAATACCCACACTGATACAGAAGCAGGAGTGAGGTTATACCATTCTGTCCTTCCTGCTAGAGTTAGGGTTAGTTCAAATTCCTCAAATTCTTACTTTATTTCCCTACATTCTCTCCTTATGCAGATTATGTAGGCATGGTAGTGAGAATACTTATGGCATGAGCTCTAGGGACCAAGCTGTTTGTCATGCTCCCACCCTTCTAGTTTTCCCCAAACCAAGATATGCAGGACCATCATCCTTGCAGAACATGCAGAACAGATTATGCATGCTTATCTTATTATAAGCCCCCATCAACCTAGGAGTTTTGCTATTTTCCAGGAACATTTGTGGAAGCAAAACAAGATACCATAGTATCCTTTCTTACAATGGAGAAATGAAAGCTAAGAGAAAATGTGACTTACTTAAAGTCATACAATTAATCAGTAGCAGAGAGAAGATTCATTGTCATATGCCTCTCAGAGGATGGTGCATTTATTCATCTCTTCTCATCTCTAGAGCCAAGCTTGATCATAATTCTAAAGTACTGAATTGTAGTTAATTTTATTTTATATTCTGCTTAAATTGTTGTAGTCATTTGATAGATTATTTCCCTATTTCTGCTTGCATCAGTCTAGATCAAGGGTGGGGAAACTGTGGCCTCCAGGCCACATGTGGCCTTTTAGGTGTTTGGCCCTTTGACTGAGTTTTGCAGAACTAATCCTTTTATTGAGGGGATTTGTTCTGTGAAGTTTGAATTTAGTCAAAGAACCACACTTGAGGACTTAGAGGGCTACTTGTAGCCTCGAGGCTGTAGGTTCCCCATCTCTGCCCTAGATCATTTCATATAAACCTTTCCATTTTTTAAAAAAATAAATTTTTCTTGGTAACTTCTTTAATTATCTAAAATTTCCCCACATTCCCTCTCTCATCCTTTCAGAGAGTAGAGATGTATAATAAAGAATTTGAAAAAACAAAAGAAAATAAGAAAAAGAGGAAGAAAATTTAAAAATTAGCAAAACCAATCAATATGGTGAAAAAAAATTGGACAATGCCTACAGTGCTCCTCACTTATAGACAGACCTCTCACCTCTCTACAAAGTAGCCAAGTTTGTTTTTGTAATTCCACAATATTAATTTTTGGTAGTTTTGTGTTATTCTTCTTTTAAATTAAATCGTTGTAGTCATTTTATACATTATTTTCTTGGCTTTTGTTAACTATTTGTTAATAATTCTCATAGGACTTTGACCACATATCTGTTGAGAGAATGGCTTTTAGTTTTATAGATTTCTGTTAGTTGTCTATGTATCTTGAATATCCAGTTCCTTATCTTAGAAATGTGAGGAACTTCTGGAAGCTAAGATGTTGGAGTGATCAGTAAATGCTATCCCCCTCCCCTTGTTGACTTTGAAAATTCCAGAGAATACTTCCCCAGAAAAAATCCTGAAACAGTGGGATCAGCTGAAGGGGTAAACAGTCCCTTAGCCTGTGAGGCTAGGAAAATCATAAAGGGGGATCCCTCTTGCTGTGGCTGAAGGGGACCAGTATAGGACCAGAACTGTCCCAGAAAGTCCCACCTCAGAGGAGTAGGAGGAGATCCTGAGCCCTAAGGGTGTGGAGGCCATAATCCCCAACACCAGGGCACCAGGCATGCTTCAGCATAGCCAGGCGAATCAGGAAGACACTAGCACAAATGGGGTTCACCAACCACTGAGCTTGCCTATGCTCTAGCTCAGGAGAGGAGAACTCCTATGGCCAGACCACCCTCCCCGATACTTAACGCAGCAAGCTCCAGGGTACCTCTGGGGAAACTCAGAAAGAGTTCACTGAGCCTCTGCTTTGGCACACCAGCCAGCTCAGCGCCATATAAGCTGCAGTATTTTAGCTTCTAACTGAAAGAACCAGAGACCACAATACACAAAGCCTTAAGTTCTAAGCACAAGAACCATGGAACAGAGCCCCCTGTGCCCCAGAAGCAGAGATCCACTTTTAAAGGCAGGAAAAGGGTGATCATCATGAGCAAGAAACAAACCAGAAAAGAAAAGACCATAGAATATTTGTACGGGGACAAGGACCAAAACATGAATACCAAAGAGGTCAGCATTGAGACGATACTCCCATCTGAAACTTCAGAAGGGAATATGAACTGATCTCAAGTTCAAAGAGCATTCTTGGAAGAGCTCAAGAAGAATTTTAAAAGCCGAATTAGAGAATTAGAAGAAAAACTGACCAATGATTTTAAAAAACATGAAAAAAGAAATCACGGGAGAATTTAAAGGGAAAATTGTACAAATGGAAAAGGAAGTACAAAAACTAACTGGAGAAAATTACTCCTTAAAAGAAACAATTGGACAGATGGAAAAGGAGATGCAAAAGTTAACTGAAGAAAACAATCTATTAAAAATTAGAATTGGGCAAGTAGAAGCTAATGACTCTATGAGACATCTACAATCAGTCAAACAGAATCTAAAGAATGAAAAAATAGTAGAAAGTGTAAAATAACTCATTGGAAAAACAACTGACATGGAAAATAGATCCAGGAGAGAAAATCTAAGAATTATTGGTCTACCAGAAAGTCATGATGAAAAAAAGAGCCTGGACAATATCTTCCAAGAACTCATCAAGGAAAACTGCCCAGAAGTCCTAGATGCAGGGAGCAAAATAGTCATCAAAAGAATTCGCCATTCACCTCCTGAAAGGAATCCCAATCTGAAAACACCAAGGAATATCGTTGCCAAATTCCAGAACTATCAAGTGAAGGAGAATACTGTAGGCAGTCAAAAAGTAACAATTCAAATACTGAGGAGCTACAGTCAGGATCACACAGGACCTTGCAGCTTCTACATTAAAAGATCGGAGGGATTGGAATATGATGTTCCATAAGGCAAAGGAGCTGGGACTACAACCAAGGATCAAGTATCAGCAAAAATGAACATGATATTTCAGGCAAGGAGATGGACATTCAATGAAATAAGAGATTTCTCAATCTTCCTGATGAAAAGACCAGAGATCAATAGAAAATTTGATCTTCAAACACAAGTCTCAAGAGAGGCATAAAAAGGTAAATGGGGGAAAAAACTTGTTATTCAATATGGGCAAACTGTTTGCATCTCTATAAGGGAAGATGATACTTGTTAATCTTGAGAATTGTATATTTATTATGGTATTTAGAAGGGATATACGTAGATAGAGGGAGTGGGTATAAATTAAATAATGTGATAAAAAATGTGATTCAAAGGTGCAGAGGGATTGTAATGGGAGATGTGAAAAGGAGGAGGCAGAAAAAGGTAAATTACATCACAGGAAGAGGCACAAAAATATATTACAGTGGAGGGAAAGTGGGAGAGAGATGAGCACTATTAGAGATTAACCGTCCTCTGATTTGGTTCAAGGAGGGAACAACAAACTCACTTAAGTATAGAAATATCACTAGCTCTATAGGCAGTAGGAGGGGCAAGGAGAAAGAAAAGGGAGGGGAGGGTAAAAGAGAGGGAAGAAGTGGTAAGGGAAAAGGGAGGGGTGCTGAAAGAAGGGAGGGAAGACTGAGGAGGCGGTAGTCAAAAATTAGAATTCTATTGTGGAGGGGAAGGGAGAAGGGAGAAATAAAAGCATAAATGAGGGGAAAGAGGATGGAAGGAAAGACACAGATAATAATCACAACTGTGAATGTGAATGGGAAGAACTGTTCAATGAAAGGGAGATGGATAGCAGAATGGATTAAAAACCATATTTCAACAATATGTTGTTTACAAGAAACACATTTTAAACAGGGGGATACACACAGGGTAAAGGTAAAAGGTTGGAGCAGACTATATTATGCATCACCTGACACAAAAACAGCAGGGGTAGCCATCCTAATCTCAGATGAAACAAAAGCAGAAATAGATCTAATTAAAAGAGATAAGAAAGGAACTATATATTGCTATAGGCAAAGAAGCAATATCATTACTAAACATGTATGCTCCAAGTGGTATAGCATCAAAATTCTTAGAGGAGAAGTTAAGGGAGTTACAGGAAGAAATAGACAGCAGAACTCTACTAGAGGAAGACCTCAACCTCCCCCTTTCTGAACTTGATGAATCTAACCTCAAGATAAACAAGAAAGAAGTTAAGGAGGTGAATAAAACTTTGGATAAGGTAGATATGATAGATCTCTGGAGAAAATTGAATGAGGATAGAAAGGAATATACCATTTTCCCAGCAGTACATGGCACATATACAAAAACTGACCATGTAGTAGGGCATATAAACCTCACAGTCCAATGAAGAAAGGCAGAGATAGTCAATGCATCCTTCTCAGATCATAATGCAATAAAAATTACATGTAATAAAAGGCCATGGAAAGATAGACCAAAAATTAATTGTAAATGAAATAATCTAATCTTAAAGAATGAGTGGGTTAAACAACAAAGCACAGAAACAATCAACAACTTCATTCAAGAGAATGACAATAATGAGGCAGCCTACCACAACTTATGGGATACTGTAAAAGCAGTTCTTAGGGGAAGTGTTATATCATTAAATGCCTACATGAATGAAATAGAGAAGGAGGAGATCACTGAGTTGGGCACGCAGCTGAAAAAACTTGAAAAAGAACAAATTGAAAATTCCCAAGTAAATACCAAATTAGAGATTAGTAACACTGAAATTAAGAAAACTATTGAACTAATAAATAAAACAAAGAGTAGGCTTTATGAAAAAACTAATAAAATTGATAAACCTTTGGTCAATTTGATTAAAACAGAAGAAAACAAAATTGCCAATATCAAAAATGAAAAGGGTGAACTCACCCCCAATGAGGAGAAAATTAAAAGAATAATTAGAAATTACTTTGCCCAACTGTATGCCTATAAATTTGACAATCTAAATTGGACTCCATAGGAAAAAATCTCCAGGGCCAGATGGATTTACATGTGAATTCTATCAAACATTTAAAGAACAATTAATTCCTAAACTATATAGACTATTTGGGAAAATTGGTGAAGAAGGAGTCCTATTAAATTCTTTTTATGATACAAATATGGTTCTGTCACCTAAACCAGGAAGAGCCAAAACAGAGAAAGAAAATGATAGACCAATTTCTCTAATGAATTAGATGCAAAAATTTTAAATAAGATATTAGCAAAGAATGCAGTAACTTATCATGAGAATAGTACATCATGATCGGGTAGGATTTATACCAGGAATGCAGGGCTGATTTAATGTTAAGAAAACTATCAGTATTATTGATCATATCACCAACACAATTAGCAGAAGCCACATGATTATCTCAACAGATGCAGAAAAAGCTTTCGACCAAATACAACACCCATTCCTACTGAAAACACTGGAGAGCATAGGAGTAAATGGAGACTTCCATAAAATAATAAGCAGTATCTACCTAAAACCACTAACAAGCATTTTACATAATGGGGATAAGCTAGGTGCATTGCCAATAAGACTAGAGGTAAAACAAGGATGTCCATTATCACCACTGTTTTTCAGTATGGCACTAGAAATGTTAACTTTAGTAATAAGAGGAGAGAAAAAAACTGAAGGAATTAGAATAGGCAAAGAAGAAACTAAGTTATCACTCTTTGCAGACGATATGATGACATACTTAGAGAATCCAGGAGAATCAAGTAAAAAACTACTTGAAATAATAAACAACTTGGGCAAAGTTGCAGCATACAAAATAAACACACATAAATCATCTGCATTTCTATATATCACTAATAAAGCCCAACAGCAAGAGACAGAAAGAGAAATCCCATTTAAAGCTATAGTAGAGACTATAAAATATCTGGGAGTCTACCTGCCAAAATAAACCCAGGGACTACATGAAACAATTACAAAACACATTTTGCACAAATCAAGTCAGATCTAACTAAGTGGAAAAATATCAATTGCTCATGGGTAGGCTGAGCTAATATGAAAATTGACAATTCTAACTAAATTAATTTACTTATTCAGAGCCATACCAGTCAAGCTACCAGATAATTATTTTCTAGAGCTAGAAAAATTAATATCAAAATTCATCTGGAAGAACAAAAGGTCCAGAATTTCAAGGGAACTAATGAAAAGAAATGCTCAGGAAGGTAGCCTAGTCCTACCAGATCTCAAATTGTGTTATAAAGCAGCAATCATCAAAACCACTTGGTACTGGCTAAGAAATAGATGGGTAGACCAGTGGAATATGTTAGGTACTCAAGACACAGTAGTCACAATCTACCATTTGATAAACCCAAGGACACCAGCTTCTGGGGTAAGAACTCACTGTTTGACAAAAATTACTGGGAAAACTGGATAACAATGTGGTCAAAACGGGGTATAGACCAATGCCTGACATTGCACACAAGAATAAAATCCAAATGGGTACATGATCTAGATATAAAAATTGATATTGTAAACAAATTAGTGGAGCAAGGAATAGCGTATTTGTCAGATTTATGGAGAATGGAGAAATTTTTGACCAAACAAGAGATAGAGAACATTATAAAGTGCAAAATGGATAATTTTGATTACATTAAATTGAATAGTTTTTGCACAAACAAACCCAATGCCTCCAAGATTAGGAGGGAAGCAGAAAACCAGGAAAGAAATTTTGCAACTAGTATCTGTGATAAAGACCTCATTTCTAAAATATATGGAGAACTGAGTCAAATGTACAAGAATACAAGTCATTCTTCAATTGATAAGTAGTCAAAGGATATGAACAGGCAGTTTTCAGAGGAAGAAATTAAAGCTATCTACAGTCATATGAAAAATGCTCTAAATCACTATTGATTAGAGAAATGCAAATTAAAACAACTCTGAGGCTCCACATCACACCTATCAGATTGGCTAAGATGACAAAACAGGAAGATGATAAATGTTGGAGAAGATGTGGGAGAGTTAGAACACTAATTCATTGTTGGTAGAGCTGTGAGCTAATCCAACCATTCTGGAGAGCAATTTGGAACTATGGCCAAAGGGCTACAAAAATATACATAGCCTTTGACCCAGCAATACTACTTCTAGGACTATATCCCCAAGAGATCATAAAAATGGGAAAGGGTCCCACATGTACAAAAATATTTATAGCAACTTTCTTTGTGGTGGCCAAGAACTGGAATCAAGGGGATGCCCATCAATTGGGGAATGGCTGAATAAGTTGTGGTATATGAATGTAATGGAGTACTATTGTTCTGTAAGAAATGATGAGCAAGAAGACTTCAGAGAGGCCTGGAAAGACTTATATGAACTGATGTTGACTGAAGTGAGCAGAACCAGTAGAACTTTGTACACAGCAACAACCACAGTATGTGAGGAATTTTTCTGGTAGACTTAGCCCTTCACAGCAACGCAAAGACCTAAAAATTTTTCCAATGGACACTTGAAGCAAAATGCCATCCACATCCAGAGAAAGAGTTATGGAATTGGATTACAGAATGAAGCAGACCATTTTCCCTTGTGTTATGTTTTGTTTTGTTTTCATGGTTTCTCCCATTCATTTTAATTCTTCTATGCAACCTTAGTAAGGTGAAAATGTCTTTAATAAGAATGTATGTGTAGAACCTAAAAAAAATTTTGATACAAAGATTTTCTTTCTTCCTTTCCCTTCCTTCCTTCCTTCCTTCCTTCCTTCCTTCCTTCCTTCCTTCCTTCCTTCCTTCCTTCCTTCCTTCCTTCCTTCCTTCCTTCCTTCTCATAACTTCATCGATGAGCATCTCCTTTTACCAAAGCTCAATGTTACTTGCATTACAGCTTTGAGCTTTAGGTAATTGCCTTGTGCACTGAAGTTACATTCCTTCCCTAGGTCACACTATTGCCATGTCTCAGATCTCAGGGCTTCTTGGCTCCCAGGCCTGCTCTCTATTCACTATACTAAGAAGGAAGAAAATAAGCATTTATTGAGCATTAAATATTAGCCAGGCACTAAGTGCTTTACAAATACTATATCGTTTGAACCTCACCACCCCCATGTAAAATAGGTGCTCTTATTAACCCCATTTTACAGTTAGGAGGCATACAAAGGCTAAGTGACATGTCCAGGGTCGCTTAACCAGTAAGAATCTGAAATGAGATTTAAACTCGTCTTCCTGATTCCAGGTTGAGTGCTCTATTCCTTGCCTCACACACTAGGCTGCCCTCAATTTTTCTTCCTCTTTCTCTGAATCTTTTATATTTTGAATTCCTTCCTATGTGGTAATAGTCCATTAGATTCAAGTACTACAATTTGTTTAGTCATTCCTCAATAGCACCTACTTTCAAACCTAGTTCTTTCGACATTCAATCTAGTGTTCTCTCTGATAGCATCCTGGGCCATCTCCAGTCATTCTGATGAATATTTGGTCACTGTATCCAGATGGTTCCGGAGGAAAAAGTGAGACTGATGACTTTGCACAGTCCTCCCTCACTGAAAAGAAAGTCAAGTGCAAGTCATGTCATTATTTCTCTGATAGCATGGTCTTCTTAGGCAACGAAGGATGAACACTACAGTGTTCTTTCTAGAACAATGCACTGCCAAAGGTCTCCTGCCACCAAAGAAGAGATTTAATGAAGACACCTGATTGATCATAAGAGCAGATCATTGCAAGTTCTAGAGATCCTCTAGCCTCTGATTCTCCTATATCTGGGATTATAGGCATATGCCACCATACGTGGTCATGGCATCTTTATATACAAAAATATCTGCAAATTCTCTTTCTATTATATCTCCCTTATTCCCCCACAACCCAAGACATCTAATTCATTATCAGGTTTTGAAAGTTTCACTCTATAGCCCTGCATCTTTGTGGTGTCCCATACATCCATAGTTGTAAGACTCAACTACAAGTGCTCTACCGTGATTTTCTTTCTAGGATGAATTGATTTGGGATTCAGGAGGAATGTAAATTCCCAATGTGGAAATAGTCTTAGGAGTAGCATAGGCTAGGAGAGAGATGATATTGGGCATCTAGAACAGACAGAGACAGAACAAATGACAGAGAATAGATCCTAAGGACCCGTCCTGGCACAGACTCAAAGGAAGGCAGAAACCCCAAAATCTCATCTATTCTTTAATACAAAGGGCTTCATTGGGTACCATCATTCAGAATTGCAAGGGCAACAAGTCCTTCCAGTGTATTATCTGTCTGTGCTGTGTCTTGGCCCCTCTGGCCATGCCATAGATCTTGGGATGACTTGAGATCCTCTTGGGCAGCCAGCTGGAGCTCCTGGAGCTCCCCCAGAATGGTTGCTTGGGTGATTAAGTCTTTGATGATGATGTTGGACAACAATCAGAGAGGAGGGCTACAGCTGTCTAGTTTATAGTCTGGCATCTGAACAGGTGTCCAGTAAGGCCTCCGCCCAATAAAGTCTTAAAAGGATTGTCATTTAAAGGGGAAAACTTGCTCTCCCCTACTTCCCCTCTCCTTCCCCCCCATCTTTGGCCAAGTCAGCAATACAATTTAAAAAATGATTAATATCTTTTGTTCTTAAATCACTTTTATTCCTGAATGTATCTTACAATCTTTCCCTACCCAGCAAGTCAACCCTTCTAACTAGAAATTTAAAAGAGAAGAAAAAAAAAAGATGTTTAGTAGAATATGTGAACTACATTTGACATATATACAATGTTCTGCTTTCATACTGTCCCACTTCTGCAAAGAAGAAAAGTTTGTTTTTTCCCTTATTTGGGTCAACTCCATTATAATAAGAGAATATTTTGTTTTCAAATTCCCATTGTTTTAGTCACTGTATACATTGTTTTCTTAGTTCTGCTTGTTTCACTATACATCAGTTCATGTCTTCTTATGCTTTTCTGAATTCTTCACATATATCATTCTGTATGGTAATTCCATTACACACCACTATAATTTGTTTACCTATCACCTAGTCAATGTCCATTGAACCTACATTGTTTACAAGTCTTTGCCTCCAAAAGTGCAATATCATTTTGCAAGATCAGTGTATAACCATAGCTTCAAATCCATACTTTTCTGCTTTATCTTCATGACCTCAGGAAAGTGATTTAACTTTTCTGATTCTCAATTTCCTTATCTGTAAAATGAAGATGGTTGCACTAGATGGCCTCTGATTTCCCTTCCAGCAGTGTGTCTGATTCTATGATCCTATGAGGAAGCAATTTGACCTTGAGGATAGTTCCTGAACCAGCAAAGCCCCCCTGGGATAGTTCTGTTTGAGCAGCATGGAGCTGGTTTGGGGAACATGGTTTTGGAAGGGGAGAAGAATTGTTTTACAGTGTTGATGAGCATGGTGTGTTAGTCCCAGGGGGTCCTTTTAGCTTATTTGTTGGATCCTATCAGTTCTAAATTTAAAAAAATTAATTTTTCAAGAAGCTATTCAACTTGATGGCTGGCTCCACATGGAGTCACTAGTGTTGATTTCCTCTGGGAATAGGAGGGGAACTTTGAGCTTTTATAGAGAGTTCCTATTCCAAGCCTTTAAACATGGGACATTTTTATTAGACCTCTCCTGCTGTTCAAGAGCCAGTTACTAAATAGCATCCTTTATATCCAGAACAAACTTGCCATCAAACCCTCAATTAGCATGTCTCTTCTTTCCGTCTTGCCTGGTTATGTAAACCAATCCACCATTACCAGTTCTCAGGATTTTATTTGGACCAGCTATGCAAGCTAGGACTTGCCTAGATACCCAGGACATCTGAAAATAGTTCCCCAGCCAGCAGGCTGTAAAAGCAGGGGCTTCCCAGGGATGAGGCACATGACCCTGCTATGAGCTTAAGTGCTTGCTGTGAGGGCTGAGCTTCCTATTCCTTGTTAAATTCACCATGGAGGGTAGAAGAAAGAACAGGAGAGGAGGAATAAACTGATCATGACTCTTCCAGCTCTTTGAGTCCTACCATAATAGTTTCAGAAATTCATGTGGCCCATAGAAACTGCATTGGCCCTGCCATAATTAATGATAAGGGTTTTAAGGTTTGTAAAGTACTTTTGCATATATTAACTCATTTGATCCTCACAACAATCCTGTGAGGTAGAAGTTACTATCATGCTCATTTTACAGATGAGGAAACTGAGGCAGACAAAAGTTAAGTGATTTGCCCAGAATCTCACACACCCAACTAGTGTCTGATTCAAATGTGGGTTTTCCTGATTCTGAGTTCCATGCTGTAACCACTGCTGTCATTATTATTATTAGTAGTAGTGGTATCCACAGACATTCTTGTATCAAGCTCTTAGTCCCTTTGCTGTTCCCTGCTTGCCTGCTCCCAATCACCCAGGTACTAGGCAGAGGCTGAGGAATCTTAGGGGTTTTATTGCTCCTCCAGAATTTCTGAAACAGGAGGATCTTGCATCTAACTTGGTTCTAGTGGGAAGATCAATGGATTTAGAGAGGCCCTAGTGCCAGCCCCACCACTTGTGAACATCTTGATGCAAATACTCAAAGTTTGCTCCCAATGGCTCCCATTCCCAAGAAAATGAAATAAAGAACTAGAAAAGTGATGTAGGGTATTTTCAGTTTCTCTTAGATATAAATTAAAGGTCCCCATTGAAATCCCCCTCTTCTCAATCATTTTGGGGTGGAGGTCAGAAGAATATAGATTCAGAAATGGAAGGGGCCTTTGAGGTCATCAGGTTCAATCCTGTCATCATCATCATCATCATCATCATCGTCATCATCTGATTGCATTTGTATGATGCTTTAAGGTTTACAAACTGCTTTACATACATTATCTCATTTGATCCTCACAACAGCTTTATGAGGTAGGCCTTATTATTATTCCCATTTTACAGATCAGAAAAGAGAGGCCTGGAGAGATTCAGTAACTTATATGAGGCAGGACTTGCACTTAGGTCTTCTTGACTCCAAATCCAATGCTCAGTTTATAAAACTCTACCTTTCTATAGGTGACCCTCACTTTTCAGAGACTAGGTCCATGGAAGATACTAGCAAGATGGAAAGACTTTGAACATGAGGTAGGCAATGAATTATACATCTGCTGCCTGAGGACCAACCCTAGCTAAGTTTGGAGAGGCTTGTCACTGGAAGGCTGGCCATAGATGACAGGTGTTTTTGGCTACTGATACTTATGAAACCACCCACTCAGGTGTGGGTGAGTTACAATATACATCAGTGTATGGACTATCTATACTGATGAAATCATAGATCGTTATAAGTTGACACATAGGTTCAAATAACTGGCACAGTAGATGGAGCACTGACCCTGGAGTCAGGAAGATCAAAGTTCAAATCCTGCCTCAGACACTTACTAGCTATGTGATCCTGGGCAAGTCACTTAACCTTGTTTGTCTCAGTTTCCACGACTGTGAAATGAGCTGGAGAAGGACTTTTTTTAAAAGACTGAAAAATAACTTAGTCACATAGGTTTAAAGAATTTTGGAGCTAGAAGAAATCTTAAAGAAAATCTAGCTCAACTCCTTTATTTTATAGATATGGAAACTATAGAATTGAAAGGTTATTTGCCCAAGAACAGCCTGCTTTATGACAGGAATAGAAGTAGAATTCAGGTGCTCTGATCAAAGTGGAAACGCTCAAGTAATTGGTGTCACTTGGGATTTACCTCAGGTATCAGCATCTACTGGTAGTACATTCCTTCCCTGCTCTGTTTTAGTCAGCCAGCTTGTATGTAGTTGTGTGGTTTATCCTTCATTCTTGAAGAGGAGCTTAATATCAGGGAGATGATGACATGACTTGCAATTGACTTTGATTTGAGTGAGGGAGGGCTGTGCAAAGTCACCAGTCTCACTTTCTCCTACAGAGCCATCTGGGTCCAGTGGACTGATATTCATCAGGATGACCAGAGATAGCCCAAGATGCACCTTGGCCCTTTTTAGCAAAGGTCTTTTCAAGGTCTCACTTTGAGTGAGGCAATGCCCATTCAGTGAATAGGCCTCTTTAAGAAGTGAGTCATAGGATGGACCCTTATCTTAGTAGGACCCTCAAGAGAAACAGTTACTATTTACATTCCCTCTGAGCCAGGAAGGCCCCCAAAATAACCATTAAGTGATTCATGGGCAGGGATCTCTCACGTCTAATATGCCATCCCTCAGGTCCCATGGTCATCACACTCACAACACCCCTCTCTCAGGTCCCGATTTCTCATGGGAGCAGAAAGTTGGGTGTGGGGACCTATGTCACACAGAACACCTGGGATTACCAGTGGAGTCATCAACAAAACTAGTCTATTGTGGCCACCTCCCCTTTTCCCCCTCTAACTTTCTCCATTCCTTATTCTTATCTTTCTCTTTCTGCTGTGCTTTCTGGATCCTCCTTCCATTGTTATGAGACCCTCCTTCATCCTAAATTTCTTTCTTTCATATTCCTTCCATTTTCTGGTGCTTACCAAAACTCAGTTTTCACCTGAAGATACCAGTATCTCTTTGGCATCTTCTGCAACACTGACTCAGCTCCTTCTCTCACATCCCCTGACTTGTGAGACAAAGAAGAAAGTCTTCATACACGTTGCTGCTCACTGCTGCTTTCAGATCCTTCCTCTGCTACTGTCAATCAGCAAACAAATTTTCTGCTTTGAAGCTCATTCTGACCTCTCCGGAATCTTGTTGCTATCAATGATGGACCTCCAGGTCACTCTCCTGCCTCCTGAAAAGGCTAAGTATATGGATCACAATTTTATATTCCACTCCAACTCCTGCCTTTTAGAACACACTGGAATAAAAGTTCCTTGACTTTCTTAACTCCCATGACTTCAGCCATAAACAAAAATAGCCAAACCCTGGGACACTGACCCTATACCCCATCCCCTCAACTCCAGTCTAGCTGAGTTTATTCCAGATACTAGAATATTTAGTTATAGATGCATTCTTTAACTCCTGAGACCAATACTTTTTTCATTAGTCTGTTCTAATGAACTGAATTTTTGGAGGCTACTGAATATTTCCATGGTTGTCATTTTTTCCTTTAACCTTGTTGGTTGTTCAGTTGTGTCAAATTCTTTGTGACTAGCACACAAGTGCTGTCTATGGGCTTTTCTGGGCAAAGATATTGTCATGGTTTTCCATTTCCTCTTCCAGTGGATTAAAGCAAACAGCGTTAAGCGACTTTCTCAGAGTCACAAAGCTAGTGTCTGAGGCCAGAGTTGAACTCAGGTTTTCCTGACTCCAGGCCCACTACTGTATCAACTGAGCCACTTGTCTATCATTTAATTTTGCCAGTGCTCAAATGACATCTTACACTATCTTTATGAAGAAAGTAGGACTATCTGAACAATCCTATGGTTGTTCACTGAAACAGCAAATGCCTTGTAAATACTGAAAACCTCATGGCTGCCTCTGTAATATCAGTAAGAATAGTGCAACATATAAGGCATCAGTGTAGAGTTAAACAATAAGTCTTAGGGGTTTCTTGAGCCTCAGAAGTCATTTATGAGTCTCAAGTTAAGTGATTTGCTCATGGTCACATAGCTTTTTTGTTAAGTTAGAGGAAGAACATTAATCCAGATTTTCTTGACTCCAAGTCCAATGCCCTATGTGTGGGCTGAGTGAATTAAAAAGCATTTATTAAGTGCTTACTATATGCTAAGCACTATGATAAGTACTAGGGGTACAAGGAGCTCCTACGCTAATTGGAAGAGATAGCGCATAAAAGCAAGTTCAGCTTCAGAGCAGATGGAAAGGCCCTGGTGTGCAAAAGGGGCAGTGGTAGGGTACATGGCAAGGTCCACATAAGGTCAGGTGAGAGTGCTGGGGATTTCAGGGTGTAAGGGTAGGGTAGAAAGCAATGCCTGGGGAATTGAAAAGAATGGAGTTGTTATCTCCTCTTTCATCCAATCCCAGTGACCAATAAAGCAGCTAGGGTAAAAGGGGAACAAAGGGAGGAGGACATCTCCGGAACAGGCAGGTCTTCATGTCTGCTGTCAATGAGAAAGAGACTGGGCTCTTGGAGAATGGAAAATGTTTTCTTTTTGTAATTCCAGATGAGTAAGAATCTCCCAAGGCTCTGTCCTAGGCTCTCTTTTCCCTTTTCACTAGGGGTAAGTCTCAACCGTTTTCTGTCTTGGGCTCCTTTGACAGTGTGATGTAGCCTATGGACTCTCCAGAATAATATTTTTAAATGGACAAAACACGTAAGACTATAATAGAAAAAAACTACATTGAAATACAGTTATCAAAATACTAAAAAGTGCTCAAGTTAAGGGACTTTTGTGTCTGTGTGCTCCCTCTTGGTGATCTCATCAACTTCTATGTGCAATCATCATCTCTATGTAGACAACTTTCCACTCTATATGCTCAGCCTTAATTTTTCTCATAAATTCTGTTCCTGTTTTTCTAGCTGCCTGATAGGCACCTCTAACTGGAGGAACTATAAATAGCTCAAATTCAATATATCTAAAATAGGACTCATTATTCTCCCCAAACCCATCCCTTCTTCCAACTTCCTCCTATATGTTGATAACATCCCAATCCTGCCAGTCTCCTAGGTTCATAACCTGGGATCATACATGAATGTTTCCCTTCATTTAGTTCATTCCCATTCCCAATCAGTTGCTGTGCTATGTTGATTCCACTTGTACAAACATCTCTTTCATCCATTCCCTTCTTTCTACTTACATAGTCTCCAAGCCCTCGCTCCCTTTCCTCTGGATTGTGGAAATAGCCTCCTACTGGGTGTCTCCATCTATAATCTCTTCCTTCTCTAAATCATTTTCCATACAGATGCCAAAATGAATTTCTAAAACTCAGATCATATCACATGGAACTTTCCTTTACCTTTCAAAAATTTTTAAAAACAGTTACATAACTTCATTACATATTTAAAAGGAAAAGCAAGTTGTACATAATAGATTTGCATTTTTATGTGCAATCTTTTTTTTTTTATTCTACTTTGTTATGGAAATACTTGTTTTATTTCTTAAGTTTAGGATGAAAAAAAGAAAAAAATTCAATAGCTCTATGTTACTTCTAGGATAAAACCTTCAGTGTGATGTTTAAAGCTTTCCAGTATGACTTCCCATATCTGTGTTCTCAGTCAAACTGGTCTGCTGGCTAACCCTGACACATAACATTTCACCTCCATATTGTTGTATACAAGTGGTCCCCTACGTCAAGAGTACCCTTAGTCCTTTTCTCAAAATATAGTTCAAGGTCTAACTCCTACATGAAGCCTTTTCCCTGAGGGAAATGATTATTTTTCTCTTATATTAATATCCAATCATTGAATTAGGACAAAAGCTTTTCCTCTTTCTATTTCCTCATTCAGAAATCGGCTCCTGTAGGTTATTCAGCCAGCCTTTGAAGTGCAGAGCTAATAATAAGATGGAATCTTGGGTGAGACTTAAACAACTGGGAAAGTTGAGATCAGATCAAAAGGTAAAGAAATATTAGTTTAGGTGAACAGATCTGAGTGGAAGTGAATTCCCCCTTTTGTCTAGATTGCCTTAGACTGGGGTGGTCTGGGAAGAGGTAAGTCTCTGTGTGCAGAACTGAGTGATCGGAGTCATATCCCCCAACCCCTCGTTAGAATAAGCCTACCTCTCACTGTAATATCTATTTTCTCTTTGATTGCTAACCAATAAGAGTTGAATACTCCTTCTTGGGAACACCCACTCTTCCAAAGGCATGTAAGTATTGAGAGGCTGTTGTATTTCATTTTTTGGTTTATGAGAAATGGCCAAATGACAATTCTTTTATTAATTATTCACTAGTCATAATTAATAAAATGATTAATTACCCAGAAATTATGTCTCTCAAACTTTTTACATGTCACACACTCCTCCTCCCCCACCCCACCCCCTTATTAGAACTCCCTTCCCTTTGGATTTACTTTGCATTATTCTGTTTATACTTTTAATTTCCTTAATTGTGTGCATACTCCTTAGTGGAATCTAAGCTCTTTGAGGGCTGGGACTATTTATGTTTTTGTCTTTGTATCCCCAGTGCTTAGTCTGGTGCCTTGAACAATTTTTTGAATCTGTAATTTAATTTGAATGGAGAATGAGAAAACTTTTTTTTTAAACCAAGACAGACAAACATCTGTTCTGCAGCTTAGTGCCTTTGTGAAGTGCCAGGGAACAGAGAAGTCAAGGGACTTGCCTAGGATCACATAGCCCGTATATGTCAGTGGTAGAACTTGAACCCAAATCTTCCTGTGTTGAGACTGCTTCTCATTCCACCACTTCTCCATGCCTCCTTTCCTTGTAAATAGCAGGTGCTTTGGCTAATTGAATAGAATGAGAGATTTCCAATGGGAGTCTTCATTCCACCTGCTGTGGACTCAGTGATTCCCCTCTGTGAGAGCTCATGTTTAGCACCATCCACTCAACATGCAGACCAGAGTTTGACTTCCCTCTGTGAGTGGGCCATTTTTTCCTCTGCAGCTAATCTGCATTATGCCTGGGAAAAGCTAGTTTTTAAAAATGATTTTAAAATTAAAAAAGCTTCCCTCCTCCTCCTTTTCCCTACCTAAATTTTTCTTCTGCTGTAGGTGGAGGTGAATGAGTGTTTAAAGATATTCCACTTAAATCAGCATCTGGTTCCACTTCCACTTTCCCCTCTAAATCTGATCCCTGCGGTGTGGAGAGTTATATTTAGAGTGGCTATTAGGCACAGATTGTACATTTAGACTGAGCCATAATATAGTGCTGTAGAGAGGCTTTTCTTACTGTCAATGGAAGAAATATTCTCCCAATGAAGATGCTATATTAAAGTACCTGAAAAGTGACTATGTTCATTTACATTAATGGCAATTAATTAAAGTTCAGCTCAAGGCCATGAACACACGGGTGCCCTTGGGGACAGACCCAGGCTTTAGCTGGAAAGTCCTGCCCTTCCTCCCATCCATTCACCTAAGAGGAGGTGGTAGTTGTTGTGGTGACTAAGCAGCAGCGGTTGTCAGAAATAATGGTGTATACAGTGGATCTGAGCATCTTTGGGGACCTACTATGCAACCAGCTTGGCCTGGTGGGAAAAGCATTGGATTAGAAGCCAGTTCAGATACTTAGCAACAATATAATTTGGGGCAAGGCACTTAAGTCTCTGAACTTCACTTTCTCACCTGAAGAAAAAGAAACCTGTGATTTCATTGGTACAGAAGGGTCTACCTTTCTCATCTGTGAAAATAAATAAATTAAAACTTTTTTTAAAAAATTGACCAAATCTATGATTTTACTCAAGTAGGGAATAGATTAGCAACTGCTCTGCAACTTAAAGCGTAGGTTGGCTTCATATGACCATAGAACCAGAGCTAGAAAGGACCTTAGAGGGCATCTGGTCCAACAATCTCATTTTACAGATGAGGACACTGAAGCACAGAGAGGTTTAAGTGCTTTGCCCAAAGTAAAACAGTAGTATAGCAGAAGATTTGAATTCAGGTTTTCTGACTCCAGAGACAGTGCTTTTTGTACCGTAATACTGTTCTCTTATAACTATGGAGACACTGAATGATTAAGTAATTGACACATAGGTGGGACTTGAACTCAGATCTTCCTGCTTCTCCCTCTGAAGCCATGCTCTATCCACTGCACTTAGGCCACTGCTGCCTCTCTCATCTGCAAAATGAGGTAATGAAGCTCTTGCAATTATCTTGCCTTCCTTCTCGGTAAAACAGAAGTGGGTATGTGTGTGTCTCTTCTAAATCATCATCCTTGGGTTGTTGAAATGTGACCTGTACCTGGTACCTTCTTATGTCAAAGGAGCAGAGGAATGGGCAAGGAAAAGGATGCTATCATCTATCATTGTTTCTTCTTTTATCCAGGATGCACTAGGCTGTCAATCAACATTAGTGTAGCTAGAGGTGGTTTAAGAATCAACAACTATCTGAAGTTGGCTGAAGCTGACAGGTCACTGAGCCGGGAGTGGAGAGAAAAATCGGGTGCAGGTCTCTTCCCATACATTGTTATATAAGTCTAGCAGTTATTTCTGAACCCCTCTTAACACAGAATTCCTGAATTCAGATGGACTTTCCTGTTTATTTCCTTTGGATTCAAGCACAACTAAATATCCTCAACATCTCTTATTTGCAGGGGCCAGTCTCATGCACAGACAGATACTTACATGGCCCAAGCAGGAGGGCACTTCTAGTGTTGCATATGTTTTGGTCGATGCAATGCCTTGCTAGGCATTCCTTCAGTTTGGGGAGCTGTTTTGAGAAAGTGAGTATGGAATTGGTGAGGGAGAAGGTATGCTAAAATGCAAATAGGTTACTTGGGAGGGGGGGGGTAACAAATGAACTCATTACCATCCATTAATCCTTTAATATGGATTAGTTTTCTAGTTAAGACAGAAATGTCCAATACACATTCCATTATCAGTAATAATAATGTAGCAACTGTTTGGGTCCCCCCCCCCTTTCTCCAGCTTCTATTGATCAAAGGCATTCATGCAGGAGGATGGGGGAGGGGAGAGATGGTAAGAGAGAGAGTATTTGGGAATGAGGCGGCGAGGTGGGCCAGTGTGTAGAGCACCAGGCCTGAAGTCACAAAGATTCATCTTCTGGATTTCACATCTGGCTTCAGATACTTACTAGCTGTGTGACTCTGGACAAGTCAGTCCCTTAACCCTGTTTGCCTCACTTTCCTCATCCATAAAATGAACTGGAGAGGGAAATGCAAACCACTCTTTTCTTTGCCAGGAAAACCCCAAATGGGGTCATGAAGAGTCAGATATCGCTGAAACCACTCGATCATAACAACATTTGGGAATGAGATGGGTTAGGTGAGCTTTGAGGGTTCTTCTAATTCTGACATTCTGTGGTTCTCATGACTGAGAACTGAGACTGCCTCACTTCTTTATTATGGTAAGAACTGAATGTTTATCCATCCATCCATCCATCGATCCATCGATCCATCGATCCATCCATCCATCCATCCATCCATCCATCCATCCATCCATCCATCCATCCATCCATTCATCCTTTCATTCTGAATAGGAAGTAGTAGGTAATACCATCCACAGAATTTTTCAGATTTTCTAAATAGAAACTTATGAGAAACAAGGAAATTCTCCAAGGTATGTCTGGGCTTTTTGTGTCTTGAGAGGTTTTGAAACAAACGTAATAATCAACCTTTGCCTAGTAGGAGTCACAGGACAGATCATTTTTTTATAATCATCCTAAGCCAGTTCTGGAACATCAGGCACTTACCAAAGAGGGAAAGCCCAGTCGAGTTCTGCAGCAGGGGTCTGACATAGCAAGGACCCTGGTGCCTGAGAACAGGGAGGGGAAGTGTTTGCTGGGAAGCAAAGCTCTCATTACAGAGCTTGGGATTCTTCTCCCCCATTAGACTACAAGCTCTTTGAGGGCAGGCACTGTCTTTTGCCTCCTTTTGTATCCCCAGCACTAAGCGCAGTGCCTGGCACATAGCAGATGCTTAATTGAATGTTGATTGAATTGAATTGAATTTCAGTCTTGACTCCTATACCTTTCTTAGTAAGTCTTGACAGCCACATACTCTAAGGCATCTAAGTAAGCCAGGATAGAGCAATGGATCCAGGGCCAGGAGGACCTGAGTTATGATCCAGTCTCAGGTACTTGCTACTCAATGACCCTGAGTAGGTCACTTATCTGCTCTGTGCCTTAGTTTCCTCAACTGTACAATGGGAACAAATAATAATAATAACAAAAAATAATAGCACTGATCACTCAGGTTTGTTGTGAGATTCAAATGAGGTAAAATTTAAAAAGTGCCTAGAAAGGTGCCTGGAACATGCATTGCATTGAATAGGCCAGGTACTTAATATGTGCTTGTTGTCCTTTCCTTTAGGCCAGGTATCTTGTGAATTCACAGGTTCATTTACTTTTGGTGTAGAGATGGACAAATTTTATGTCCTTGTGACCACCCTAGATGTGCCAGCTTTGTCTGCAGTAGGGACTAAGAGAATCCTCTAGCCTTCAGCCACCTGACTCTTGCCTATTCCCCAGTCAAGTCCTTCTCTTAATGGCTATTTGTGAGATTAAAAAAGAAAACCATAATAACCATAACTTTATATAGTGTTTTATGGTTCACAAAGCATTTTATATGTTAGAACATTACATTTAGAGGATCTGAATAAAGCCAAGCTCTGTTACTAATTCTTTGTGTGACTGAGAAAGGCATTTGCTCTTTGGACTACATGGCCTCTAAGGTACTTCTCAGTTTTAAATCTATGATCCTTTGATTTCATTTGAGCCCCATAACCCTGTGGAGTAAATCATATGAGTATTATTCTCTATGTTGCAAATGTGGAGGTTTAGGCTCAGAGAGCCTGTGACTTAGCCTTGTAGGATATTCCTAAGTGGTAGAGCCACAATCCTGCTTAGGTCTTTTATCTGACTCTTTCCACTTTAGTGTCTTTGGACTATACTTAATTCCCACTTTTATTGGGTCATATAGAAGATGAATACAACTCAATTCAATGAACATTAATTAAGGCCTATCCATTGCTTGAGAATGACCAGATAAGGTGGGAAGAATGGCCAACTCTCTGGTAATGGCATACCCTCGATGATGACTATCTGTTGATTTAATGTACAGGTGTGTGCATCAAGGAAAGGTACAAGGAATGTGTGATACTTTTAATATCAGGAAACTCATTACCTCCCATGAGAGACTATTTTATTGTTGTTTTGTTTGTCATGCCATAGAACTCTAGGTCATCAGGGCTGGATTGGTCCCGATTGTGGCAGGTTTGAGCCTATCCTCGATGCTCATAAACTTGGCTCTGCTATTCTTAAAGACCTCCAGGAAAGGTGATACCACAGTTACCCTCAATGACTCATTCTGGGGTTGGCAGTCACTCCTTTGTCATCTTTCAACAATTCTTCAATAGCAGAGTATTCACAGCACACTAAGACAGAAGCATTTTCCAGAGGATTAGAAATATGTTCCTGGGATAATACAAAGTATTCATGGGATGATACTTATTTGCATCTACATTTATTTCATGGTCTACCTTCAGCTAGGAAAGACCCTGAAAACCTAAAGAAGGAAAGATCCAGGGGAACTTTCCTAATTATTTTCTCATGTTGAGAAATGAGAATGTGAAAACCATGTCAAGTCATCATGTGGCTAACTTATTTCTTTAAAGATCTTAATCAGAATCCTAGCACCAAAGATTCTCAGCATTGGAAAGGATATTAGAAGTCAGCTTATCCAACAATACCCAATACGCTTCTAAAGCATCCCCAAGTGAGCATCCATTATTTTCTTTTCCTTTCCTTTTCTTTTTTTAATCCATTCTTTTCTTAGACACTTCTAGTATCAGGAAACTCATTATCTCCCAAGAAAGACCATTTTGTTGTTGAACATATCTTATCAACCTTCCACCTATTGACCCTAGTTCTGCCTTCTGGAGATACATTTAATGTCTTTAGGTGTGAGAAAGGTCATGGTTCACTTAGAAACAAATTCTGGCAGTGAACAACCCCTATAATTTTTGTTTAGTTGTTTTTTAGTCCTGTCCCACTCTGTGTGACCCCATTTGGGGTTTTCTTGGCAAATACACTAAAATAGTTTGCCCTTTCCTTCTCTAGCTCATTTTATGCATGAGGAAACTGAGGTGAACAGGGTTAAGTGACTTGGCCAGGGTCACACAGCTAGTAAGTGTCTGAGGTCAGATTTGAACTCAGGATAATGAGATTTACTGACTCCAGGCCAGACACACTACCCACTGTACCACCAGGCTTCCTATATCTTTTTGCTTTTTTTTTTTACTTTGTGCTCCATTTAAGCTTTATTCTATTCTTAACTATCCCTATGTCTCTGTGGCATCATATGAAATTTATGTACCTATTATATCTCTCTTTAAATAGCATGAGAGCATAGATCATGTCCTTTTTTCTAGAAATGTTTTCCCTCAGATTTATTAATTTATGTTTTCAGTTTTCAACAATCATTTCCATAAGTTTCAAATTTTCTCCCCTTCTTTCCCCTCTCCCTCCCCAAGATGGCATGCTATCTTATATGGGTTCTATACATGCATTCTTATTAACCACATTTTCACATTAGTCATGTTGCATAGAAGAATTAAAATGAATGGGAAAAATCATGAGAAAAAACAAACCAAACCAAAACATAACACAAGAGAAAATATTCTGCTTCATTCTGCATTCCAGTTCCATAGTTCTTTCTCTGTATGTGGATGGCATTTTGCCTCAAGAATCCTTTGGGAATGTTTTAGGTCCTTGCATTGCTGTGAAGGGCTAAGTCTATCAGAACAGTCCTCTAACACTGTGGCTGTTACTGTGTATAATGTTCTACTGGTTCTGCTCATTTCACTCAGCATCAGTTTGTATAAGTCTTTCCAGGTTTTTCTGAAGTCCACCTGCTCATCATTTCTTATAGCGCAACAGTATTCCATTACATTCATATACCACAACTTGTTCAGCCATTCCTCAATTGATGGACATCCCCTTGATTTCCAGTTCTTGGCCACCATAAAAAGAGCTGCTATAAATATTTTTGTACATGTGGGTCCTTTTCCCATTTTTATGATCTCTTTGGGATACAGCCCTAGAAGTAGTATTGCTGGGTTAAAGGGTATGCACATTTTTATAACCCATTGGGCATAGTTTCAAATTCAGGCTTCCTATTTCTGGTAGGAAACAATAGCAGTTCTGATGGGAATTGTTTATAGAAAGAACACAATGAATTTACAAAGTAGGAAGTTCTTGGAAGCTTTACTAATTACCAAAATCCTGGCTAGAATAATATTATGCCTTGGGGATGAGTGAGAAGGTTGATGCTGAGAGAATGAGTCTAGAGAAGAAATTGAACAAAAAAGAAAAACAAAAACCAGAAATCCTTTGACAGATGCCTAGCATCCAACTTCCTTTTTAGTTTCCTGTGGGACTCATTGCAGAATCTCTGAATTCTCTGAGCCAATCAGAACTGGAAGCTTTGTTTTTGTTTTTCCAATCAATCAATCAACCAAGCAGCCAACAAGATATGTTATCCCCATTGCTGAGGGGACAGTGACTAGTACCAAGGTTCCACTTAATCACTGATCATTGATAGATTTTCACAAAGATATAATTATAATAATTATAAATACCAACATTATATAAAGCTTACTATATTCTAGGCACTATGTTAAGTGATTTAAAATTTTTATATCATTTGAGCCTCACACCTGATGGGATGAGAGGCACAAGTGACAATGTGCTAACTAACAGGAGCGGATGGGATCAAAAGTACATGAAGAAGACTGTCACCTCTTCCAATAGACTAATTAACACCACCTGGAAAACAAACCAGACTGGAAATAGAAGGTGTCGCTACATAACTTTCAATGCAACAGTCCTGGGGTGGAGATACTATTATTACTCCCATTTTACAGAGGATAAAACCAACCCAAACAGGGATTAAGTGACTTGCCCAGAGTCACACAGTTAGCAATAGTCAGAAGCTGGATTTGAACTCAGATCTTCCTGACTCCTGGCAATATTTTATGCATTAGATCATCTATTTCATATAACTAGAAATAGTAAATGTATAAATGCTTTCTCCAACACATTGGGACATGGTTTCCCTACCTCCTTTAGGTCTCTGGGCAGTAGACTTAATACTTAGTTCATTTCCTATATGGCAATGACCCTAATAGCACCTACTTCCCAGGGTTATTGTAAGGATCAAATATGATAGTTGTCAAACACTTAACATATAGTAGGCACTATATACATGCTATCATCATCATCATCATTACCATTGTTGTTATCCTCATTGTCATCATTGTCATCTTGACTCTTGCTAGGTTCAAGTTCAAAAGTAACATGAGTGCTTGGATGAATTCTCATCTCAGCTTCCTCTGGACCAGGTTCAGATGGTCACCTCCAAAGCTGTCCCCTTGCTCCTTGGGAGCATCATTATTGTGCTGACTTGAAATCAGGCCTATATTCCAAATCCCAGCTTCCTGTGACTTTTTCACCAGACCTTTTGAAACCTCTAGGATTAGAAATTCTACTCCCTTTACTAACCAACATAAAAGAAGAAATAAAAAGGGCAGATATTAAGGCCTGTTTCTTGGGGGCCACAAAGGCTCCAAGGAAGAGGAAGTCCCTAAGGTTTTGCCTGATCTTTCACCTGGACACTATTAACTAAGGATTCACCAAATGAAACCCAATGAACAAATGAGACAAAAGAGGAAGTTGCTGAAGCTGATAGGTCTCTCCGAATGCCTGTGGAACCTTCAATCAAAGTATCTCCTTTTTAAAGTATAGTTAGCTGATTGGAACCAGTTGCAGCATGTCTATGTAGGTTTCATGTTTGGTATAAACCATTTCTCTGACACAATTCCCAGAAGCAAACTTCCTGACTTCTTTACATGGAGAAATGCCATCTCAGGTGCTCTGCTCATATACCAGATCCCCATTTACAAATATATCCAAAACAACACAAAGAGAATAATTATAAATAAATACAAGACAGTTAAATATGAGGTAGTTTGAGAGGGAAGTAGGGGAGAGTACTAACATTTGGGGTAATTAAGAAAGACCCTATAGAAAGTAGGTCTCAACTGAACCAAGTGTTAATCAATCAATCAATTTCAGTGTTTGCTGTTACCGGGCAGCTAAACAGCACCAGTGCACAGTGTTGGGCCTGGAGGCTAGAAGACTTATCCTTCTGAGTTCACATCAGGTCTCAGACACTTATTAGTTGTGTAACTCTGGGCAAGTGACTTAACCTGCGGGTCTGATCTGAACCAAGTTTAATCAATTTATCAATCAATCAGCACTTATTAAGTGTCAACAGTGTGTCGAGGCACTATGCTAACTGCACTAAAGAGATTGCCTGTAGGACTATTTGAATGATGTGGGATCCCTCTGGAGAAGAACTGAGGGGTTTCATAGGATGCGTAGATTAATGTGTCTTCTGGATATTTCAGCTCTGCCATCTATCTGGACCTACCAGAGCTGAAAACTGACAAGAGGCAAGGATGAATGGAGATGCTATCAGGTCCAATGCAACTCAGTGCTTCATTGCCTTAGCACAGATCAAGGTTAAAAGCTCTGGAATGGAAATCAGAAGGCCTAAATTCTAGTCCTGGCTGTGCTTTGGAACTAGTTGTATGACCTTTGGGCAAGTCATTTTTACTTCTCGAGACTTAGATCCCTCATCTGTGTAATGAAAAATATCAGATGGGATCTTCTTTTTTCAATTCTAGCTATCTCAGTCTATGATATTATTTTTTTCTCAAGGCATTAATGAAATATTTATTTAAAAATTTAAATAAGATTTAAAAAAGAATACATACTGCTCTCTTCACTTCATCGAGGTGGTGGCTCCCTCCAGTGGTACAGACCACAACCCATCCATACCAATGAATCCTGGGTGATCACAGGAGAGAGTCCCATGTTATGGGGCCTTCCTTGATTCTTCTTAATATTGTGAGGATGTCAGTGAAACACACAGACTTTTCACTGATTGTCCCTCACTCTCACCCTAAGACCAGCCACATCTTTTTACTCACACATTTTTGAAAGGAAATTCTTTTCTCCACTTCTTTGTCATTCCCTACTTGTAATAGGTTGATATCTCCTCACATACACTACACTCTTTTTCATCATTCACTTGGTTTACTTCTTTTCAATTCTTCAGAGACTAAAGAATTCCATGTCTCACAGGTGTACCAGGGGTTAACAGGCACATATTGGAGTTAAAAAGATGATCTTCAGAAGCAGGGAACAGAAGCTTAGGATCATAGAAAGAGTAGGACAGTTTCCCCAACACTATCCAACCCTCTCTTCTCCGAGTCAGTTCTGGGTCCATCTGTGTTACATATCTGAGATTTATGACTGGCATAAAGGGCTGCCCATTGAGTGAGCTGCCAAAATCTGGACAATATACAGTTTTCATTCATTTGTTATTTCCTTTGTGGGTTGTTAAACTACTCCGTTTTGGGTCATCAGTGATCCCACTGAAGAAACCTAATAGGGATCTAGGCTCAATGTAATTAGCACCATTAGTGCAAATAACCATTAGTTATTTATAGAGAGGAGTATGTGGGGAACTTGCCTATCTATAGGATATCTGTATTATATTTTAATATTATGGAGGAAATCAACTTTCTTATTTTTAAAATATAGATGTTGCTTGACCAAACATTTTGTTTCATGAATGAAGGAATATTCCTAGTGAGGAAACTTCTTCTACAAATGCAAATTACTAGCTATTCTGCAATCTATAGTCTTGGGGAGTTACCTGGGGACACTGAAAGGTTCAGAGATTTGATCAGGTTCATAGAAGTCTATATATGTTGGAGGGAGGACATCAATGCAGGTGTTCCTGGTCCTGAAATCACTGCATCATTCTGTCTTGCTTTTTTATGGCCTTATTGAAAGACTCTATTCATGAATATAAGCAAGCATTGCATGTAAGAGATTCAGTTTCATGTGTAATCATCTCCTGTTGCACAATGTATATAGACTTGCTCATTTTATCTGGTGTTTGTAAGTTCAGAATAAGAAAAAAATCAATTGAGAATTTAAAAAGGAAGAAAGATTATATTCATGAAATGGCAGACAGACCTCAAGACATAATGGAATCCATTCTTTGCATACAGACCACGCTACATCACAGTTATCCCTTACTCTGGGATTTCTAAATTTACAGTATTATTGCTTGTGATCAGAACTTCCCAGCTGACTTGGAGGTAAACCAAAGCTTCTTTACCAGGGTACCTAGCCATTACTCATGCCAAGTATGAGCCACCTAGCCAGAGGCAGGCTGTGGATGGAAAGGTCAGATCATGATTTCCACCAAATTTTTAGAATTTGGAGATGAGTCCTACTACAAAATATTCCAAACCTGGATCTACTCTGTTGTTAAGTATCCAGTAGTGGAAACACAAACTTCCCTTGTGGGTACATTTTCTTTTGATTCCAGTCCAATTCTATTTATTGAGCATGGAGGACATAAGCTCATTTCAGTCATACACTGGAAGATCTACTCTTAGGCTTCTACTCTTGCTCAGGCTAAATGAAGGAGGGGAGTTCTAAGGGGGAAAGAGTTTGCAGTTAATATTTTTCAAATATCTCCCTTTAAGGAATGTTTGTATTTTATACGCCATTATTTATATTGATTCAAGCACCCTTTGCTTAAGATCTCTGTTCACATTAGTATGTACAACATTTCTCAATTTATCATCATCTTTACATTTAATTAAGATGCTGTCCCCCTTTAAGATCTCCAATTAAGTTCTTAAAAGCAGATCTCACTTAAAGAGCTATGTTTTATATTCAGTGTTCTTTCACAGACTTTGTTGCAGGAACATTTTTTTTTATTAATCTCCTGTAATAAATAACATCAATTTCAGTAATGCCCCACTGCATCCCTGCCTCTTTTCATATTTATCATTGCCCTCAATTTATGCTCCTTCAAGTAGTTTTCCATTTGTGTAGCAATGATTTCATTTTCTGCACAGATCAATTTGAATTAATTTTGTATAAGTTCCCATTAATTGCTGCATCAAACAGAGTCTAGAAATACTCTATCTCTTGAAACTTACTTTAGTCACTAATGGTCTGCTGGCTGTATTATTTAATGATGATGATGATGACAACAATAATGATGATGGTTTTTATCAATTTTTTTACAATAGAAATAGATGTGCTTGAGGGATCAGTTAATACTTTGGGGGTAGAGGAGTCCTCTAATCATTTAGAGGAGATATCTTTAGCAATATTTAAGACAGAGGTCAAATGGCTGATTCTCTCTACTAACATCTATCTCCCTCCAAAGCCTTTAACACTTCTCCATGGTTTTTTGGTGATATCTATAGAGTTTATTGTGTCACCTCAACTGGGAGAGAGAGAAAGATATAGAAACTTGAAACTCAATCAGGTAATGGATGTGAACTCTGGAACATAGTACTACCACAGCTAGGGTCAGGTGACCAGTGTTTTGTCAGGGGGCACCTAAATTTTGAGGGTACAAGAACTGAATACACACAAGCACTCTATTAGCAGATAAAGAATACCTAATTACTAAAGTAGTACCCCAGGATTGTAATGGGTAGGAAGGGAGGAGGAGAGGAATAGATACCCATGACAAGAAGTTACCTCAGTCCTAAAAACAATGTGTTGTAGCTCAACCCTTTTCAATTTTAGTGCCTTCTCTCTTATGTACTATTTGTTTGCTTGCTGTCTCTCCAATTAGATTGTGAGCTTCTTGAAAAAAGACTTTCTTTTGCCTCTTTTTGTATCCCCATCACTTAGTAAAGTGCATAGCAGGTGTTTAATAAAATTTATCAATTGACTAAAAGAACATTGGATTTTCAGCTGGGACATCTGGGTTTGATTTCTACCTCTGTTGTTTACTAATTGTGTAAATTTGGACGAGTTAATAAAGTAGTTAGTTAACACAGGAATCTACTAGATCCCAGCATTGTTGTTAACACCTATCCATGAGCTACTATTGTAACTAATTTCTTCTCACATTCAAATCAAGTGGTCTTACTTCTTACATTACTTTTTACTTAACTACTTTTTACATTGTCAATTACAAAGCTGATTTATTGCTTTCCACTGGTTAAAAAATTGCTAGATGCAGCTGTGGAAAGTAGTTATAATTTACTGTTGGATGGTGTAAAGCAAACGTGAACTAAATGGTAAAAATGATTTTAAAAATTATTTTGTTGATAGCCCATCAAAGACTGTTACTGGGCATGGATGAACAGTAAAGATGGACTGAATGATGGTCCAGAGATTTCTTGTGCTTTGATCTTAGACCAGAACTGTACTTGGAGGGAAGTGGGATTTAATATTCATGACAGAAAGTTGCTCCATCCCTAGAGACAAAGAGTAGTAGTTGCAATAATACTAGATATAGAGTCAGGAAATGGGGATTTGAATATAGAGGCAGCTGGTGGTGCAATGGCTAGAACCCTGGCCCTAGAGTCATGAAGACTCCAGTTTAAAGTCAGGTCTCAGACACTTAGTAGCTATCACTTAACCTCTGTTTGATTTAGGTTCCTCAACTATAAAATGGGGATAATAATAGTACCTTCCTCTTAGGGTTGTTGTGAGGTTCAAATAAGATAATAATTGTAAAATAGTATTTCACACAGGACGTGGCACATAGTAGATGCTGTATAAATGCTCATTTCTTTCTTTACTATTTCTGACATTTATTCTCTGGGATCCCAGTTCCATCATCTATAAAACAAAAGATCTGGATTAGATGATGTCTAAGGTGTCTTACAACTCTAAATCCTAAGATTCTTTGAACCTTTTGGCAGTCCCAGGGTTCCTATGAAACTTACACCTGTGCTGTGCCTCTCCCACTTTCCCACCTTCCCAAACAGCCCTCACTCCTAAATTACGATTACTGGCCAGAGTCATTTCCAGGTCCCATACTGAAAAGGTGGTAATACAAAACGTAGATCTCCAGACTGTCTTGATATTGAAAGGCTGGGCTTTCATATCCATGAACAGTTTTAGATCATTGAAAATATTGTTCAGTTTTCCAAAGGGTATACATAATAATCTCGTCCTTCTGGGCCATGTGCATTATTCATCTGCAGTTTCTTTCTGAGATACACATATTTATGAATTAATTCAGTAGTCTGCCTGTCAAGTTGCATATCATGGTCTGAACAATCTGTGTTACGTACTTTGTTTTCCAGTGTGGTTAATTAAGCTAAATGATTTTTTTTTTTGCATTTTTAAAATTGCTGTATATTTCACTGAAGAGGCTTTGTGGTACCTTGGGGTCTGATGCAATTGGTAGAATATCATCTGTGAATCTGTCTATTTGGAGAATGTTACTATCAATGGGGAATCTATTTTTAGAAGGCATTTAATAATCTTTAATGAATTCATACTGTGGTGGAAAAATAGTTGAACTTGGAGTCGTAGGACCTGAGTTTGAACTCTGTCTGAAATTTATTTCCTATTTGACCTTAGGTAAATCACTTAACTTCTATGGACCTCAGTTTCTTCATCTGAAAAATAAATAGGTAGGATTAGATAACTTCTAAGGTCCCTTCCTTTAAGTGCTAGATCTATGATTCAATGAAATGAACTGACAATCCAGGATTTCTTCTATATTCTTGGCAAATACTTTAAAACTGAAAGAGGATTCTGTACTTCATATACAAAGGTGACAGTAGAGGACAAACACGTTGAGCTCTTTTTCCAATGATGGAGTTCTATCTGGAAAAGGGAAAGAATCATATGCCCTCCTTAATCGTGTTTTACTGAAGACCCGTGGAGTGAAATTTTTAGATGATTTGAGAAGATTAATTGGGAATATGGCTTCTGGGAATGAAGCAAAGTAAAACTAAAAAATTCATATGGGGCTTTATGACCTCAGCTTAATTTCATATAAGAGATTCTTGAATTTTTTTAGTTTTCTGGTAGATTTTTTAAAAAATCCTCCCATTTTATCTTTCTCAGTTGTATGTGATTTTTTACACATTTTCTTTCTTCAAATGTGTAGCTCCAAATTCTCTCCTTTCCTCTTTCTATCCTCTCCCCTTCCTTTCAGAAGGCAAGCAATTTGATATAGATTATATGTTTGCAGTCATACAAAGTCAATCCACATATTAGCTGTGTTTCAAAAGAAAATATAAACAAAAAAAAGCAAAAACCAAGAAAGTTAAAAAAAATATGCTTCAATTTGCATTCAGACTCTTATCAGTTCTTTTTTGAAGGTGAATTGCATTTTTCATCATGAGTTCTTCAGAATTGTCTTAGATCATTGTATTGCTGAGAATAGCTGAGTCATTCACAATTGTTCATCCTTCAACATTGCTGTTACTATGTACAATGATCTCTTGGTTCTGTTTAATTCATTTTGCATCAGTTCATATAAATCTTCCCAGTTTTTTCTGAAACCATTCATCTCATTATCTCTTATAGCATTATAGCATTGAATTACAATCCTATACCACAACTTGTTCAACAATTCTCTAATTGATGGCCATCCTCTCGGTTTCCATTTCTTTGCCATCACAAAAAGAGCTACTATAAATATTTGTATATGTAGGTCTGGTTCCTTTTTCTTTGATATCTTTGGGACACATCTAGCTCTGGCATTTCTGGATTAAAGGGTGTATTTGGCTTTATAGCCCTTTGGACATAGTTCCAAATTGCTCTTCAGAATGGTTGGATGAGTTCACAACTCTGCTAACAGTATTTTTCCACATCCATTCCAACATTTTTCATTTTCTTTTTTTGTCACATTAACCAATCTGATAGCTCTGATATGGTACCTCAGAGTTGTTTTAATTTGAATTTCTCTAATCAATAGTGATTCAGAGCACTTTTTCAAATGATTATAGATAGCTTCAGTTTCTTCATCTGAAAACTGTTTATTCATGTCCTTTGACCATTTATCAATTAGGGAATGGCTTGTGGTCTCATAAATTTGATTTAAGTTTTCTATATAGTTGAGAATGAAGTCTTTATCAGAGAAACTTGCTATAAATCCCCCCCCCCCGTTCCCTCTTTCCTTCTAATCTTATATTTCTTAATAGATAGCATGAGTATTGGTCTATACCTAGCTTCTACCAAACTGTTTAGCAGTTTTCCCAGCAAATTTTGGCAAATTGTGCATTCTTGTCCCAAAAGCTTGGATCTTTGAGTTTACAAAGAGTACCGTGGTCATTGTATGTTGTGTACCTAGCTTATTCCACTGATTCACCACTCTTTTTCTTAGCAAGTACCAGCCTGTTTTGATGATTATAGCTTTGTAATATGATTTGAGATATGGTACTGCTAGAGTGCCTTCCTATGATTTTTTTTTCATTGATTTCCTTGATATTCTTGACCTTTTGTTTTTCCAGATGAATTTTGTTATTATTTTTTTCTAGTTCTGAAAAATAACATTTTGGTAGTTTGATTGCTATAGCACTAAATAAGTAAACTAATTTAGATAGGGTTGTCATCTTTATTTTTTAACTCGGCTAACCCATGAGCAATTACTATTTCTCCAGTTGTCTATATCTTACTTCATTTGTGTGAAAAGTGTTTTGTAATTTGTATTTACACAATTATCTTGTAAGAAGAGGTGAGAAAGACCTATTATAGTAGAGGGTAGGATGGGAAGGTGGGCAGAGGACATTGCTTGAACCTTACTCTCATCAATTTTGGCTCAAAGAGGGAATAATATACACAATTAGTTGAATATAGAAATCTTTGTAGGTAGACTTATCTTGATAGGTAGACTCTCAAATATTTTATATTGTCTTTGATTATTTTAAATGGAATTTCTCTTTCTATCTCATGCTGGACTTTGTTGGTAATATGTAGAAATGCTGATAACTTATGTTTATTTTATATCCTGCAATGTTGTAGAGGTTAGTTATTTCAATTAATTTTTAAATTTAGTTTCTAGGATTCTTTAAGCACACCATCAAATCATCTGTAAAGAGTAATAGCTCTGTTTTCTCATTGTCTATTCCAATTTCTTCAATTTCTTTTTCTTCTCTTATTTCTATAGTGAGTGTTTCTAGTACAATACTGAATAAAGTGGTGATACTGGGCATCTTTGCTTCACACCTGATCATACTGAAAAGTCTGCTAACATCCACATTACACACAATGCTTTCTCCTGGTTTTAGAAAGATAGTACTTATCATTTTAAGGATCTATTTATTCCTTTGTTTTCTAGTTTTTTAAATTGGAATGTGTGTTACATATTGTCAAAAGCTTTTCCTGAATCTATTGAGATAATCATGTAATTTTTGTTGTTTTTGTTATTGATGTGGTCAATTATGTTGATAATTTAAAAAATATTGAACCAGTCTTCATTACTGGTATAAATCCCACTTTGTCATAGGGTATGATTTTGTGATATATTGCTTTAATTTTCTTTCTAGCATCTTATTTAAAAATTTTGCATCAATATTCAGAAGGAATGCTGGTTTATAATCTCTTTTTGCTCTTCCTGGTTTAGGTATCAATACCATATTTGTGTCATAAAAAGAATGTGAAAGATTCCTTTGCCCATTCTAAACAGTTTATATAGTATTGGAATTAATTATTCTTTAAATGTTTGATAAAATTCATTTGTGAATCCATCTGGTCCTCATAATTTTTTTTCTTAGGGAGCTCAATGAAAGCTTATTCAATTTTTTTTTCTAAGATAGGGTTATTTAAGTATTCTATTTCCTTATCTGTTAATCTAGGCAATTTAAAAGTGTGCAAACATTCATCCATTTCACTTAGATTGTTAGATTTATGGGCACATAATTACCCCAAACAGCTCCTAATAATTGCTTTAATTTTATCTTCACTAGGGGTTTATTCATTCTTTTCATTTTTGATGCTGGTAAGTTGACTTTTTTCTTTCTTTTTAAAAATCAAATTAATCAATGATTTATCTATTTTATTGTTGTTCCTTCCCCAAAACCAGCCCCTAGTTTTATTTATTAGCTCAATGGTTTTCTTACTTTCAATTTTAATAATCTTACCTTTGATTTTCAGGATTTCAATTTGGTGTTTAATTGGGGATTTTAATTTGTTCTTTTCCTAGTATTTTCAGTTGCATGCCCAATTTACCGATCTGCTTTTTCTCTGGTTAACTGATGTGTTAATTGATAAGTTTTCCCCTAAACCCCTTTCTGCTTTGGCTGTATCCCATAAATTTTGGTATGTTGTCTCATTGTTGTCATTCTCTTTAATGAAATTATTGATTGTTTCTATGATTTGGTTTTGATCAATGCATTCTTTAGGATTACATTCTTCAGTTTCCAATTGATTTTTGATCTATATTTCCATGGCCCTTCATTGAATGTAATTTTTTTTGCATCATGGTCTTTTTTTAAAAAAAAATAAATAACATTTTATTTTCCCCCAATTACATATCAGGAAAATTTTTTAGCATTCATTTTTACAAGATTTTGGGCTCCAAATTTTTCCCCCTTCCTACCTCCTCTCCCCTCTTCTGAAAAAGGTAGACAGTTTTATATAGTTTATACATGTACCATCATGTACAACATATTTCCATATTCATCACAGTTGTGGAAAAAACTTGTAAAAAGGAAATAAAACCTTGAGAAAGAATAAGGCAAGTGAAAAGAGATGCTTCTATCTGAGTTCTGAGTCTATCAGTTCTTTATCTAGATATGAATAGCATTTTCCTTCATGAGTCTTTTTGTACTTGTCTTGGATCATTGTGTTGCTGAGAAGAGCTGAGTCATTCATAGCTGATCATCATGTGATGCTGCTGATACTGTGTACAATGTTTTTCTGGTTCTGCTCATTTCACTTTGCATCAGTTTATAAAAATCTTTCCAGGTTTTTCTTTCTTATTGCACAATAGTATTTTATTACATTCATATTCCACAGCCTGTCCAGTCATTCCCCAATTGATCAGCATCCCTTCAATTTCCAATATTTTGTCACCAAGAAAAGGGCTGTAATAAATATTTTTTGCACCAGATTGGTATGAGGTGGTATTTCAAAATTGCTTTAATTTGCATTTCTTTAATAAAAAGTGATTTAGAGCACTTTTAGATATTTTTGATTTTTTCATCCAAAAACTGCTTATTCATATCCTTTGACCATTTATCAATTGGGGAATGGCTTGTAGTCTCGTAAATTTGATTCAGTTCTCTCCATATTTGGGAGATGAAACCTTTATCAGAGACACTTGCTGTAAAGACTGTTCCCCAGCATTCTGCTTTCTTTCTAATCTTGGTTGCATTGGTTTTGTTTGTACAAAAGCTTTTTAATTTAATATGATCAAAATTATTTATTCTACATTTTCTAATGCTCTCTCTCTCTTGTTTGGTCATAAATTCTTCCCCTTCCCATAGATCTGACAGGTAGACTATTCCTTGCTCTTCTAATTTGATTGCTACATTGTCTGTGGTACCTTTTAATTAGGTACATGTTTGCTTTTACTTTGTCTAAGATCAGGATTGCTAAGCATAACTGATTCTGCTCTAGCCCCTCACCTTTACTCTGTGTGGATGTCTCTCTTCTTCAAGTGCATTTCTTGTAAATAACATATTGCAGAATTCTAGTTTTTGACCTACTCTGCTCTCTGCTTCCATTTTTTAGGAGAATTCATTCATCTCATTCAGATTCAGTTATAAGTACTACTTGTGTATTTCTCTCTATCCTATTTTTCCTCCTGTTCCCCTCTTCTACCTCTCTCTTCATTCTGCACCCTTTGTACTCCTCTTTCTCATCTCTTATTTTTTTTGTCATTCCCCCAAATCCACCTTATACCCATATCCTCCATCTATGTATATTTCTTTCATCTGTACTGTTAGTGACACAATTTTTAAGAGTAACAAATATCATCTTCCCATGTAGGGATGTACACAATTTATCTCTATTGAATCCCTTATGTTTTCTTTTACCTGCTTGTCTTTCTCTTGGGTCTTGATATTGGAGGTCAAAGTTTTGGTTTAGTTCTGCCCTTCTCCTTATGGAGGCTGTAAATCCTTCTATTTCATTGAATGACCTTCCCCCCTGCCCCTGATGTATTATGCTTAATTTTGCTGAGTAAATGATTCTCGGTTGTAGTCCTAGCTCCTTTGATCACCAGAATATCATGTTCCATGACCTCTGGTCCTTTAATGTTGCAACTGTTGGTTCCTGTGTGATCCTGATTGTGACTCCTTGATATTTGAATTGTTTCTTTCTGGACACCTGTAGTATTTTTATCTTGATCTGATCTGAAATTTGGCTGTGATATTCCTTGGAGTTTTTATTTTGGGATCTCATTCCTGAGGTGATTGGTGGATTTTTTCAATACCTATTTTGCCTTCTATTTCCAGGGCATGAGGGCAGTTTTCCTTGATAATTTCTTGAAAGATCCTCCAGGTCTAGGTCCTCTTAGCTTTCAGTTAATCCAGTGATTCTAATATTGTCTTTCCAAGATCTATTTCCAGGTCATGTTTTTCCCATGAGGTATTTTACATTTTCTTCCATTTTTTTCATTCTTTTGAATTTGATTGATTCATGATGTCTCATAAGTCATTAGCTTCTATTTGCTCAATTCTAACTTTTAAGGATTGTTTTCCTTGATTAGCTTTTGTGCTTTCTTTTCAATTTGGCGAGTTGTACTCTTTAAGGAGCTGCTTTCTTCCGTGGATTTTTCTATCTCCTTTTCCATTTGGTCAGTTCTGCTTCTTAAGCAATTTTCTAGGTTGTTGACTTTTTTTCATAATTCTCTTGCATAACTCTCATTCCTTATCCTAATTTTTCTTCTTTCTCTCTTACATGATTTTTAAGCTTCTTTTTGAGCTTTGAGATCTTTCTGGACTTGAGACCACTTCCCCTTTTTCTTTGGGGTCTTTTGTTCATAGGTGTTTTGACATTGTTGTCCCCTTCTAAGTTTAAGTCTTGGTCTTCTCTGTCACCATAATAACTTTCTATGGTTGTACTTGTAATTTAAATAGGAAAACCTTTCCCATTCATTAATAGGCTCATGTGACCTGCTTATATCACATGGAAGCCTCAATCCCATGTGGTAGGAGTTTGCTGAAAGGGTGGAACATGAAGGGTGGAGCAGAGCTGGGAGGAAGTTGGTCAGGCTAGTCAGAGCTGGGAAGGACACAGGTGGGCAGGCACAGCTTAGGCTCCTGAATGTTTGTTTGCTTCTTTGTGGGAAGGTCTCAGCAGGGGTCAGGGAGGCTTGGGAATAGCTTTGCCCCCTGCAGTGATAATGTGTATTGGCTTCTTGATCACTATGATGGATTTTGCTTTCTGTTTTTGGAATGTGGCTTTCTGGTATCTGAATAACTGTTTTTCTTCTGCTTTCTATATATAGAGTCTGTTATACTTTGTGATTGAGTACTGCATTGGCATATTCAGTCACCAGTGCTGTGAATATTGCCTTGGTGATACAATGGTCAGATTCTTTTTTTTTCCTGCTTCCCTTCCTCTCTGCCCCACCCCCCTTTTGGGCTTTTTTTCTTTCCTTTTAAATTTGAGCTCTGCTCCCAGAGTGGAAGGGGCACTCTCTCCATTTTCTTGTGCTAGTGGCTGCACTCCCTGACTGTTTACCTGGTTCTGCTCTGATGTTGTTCAAAGGTCCACAGGAGATCTTCATATCTGGTGCTGCACTGAGGGTATCTGGTGGGAATTCGCTGGTACTGCTGGAGGTTGTAGGGGTCTGATGGCTTATCTGGTGCTGGGTTGGGGTCTGGTGGGGTGTTTTTGAGTTTCCCAGTGGGTACACTGTAGCAGTCAGGCCTCTGGAGGCTGGCTGTGTGTTTGCCTGGAACTATGCTGATGCATCACCAGTGGTGCTGGCTGGTGGTTGCATGTTTGCTTAGGCACCCTTGTGGTGAGTATCTATCTGTTTACCCAGGGCTGTGCTGAAGCATGTGGAGGTTCATCCACTGGGCAACACCTGCCCACAGGGCTACACTGAAGTACATGGTGGTTCCTACATCTGTAGTCTGCTGGTTCCCCTAGCTATGCTAAGGCATGTGGTAAGGGGTGGTCTGCCTGTTTCAGCACACCAGGGTTCAGGATCTCCTGCTGGTTTGCTGACTTTGAGCTTGCTGCTGGCTTTCTGGAATGCTTCCTGTCCTGGGCTGCACTCCCCTTTCACCTGAGTGAGATGGACCTTTCTTGCCAATCCTTCAAGTTTCTTGGGCTAAAAGATTGTTTCACCCCATCTTTTTGCTGGTCCTGCTGTTCCAGGATTTGTTTTGGTGCTCTATTTTATGGTTGTTTGGAAGTGGGTATGGGAGAGTTGCAGCAGTTTACTGCTTACTCCACCACCTTGGCTCCTGGAAGTCCTACCTGCATCATGGTCTTAAAAGGAGGCATCTAATATTTCTGCTTTTCTGCATTTGGTTGTGATTTTTTTATGTCTTAATAAATTTTTGTAAAGGTACAATATACAGATGAGAAAAATGTATATTCCTTTCTATTCCCATTCAGTTTTCTTCAGAGATCTATTGTATCTAACTTTCCTAAAATTTTATTCATCTTCTTAACTTCTTTCTTGTTTATTTTATGTCTAGATTTATCTAGTTCTGAGAGGGAAAAGTTGAGTCCTCTCCCACTGGTATAGTTTTACTGTCTATTTCCTCCTATAAGTCACTCAACTTTTCTTTTAAGAATTTGGATGCTATCCCATTTGATGCATATATGTTTAGTTTTGATGTTATTTCATTGTCAATTTTTATCAAAATGTAGTTTCCCTGCTTATCTCACCAGGCCTATGCTCTGATTTTTACCTAAAAAGGGGCCCTATTCCCCTTAGACACAAGTTCTAGTGCTCCTCTTGGCCTCCTGAAGCTGTAAGTTCTAGCGCTCCTTTTCACATTGGAACGGAGACCAGGGTCTCTGCTCCCTTGTGAGTGGCCATAAGCACTCTTCTCTGCTCTCTAACTGTCACCCGGGCTCTAGTTTCTCTGTGGCTGCAAGCGCTGGCATTCCTCTTCCTCTTGAAACTGTGACCAAAAATTGCATATGGGCAATGCAAAGGGTGCTCTTTCTGACCAGTTATCTGACCCCCTTACCATCTGTGGACTGAGAGCTCCAAAAGCTACTGCTGTCACTTTTGCAGCTAACTCCAAGGTCTGCTCTCATTGTTGCTTCATTGCCTGAGCTGCACTACTGTGCCCTGACCTGATCACCACTCGGGTATGACAAACCTTTTCTGCCAGTCACCTTGTCTTGGCCTCGAAAACTTTCACCCTGACCATTTGTTGATCCTGTCACTCCTGAATGTGATTTGAGGCATTATTTTAAATTTGGGAGTTTGAGAGAGCTCAGCTGAGTTCCTGCCTCTACTCTGCCATCTCAGCAGTACAGGAATATGGTGCAAGAGAATCTTCATATTTTAGTTTAAATCTCTTCTTTTCTTTGTACAGTGGCTAAAAGTATTTGTTAGCTCCTCTCCTCTATGTCTCCTTCATATATGAAAAAAAAAACCCACATCATTTTTGATAAGTCATATTTTCTAACCCTTTAATCATCCTTTGGCTGTCCTCTGAATCTTCTCTGGCTACATTTTGAAAGAGCTTTAAGAGAGGCAGTCAAATCCTCCCTCTACAAGCCAAATAGGAGGAGGGAGAATTAGGTGAGGGAAGGTGCAGAAGAGGTGGGGGGCAGATAATGTTTCGATTTAAGCATTTCTTACGTTCCCTAAGGAGACTATGTGCTAGTGTGGAATGGGGCCACTAGAAAGATGCCAGCACTGGAGAATGAACGTAGCACAGAAGCCAAAAAAGCTGATTTATGAAGAAAGATAAAAGGGAAATGAGTGTATTCTCAACGGGGAAGAGAGAAATTCCATGTGGCATTAATAGAATGAGGCTACGTGATGAAAGGGAATGATAAAGCTGATAGACACTTTTCAAACTCTGAAGAAAGCTTTAGTCAGTCAGGGAGAAATTCTGAGAGAGGAAGCTATATGTGGGATGAGCCACTATAACCACTGCAGTTCAGAGACCTATGGGAGAATTTAACAGGGAAGATGATTCACCAAAGTGTCAATTACGTTACAATTATTTCTGGGATTGTGGAGAAGGAGGTGTTGAGGGGGTGATGGGTTGGTTAAGTGGAGATGAAAGAACAAGATCTGGAAAGTGGGATGAGATAAAATTTAGGTGATAACAAAGCACTTGAGGTTGTTAACTGACTATGGTAATTACTCCCATAAGGAGATGTCAGTTTTCAGGGAAAGGGTGGATTGTGGAGATGGAGGGAATGGGACAGGTCAAGGACAGAGCAGGAGGGATTTGAAATAGGTAGCTGTAGCAAACAAACTATGTTCCCACCAAATGGCACTACTTTCTATTCTCTCAATTTGACTCTCTGTCCCATATCTCTGTGCTGAGAATGCATTCTTTCTTCTCTTCCACCTATTAGAACTCTTTAGTTTCATGAGCGTCTGATGTCCAGACTAAATTGGGCATCAATATAGACAACTGCTCAGAGCAGAGGGGGCCACTAGGTTGCCTAAAAAGGGGATGAACTAGCCCAGATCAGAAATAAACAGGTCAAAGTTCACCTGCTGATCAAGTAGTGAGACTAGTCTATGAGTAGCCCCTATAGTCCCAGCCTGGGCAAGATGGGGAGATCAAGTCTTTTTTTTTAAAAAGTTGTTTTTTTCCTTCCAAGCTCAGTTCGCGCACCACATCCAAGTCTTCCCTGGTTCGTTCAGATCAGGGGTTCTTAACTCATGGACCTTCTTGGCAATCTGGTGAAGCTTATGAATCTCATTTCAGAAGAATGTTTCTAAATTCATAAAATAAGAAACATAGGATCACAAAGAAAACACATGATCCTGAAGAAAACATTAAAATACAATCTTTAATCATGTACAATCTAGAGGTGGGTCTAATAACTATAATGATTTTGAAGTAGCAATACATATAATCTTCACTCGTGCAATCTAGAGGCATGTGTAATAACTACAGTGATTTTGAAGTAGTGATACATTGAAATACAATCTGAAATCCTATGCAATTCAGAGACAGGTCTAATAACTGCAGTGATTTTGAAATAGTGATGAGCATAAATGATATTTTAAGATATCTGTAACAGCTCCAATGGGATATGAAAATATTTGTTATTTCTATTGATGACAGAGAATCAGATGCTACTAATGGTTTGTTGCATCCATACATAATTGAAAGATTCCAGTTAGAAGGTAGTGAAGATAAAGATGTAATTTTTTTCTCCCATTTGAGTCCATAAATTACTTGTATTCACAGATTCCTTGTGAGTCTGTTAATCTTAGGTTAAAAAGTTCTGCGTTAGCTAGAGTTCACTCTTTCTGCATATTATCACGTATTCATTTATTTGGCAGAAAGACGATATGAAATACGAGAGTCCAAATGGCAGTTCCCTCACTGCTGCTGTTGAGAATAGATTTTCAGAAAAATGTCAGCAGATCTTCTCTAATTCATCTCTATTTGTTGTCCTTCTAGTTTGATTTATGACTGCCCTTGGGAATACTGCTTTAACTGGGTCTCAGCCAAGCTCCTTGTAGTCAATGAGGTTATAGACTGGCTGGGGCAAAGATCAAAATTAATACCTAATTAGAGCAAGGTTAAAGAAGAAAGGATACTATAGGCAAATGATTCTGAAATGACTCATATCAGTAATAAATTATCTCTTGTTTAGGATGAGCTATAATAATCCGTGACCTTATGCTTTCTATGAGTACTACCAGTGAGATATCCAAGCCTCCTCAGAGATTGCCTTCAAGTACAGAACGAGTTTCATTTTTGTGATGTTAGTTGCTTGGCACAGTCTGTTCTTTCTGAAACTTTTGCATGTGTGCATATATGATACACATATTTTTTGCTTTTGACTGGACTTATGATTTTATTTGAGTAGGAAATTCCCCTTCTAACACATATCAGGAACTACTCTGTAACTTATAGCATTATAGGTGATGCGCTGGACAGACCACTGGGCCTGGAGTCAGGAAGACCTGAGTTCAAAGCTGGCTTCAGATGCTAACTAGTTGTATGACCCTGGGCAAGTCACTTAACTTCAGTTTCCTCAACTGCAAAATAGGGATATTATTGATATCCATCTTGTAGGGTTATTGTGAGGAACAAATGAGATAATATTTCTAAAATGCTTAGCATTAGCACAGCGCCTAGAACATAGGAGGCTCTATATAAATGTTCATTTCCTTCCTCCTCTTTCTCCTTAAAGAATTGCCTGAGGCACTAAGTGGTTAAATGTGTGGCCCAGGACCACCCAGTCAGTATGTGTCCGAGGCAGGATTAGAACTCTACTCTTTTTGACTTCAATATGGACTCTCTATCCACTCTGCCATGATGCATCCTCTTTATACGTATACTAACAACACTTTTGTTGGCACTCTTTTACCCCTACTATACAGAACTGTGCCATGTTTTCTTAAATGCCTGTATTATGCCAAGAAGATGGCAAAATATGGACAGTGTATCAACATGTTTCTTGCAATCTAGAGACTTGCTTCTTGTAGGAACATCTGATGGAACTGTGCAAACATGAAATTCATCTGGGAAGAGGTCTCCTACGCAACTTGTTATGATACCATTAACAGGAAAACAAATAGTACTGGTGTTTCCAACTACATAGTAGAGACCAGAGTGTGAAAGATGTCTTCTTTGTAGGTTACTGTCACCACTTCTGCCTTTCCTGGCTGCCAAGATGGAGAGTGAATCCCAGTAGGAGAGCTCTGCTCATGATGACTCATGGTATCCTATCACATGGTTCAGTCATAAGCATGCTCTTGTAGACATATGCATATAACCAGTAGTAGCTCTGTTTTTGAGCACTCTGGCAGGACCACAAAGGGCTCTCTTTCTGGCCTGACTTAGGTTATAAAGCTATCCTCAGGCCAGAGTTAATGGCTTTCCTGAGTCTTTTCTTAAAAAAAAAATGTTTATATATATATGTATATGTATATATATATACATGTATATGCATGTGTATGTGTATGTATATACATATGTGTGTATGTGTGTGTGTGTATAATATACACATATTTTTTCAATTAACAAGCAAAAGGAAAAGAAAAAACTCAAACACACAAAACTACTTCACCAAACAAAATAAATTCCCATGTTGGTCAGGTCTACAAATGTGTGTGTCATTCTGTCTCTCTTGTCAGGAGAAGTGATTAGCATGTTGCGTCTCAGCTCATCTGGAAATGTGATTAATCATTGAATTGATCTGAGTTCTGAAGATGTTAGCAATTGTTGTTCTTGTCATTGTTGTTCAGTTGTAACTGAGTCTTTGTGATCTTTATTTGGGGTTTTCTTGGCAAAGACACTGGAGGGGGTTGCATTTCCTTCTCTGGATCATTTTACAGATGAGGAAACTGAGGCAAACATGGTTAAGTGATTTGCCCAGGGCCACACAACCAGTAAGTGTCTGAGGCACTTGAACTCAGAATGTTGAGTCTTTCTGACTCTGGACCCAGTGCACTATCCACTACACCATCTGGCAGCCCCATGCTCCCTTTTCTCTGCACTAATTTATACAAGTTTATCCAGATTTCTGTGACACTGTTCCCCATTTCTTAGAGCACAATACTATTCTACCACATTCATATACATAATCTGTTCAGCAATTCCCCAAATGATAGGTACTCCCTTAGTTTCCAGTTCTTTGATACCCCAAAAAGAACTGACTCTTACCTTTAAGAAAGTGTTCAGGGTCTCAAACATGAGGGCTCTGAGTAGTCTATAAGCCTTTGGTTTCTTTCATTTCTAGGCCCTGATCTATTTTCTTTATTTTGTTGTTTTTATTTTTTATTATGCATCAAATTATGAACCAATAGAAATACTTCAAATATATGGAACAAAAAGGGGGACTGTATGTGAAACCATGAACTTCTACATTAGTTTATTTTAATATGTAGCTACATAGCGTTTATTTTAAAAGCATATTTTACATTAAATAAGGTAGTAAAAAAACTGCTTTCTTTAATTGTGCCCCTCTAAACTTACGTTTGTGTTCTTGTGTATGTTTTAAAATTTTATCAGTGCTCTTTTTTTGACCATCTCTTCCCAGTAATTCCTAGGAACATTGTTTTACAGCTTGAAGAAATTTTTGAAGTCACTGAGTTCAACTTCTTCATTGGACAGGTGAGGTAAATGAGGATCAGAGAAATTACATGGCTTGCTGTAATGTTAAGGGAATTTGAAGATCTTCCCTGCCCCTTAATAGGCCCATATTTGAGCTTTGGCCAGCACACAGCTTGAGTCACATGGAGCCCATGGTGGAAGAAGCTTGCAAGAAAGGTTGATCAGGAAGAGAGGGTGAGGCAGACCTGAGGCAGAGCAGCTAGCTTGAGTGAGAGAGGGAGGAACTTTGTCTAGGGGAGCTTGTTTGTAGGGAAGGCTTGGGGATTGTCGATGCTCCCTGGTGGTGGCATGTACAAACTTCTTTGTTACCATGGTAGAATTGGCTTTCTGGTATCTGAATAAATATTTTGCTTTTGCCTTTGAGGAAGAGAGTTATTTATATTTTGTGAGTTTACTGTGGAAGTACGCATGCATATTCATAGTGACTGCTGTGGGTATCACATTGGTATTACACTTGCTAAAGATCACACAGCTACTCACTGTCTGATGTGAGAGTTGAACCCAAGGTTTCCTAATTCCAAGTTGAGTCCCGCTCACTGCAATACACCACTTCATTGTCTTCTGCCCAACAGAAGGCTTTCCTTGTAACAAATTAGTAAAGAAAAGAAAATTAACACATTTATAAGAATAAAAATGTTTATCTCATTCTTTGTCTTTAACCTGTCACCTCTCTGCCAAGATGTAGGATTCATGCTTAATTATGTCCTCTGAGATCATGACTGGTTATTGAATTGATCAGAGTTTTGAAAAATATTTCAATTTTCCCTGCCATATTTTCTAATGTAGTTGTCATCATTCTTCCAGTGCGCCAAGTCAAAGTTATTGAATATTAATATGATGATCAGGTTTTCTTAACTTTCCTTTGTATCCTTTTGCCTCTTTGGCATTCGAGTGAAACTTTAGGAGCCTTTGTCAGAAAAATATTTTAAATGCATAAAATATATACAGGATTGCAAAGGAAATCAATTATATTGAAATTCAATCATCAAAGTATTAAAGAAAACAAAACAAGTCCATAGACTTCAGGTTAAGAAACCCTGGCATGGATCAAATGATTTGGGAAGATCTTATGAAGTCGTTCATGAAATTGCTATCCATAAACTGCCATTACCTTCATTGTGGTCTGTTTGCTGATGTTTATTCTGATATTTATTCAAGGTAAAATAAATGAGAGTTCTTCCCAGGAAATGATGGTTCTTGCTGCCTTTGGACACCTAATGGAATCATCTGCTCCATTTTTATTTATCTCTCCAAAAGAACCTGTGAGTTGTCCTTCCATTTCGCTATAAGTTCCTTATGATTTCTAGGTTAATTTATGATGCACACATATAAGAATGGATATACAGATTTGTTTCTCTAGTAGCGTCCTAACTTGTTAATCACTGGGCAAAAAATTGTTCATTAAGGGTACCAAGAGCTCAATTAATTTTTGTATATGCTTTCAGAACTGTATGATTCCTTAGCATTCTCTATCTGCCCTTCTACAATTCTAACTAGTTCACCATTGAGGCAGCAAGGAACCAACCAGGATTTAGGGCTTCTTGCACTTTCTTTTGTTTCAGGAATGGTCGTGACCAAAGGTTTCCTAATCCAGAAGCCAAACTTCTGTCTGTGAGAGTCTCCATAAATGAGTACACTAGTTGTCACAGGGCACACACAGTTATTCTATCCATACATGAAATGTCTGTAACTTAGAAGGGCAAGGCAGAAGTGTTATTCCATTGGCATAGCCTTTGAGAACCCAGCAGAATCATATCCTTTCCATGGTGAAGTAGAGAAGAACTTGGGGAGAATTCCCCTATGATACTCTTCCAATAGTTCCTTCTCTGGTGCCACCATTTGTCAGGGGCTCTTAACAATTTCTTGACTCCATCTCTATCGTATCATCAATTACATTACTTTACAGGTTCTCACTAGGTTTGGTTAGTCAGAAACAGTAATTGGTAAAGAGCAGAAGATGATGTTCAGTCCCGTTCTGTTTAAATATATAATGTTCTTTCTTCAGACTTTACAGTTCTCACCTTCACTTTAGCTTCTACATGGGCTCCTAGTATCATAACTCAGAACTAGAAGGAAATCTTAGAAGTTGGCTAGTCAAAGCTCCTTATTTGACAGAAGAAGAAACTAAGGTCCAGAGAAAGAAATGATTTGCCCAAGATTCCATCATAGTGGGATTCAATATTAGAGTCCATGGCTCCAACATCAGCACTTGACTGCTTCAGATAATGGTATTATTAGTATTATACTTTTTGTTTTTCTGAATGAAATTTCATTCCTTTTTTGGTACTTTTCTAATTATCTATATGCTCTTTAGGCAATCTATATCACTGATGACAAATCATAAATTCTCTAAGTCTAGGGGACTATAAGTTATAAAATTTTAAAGTTATAAGAGATCTTAGAGGTAAACTAGTCCAGCTTTCCTCTTTGTTGATCAACAAATGAATCAAACAATCAATAAGCATTCATTAAGTCTGTTATTAGGTACTATACTAGCTAGGAGGGATATATATACAGAGAGAGATATGTGTCATATATCTATATATCATATATTTATGAAATAATTCCTATTCCTAAAGATCTTACATTCTAAAGGGGAAGAATTTATATATCTATACTTATGCCTATATCAGTATCTAGATGTATATGTCTACATCTTCTATGTCTATCTATCTTTTATCTGTCTATCTACTTATCTACCTATCGTTCCAAAAGTCTTAGTGTAATGTTAAGCAATTGAAGATGAGTTGTGGGAGAGAGAATCATACCTTCCCCCTGCCCTCTGGAGTCAGGAAGAACTTAGTTCATATCCTTTTATTAGTTGTTTGACCCTGGGCAAGTCATACTATCAGAGCTTAAAATTGCAATATGAACTTTGAGACCTCCTGTACTTACATTTAAGTGCATGTATCGTGTGTGTTCTGTGGACAGGTATGCATGTATGTATACAGAATAAATAAAATTTAAATACAAGATAGGGATAGGGAACTGGGGGAGTGGGAGGGCTTCTATGAGGTAAAAGTGAAGAAAGGGAGAAGACTAAGTATGCAAAGGCATGGAGACAGAAGACAGAGTGTCATGAATGAGGAATATAGTGAAGGCCAGTTTGGTGGATCTGTGGAATTGAGAAGTTAAGTCACATGTAGTGAGGCAAGAAAGATAGGCTGGGAGCCAGATTGTGAAAGACTTTAAAATCCAACAAAGAAGTTTATATTTTATCTTGGAGTTAATAAGGAGTTATTGGACTTTATTGAGTAGAGGAGTGACATAGTCAGATCTCTGCTTAAGGAAAATACCTTTGGCAACCATGTGGAAGATGGGTTAGAATAGGAAGAGATCTGAGGCAGGGAGGAAAGCCATTTGCAGTAGTCTAGGCAAGGAGTGATGGGGGCTTTAACTAAAATGGGAGCTATGTGTGTCTACAGCAGCGGTTCTTAAACTGGCAAGGGCTCCTTGGAGAAATTTCAGAAGGGGAAAAATGACATCTTTATTTTAATATAATATAATTTAATATAATCCAATCAATATTTCATAATTAATAATTAATACTTCCTCAATGTTTCAATGTAATTCAACATAACTTCAACATATTTGTAATTCTATATTATTCTACACATTTAAAAACACTATTGTAAGAATGGCTACAAAGGTTTCTCCATTCTGCCAAAAGGGTTGAAGACACACACACACACACACACACACACACAGACGCACAGATGCACACGCACAAGGTCAGGAACTCCTCCAGAGAAAACGGAAGAATTTAGAGATGCCAGATAGGTAGAAATGACATGATTTAATGCATGATTTGATATGTGGACTGAGGAAAAGTGAGGCATCAAGGATAAGGCTGAGAGTAGAAGAAGGGTGGTGCCTCTAAGAGTAATAAGGAAGTTGAGAAAAGGAGTAGGTTTGGGAGAAAAAAATAATGTACTCTGTTTCAGATAGGTTGAATTTGAGATGTACTTCATGTATCCAGTTTGAAATATCTAGTGGGCAGAGGTTGATGTGGGACTGAAGCTCAGGGGAGAGATTAGAACTGGATATATAGGATTTTGAGTCACCTTCTTAGAGATGATAATTAAACCTATGGGAGATGATAAGGTCACCAAGTGAGAGAATGTAGAGGGGTAAAAAAGGGCCCAGGACAGAGATTTGAGGCATACTCACCATACTCACCATGAGTGGGGGTGATATGGATGATGAACATGAAAGAGAAATTGAGAAAGAAATGGGTAGGAGGAGAGTGAGGTGAAAGTAGCATCATAAACATGTTCTCTGCTTGAAAACTTCATTTGGTAGAAAGCTTAATGCCACAGAAAAAAGCCTATTTAATTGTCCTATAGCTCTCATTATCAGTGTAGCATCCCCTCTGGTTTATTCCCCAAATTTCTTTCACAAGTTTGCAGGTTGAGTCCTTAAGGAAGCTACTATGCTTGAGACTCCAATGTAGTCTCTGGTGCCACTCTTCCAATGCTTAATAGTTTTGTGATGTGCTTTCCATTAATAATCAGCCAGTAGACAGAATTATCTTTTAACAAAGACATTTATTAAGATGGCATAGAGAAATTAATAGTTACAAAACATTCCACTCAAAAACTTTGGGTGGGCCCTCCAACACATACATCCATGGAAATATTGGGTTGGTACTTAGCATACAATAGTAGAAAGGTACAAGTGTAGGATACTTGTGGCAAAACATCTCAAGCTTCCCTGGTACCACAGTATCTAGAACTACTTTATCTCATTGCGGAGTCCTTGCGTAGCTCTTCTTGGGTGCAGCATTTCTGCTGGGTGAGTTGCTCAGCTGAGCTATTAGGGTTTACCCCCATCTACAACTGGCTCTTTTCTCTGCTGCCATGGGTCCCATTTCTTGAAACTTCTTTCCTTTGAAGGACTTGTCTTTCTGTTTTCATGTCTATCTGGATCATCTCTGCTCTGTCAATTGTGCCTTGATCTCTTTTGGACCAACAAACTTTCAAACTGTTTGATGAGATATCTCTCATTTTCTACTGCTAGATATCATGGTTGCTAGGGTGGGGAGATAAGATAAATCCCTTACCCCCTTTCCCAGATCTCCTATTATTATATGTGTGGTCTTAATTTTAGAGTTAGTTTAATGCCTTGTTATCACTTTAAAATTTCATCATCTCTGACTAAATTCTGTGACTACATCAACTGAATTGATGAATGGAAATAACATTCTTCCTTCCTCCTTTTCATAAGGGAGTTAGACAGGAGAGTGAACAGAGTATTGACTTAGAGTCCAATGACTAGTTCCATCCATTGCTGAAGAAGAATCCTCTCTCCAACATTCCTAACAAGTGGTCATGCAACTCTAGCTTAAAAATCTGAGGTGACTCAGTGCCTATTATCTCCCAAAGCAGTTGATTCCAGCCTCCCAACACCTTTAGATAACTGGGTTGAGAAGTATTTTTTGTTTGAATTGAATCTGAATTTGTCTTTTTGGAACATCTCCCCATTATTCCTAGTTCTACCCTCTGAGGGCAAAGAGAACTACAGTTATTCTTTCCACATTACAAGAGTTAGAGATGCAGCACTTGTGCATTCTGAAATTTTTTGGCTTTCCCTTCATAGCAGAGGAGAAGTTTGTATATTTTCATTTTCTTTCATGGAGTGTTTATAGTAAAATTTGGATTAAGTATTTGGTTATAGGCTCTGCATCATCTGGGGCCTTTATGCATTGTGTGGGGCTTCCTCAAAACTCCCAATGAATTCTCATTTAATTTCTTAATGTTGACCTACAACATATCAAAACTGTGATAGGGAAAGTTGCAATGTGGAAGAGATAGTTATAGTTTAATATCTTTTCTATGTATTAGCCCTTCGAAAATTGGAAAACAGCTAAATCTCCTTCTCCCCACTTAAGTTTTCTTCCTCAAGCTAAATATCCCTAGTTCCTTTAACCAGTCTTCATATGCATGAAATTGGGGTCCTTCACCTTCTAGCTTATCCAATGTACTTTATAAAATGTAGTGTTTATAACTGTTCACAATGCTCCTGATGCAGTCTGACTCCTAGATGAGGATGATTGCCTATCTTCTTGTTCCAGGCAACAATTGACCTTTCAATACTGCATGAGAGAGAGAGAGAGAGAGAGAGAGAGAGAGAGAGAGAGAGAGAGAGAGAGAGAGAGAGAGAGAGAGAGAGGGAGAAATGAGAACATGCACTGGTGTGAGGCAGAGCTGAGGGAGGAACTTGCCTAGGGGAACTTGCTTGTGGGGAGGCCTAATGGAAAGAATGTTTTGAGATGTCAGAGCTCCCTGGATTGGTGATGAGTACCTTACTGAATCTTGCCTTCTGGCATCCTAATAGTGATGTTCCAAATGAACATTTTGGTTTTGTCTTGGAGAAAGACAATTTATTATATTTTTTGAATTTACCCTGGGAATACATATGCATATTCATAGCATCTGCTATGGGTGCCATATTAGCATCAGAGGCTCTAAGGTCTGTTCTATCTACTATACCACATAGCCTCTCATGCCTTGAATACTCCAGATAGATGGTGCCTCACTATGCCAAAATGGTGGCACAGTTGTTAGCAATGACTTTTTTGTGCTTCCTACTCATCTGGGCTTTCTTGGTTACCAGACTAACAATCAGAGCCAGAATGTGAGCAAATTTTAGCAAAAGCCTAGTAGCCTTTGGGCAACTAGGTGGCACAATAGATGGAGCACTGGGCCTGAAGTCAGGAACACTCATCTTTCTGAATTCAAATATGGCCTCAGACACTTACTAGCCAGGTGACCCTGGGCAAGTCACTTAACCCTGTTTGCTTCAGTTTCTTCATCTGTAAAATGTGCTGGAACAGGAAATGGCAAACTACTCCAGTATCGTTGCCTAGAAAATCCTAAATGGTGTCCTAAAGAGTCGGGGATGACTAAAAGTGACTGAACAACAACAAAAAGTAGCCCTTGGTTCTGAAGGAACTGTGTGTTTCCCAGGCCAGGAAGCTCTCTAAGGGGATAGGGTATATGTGGTTAGGAGGGGGAACTGCTTTTGTCTCTACCCTAATTTTAAAATTTGTCCCCAAATTTAATTTTACCCAAATTTAATTTCTCAAAACAATAGCAAAGAAATCAATAGTAAACATAATAGATAATATAAGTAAATATAATATATAGAATATATAATAAAAGTATGATAAAATAATGTATTAAAAAATCCAGCAACAACTACTCACATTTAGCTTACAACACACTTTGGGACTTAGCTCTGCAAACCCCTGTGTCTTATAACAAAGCCTTGACCCACTGGATAATATCTATTACACTTCCTCTCACAGGAGGGGCAATGAGTGATTATGTGTCCCGCTCCCAATGCCCTATATGTTTCTTCTATGATGTTGTTTCCAGTCCTCTTGCTCTCCTGGATGCTCTCGTCCATTCCCACTAAATCTCACTTGTCAGTATCCTTCTTAAGACTGGCATTGGAACTGACCCCAGGACAGCGGTCAACAGACCCTTCTCCTCCTTTGATCTGGGGACTGTACTCTGCACAAAGCTTAAATTGGCATGTGCTTTTCTGGATGACATGTCACATGTTGACTCAACAGAGAGGCCAATCCACCAAAACCCCAAGTCTCTCAGTCATTAAGTCAAGTCTCCCCAGTCTGCACTTAGGCAGCTGATTTTCTTAAACTGCATGAAAGACTTCAGCTTTATCCCTATTAAATTTCATCTTCCTATTTTTAGCCCATAGTTACAGCATGTTAAGATCTTTCCTCATCCTGATTCCATCATGTATATTTTGGTGATCTCTCTCAGATCTATGTCATCTCCAAACTGGATAAGCATGTTCTCAGTATCTTCATCTAAGTCATTGATAAAAATTTTGAATAGGTCATGATCTAGAAAAGATTCCTGGAGCCCACCTCTAGAGACCTTCCTTGAGGCTGGCATACATCAACAGCATTCGGATACAGTTGTTCAACAAGTTATAAAGTCATTGAACTCTACTATCAGATGGTCCTCATTTCTCCACATTTTTTTCCACAGTGATATCATGAAAGACTATCAAGTGACTTAATAGGAATTTAAAGAGAATACACTTTATAGTATTTCCTTGAGTTAGTTATGATATCAAAGGAGCACTGATAGTTCTCTTAGGCAACTAAGTGGTGTAGTGGATAGAGAGCTATACTTAGAGTCAGGAAGACTTGAGTTCAAATTCTAGCCTTAAGTAGCTGTGTGATCTTGGACAAGTCACTTAAAAGAAAAAAAAAATCTTTATTTGTCTCAGTTTCCTCATCTGTAAAATAAGGTTAATCATAGAATACACCTCCCAGGGTGTTTGTGAGAATTAAATGAGATATTTGTAAAGCCCTTAGCACATAATAGGTTGCTTAATAAGTGTTTGTCCCCTTCCCTCCTTTTTTGTATAATGCCCAATGCTATAATCAAGAAGTAAGGACTGAGGACACAGAAGATTCATTTAATTCAATTATGAAATGATCTTTGCAATTATGCAGGTAATGTAGCATAGGAGAAAGGGTGGGGGGAAATAGAATGAGGAAACCTGGGTTTGAGTCTTGCCTCAAATATGTAGGAATGTGTGCAATTCACTAGACCTCTCAGATCATGAATTTCCTCACCTGTAAAGCAGGGATACAAATGTCACCACTTACCTCACAGGGTTGTTATGAGAGATGGAACAGTTAAGAGATGTCCTGGGTTTCTGGCTGCCAGCTTATAGACAGAAGACTCTTGGGTTCACCTCTCTTCTCCCAAACCCTTATGAACTCCACCCACACAGGTAGGCATAGGGCATTGAATGATCACTTTCACCAAAGAGGAAAGTCTTATGTAAATGGATTTTGAGTTACAAGTGTTCATAGAAGTAAGTACTGTTATTGTTACCAAGTCAAAAGACATTCTAGTCTTTTTAGGATTCTAGTGCCTTCCAAGTCTCTTACTAACTTTGGCTTCCCCAGATTTATAATTCTTATCCGTAAAATGAGGGAGGGGAGCAGGCCACTGGACTAAATGTTCTTTAGGGTGACATTCTATGAATCTGAATTTCTTGGAATAGAAATCATGTTTATTTCACTGGGGTCAAGAAACCTGGGTTTTCTCAGAACTCTTTACATGCTTCTTACCTAGTAAATGCCCTGCCCCAACTCTCCCCAACACCTCTATTCCTACCTTAATTTTAAAATTTGCCTCCCATTTAATTTTGCCCAAATTTAATTGCTTAGATTAAAATTTTAATTGCCCCAAGCAACAGCAAGTAAACAAATAATGACATCAAAAATCCAGGATTTGGAAGAGTAGGTTCTTTCCCCTATTTAATATCATTTTCATTAAATGAACTTTTTAAAAAAAAATCTTTGTATCTCCAGAGCATAGTACTGTGCCTGGCACATAGGAAGTAGGAACTTAATAAATGCTCATTTAAGTGAAGTGAATTGCTGCAAGAATACATAGACAAACATAATAGCTAGAAGTAATATGGCTATTTGGGGTTTACAGTCTGCTAACTTCCCAACAGCACCTAGGCAGGACAAAGAGGATTGATCCCAGTTCACAGATGAAGAAAGTCAGTCTCTGAGAGCTGACAACATTTGCAGAGGGTATTCAGGCTTTATGCAGGTGTTGGGGTGAGAGACTTTTTAAAAGTTCCTTCTAGCTCCAATATTCTTTGATTCTCTATTTACATCACAGATAATTCCACAGCCAGGCACAGAACATAGATGTGAGGGATGTGGTGGTCAGAGGGCTGATTCACCACAGACTCCCAAGGCTTCTGATCTAAGCACAAGGCGCTTGTGCCAGAAGTAGAAACACACACATGCTCTGTGGCTCTTCCTCCAGTAATGCTTTCCTCCCGCCAACAAAGGGCTGCCTCACACATGCCCCCATAGGAAGAACCATTAGAAGTGCCCTCTTTGGAGATGAAGGACAAGGGTCCTGGAGGGTGGATTGTAAGAGTTAATGCGATAATGTTTGTTAAGTATTTTAAGCTACGTGGAAGAAAGATGCTTTATAAATAGAAAGTATCATAACAAATTCAAAGGGTAAGTATATTGATAGCCTTTTCCACTTCCTAAAATTTCTGATGTTCCAAAACAAAATTATTTTGGGACCACATCTATTTTAATTCAATGGATTCTTCTTCAAACACGTTCCACAGGCACAGAAGTAATCTTCTGCATGCAATTGCTGGCTTTTTCCATTGTAAGAGAGGATGAACCAGCTCTGGTTTCATGTACCTTGTACAAAAGTAGAACTCCTAAAAACTGCCCAGAGGCTGGCTTCCTCAGGACTGCCCATACCTAGTGCAAGTGTGTATTTCATTTCAGGTTTTTAATAGTATTTCTTAAGAAGTCACCCTTTAACTCAGGACGTGTGTGTATGGGGGCAAGCCATTTATTTGTCATCTTTCAGTCTTGGAAGTTACACACACACACACACACACACACACACACACACACACACACACACACACACACACACGCACACACGAGTTGAGGACCAACACTGCATTTCTAGATTTTTCTTCTGCCTTCCTTCCAAATGTTAATCTACCACCATATTGAAGAATTAAAGCATTGTGAAATACTGAAGTATAGAAGGTTTCTAATAAGAAAATGGCATCTAACTTCTTTTTGGTGGTAGTATAGGTTGGTAAATTTGTGTGGTTACTGGCCAGTTCTGTGCTTTCAAAAAATCTGCTGTCTCCTTCATGCAGGGTCCATAATTTTTACTTATCAGCAACCCTATCCCCTCTGTGCCAAATGCTGAAGTCAGACAAATGGCTCAAATTCATCACAGCTCCTGTTGCTCACACTGGGATTAGCACATGTACTGGCTCAGTCATAGTTTAGAGGTTTAGCATGTCCTTCTCTCTTACCTTCCTGGCTGGGGTTATGACTCTGCAAGCAATTTTCTTTTCTTTTTAAAAGAGAGAAATACAAAACATAATTTTATTCCCTTGCACACACATTCCTCTAATATTTTCTGTGTGTATCTGTGTCTCTTCCCTCATCTGTCTTTTATTTTTCTTTCCTCTCTCCCCCTTCTTTTTCTTTCCCCCTTTCTTCCATCCCTCCCTACCCTTCCCCTTCATTCTTCCTTTCCTTTTTCTCTTTTTCCCTTTTTTTTCTTTCTCCTTTCCCCCTATTCTTCCTCTCTTTTGCTTTGTTCTTCTCCACTCTTCACCCCCTTCCTGATTTCTATCAATTATTTCACATCTGCCCTAGAAACTTTTCATATCTCCAGTGGCCTTCTCACACTGGAAGCACCTCAACTCCTGCAGCATTCTCCTCTAATTGATCCTCCTCAAAAAGCCATTTGAGGAAGCACATACACAAGCCATGTTCACTTCAATCCTGGTCTAGTCCATAATTTCCTGGACTGCTTCATGGTGGTTCTTCATTCCCTCCCCCCCTTCTTTTTCAGCTTGATTTTCCATTAGAAAGCGAGCTCCTTGAGAGCAGAATTATCTTTCTTTTTGTTTGTATTTATATTTCCAGATTATAACATAGTGCCTGGTGCATAAAAAATGTTTAATAAATTATCTATCTACCTACCTACCTACCTACCTACCTACCTACCTACCTACCTATCTATCTATCTATCCATCTGTCCATTCATCTATCCATCTATCCATCCATCCATCTATCTATCTATCCACCTAGGTGGTATAGTGGACAGAGCACAAGGCTTGGAGTCAGGAAGACTGATCCTCCTGAGTTCAAATCTGGCCTCAGACACTTACTAGCTGTGTGACCCTGGGCAAGTCACTTAACCCTGTTTGCTTCAGTTTCCTCATCTGTAAAATGACCTGGAGAAGGAAAAAGCAAACCACTCTAGTATCTTTGCAGAAAACCCCAAAAAGGGGTCATGAAGAGTCAGACATGATTAAAAATTACCAAACAACTCTCTATCTGCCTATCATTCTATCTATCCATCCATCCATCCATCCATCCATCCATCCATCCATCCATCCATCTATCTATCTATCTATCTATCTATCTATCTATCTATCTATCTATCTATCTATCTATCTATCTATCTATCTATCTTTCTATCTCTGTTATAGTATATTAAGTAAGTATATGAACTTACTTCCCCAAATCACTTTGCATTGACAGGCTGGGTCTGTACAGGAGAGGTGGCTATATTGAGTTCTAGGGGTAGCCTTTTGTAGAGTTTATCCTCTTGACCCTGTAGTAAATAAACCTCCACTGGTGTGTTTCCCATTAATAATCAGCCAGTAGACTCACTTAATTTTTTAGGAAAGGCATTTACTCAAATGGCATAGTAAAGAAAATAGTTAAAAAGTATTTCTTCCCATCCTGGGGCACATTATTGCACAAATATGCAGAGTTCATGGGGGTTGGAGGAGAATGGGAATGAATTTAAAATCATATGGTAATAAGTCCCATGGGTAGGGAATATAAGTAGCCAAAGCAACTCATAACTCCAGAATTGAAGGATATTAATGTCCTTTTGTTCTTTGGAGAGTTTTTATGAAATTTGCTGTGAGATTTGGTGTTGTTGATAGACAAGTCACTCCACTGTTCAGCTGGGTGGGCTTCTCAAATGGCATGGCATTTCAGATGGATGGGTCAATCTGTTGCTAGGATGGATTGAGAGATCACTTGGCTTCAAAGTTGGCTCCTCATTAGTCTTAGATGCTGTTGAGCTGAGCCAGGCAGGTCCCTTGACTGCTGGATTGAAATGGGCAGGTTATTAAGTCAACGGCCTGCTGTTGCTGGACTGGTTCAGGCAGGTCCCCTTGCCATTTGGCCACTAGTGTTAGACTTGGCCAGGTAGGCCACTCAGGCACTGAGTTGCCAATGCCAGGCTGGGCTAGGCAAGTGTCTCAGCTGTTGGGCTTTTCATAAGGTATGGTGTCTTTGTGGGATGGGTTAATCCATTGGACTCCCTGGGTTTGTGATTTAATGGGCAGTTTGCTGCAGTATTCATCACCTTCAGCTTTAAGTCGACTGGACTGACATAATTATTATGATAAAAAGCTATTACGATGCTTTTTTTCAGCCAATGTATTAAAATGATCTTTGTACCAAGGGCAATGACCCTTAACCTAGTATTAGAAGAAGCCTTTGCTTTTTGACCCTCTCAGAGTCTCAACTTTTCAACTCCAGGCTCTTGACTGGAAAGGCCTACCAGAGGTTCCCAAAATGGGCTATGCCACCCCTTGGGGGGCACTGGAATGATGGGGAGCCAAGGGTGGGAGGTAATAGCCTTGGGTGTAATTGGAGGTTGTTGAATAAAAATAAGAGGGTGGTGGAAGCATAGGGAAAGAAGAGAAGGAAATTTTGAAAAACTGTTCATACATATTTCATCTGTTGTGTAGCAGAGTTAAAGTCATAGTGATTACATTAGTTTTCAAATAAATACACAAAATGCAAGTGACAACTGGTCAGCAGCCAAGTCTGCCAACAGGTCTTAACAAGCAAGTGTTGGCAAGCAAGCATGTCTCATGTTGTTGGGAAGTCCAGCATGTAATGGCAGGAACATGTGCATATAATGACTTATTTACAATACAATACTATATGGTTACATGATGTTATATTGTATCATCAAACTTTCATGTAGGAACCCCCCCCCAAATTTGTAATAAATTATTAAATTTAAGATGCATCACTTAAAAAATATTTCATATATTTTTTGAAATGACACAAATTTCCAAAAACAAAATAAAACAAAATAAGTTAAAGGGTTAAAGATTTCCAGTGGGGCACTGGGAAATTTTTTTTTAAAGGGGGCTGTAGGTCAAAAGGTTTGGGTCTTATCTTTCTTGTTCTATAGTCCTTCCTAGTGCAGAGGTGACTTTTCTCAGTGAGGGATTACACCCTCACTGGGTATAACCACCCACTTATACTTCCCAGATTCCAGATGGGTCTTATTCAGGTGAGTGACTGGAACCAAAGATACTGAAAGAGCTTGTGCTTCAGAACAAATTCATTGTCTTGCTGGCCTTTTCATGTGCAATTGAGTTTCTCAGGCTTTCTGATTATCTGGAGTAATTTAAAAATTTCATTGCATCCTTGTTAGCCATATGCTAAACTCAAACTTGTGTATACTTCTCTTATACTCCCACAAATTCATATATACACATACATACATAAATACACATGTACGAGTTGCTGTTTAGTTGGGTCAGGCTCTTTATCATCCTTCTTGGCAAAGATACTGGAATGATTTGCCATTTCCTTCTCCAGTAGATTAAGGCATATAGAGATTAAATTATTTTCCCAGGGTCACACAGCTAGTAGGTGTCTGAGGCTGGATTTGAACTCAGGTCTTCTTGAATTTAGGCCTAGTGCTTTATCCACTAAGCCACCTAGCTGTTTCCTACATAATCCACACATGTTTTATATACACGGACATATACACACATACATATACACACATATGAACCCACACATGTGTATATGCATATATATGTATATATGTGTATATATATATACATATACATATATTTGAAAGAAGGGTATACTTCATTTATCCAGGTAGCCTCTCTCCTCTCCCCCCTGCCTACAATCATATATACTTTGTGTGCAATCTTTATTTATATGATTTATATTAAATACCATTATAATTTTCTTTATACACAATTTATCTTTATTATTAGTTTTTATTATTTTTAATATCTAATTTGTATTATACATATATTTAAATGAAGGTTTATAGATGCATTTTCTACACAAATATCCTTCTTCCTCTGCCTCCTTATGACTTCTTTTTCTTTCTTTCTCTCTTTTTTTTCTCTCCCCTTCTTATTCTACCCATCCTATCCACTCAACATATAATCAAATGCAGGTCGTGATAGATGGTGGGGTGGGTTTGAGGAGAGGGTCACCTGCTGAAAGTTCGAAACCTGCCCTATCTTCTGCTCCTACTCTCCCCCTTTAAAGGCTCCTATTTAATGAAGATAAATTAAAATTTAACAGTGTCAATGCTATTGAATTATGAGTCTGATTAAGGAGTATGATATTTTAGCAAAGCCAGAGGCCTGTAGAATGGCAGCTTGTGTGCTCCACAAATATTAATGAATGATTATCAGTTCCCACAAATTCTAGTGACTTTGGCACATTCCTTTCTATGAACAAAGACTCAAAGGGTGTCTTCCCCATTTCTTCACACCACTGTAGTACAAATGGTATCACTAGTAAATTACCCTGGATGAAGATGAAGGAGCCCAATTTTCTGCTTAGGTAGTGTAAGTGTGGAGGCACAATCATAGGGCAGATAGAGAAATTTTGTAAACTCTATGTCTAGTGCAAAGAGTCCTTAGAATTTTCCATATGGTAATTCCCCTGTAGTGGATTTAAAAGCACCTTAGGGACAATTAGATGAACAGTTTTATGGGGCAAAGGCAGAGAAGGCAAGTTCTTGGCTAAAAATAAAAACCGTGTGGGAGGACTAAGAGAAATATATTGGACAACAGACAGAACAATTTTCTCCCTTCCTTTCTCCCTCTACCCCACTTAAACTTTAAGCTTTTTGAGAGCTGGGATTATTTTTATTTAACCTTGGTACCCACAGTGGTTAGCACAGTGCCTGGCATATTTGTTGTTGTTAGTCATTTCAGTTGTGTCTGACTCTTCATGACCCCATTTGGGGTTTTCTTGGCAAAGATACTGCAGTAGTTTGCCATTTTCTTCTCTAGTTTATTTTACAGATGAGGAAACTGAGGCAAGCAGGGTTAAGTAACTTGTCCAGTGTCACACAGTCAGTAAATGTCTGAGGCTGGATTTGAACTCAGGAAGCTGCTGAGTATTCCTGACTCCAGGCCTGGAACTCTATCCACTTCCTACTAGACAACAGCCACCTAGTTGCCTCCTAGTAGGTATGTAATAAATGCTTATTGACTGACTGACCGACTGATTCATTCTTCCTATCCCCATAGTGGGAGAAACATTGTTTTTATGCTTGAAAATTGAAAAAATAAAAATAGTAAATTTTTTTAAAAGTGAGAAAATCATACCCAAATAATGATTCTGGTAATATTTTTGTGTGATCTTTTTCTTTTTCCTTCAGTGATCTGTTTTAGGCTATAAACTTAATAGTTGTGTTCACCAGAACAAAGGAAAGAACTTTTTTGGTAGCTGTTATTATATAATTCCATATTACTTTTGAAAAGGTGAATCGTAATTCATCTTTTGGTTAGTTTTGATAAGCTACATTTTTTTGTCTTTCTTTTTTATCTTTTATTACAAGGGATGGCTTGTTGTGTAGGAAAGGCATATATTCAAAGATGAAGATGATGAAAGTAAGTTGTTAAATGTATGTAAATATAAAAACTAGAGATCAATAAAATATTTTTAAGGGTGGGGGAAAAAGTATTTTTTCTCCCTTTCCCCATTTAAAAAACATTAAATGTGGCAAAGTTACCAGCCAGAAAACCAGATCAAATGTAGATAAAATGCTAAGCTATTTTGGAGATTAAAGGAAGCATACCTTGATAAAGAAATGAAAAATGTTGGAATTTACATATAATCATAGCTCATAGAAAACTGATTGTAGGAAAGTCACAATATACAGGGAACCTAAGGTTTTGTGGAAAAGATAAGCAAGCATATAGTAATAAAGTCAGTGAAAGTCAATTTAACAAACATTAGGCACTTATCGTGTGGGAGGTACACAGTTTTGATAACATAGCTTCCCTATCATCTATGAGCTTATATGTGTGTGTATGTGTGTATGTGTGTGTGAGTGATGTAGATAAAAAAAGGGGGGAAGTGAGAGAGGGAAATAAAGAAGCAGGTGGGGAAGAATGAAAAAGAGTGAGAAAGAACAGAGAGAGGAGGAGGAAAGGAGGGAGGAGATAGAGATGAATGGAAGGAGAGAAGAAAGGAAAGAGAAAGAGAGGCAGAGAGAGAGAAGAGGGAGAGAGACAGAGAGAGATGGGGAAAACGAAAAAAGAAGAGGGGAGGGATTGAGGGAGAGAGACACACACACCCAAACAGAGACACAGAGAGACAGAGAGAGAAAAGGAGAGAGAGACTCAGATAACACCCACAAGGAGAGCTATCATATATAATAATACATGGCAAATAAGTGGCAGGATAATTGGAAGAATCTCCAGTCAACTGGATAGGATTGTAGAGAATGGACTTTTATGAGAAGTGAACACAACTCATGGAGTTAGACATACATTTTATCCCCTTTTGGAAAGGAAACAATGATCTCCCTTGATTGGTTCCCAGTGACTTAGGGCAGCTTCAAAGAGGATTAATGACAGAGTCCTGTGGTCTATAATGGGGAAATGTGAAAAGGCTCCACTCCTTTTTTGAGCCCTGAGACTATCTTTGGGGATTCTTTCTTTCCTTTGGATTTCCAGACTATACTGCAACTGTGACCAAGACCGGGTGAATTTTCTCCCTCTCCCAAGTACAGCTTCAGAAAACCATGCCTTGGAAGAGAAGCCCTTATGCTGCCCAAGCAAATCGGAGAGAGGATTTTCCTATACATCCCAGTCCTTAGTTGCTCTTTTGCCTTCTTATTTCCTTTCCTGAGAACAGATTAGTTTACTAGCAATCTAGAGAACTCGTGTTTCCAGCCTTGGAGGTTACCTAGTGGATAGTGCTGAACTGGAGAGTTCCTGAGTTCGAAAATTGGTCACTAGACACACTGAGGAAGAAACTTTCCTTAACTAAATGCTCCTTGAAGAAGAGAATGTCCAACAGGAAGGAAGATTCTGCAGCCCAAGGGCCTTCCCATATCTGGACAGAGCTGGATCATGCCCTCCGTGATAGTGGCTGTGAATTGTTCAGATAGTGCAGGCCACAATTAAGTGGAAAATGTCTATTAGCTGTAATGGCATATTACTTCACCATAAGAAATGACAAAAATGGACATTTTTGGAGGAAGCTTGGAAGACAACCTTGAACTGAAGTGAATGGAACCAGGAGAAAAAAATTATACAGTGATGATGACATTACAAAGAAGAACAACTTTGAAAGACTTTTGACATCTACTTAGTTCTGAACCATATATATTATTAATTAGAGGTCTAAGTAATAAATAATTTTATTATTGATTATAAACCATGATGCTAAAGGACTCAGGATGGAGTACAGCATTCATCTGACTGGGAAACAATGGTCTTGAAATGTAGGAGGAGCCACGTATGTTTACACATAGCCAAGGGGAGTGCTTGTTTCACTGTATTTGTGATGAGAATTTTTAATTTTTTTATTGATCAGTGAGGTTTGGGGGGAAGGAGAAGTAGGAGAGACATGACTAAATAAATATAAAATATTAAAATAACATAAAAAGAAATATCTATTTAGCAGTCCCCCCAAAGCCTCTACTTTTCATGGCAGTTTAATGTGTATAATGGACTATTAGCTTATTTTATATTTCTCTATTTGTCCACATGCACCGATGAGTCTTTTGAATCTTGTTCTGTTTCTGTGGTAGGGGCATAGCAGGGGTGATCAGATGTCTGATCAAAGGTTACGTGTTATATGAAGCAACGTTATGTTAGGTCCAAGGGAAAGATTATTAGAGGTGGAATCAGGGAAGGCTTTATGGTGGAGATGGCATTTGAAATGTACTTTAAAGGTTGATTAGTTCAATAAGTGAAAATGGGGAAGAAAGTCATTGTAGGCAGAGACACAGTGAGTGAAGTGAAGGGCAGAACGCAGACTCAGAGAAAGCTTGTGACCTAGTGTCAAAATGAGAAGGCAGTGTTAGCCTTTGGGGATGAGGGTAAACCAATGAGTAAAGCCTCTTTGGCAGTGAGTTGGAAGAACACTTATAAGTGAAGCGCCTGACGATGTGTCATGCTGTAGTTCTTATTAGAGAAGTGCCTTCCATCTGGGATGTCAGTCAATCAAGTGGCAGTACTTATGAGAATCACTGAGGCAGGTGGGTAGCATGAGAGATAAAGGACTAGGCTTAGTCAGAAAGACTTGAGTTCAAATTGTGCTTCAGAGACTTACTAGCTATGCAACTCACACAGCTTCCTCATCTGTAAAAAGGAGATAATAATATTATCTACCTCCTAGATTTATTGTGAGGATCAAATGGGATAATATTCATAAAACACTTAGCATAGTGCCCAGCGCATAGTAGGCACTACATAAATTCTAGTTGTTATTAATAATATTATTATTAACTATTAAAAGACACACTAATGCTTAATCCTTGGCCCATTATCCTTGCACAAACCCAAGTTGGCTGTAGATTCCCGAAAGGGATCTGGCTACTTTCTATTTGAGAGAGCCACAGAGAGTCCTGACCTACTAGCTTCAGAAGAAATAATTGTTAACAGCTTCTTAATTGGTCTCCCTGCCTCCAGCCGGCCCATTCCCTCTCCCAGTCCAACCTCAACAAGACTGCCAAATTGGTAAATATTCCCCAAACACAGCCCCTAATAGGGCTCTGAGATGACTTTATATCTTCCTCATCAATATTTTGCATTGATTTATCTGTTGAGAAGTTGCTGCCCTTCTCCCAGACGGAATATAGAACAGGGTCTGGTCTCTTGTTTTTTGTTTTATTGTCCTTAAATAATCATGGTCTAGCACCCCATAATCAATATTTGTGGAACTGAATTGAGCCTAAGGGTAAGGAGAGGATAGGACTGACATAGCAATTCTGATAAATTCTGCACCACCTAGCTGTAGGGGCAGAGAAAGGCAGGTGAAGTCCAGGAAAATCGAAGCCAAGAAACCAAAAGAAATCAAGCAAGCAAAAATCATTTGTTAAGCATTTCTCAAATATATATGTATATACACATATACATATATATGTGTATGTGTACGTATATACACACACACACACATATATATCATATGTGCTAGTCACTATTCTAGGTACTGGGGATACGAATACAAAGAATGAAATAATCTTTACTTGCGAAGAGCTTACACTCTTGTGGGGGAGAAAACAAGTACATTTAAAAAATATCTATATAGGCCCAATATAAAATGAATTAGTACAAAAATATCCAAGGTAGCAAAATGCAAGGTAGTTTAAGAGAGAAGGGATTATTAGCAGTTAGGAGGATTAGGAAAGACTTGAAGAAGATAGTAGTAGAGTTGTACCTTAAAGGGAAAGACTGATTCTATGATGCAACGGTGAGGAAGGAGTGTCTTGTAGATATGGGGGACAACCAGTGTAAAAACACGGAGATCAGAGATGGAAAATCATGTGTGAGGAGCCAAGAGGACAGTTTGATTGGATTATACAATATGAAATCTCTCTCTCTCCCTCTCTCTGTCTCTGTCTCTGTCTCTTCTATATATCTCTATTTCTATACCTATATCTCTATCTTTGTTTCTATCATCTATATCTACTTGTATATCCATATCTCTAACTCTATCTCCATCTACCTACATATTTATGCCTCTATATTTATCTATTTATATCTATGCCTATATCTTTATATAAGATATTGCTCTATCTTTATACCTATACCTATCCTTATTGCTGTATCTTTATACCTATATCTTTATATAAGATATTGCATTATCTTTATACCTGTACTTAATCTTTATTACTATACCTCTACCTCTATATTTCACCTAAATGCTTATTCCTCTACCTATATCAACATCTCTACCTGTATCTCTATCTCTATCTTTATACTTACTCCTCTCTGTTTGTCTGTCTTTGTCTCCATATCTATATCTATGTCTCTGTTTATATCTAGATATAGCCTCTCCATCTCATTCATACTCTACAACCCAACCAAAGTGGCCCATATAAATATATAGTATAATGAAGGTAGAAAGATAGTTTGTGTAAGGGGCCTTAAATCACAAAAGGGGAGATTTATTTTATTCTAGAGGGAATAAAAAGTCACTGGAGTTGGTTGAGTAGTGGAGTTATGTGGCCAGATCTGAGTTTAAGAGAAATTACTTTGGTAACATTGTGTAGAATGAGCTGGAGTGAGGAGATACCAATTGGAGTGAGATTAATTAGGTGTTTATTGTAACAATCTAGGTGAAAGGTAATGAAGAACTAAACCGAGGTGGTAGCTGTGTGGATAGAGAGAGGGAACCCCTGAGTGGGATTCTATCCTCCCCTATAAGACGTTTGAACTTCTTTGAAGCATACACCTAGGAATACCAGCAAAAGTTTGGTGTATCCATGTACCAATCCAGCTTCTCGCAAGACAGTCCTGGACTTCTTGCAGCAGTCAGAGTCCAAAGATCGTAAAGCTCAAGACTCTCAGACAACATCCCTGATTATATCCTTCTGTATCCCTAATATACAGTTATCCCTTTCACATAGCAGGTGGTTAGAGGTGCAGTGCCCCTGTGATCTGGAAAATCCATGTCAAATTTTTGGCTGTCTCTTTGTACCTGAGAAGGTCTGAATTTTTCTTTTTCTTTTATGGTGTGTTTATAGTACTTCATTGTAAAATTTGTATTAAGTATTTGGTCATAACTTCTTTGTCATCTACTGGCCTTTGTGTGTCATCTGTTGCTTCAGCAAAACTCCCCCAAATTCCCATTTAATTTCTTCTGCCAATCCATCACATATGGAGAAAGTCACGATGTGGAAGGGATAACTGTATATTCCTTTCCCTGCCCCACTTTGGAGGTTTCAGCCCTGGTGCCAGTATAGAATGTCAGTGGGCTGCGGTAGTTTTGTAAATATCAGCTGATGCCCCATATGAGGATGAATGCCAACTTGATGCCCATTTCTTATTGTCCTTACCTTTCCTTTCATTGGGTATCTTCAGTTAAGCCATATGGTCTTCCCTGAAATATGCCAGATAAAAAGCATTGATTGGCTCATTTGATTCTTTTGGAAAGACCCTTGTTTGCAGCAATGAACCCTAACAGCGTAATTAAGATACATGCATTTGCAGGAAGGGAAATTAGTAACAATACTCACTCACAGATGGGTATTATTAACAATGTCTGAAATTTGTTAGCTTCTTTTTTTTAACCAATTATTCTATCTACATAGATACTAAATTCTGAATGAATAACTGGTTGTCTCTAAGTTGCTGAAGAAGTATATCTGTTAAATTTTTACACCCTCTAAATTTAAGTGCTCTGTGGGAACAGCCTCAGTCACATCCCCTTAGTTAAAGCTTTGGACCTGACTGGCTTTGGCCATTAGGAGAACAAATGTAAGGCACTGGGAATAAGGAAGATCCTTTATAACTAAAGCACAATATAGTAATTGATGTCCATAATGATCCTTAGTCTTCAAGAAAAGATTGCATTATATCTGGTATCCTGTATATTCAGTATCACTAACCTGAGGGGCAGTACAGCATAAGATACAAAAAAGTGCTCTCATGATCAGAAATATTGGTGTTCAGATCCTGCCTCTGATATATACTGACTGTGTGACCCTAGACAAGTCCCGCCCAGTAATCTGAGGTCTCTCAGCCTACCAGTGTACTTATAAGCGGTATGAACATTGATAAGTCCATTAATCTCCTGAAACTCAGTTTCCTCATCTGTCCAAATGAGATAATACCTGTAGAGTCCATCATAGGGTGGATGAGAAGCTCAAATATGTTAATATATATATTTTGCAAGCATTAAAGTATTGTATGTCAATTATATAATAATTGATATTAATAATCAATAAAAATAATAATGAACAATAAAACCACCATGCGCTGGTTTATATGATGAGTAAAACTGTCATCATCAACATAGTCATCTTATATTTAAGAAGATAGTTATAGGTAATTTATTTTAGAAAGATATCTATTTAAAATATATTTTGGCATTAAATGAGTAAACTTACATGTACAACTTTACTATGTAGAGCAGTTTATTTCAAGATTGAGGCTTCCGGATACCCAAGCTAGGTAGCGCAGTGGATCGAATTCTAGGCCTGGAGTGGGGAGGACCTGAATTCAAATCCAACCTTAGAGATGTACTAGCTATGTAGGAGGGAGGTATCAGGCTAAGGAGAAGACATCTGTCAGAACACAGGGTCTTATACAGAGATTAGCAGCATTGTGGTGGAAAGAATACTCAACCAACAGTTAGTGAATAGGGGAAGCAATTGTGGTAGCTCAATGGAATGGGATAATGGTATGTCATAAATAATACCAGTATTATAGAATTGTAAAGGCTGTCATCAGGGGAATCCCTGGCTAAGTCACTTCACCTCTATGAAATGGGGTTAATCATTGAATCTACCTCCCAGGGTTTTTTTCTGAGAATCAAATGGCATAATCGTTGTAAAGTGCTTAGCACAGTGCCTAGCACGTAATAAGTACTAACTAAATATTAGCTATTATGTTATTATGATTATTATTGATTGAAGGCAGCTAGACTCTTGCTAACTAATCATATCCTCTTATGATTCAGATTTAAATGTCTATTAATCATATTTGTATTGTCTTTTTTAAAAAATCCATCCATTACTTGTAAAAACAAATTTTAAGTTCATTTTTGGGGTTCAGGTTTTGCGGTCCAAATTCCATCCTTGTAAGCATCTGACATAGGTTATGCATGTACGGTCATATAAAACATTTCCATATTAGTTATTTTGTGAAAGAAAACTTGAGCTAAAAGAGAGAGAGAAAAAAAAGAAAGAAAGAAAGAAAGAGAAAGAAAAAGAAAGTGCACAATAGTATACTTTTGTCTGTATGCAGATGATATTAGTTCTTACTCTGGAGGCGGACAGCATTTCTATGAGTCCTTTGGGATTGTCTTGGATTATTATATTGCTGAGAATAGCTAAGTCATTCACAATTCATCATGGTACAATGTTGCTATTAATGTGTACCATGTTCTCCTGGTTCTGCTCACTTCACTCTGCATCAGTTCATGTAAATCTAGTTTTTTTCTGAGATAATCCTGCTCATCATCTCTTCTAGCACGATTATCCTCTCAATTCCCAGTTCTTAGCCTTCACAATAAGAGCTGTTATAAATATTTTTGTGCAGATAGGTTCTCTCTCTCTCTCTCTCTCCCTCTCCCCCCCCCCTCATCTTTTTGGGATATAGACCTGGTAGTGGTATTGCTGGATCATAGGGTATGTACTATTTTATAGCCCTCTGGGTATAGTTTCAAATTACTGTACAGAGTGGTTGGATCAGCTCACAACTCTTCCAACAGTGCATTAGTGTCCCAGTTTTCTCATGTCCCTTCCAACATTTATAATTTTTCTTTTCTGGCATATTAGGGAATCTGATAGCTGGGAAGTGGTACCTCAGAGTTATTTTAATTTGCATTTCTCTAATCAGTAGTGATTTAGAATGTTTTTTTACATGACTGTAGATAGCTTTGATTGTCTGAAAACTGCCTGTTCATATTATTTGACCATTTACCAATTGGGGATTGACTTACATTCTTATAAATTTGAGTCATTTCTCTATATATTTGAAAAATGAAACCTTTATCAGACACATTTGCTATAAAAATTTCTTCCTAGTTTTCTGCTTTCCTTCTAATTTTCACTGTACTGGTTTTGTTTATGCAAAACCTTTTTAATTTAATATAATCAAAATTATCCATTTTATATATTGTAATGCTCTGTATATCGTGTTTAGTTCTAAGATCTATTCCATGGGGGGACAGAGCCAAGATGGCTGAGTAGAAAGACACAGATATGGAGGCTCTCCCCACACAGCCCATAAAATACCTGGAGAGAGGGACTCTCAACAAATTCTAGAGCAGCAGAAGTGGAGAACAACAGAGTGGAGGAGATTTTCAGCCCAAGGTGACCTGAAAGGCCCATAGGAAATGTCTGTTGCACCAGACACAGAGCAGAGCTCAGCCCAGTATTGGCTGTGGTGCACAGCTTGGCGAACAGCCCTTAGGGGTGGAATATCCAGTCGCAGAATCCCCACTCCCAGCTGCAGCGGGTTCGCAGATTCCTCAACCCACAGGCACCAAAGGTCAGTGATGAGGTTTTTTCAGCTGGCCAAGAAGGGAGAAGGGCCTTCCATAGCTCTGGCCTTAGGCAGCTGCTGTAGAGGCAGGTGCAGCAGCCAGATCCACCTGGGGGCACTGAGGAGCTGACTCTTGCCTCCACCCTGTGTGGAGGCCCTGGGGGAGCTGGTCTTTGTCTCACACTGAATGGCGGCCCTGTCCATCCAGTGTATCTGAAAATCAGCCCCCAGTGCTGACTTGGTGGAACTGGAGGCCAGGTGGCTGTGGAGAGGTAACTGCTAAGATTCTGGCCACAAAAATCCCTCTCTGTACCCAGACAAGAACACGCTTGATTGTGCCACCTTGGAGGAACTGAGATCTTACAGATTCCCAGAGTATAGCCTACTCTTGACAAAGGACCCAAAAGTCAAGTAACTGGTTGGAAAAAATGCCCAAAAAAGGGAAAAAAATAAGACTATAGAATGTTACTTTCTTGATGAACAGGTATCTTCTCCCATCCTTTCAGATGAGGAAGAACAATGCTTACCATCAGGGAAAGACATAAAAGTCAAGGCTTCCGAATCCCAAACATCCAAAATAAATATTCAATGGGCTCAGGCCATGGAAGAGCTCAAAAAGGATTTTGAAAATCAAATAAGAGAGGTGGAGGAAAAATTGGGAAGAGAAATGAGAGAGATGCAAGAAAAGCATGAAAAGCAGGTCAACACCTTGCTAAAGTAGACCCAAAAAAATGCTGAAGAAAATAACACCTTGAAAAATAGGCTAACTCAATGGGCAAAAGAGGTTCAAAAAGCCAATGAAGAGAAGAATGCTTTCAAAAACAGAATTAGCCAAATGGAAAAGGAGTTTCAAAAGCTCACTGAAGAAAAGAGTTCTTTCAACATTAGAATGGAACAGATGGAGGCTAATGACTTTATGAGAAACCAAGAAATCACAAAACAAAACCCAAAGAATGAAAAAATGGAAGATAATGTGAAATATCTCACTGGAAAAACAACTGACCTGGAAAATAGATCCAGGAGAGACAATTTAAAAATTATGGGACTACCTGAAAGCCATGATCAAAAAAAGAGCCTAGACATCATCTTTCATGAAATTATCAAGGAAAACTGCCCTGATATTCTAGAACCAGGGGGCAAAATACATATTCAAGGAATCCACCTATTACCTCCTGAAAGAGATCCAAAAAGAGAAACTCCTAGGAACATTGTGGCCAAATTCCAGAGTTCCCTGGTCAAGGAGAAAATATTGCAAGCAGCTAGAAAGAAACAATTCAAGTATTGTGGAAATACAATCAGGATAACACAAGATCTAGCAGCTTCTACATAAAGGCATAGAAGGGCGTGGAATATGATATTCCAGAAGTCAAAGGAACTAGAACTAAAACCAAGAATCACCTACCTAATAAAACTGAGTATAATACTTCAGGGGAAAAAATGGTCTTTCAATGAAATAGAGGACTTTCAAGCATTCTTGATGAAAAGACCAGAGCTGAAAAGAAAATTTGACTTTCAAACACAAGAATGAAGAGAAACATGAAAAGGTAAACATCAAAGAGAAGTCATAAGGGACTTACTAGAGTTGAACTATTTACATTCCTACATGGAAAGACAATATTTGTAACTCTTGAAACTTTTTTCAGTATCTGGGTAGTTGGTAGGATTACACACACACACACACACACACACACACACACACACACACACACACACACAGAGAGAGTACAGGGTGAATTGAATAGGATGGGATCATATCTTAAAATAATGAAATTAAGCAGTGAGAGAGAAATATATTGGGAGGAGAAAGGGAGAAATGGAATGGGGCAAATTATCTCTCATAAAAGAGGCAACTAAAAGACTTTTCAGTGGAGGGAAAAAGTGGGGAGGTAAGAGAAAAAACATGAAGATTACTCTCATCACATTCAACTAAAGGAAGGAATAAAATGCACACTCATTTTGGTATGAAAACCTATCTTACAATACAGGATTGTGGGGGAGAAGCGGATAAGCAGGGTGGGGGGGATAATGGAAGGGAGGGCAGTGGGAGGAGAGAGCACTCTTTGGGAGGGATAGGATCAAAAGAGAGAATAGAAGCAATGCAGGGCAGGATAGGATGGAGGGAAATATAGTTAGTCTTACACAACACGACTATTATGGAAGTCATTTGCAAAACTACACAGATATGGCCTATATTAAATTGCTTGCCTTCCCAAAGGGAATGGGTGGGGAGGAAGGGATGAAGAGAAGTTGGAACTCAAAGTTTTAGGAACAGTTGTTGAGTATTGTTCTTGCAACTAGGAAATAAGAAATACAGGTAATGAGATATAGAAATTTATCTTGCCCTACAGGACAAAAGAGAAGATGGGGATAAGGGAAGGGAGGGATGTTAGAAGGGAGGACATCTAGGTGATAAGGGTAATTAGAATGCTCAGAGTTTTGGGGTGGGGGGAGGGGAGAAATGGGGGGAAAATTTGGAACCTAAAATTTTGTGGAAATGAATGTTGAAAACTTAAATAAATAAATTTAAATACACAAAAAAAGATCTATTCCATGCTCTCCTAATATGCTTGTAGTATCACTCACTATGTTTAAATCATGTACCTATTTTGGTCTATCTTGGTATACAGCATAAGATGTTGGTCTGCCATACTGTTTTCCAGTTTTCCCAGAAGTTTTTGTCAAATAATGAGTTTTGTCCCAAAAGCTTGGATTTTGGGGTTTATTAAACACTAAATTATTGTGATTATTTTCTATAATGTATTGTGTACTTATTCTATTCCACTGATCTATCACTGTTTCTTAGTCAGTGCCAAGTTTTAACGACTACCAGTTTATAATATGGTTTGAGATCTGGTACAACCAGGTCACCTTCCTTAATATTTTTTTAATTGATTCTCTTGTTTTTCTTGACCTTTTGTTCTTCCAGATGAATTTTGTTATTACTTTTTCTAGTCCAATAATTTTTTTTTCATAGTTTGATTGGTATAGTACTAAAGAAGTAGATTAAATTGGGTAGAATTGTCATTTTTATTATATTTTCTTGTCCGACTCATAAACAATTACTATTCTTCCAGTTGTTTACATCTGACTTCATTTGTATGAAAAATGTTTTGTAATTGTGTTTTTATAGTTCCTAGGTTTATCTTGGCAGGTAGACTCCCATGTATTTTAGATTGTCTACAGTTATCTTAAGTGGAATTTCTCTTTCTATCTCTTGCTGCTAGACTTTGTTGGTAATATATAGAAATGCTGATGATCTATGTGGGTTTATTTTATATCCTGCAACCTTGCTAAAGTTGTTAATTATTTCCACTAGATTTTAGTTAATTGTCTTAGAGTCCAATGGTTTGAGTTCAAATCTTACCTTTGGCTACAAACTGCCTTAGATTTGGAATCTAAAAGAATTGGGCTTAAATCCTGACTCTGACACTCACTTTCTTTATGACCAGGGAGCAGTTGATTAACTTTTGTAAAATGGGGATGACACCTATGGTACCTAGGTCACATGATTACTATAAGGCCCCTGTAAATCTCTTTCTAAACCTTAAAGTGCCATGTAAATGTCAGCTATAACTGTGTGACCTTGGACAAGATCTGATTTTCATTTTCCTCCTCTTTAGAATAAGAGGGTTGAGCCAGGCATAGTGACACAGGCTCCTAATTCCTGCTACTCAGGAAGACTTAGGGTGGTATATCTCTTGAGTTAAAAAATTCTGAAATACTGTTTTCACACTCTGATACTTCAAAGTTAACTCAGAGAAAATGACCTAGATTGGTTTGGGGCTTTGAAAAATGTGCCCACTCTTAAATATGGTGATAATGAATCAATTGTCCTTAAGTTTTGGTGTTAGTATTTTGTTTTCTTTTATGAAAGGCAAAATAGCAAAGTGGATAGAGACTTGGCCTTGGAGACTGGAAAACTGGGTTTGTTGGGTTTAAGTCCTGGCCATGATACCTAAAAGTGAATTGACAGGACCAGGTCAGAAATGGAGCAGGTCAAAGTTATTGAGCTGATAAGTAGTGGCATTGGGTCCTTGAGTGGCTCATTCCACTTCCAGGTGAAGTGAAATAGGGAGACCTAGGCTTAAAAAAAGGAAAACAGAGAAAGAAAGAAAGAAAGGAAAGGGAAAAAAGAAAGATAGAAAATAAGTCAAGCAGTAGTAGTGGAGGTCCCTGAGGGTCTGTGTACACTGGGTGATCCCCTAATCACCTCTTTTTAATTATTCATTTTTTTACTTTTAAATATCTTTTGAGTTTTTTTTTCTGTTGCCTTAATTTGTGACTATATGCTTTTTCCTTCTTTTGCCCGGTAAACCATTCCTTGTAAGAAAGAATAAAAAAGGAAAAAAAAGAATTCAACAAGACCAATAATGGTTTTCTATACTCATTGTCCCACCACCTCTCCCCTTTAGTTTCAAATTTAAGAAAGAACTTGGGCATGGGACCCTAAAAGGATACTGTTTTAGTCTTCCTCCTTGCCTGAGATATATGTCCAGGCACTGGAGCTTCATTTCAGCCTCCTGCCTCCTCTGATATTTTCCTGACATTGCTTCTGGAAGACCTCCCTCACTTTCCCCTTGCCAACCTTGGGCTTATTGCTCTAACACTCAGTTCACACCTCCTGCCAGGCTCTCAGGATCAATTGCCCTATGGCCTGTTGGGTTTCATGTCATCTCAGCTCTCTGTTTATGTTCTTGGAACTTGCCTTAGACAATCCCTTCCTCTCTTCTCCTGCCACTCAGGGCATTTTCTCCTTCTCTAGGCTTGTCAAGTGCAGCTAATTTCTGGCACCATCATTCCCTACTCCCAGGATCCTCTTCATAGGAAGGAGCGAATCAGGCAAAAACAGTTGCTATCAGGCTAGAGCAAGAATCACTTGGTGAATTACATTGTGGCATTAGTGGTCATTCTATTCAAGGGGGTCACTTCATGGGTCCTTTTGTGGTATAGTGGTTCTAGGCTGAGGGGACCTGAGTTCAAACGACACCTCTGAAGCTTACTTACCTATGTGACTTTAGTAAAATCACTTAACCTTTCCAGACCTCAGTTTATTCATCTGTAAAATGAGGGGGTTGGACTGGTTAGTCTTTGAGATCTCTTCAAGTTAAGTGTATATTATTCTATGTTCAGAATTTCAGATTTGAAGGTGACCTTTTCCTTTTTTGCAGGGCTACGAATTAGGTAGGGTCTCAGAAAAGATTTGTCTCAGGCACTAGTTTCAGCTTTCTCTCTCTCTCTCTCTCTCTCTCTCTCTCTCTCTCTCTCTCTCTCTCTCTCTCTCTCTCTCTCTCTCTCTCCCTCCTTCTCTCCTCCCTTCTCTCCCTCTCTGTCTCTGTCTTTTTCTTTGTCTCTCAGAATGAATACTACAAATTTTTTCCCTAGAATCCTAGAACTGGAAGGAACTCAGAGATCATTTAGAATTATTTTCTGAATGGGAAAGGTTCCTTGGCTTCCTTCAAGTTTCAGCTCAAATCTCATCTCTTACAAGAAGTCTTTCCAAGTACCCCTTTCTATAGGGCCTTCCCTCTGAGATTATGTCTTTTACATATATATATGCGCATATGTGCATATACACATATATACATGCACATACATAAAATATATATGTAATACATAATGTAATAACATAAACAATGACACATACAAGTTATGTGTTATATATCTCATATGAATGTTGCTATTTGCGTGTTTTGTCTCCTATTAGAATATGAACTATGTTGAAAGCAGAGACTATGTTTTTGCCTTTACTTGTATCCTTGGGGGTTGGCACAGTACCTAGTACATAGTCTACAATGATGGACTTACGGACAGAGTGACTGACAGAAGACAAAAGTGCTTGCCCTAAGGTTGCACAGCTAGAAAGTGATACAAAAGGTATTAGAACTCAGTCATCTGACTGCTAGTCTGATAAGCCAAGCTTCATCATCTATTATCTGTGGTTGGCTCAGTCATTTTTCGGTTGTCCCTGACTCTTCATGACCCCATTTCGGGGTTTTCTTGGAAAAGATACTGGAGTGATTCACCATTTCCTTCTCATTTTACAGATGAGGAAACTGAGGCAAACAGGGTGAAGTGACTTGCCCAGGGACACAGAGCTAGTAAGTATGTGAGGCCAGATTTGAACTTGGGAAGAGGAGTCTTCCTGACTCTAGGCCCAGCACTCTACCCACTGCACCACTCAGCTATCCTTTGAAGTCAGTGAAGCCCTAGTCTCAAAAGGATATGGATGGAAGTACCTCAATACAGGGCCAAGGATCAAAGGGCCCAGGCTCAGGGAGGGTGCATAAGGTCACACTGGGGAGAGGTAGGGTTGAACACTGAGCAGTAATAAGCAGGAAATAGAACTATGACAAAGAAGGCATGCCCAAGACAGCCTGACATTGGCTTACTTACACTGGTTATATGCAAACAGCCCAGTACAATTGGGGGCCTGACTATCCCAGAGACTGCCAGCCACCAGCACGGTTATTTATAGCTATGCTGCCATGTGGGCAGCCCCACCTTTGTTGAGCACATGAATTAGTTATAGTTTGTGGCTGGACACAACTGTAGTGGTAGTGCTACATACCAAGGGACATCTGCCAGATACCAAGGGAGGGCCTGACCGCAGCAGTAGGTAGATCATTCGATTTGGAATTGGACTGACATGACTTTGGATAATGCCTCAGATTTTTAACTAGATATGCAACCCTTAGTAAATCAGTCTCTCCGAGCCTGCCTCAGCTTCCTCCTCTGTAAAATGGGGATGTTAACAGAACCTACTTTGCAATATTCATCAAATCAAATGTGATAGTGTATTTAAAGCACTCTGCAAATTACAAAGTACTATGTACATGAGGGCTATTATATGAATTGCTGTCATTATGACCACGATGTGGGGCAGGTAGGTAAATAGTGAACAGGATGAGTCTTCCTGAGTTCAAATCCATCCTCAGATATTTACTAGCTGTGTGACCCTGGGCAAGTCATTTAAACCTGCTTGCCTCAGTTTCCTCATCTGTAAAAATGAGCTAGAGAAGAAAATGGCAAACCGCTCCATTATCTTGGCCAAGAAAACCCCAAATGGGGCCACCAAGTGTCAGACATGACTGAAAATGACTAGTTAACAACAAACATTGTATTATTATTATTAATTATTATTATTACTCATGCTACTTTTACTCATGGATAAGATTTATATGGCCTTTCACGTACATCATCAAAGTGATCCTTACAACTGTCTGAGAGAAGTTGTACATGTATTATTCTCTCCACTTTTTAGATGTGAGAGCAGAGGCTTAGACTGGTTAAATATGTCACCAGTGATCATGCAGAAAAACTAAGAGGCAAGATGGAAGCCCAGATCTCACCTGACTCCAAGCTCCATACTCATCCCAGTCTACTGTCCCACTTATCACCTTAGTTTTTTGTCAGTTGGACTTGACACAATGAGACAAATTTTAAACTGTGACCCCCAACTCTAACACTAACTAGTTTTTGATGCTAGGCAAGTCACCACCCCCTCTCTGATTTTCTCATCTGAAAAATCTCTACATTTATATAAAGTTACTAGGAAAAAAAAAAGCTCTTCTAGTTGCATAAAAAGTGATTCATTGTCAGGGTTATCACCATCACTATCATCTTCATCATCGTCATCATCTTCATCATCATCATTTTAGCCAGGGCTTAAATAACCATTTACACGTTATTTGGAGACATAGATAGGAATTCTAGTGCCCAGGAAAACTCAGTGGGTTTGGGGAAGGGGACAGACCAACTCAGCTGGGTACCACCATGATTAGACAGGCAAAACTCAAGATAGGCTAGAGCAAGGGAGGTCATGCCACTTGGCATTACCACAGGACCACCATGAGGAGAAATCATGCCTCCCATTCCAGTGATCCATGAAACCCTGGGGCAAATATCCAATCACTCCACCCTAGCTACAGTCTCCCTTCCCTCCCTGCAATACAATAGGTGATGCCAACAAGTTAGATCCTTGGGACATAGCAGTGTGTAGGTTCTACATGATCATATAAGACCCCTCTGTTTGCTTCAGGTAGGTTTCCTTGTCTGGGCAGAGAAGAAAAAGTTGTTTTGTTTGCCCTCATTTATCATTTATGCCCAAGACCTGCATAAGCATTATTTCTCTGTGACTGCTCTCCAACAGCACTTTCTGTTAGAAAGCCTGTTTCATTGCTCCCCTCCTGTTGACCAAGCATTCCTTACTGTCCCTTTTGTCAGATTTCAGGGACAGAACACTATGCTCAGTGGTCTAGCATAGGAGTTCCCGAAAATCCAGAATGAGCTAATACTTGCAGCTTATACTTCCTCCTCCCCCCACATAACCTCTTTATCAGGTAAGTAGCCTAGTCCCTAGATAAATCATGAATGCTTTGCTAATGAGCACTACAAAGTTGGAGGAGGATGACCCTCTCCCTATTCTTCTAATTATTAATATTTATACCCTTTATGATGTAACTGTCATGGTGGTGTTGAGTAATTTCATTCATATCTGACTCTTTGTGACATCATTTGAGGTTTTCTTAACAGTTTGCCATTTCCTTCTCCAGCTCATTTGACAGATAAGGAAACTGAGGCAAACAGAGTGAAGTGACTTGCCCAGGGTCATGCAGCTGGTAAGTAGCTGAGGCCAGATTTGAACTCAAGAAAATGAGTCTTGCTGACTTTAGGACCAGCTCTCTACCCACTGTTCTACCTAGCCACCCACACTTCTAGCTCACTTTAGTAATGTGTAAAGTGAGGAGGTTGAGTTAGATGATCTTTAAGGTACCTTCCAGCTTTAAATTCTATGATCCTAAGAATCAGAATATCAGGGATAAGAGTGTTTGACACACTTTCTTTGGTATGTGCCAGTGGGAGAAAGGGGTCACAAGAAAGTAAAGAATTGGGATGGGGAAGAGATGAGCATAGGCTAAAAAAATTACACATATCAGCAGAGATCTGGAAACATCTGCCTCACTGAGGGTTGAAGAGAATGGGAAGGAGAGTGGGTAGATTTCACAGGGGAGGGGAGATGTCCTGAGAGCTTCAGAATAGGTTTTGAATTCATATGATCCTTCACAAAACCCCACAAATATCAAAGAGAATAAAACTCACATCTGAAAAGCAAAGCAGTCTTCAGACACATTACTTACTGTCAGTCAAGCTGATAGATGAATTTACTGATTAGTAAGATTATGAACTCCTACTGGAAACTGATCACAAGTTTAGGGCAAACTTTTTACTGTGTCATTTGAGGAAGTAGAGGAAGAAAGATTTCAGTAAGGTAAGTGATATTTGCAGTTCATAGACTTTTTCATTCTTGAAAATTTCATCATCTTCTCCCTCCTGATGCATATAATTATACCCCCATGAGCCAGACAGGTTGAAGGGTCTCCTAATTTGCATGTTTGCCTTCTCCTTAAGGGAAAACTGTCCATCAGCATAGTCTCAACTCAGATCTACTGAGAAAACCTGAGGGCTGTGTTACCAGCTGTAGTTGAGAGTCTTATCACTGACAGGCAGGTAAGCCCAGGGGTCCTGGGAATGGTGGTGTTCCCCAGGTCAGTTCTAGAGTTCCAGCTCAGCTCCTATAGTCTCCATCCCAGGAACCAGTCCTTTAGGAGATGCAACCTAGGAACTGTCTCCATGCATGCTGCAGCATCTGCCTCCTCGGGAGTCACAGCTACTGAAGAATCACTTAAGGAAGTCCTTAACATCAAAGTCCTTGGCACTGCTGAATGCCTCCATATCAGAAACAGTTATTCTTTTATCAGTGAAAATGCCATTAAAGAAGATGGACAAGGATGAGATGGGATGGGCTCTCCATCAGTGGTAGGAATAATCATATTGATGATCTGTGGAAATAGAAGGAGGAGTCAAAATATAATCTAATATTAAGACTTTGCCATTCTCGGGCAGCTAGGTGGCAAAGTGGATAGAGAATAGGGCTTGGAATCAGGAGGACCTGTGTTCAAATCCAACCTCAGACACTTACTAGCTGTATGACTCTAGGCAAGGAACAACCATGATTGCCTCAAAAAAAAAAGAGTACCCTGTCTTCTTCAGAAAGTATTGAAGGAGCCATTAATTTTCTGTCCCACCCTTCAACTACACAATAAATGTCAAAATGTGGATTTTTTCACCCCATCCCAAACGCCTCTGCCAATATTCAGTTAATAAGTAATGCTAAATGCTAAGGATACAAGGAAAGGCAAAAAAAAATCCCTGCCCTTACGGATCTCATGTTCTAATGGAAAAGCAACATGTAAATATGTATCTAGCTACATATAAATACATATATAATACATACAAATATTATATATTGTATATAAATATTTATAAAATATATGAGATATAACTACACTCATATATATACACACATGTATGTACATACACACACATACATATATAGACTGTTCTCAGTTTCCTTTAAGTGGATAGTTCTGCAGACCTCTATATATTCACCTGGGGATATGGGTAAGGGGGGGAGGAAGGAAGGGGACCCCATGCCAATGGAGGGAGGGGCTGGGCACATGGTTCAAGGACACATGGGGGACAGAGAAGTAAGAATAGGAGGAGGAACATCTTTCAGAATTTTTTATGTAAAGTTGAATTTACATAATGTGAATTTACATAAAGTGAGAACTGTCTGTATACATTATTTATCCATCGTATAAAGGTAATAAGAAAGGGGAAGGAGGGGTACAGGGGAAAATCTCTAATAGAATTTGAGATTTGAGCTGTCTTAAAGGAAGTCAGAAAAATTATAGGGGCGGAGGTCAGAGGGCAGAGCATCTCAGGCATGGGGAAGAGCCAGTAACGAGGTCCAGAGAGAGAAGGTGAAGTAACATATTCTAGGAACTGGAAACAGACCAGTGCAGTTGGTTCTGGAGGTATGTGGAGGGGAGTGAAGTGCAAGAAGGCTGGAGAGCTAGGAAGGAGCCAGATCACGAAGGATTTTAAATGTCAAACAGAGGACTCTACATTAGATCTTAAAGGTAAAAGGCATTTGTTGGGAGGCAGAGAAAGAGAGAGGGAGACAGAAGGAGAGAGAGAGAGAGAGAGAGAGAGAGAGAGAGAGAGAGAGAGAGAGAGAGAGAGAGAGAGAGAGAGAGAGAGAGAAGGAGAGAGGGAGAGAGGGAGAGATATGGTCAGAGTGGAGGATGGATAGTTCCCTAGATGGGGAAATCCAAGGGCCTGAGTTCTAGTGTGATAGTAATGTTTTCACTGGATGGCTTTGAGCAAAGCCCGTGTCATCCTTCGTTTTCTCCTTGGTACAATTAGAATCCTTACGCTTCCTCCCTTCTTGCCTTTCAGGGATGTTGTTAGGATACCTGAGACAATAAAGAAGGAATAGCTAGCAGTCATATAGTGCTTTAAAGCTGACAAAGACTTTTGCATATATTATCTCATATGAACCTGAAAACAAACCTGAGAGGTAGATGCTTCAAAGCCTGTAAAAAATGACTTGACTTGTTTTGTGGGGGGAAGATAATATATGTAAAAAAATCCACGCTGGTTTTATTATTAAACCAAATTCTCAATGAAAAGAATTCGGTGGCTCTAAAAGACTGAACAAATAAATACTCCTCTCATGTCCTGTTCTCAATATCCTCCATCCTTTCTCTATCCACCTCATTTCATTTCTCCCTTTCCTTTTGTTCTCTCTTCTTTTCCCTATGGAAAAAGAGACAAGGAAAAAATCAAAGGCAGGAAAGAATATAGTAAGGACGATAGCGTGGGGTGATAAACTGAAGAAATGCAATCCCTGGATAGAGCCCAATGACAGTGAAGTCTGGGCAAATAGACGCACACAGAGAAAGGAAGAAAAATCTTGCCTTTCCAGGGATAGAGGAAAAAACTGCCCAGGAAAGCTGATTGCTGATCAGGCCTCTCTAGTGGGGTTAAAGTTGGCCTGAGCTAAGGAGACACTGATGGATTAGGGCAGTTTCTGTGATCGGTGACAGCTCCATTGTCAGTTAATTAAAGCACCCTGCAGTCAGCACCAGACCAGGCTGGAAGCATTTGGAGCAGGCATGGTAAGCAGGTGCAGCCACGTTCAATCTATCAACAGTTTTCAATTTCACATGCTTAACTTCAGATAATTTCCCTGAATTCTGTAGACCAGGGAACGGCTGGGACTTGAATAGCCTGGAGCATCCTCCTTGGGCCAACATTCCCAACATGATTCCCCCTGAGGCTTCTTTGGCTATAGCCATTTTTATTCCAGGACAAAGCAGGACTCTGAGTGAGGCTACAGCCCTCTGGTCATTGCCCAGGGTAGGGGGGACCCATTTTGTTGGATACCAGGTCCATATCTGGGGGACCATATCCGTTTTGTATTAGGAGAGCTAGGTGGTACCATGGATAGAGTGTCAGTCCTAGAGTCAGAAGATTCATCCTTCTGAGTTCAAATCTGGCTTCAGACAGAGTGACACTGGGCAAGTCACTTAACCTTGTTTGCCTCAGTTTCCTCATCTATAAAATGAGCTGGAGAAGGAAATGGCAAACTGCTCCAGGATCTTTGCCAGGAAAACTCCAAATGGGCTCATGAATAATTAGATACAATTGAAAATGATTGAACAGCATCCAATAGCTCAATGGTTAAGAATGCTTTGGGGAGGAAATAACTCCATGATAGTCTTGCTTTCACAAAAGGTTTGGTCCCAGTCTTCACAGTGGATTTTCAGACCCATAGTATAAATTAGCTGGAGATCACCTCATCTTAAGGTGAGGAAGTTGAGGTCCAGAGAAGTGAATGACTTCACCTGGGTCACACAGGAAAAAAGTATTGGTGGGATTTGAACTCAGGTCTAGTTGACTTAAGAGCCTATGCTCATTCTGCTGTACCACACTGCCTATCCACCTCCTTTTTTTCTTCTCTTCATCTTCATCCTATTCCAGCTTCTGGACCTGGTGCTGTAAAATTTGATTTTCATTTTTCTTTCAATCTGAGTTGCACTTTCACTGGCCTAGAAAACTCCAGCTGTCAGTGTATATCAGCATTTTATTCAAAACTTGAGTATTAAAAGTTACCTAGAGCATTGAGAGTTTCAGTGACTTATCCAGGGTCATTCAGCCAGTACGGGGGAGAGGCAGGGCTTACATCCACGTCTTACTGACCTCTGTGCCAGGCTGCTCTTCAGATCCACATTGCTATGCTCAAACAGTTTACATTTACGTGGTATTTCTTCATTAAAGCATGTTATACATAACCCATGTTAGGATAGAATCCCAGGGCAGGAATTATCTTTGTGTCTTTGTATCCCCAGCACCTAGCATACATAGTGTCTTGCACCAAATAGGCCCTTAGTAAATACAGGCTGACTTGAACTGAAGAATCCTGGGAAGGGAGTAGTTAGTGTAAAAACTTATCTTCATTTATTAAGAATGAAGTCACAGAGAATGAATAAAGTTAAGATAAAGACAGAAGACCATGCACCTGAGTAGCAGGCTTGAATCCAAGAATTTCACAGGCAAATCCAGATAATAACAGCTAACATTTCATAGTGCTTACTATGTGCCAGGTATGTAGTAAGTAAGTCCTTAAATTTCATGTATTTAATGAGCATTTCCAACATTCTTAAAGGCCAAAAAAAAAACAAAAACCAACAAACCCCCAAAAGTGTCTTCTATTGCTTTCATACGCCTCACAGCACCTAGCCAATAGCAGATCAAAAACTTAGCATTTATAATTATAATCTTATCTTCACAACAACCCTGAGATGAAGGTGCTATTATTAGCTCCATTTTACAGATAAGGAAACTGAGGCAAACAGAGGTGAAGTGACTTGCCCAGGGTCACACAACAAGTAAGTAAGGCTGAATTTGAACTCAGGTTTTCTGACTCCAAGCTCAGCTTTATTCACTGGATCACCAAAATGGCCCCAGATCTCTTTCAATCGTATCAAAAGCTGTTCTAAACCACCAGCATCAGACATGATGTCTTGTGGATTAATCAGTTCCCTAATAGGACATACATTGTTGTTCCCCATTGATAGAGGAGGAATTTTGGTTGCAAAGAATTCGGAGGCCTTGCTTAGAGTTAGAGTCAGAGTTAGGCACATCATATTTCAAATACTTACAAAATCATTTAAGAAACTGTAGATCACTGATCTATAGCTAGAACAGACCTTAGAGTTCATCTATTTAACTTTCTCATTTTTACAAATGAGAAACCCAAGTCTCAGAGAAATGAAGTGACTTGCCCAAGGTCACACAGCTCTTCAGTGGTAGAACAAATGGCTAGACCCGGAGAATCTTTAGGTTGGAAGGCAGTTTAGGAACAATCCAGTCCAGGAGTGGGTAATCTGTAGCCTCAAGGCCACATGTGGCTCTCTAGATCCTCAAGTGTAGCCCTTTGACTCAATACAAACTTCACAGGGCTGCACTTGAGGACCTAGAGGGCCACATGCTGTCTTCCTAGCAAAGACTAGGACTATATAATTTCTGGGAATCTCTAATGGGAACATTTGATTCTTGAATGAGTTTCAAGCTAGTAATAAAAAATAAGCAATGGGACAAATTGGGAGGGGATAATTTGTGCCTCACTGGCCTCAGTTTCCCTATAAGTAAAACATAGATCTCTCCTGGGCTAGTCTGGGACAAAACAAGATAAATACAAAAGGCTTGGGATTTATGGGAAGGTGGATGTCATGGAAATTCAGAGCAGTTCAGCTTATTCCTGCCTTTCATAAACCTTATGAAAATCCCATTTTTATATTTTTATGTTACTCTGTTTACCTGGTATGTCCTCAGGACCCTTCTATGCCTATTTAAACATTATCCACACAGAGATATAGATATAGATGTAGAGATAGAAACAGGTATCTTTATATCTCTTTATAGAGATGGTATGACATCCATCTCTCTCTCTCTCTCTCTCTCTCTCTCTCTCTCTCTCTCTCTCTCTCTCTCTCTCTCTCTCTCTCTCTCTCTCTGTTTTTAGGTCCTTACACTTCATGTATTTAAGGCAGATTTTCAGTCTTATTAAAGGCAAAAATGTGTTTTCTATTGCTTTCCTGTGCTCCACAAACCCTAGCAAATAGTAGATCAATAAACTTATTGTTTAGTCATTTCTGACTCTGTGTGACCCCATTTTGGGGTTTTCTTGGCAGACATACGGGAGTGGTTTGCATTTCCTTCTCCAGCTCATTTTACACATGAGGGAATTGAGGCAAACAGGGTTAAATGGCTTAGTTAGGGTCACATAGCTAATAAGTCTTCTTGGCTGTAGGTGCTGCACCCTAACCACTAAGCCACCTAACTGCCCAGATCAATAAATACCTGTTGAAGTAGGCTGAATTCGTAGGACCGATCATAAATCTAGTGTTGGAAAGGATCTCAAGGACCATTTATTCCAACCACCTCATTTTACAGATGAACAAACTGGGAACCAGGAAGGGTAAACCAAGGTCAGAGAAGGTCAAGAGGTGGCATTTTCAACAAGTTCTCTGACTCCAGAGCCCCTATACCACACTGCTGACCAAATTTTTGCTCTATCATCCCATCTATGTAGGAGGAAGGAGAATGAAACAAAATGGAACCCAGTAACCAAACTGGGAAAAAATGTTCTGGCATGATTTCTATTCTCCTGACTCCCATGGAACACCTCATCCCTGGCCCCCCCACCCCCAGTGTCTGTCAAGAATCCATTATGGATGGACAGCAGCCAACTCCGCTCACTTGTGAGTGACTGAGGGGGCTGAACTCTGATTTGATACATGGACAGCTTGCTCATTTCTCTCCCCTTGGTAAGAATTAATTACAATCATAAAAAGGAGGCAGAAATAATATTCAGCTCCATTCCCAGGTGTCCCCACATGGTGGCAGGGGGAGGGGAAAGGTGCGCACAGAGAGAGGGTGCAGGATCACAGGGGCTGAGAAATCAGAGACAAGAAACACCTTAGCCAGAGAGAAAATTGCATGAAGCCTCATTAATAACATTAAAATTCAGGCCTGACTACTGAAGGATTTTCAATAATTGCCTGTGGACTGTGCTGGGGATTGAGCTGTTGGAAGCTGCTGGCTCTCCTCCTCCCCCACTTTGTCTGAGCTCCGAGCTGACCTGCTATGCTCTCCTGGAACAGCACAGCCCACCTCAATCCCTGCCCTGGCACACAGCTGGGCTGGGGCCAGAGAGGCTGGCCTTGCACAGCTGCCAGAAGGGAAACATTTTTTAAGAGCATAGGTAAGAAATGGGCACTGAGGTCAGAGACAAAGAGGCTTTTAAACATTTTCTTCCTTCTTTTCCATAACAAATTAAAACAAACATAACTCACCTATTGCAAATGCCCCAAACAGAGACTTTTGAGAATTGAATTTCTGTCTGTCAGTCTCAGTATATCTTTCTATGTATGGTCTCCCTAGGTTGATCTCTATATATAGATCATCCCTGTTCTCTCCCTTTCCATCTGTCATCGCTCTATTTACAGTTTCTCTTTCTCTATATATATCCCAGCTCTCTTTCCCCCTCATTGTCTCTCTCTGTGGACCATATCTCTCTCCACCCAGACCATATCATTGATTCCCCCTGGGGCCTTCCAGCATGCTTTGCCTTGGCCAAGAACACCTGAATTAGAACCTCTGACCATATACTATGTGCCTTGTGATAGATACATGGTTAGCCAAGGACCCTTCATAGCCCATGGGGAGTTGGAATGGGGAAGCTAAAATGAAGGCCAGCAGAAATGCTTGGGGTTGGGACTCCACTATCAGCACAACGAGCCAGGGAGTCTTGCACTCAGAGCCTTACTTACAGCTATGACCATTTGGTAATCTGAACCAAAGAAAGCCAGAATTGACATTTTTAACAATGCAAAGGGATTAGGTGGTAACTCACATTATAAGCTCAGTAACTCTCCTTTTTCTCCCTTCTTCCATCCATCTCTCTCTCTCTCTCTCTCTCTCTCTCTCTCTCTCTCTCTCTCTCTCTCTCTCTCTCTCTCTCTCTCTCTCCTCTCCCTCTCCCTCTCCCTCTCTCTCCCTCCTCTTTAAGGTAAATGTATCTTGTTTTTCTTTTTCACAATTTACTGAAAACATGACCATTTGGCTGACCTAAAGTCAAAGGACTTGGCAGAGGTCTCATGACCTTCCAGGGTGAGAAGAGCTATGGGATTGTCCCATCTTTTGCTGCCCCCACCCTTTGAGTGGCATCTATAGCTGCTGGCTCAGGCCATCGTTGTTGTCCTAGTTGCTATGACTCCCTTCTACTCTTTTTCTAACCAAAACCACATTTATGATAAGCAAATAAAGAGCAATATTTGCCAGAACTTGTTCAGAGTGAAGTAGTTCTGGAATTAAGCTCTGTCAATAACATACCAAGACAGCAGATTTCCAGGGGGATTTCGACTCCCAAATACGTAATATGGCTCCACTTTGCTGTTGTGGAATCTATATTAGTGTTTCTGCTATTTTGTAGCGAACTATCTTTGGTTTAAACCTATTTTGTTCCCCTTTGTTCTGAAGACTTTAGAGTTGGACAATAGCTCCTCCCCTGTCTTTTCCCAGAGACACAAGATCCAGTTGGCTTCTATACCACCCTCCCAGTTTCTAGACCCTCCTTATAGCTTTGTTTACTCCCTTAAAATATCTGCAGACTCCTTTATTTCTGCTGATTTGACTCTTAGCCAAGGGAATACATATTTAGCTGTCCTAACCTTTCTTCATGTGCTAAATGTTCCATTTCTGCCACTATTCTAGCTATTGCATTCAAAATTCTCCATCGAGAGAGTAAAAATAAATCAGATCACAGATTCTGAGTCTGAGGAATAAAATGCAGCCCCCTCCCTACCTCTCCTTCCCCACCAGTAACTGGGGCCGCCCCCTCATTCAGTTCTTGCTCAGGAGGACTTCACTGTTGTTCAGGGTGGTTTACTAAAAGGTCATGTGTTTAAATCTGGTGAGATGAGATGCACTATTTTGTCTTAATAATACATTTTCAAGTTGTTTAATGTATATGTTATGTCCAATGCCTATGGGCAATCTGCAAATGAATTTCTGTGAATGCTCAATTGTGTCTGTGGCAAGAGCTGTTGACTGACTGGGAATTAGAAAACCAAGGTTATAGGCTTAGTTCTACCACGTGGTGGCTATGGGACCCAGGCATACCTGTCTGTGGCTCAGTTTCCTCATCCACCAAATTAACCGCAACCTTGAAGTTCTCCTCAAGCCCTAGTAACTGAATTGAACTTCACTGGACACAGTGGGCTCAAAAAATAGAAAGATGTTCAACCACAGCTGACCTCTAGTGGCAAGTCTTGGAATGCATGTTTCATTTAGTAGGGCCCAGAGCCCCTCAGGGGAACACTTGATAAGCGTCTGTGCTTTTGTTATCCATGTTGGAAAACGATGCTTTTGGGAGTGATCCTTTTCTGTGAATGTTGACATGGTTGAAAGGACCCTTGTGGGCCAAGAATTTCTTCCATGTTGAGAGCAGGTCAAGTCAACGCTTAAAGGTTTGCAGTAGCATCTGATCCTCTTTGTGACTTTCCCTTTATTTGCGACTCTCTTTAAACCTCGGACATTTTTATGTTGATCCATGTTGCCTGTTGCTGCTATGTGGCTGTCTGGAAGAACTAGATGGCGTGACTCTCAAGAGGATTATGATAATCCTTTCCTTAGATTGTGTCTATTTCACTAGTCTAAATTTTTTCTCGTGTCTGATGTATGCTACGCCTTCTTATATCCTTCTTCTTTCTGTGATTGCCTTCTCATTCAGGTTCAGATAAGAGTCTCTTGATCCTCTTCCCCAAAACACCTGACCTGCATTTTCCTATATGTGATGTAATTCAGATGTCCAGCGTTAACTATCCAATCAACCCTGATGAGATAGTGACTAATCTCCCTCATATGAATGGTCCCTACCCATGAATGGTCATATCACAACATTTAACTACCTTTGAGCAATTCCTCAGAGTTGTAAATTGATAGAGCAATGAATGAATGAAAAAATTATTAAGTACATTTGGTATAAAAATAGAAAAGTAAGGCCTGCTTCTATCTAAGGAACTCACATTCTAATAGGGAAGACAACACATATAAAAGGTTTCAGCTGCAAGTCAAATGGAAAGGACCCATGCTTCTTAGGGTACAGCAGCAAAGCAGATGGTAAAATAATGCATGATCTTTAAGGTGATAGCCCCTGATCAAATCATGTCAGTCCTCACATCAAAACATTTGACAGTGCCAAGGACTTTGGAGACAAAGAACTTCCCAGCATGATGGTTGTGGAGTCTGGGCCAGGAGAAGGACTGGAGGTCTGGGGGAAGGGGTGGAGGGGTATATACTTCCAATGTTTGGGGATTCAGCATCCTGGGCTGTTTCTATCTGAGTCTCAAGGAGGTGATAGTTTGACTTGTCCAGCACAAGTCATCTCTGTTCTCACCCTTGGGGTGCCTTGGTGTTGAGATTTTTTATTTTTGTGTCTCATTTTGCTTGGCACTGTCTAAAAAGTTTAGACCTGAAATCACTCAACTGAGGCACTACTTCCTAGACAATCTGCTTTGAACTGTGCCTGGCAACCTACTGGTTGACAGTTGATCCAATGGTATTGTATCACTGGGCATCCTGATGTTTAGGGATCCATGAACCTGAGAATTACTGAATGACTGATGCTTCCTGTACTCCAGCCTTACATCATTCAACCAGTTACAAACTTGACTTGAGAGGCTGGTAGCCAATGTGGTGCTATCTTCCTTACCTCATGTCCTCCAGTACCACTACTCTACTCACTCCATAAGTGTCTGATCTGGTTCTTAAGTTTCTTCTGACAAGTTAAACAGATTTTCATTTTGAAAATATCAATAGTGATAGCTGTTCCAGGCACATCCCAGCATAACACAAATTCAGAGATGGAACCCCAGAGGTCCTCCAATCCATCCCTGGAAGTAATCCTCTTTTTAACACACCCACCAGGTACACACACCCCTTTTTGGTTTGTTTTTTGTTTTCTTGCACCTGTACAATGAAGGGAAACCTACCACCTTCAGCAGTGGCTTATTTCCTTTTGAATAACTATGACTTTTTGGATATTTTTCTTTACTTAAATTTTCTTTTTTTTTTTCAACTTCTACGCATTGTCCCTGGTTCTTGCCTTCTAGAACTAGACACACAAGTCTGATCCTTCATTCATCTCACAATCTTCCAGATATTTGAAGGCAGCTGACATGTCCTCCCCAAATCTTCTCTTCTTTAGATTTAGTATTCCTTTTCCTTTTTGCAGTTTCTGAAGCTCTTTTCTATCCTGGGGGTCTTCATCCAGACACTGTCTAGTTCATGAACATTTTTTCCCCTAAATTACAGTCTTCATAATTGAGCACAATACCCTGGAAGTGGTCTGATGAGGGTAGAGAACAGCAAACTGATCAATAACTTATTCCTAAACACTCTGTTTCATGACATAGCATGACAGGGAATTTAGTTCTTTAGCTGTTGGCTCCTATTTGACCAGTTGTAGAGACATGGAATATCAGAGCTGAAAAGGACCTTGGCGATCACATAGTCTAATATCCTCATTTTACAGATTTGGAAATTGAGGCCCAGAGAGTTTAAGTGACTTTCCCAGGGGCACTCAAGTTGTATGGGGGCAGAGCCAAGATACAATAGTAGTGCCTCTCAATCTAAATCCAGTACCCTGGTGTAATGGTAATTATGTTAATGAGAGTTAAAAATCTTCCTTGCCCATTGGCCTGCCCAAGAAGGGAAGTTTGATTAGGGAAGATTTGTTTTGTAGGAAGGCCCACACCTATTGTATATTTCTAATGAGGCACTGGTTCACAAGGGTTGTGATGTCCTCCAGCTCTGAAAAGTGAACATATACTCTGAGGTGAGGTTTTTCTTTGGGGCTTACTCATGGGAAATGTTCATTTGGCTAGATGAGAATCTGGGTAGCCATTAAGGAGTGCCCCTTCCCCCCAGTTTTGAAAACCCAGATGCTGGTGATTCTCTCTCTGATAACTATGTATGTATGTAATGGTCAGACATTTGAATGTATCTGTTGATCTGTGATATATGTATTACTTATGGTCAGAGAGTTAGAAGCCCTGTCAATTGGTCTTTATTTCTCTGCTTGTATTTTCTCTGTTGATATATATAATTAAAGAAGATTGTTGACCATTCAGAAGTTGCTTTCCTTTTAGAAAAGCAGATCTAAGAACCTGTACAGCAGGTCCTCCCATGTATGCTGGGGTCTTTACTGTTTCACCTGACCAAGACTAGAAGTTGTAACTCCAAGTTCAGTGTTTTACTCATTCTGCTCCAGTATCTCTGTTCTATATACTTCTGGCTAGATCAAGATAGATAAAAGATACTTGTCAAAATATATTTACATAAAATATAGTATCTATTCATTACTTATTTTTCTTTTGTCCCTATAAGTAGATGCAGAGATAGGTAACACATAGCCAGATAGATATATAGATAGATGATATTTATAGATAGGTAGACAGACAGATATGTAGATAATAGACAGACAATGGGCAGCTAAGGGGCACAGTGGAGAGAGTGTTGGGCCTGGAGTGAGGAAGACTCATCTTCCTGAGTTCAAATCCTATGTCAGACACTTACTAGCTGTGTGATCTTGGGCAAGTCACTTCACCCTGTTTGCCTCAGTTTCCTCAGCTATAAAATGAGTTAGTGAAGGAAATGGCAAACCACTCTAGTGTCTTTAACAAATAAATCCCAAATGGATTATGAAGAGTTGGATATGACTTAAAAAGGACTGAACAACAACAAGCAGATAATAGATAGGCATAGACAGACAGACAGGCATAGACATAGAAATAGACAGAAAGACATGTAGGCAGCTAGATGGATAGACAGAGAGACAGACAGAGAGACAGAGAGACAGACAGAGAGACAGAGAGACAGAGAGACAGACAGACAGACAGACAGACAGACAGACAGACAGACAGATAGATAGATAGATAGATAGATAGATAGATAGATAGATAGACAGATAGATAGATAGATAGATAGATAGATGGATGGATGGATGGATGGACGGATAACTAATACAGAGCTGACCTTGCAGATCGGAAGACCTGAATTCCAGTGGCTCCTATGACACATACTGGCTGTATGACTCTGGGTAAATCACTTAATCTGTCAGTACTCCAGGCAGCTCTCTAAGACTATTGAGAGGCATAGCGAGTAGGACACTAAACGGAGTAAGAAAGACCTGAGTTCAAATTCTGCTTGAGACACTCACTGGATCTGCGACCTTGGGTAAGTTCCTTCATCTCTCTGTGCCTCATTTGTCTTATCAGTAAAGTGAGTAGGTTAGACTCCATGGCCTCTAAGGTCTTTTGATCTAAGTTTCAGAGAAGGTGCCAACCTGCACTCGTTGGGTTTCCTCATATAGGAGTCCCCTATGCCAATGATACCAGTGACATCACAGGTCTAGCCCTCCTTCTCATAGATTTACATATCCAGACCTATGATGTAAGTGAGGTAGAGAATTCCCAGAGAGGAAATTTCCTCTATCAAGGCAAAATAGCAGATTTTCTGTCACAGTTTTAGAACGGTAACAAGAGTCACTGAGAGGTTAAAGGGAGGTGAGGGTGGGGAAGGAAAAGGCATTTATTGAGTACCTACTATGTGTCAGGCACTGTGCAAGCCTTTACCAATGCTATCTCATTTGAGTTTCCCAAGGTCCCACACACAATATGTAGCTGAGGTTGGGGATTGACCTCAGCTACACATTGTCTGGTCTTCCCGACTCCAAAGTCAGCTCTCTATTCTCTGTGCTATGCTAACGTTATGTCTTATATATGCATGTTTATGTATGTATATACATATACATACATGCTTATTTATACACACACCCATATTTATATATATTTACACACATGCACATGTAACATGTGTAGAATACACATAATATATGCATGTAACAATTCATGTATATATAATACATGCAACACATGCACATAATGATATAATACTGTATATATACACAACACACATACCTATGATGATATGATAGTTGTAGAACATGCATGTATTACATGCATGTATAGATAATAAAGATAATGCACATGTATACATACATGTGGACAGTGCATGCATACACACGTAGATGACACAATGCGCATAATGTATTATACAATCTATGTGTATAATACATGTAGGTACACACAAGTACACAGGTAAAAATGTATATATGCACATGCATGTGTGTGTGTGTGTGTGTGATATACACATGCATCTATTTATAAATATCTATATAGGTAGAGCTACATATGCCTGCTATCAAGGAAGTGAAAATAAAGTGTTTTTTATATAAACAAACATTTTATTTGGAGCCTGCATGTTTGGTCCTGAAATCAAAGTAACTATCTGGGAGGCTGCACTTGATTGTTGAATCTGTATTTTTCAAAAACAGTGTTTAGACAAACTAATAAGTGGTTCCACTTCATAAACTAGCACTCTATTGCTGAGATGTCACATCAATTGGAATTCTTTCCAGTCACTGGGATTGGCTCACTCACACTCTCCAAGGGTAGGATCAACAGTTCTATACCAAGAATCAGTGTGGCACATGGAAAAAAAATGGCCTGAGAGTCAGGGATTGGATACAAATCCTGGCTCTGTGACTTGCTTTTATTACTAAGAATGAAATATTTTCACCTCTCCAGGCCTCAGTTTCCTATGAGATGAAGGGTTTGGGCTAGATGTTCATTTAGGTCCCTATATATCCTAAAATCCCAGGAGCTGGATGTAAAGGAACAAGGCTTTTGGAACCACTTGCAAGCACAGCTTTCATCAGCATGGAACAGTATCCTTTGGGGGAAGGTTTTAAGGCAGCATCATTCTGCCTGTAGCTCAAGGGTCTGGAATCTGCTGCAACAATAAGTTCCCCAGGCTTTCTCTCCTTTACCACCCTAGGCATGATTTAAAATTCACTTGGCCCATGAGGGACATCCTGTAAAAGTGCTTTGCATATTTTATTTCTGAATTCTAGCTTTCCTGAATTCAGGCAGGACCTGGGAGGAAATAACATCCCATGGTCATTCACTATTCAGATAGATTTCCAAAAGAGAATCTCCACACACTGTTATCAAAATTCTAAAAGTTGAACTGTGCCAGGGATTTGGGAATCATAATAGCCTGCTACTCCAAAAGTCCCTAAATAGGAAGACAAATATTAGGTTACTCTAATAGCCTTGACACTTTTTCCTTCCTTCCTTCCTTCCTTCCTTCCTTCCTTCCTTCCTTCCTTCCTTCCTTCCTTCCTTCCTTCCTTCCTTCCTTCCTTCCTCCCTCCCTCCCTCCCTCCCTCCCTCCCTTCCTTCCTTCCTTCCTTCCTTCCTTCCTTCCTTCCTTCCTCCCTCCCTCCCTCCCTCCCTCCCTCCCTCCCTCCCTTCCTTCCTTCCTCCCTCCCTCCCTCCCTCCCTCCCTCCCTCTCTTCCTTCCTTCCTTCCTTCCTTCCTTCCTTCCTTCCTTCCTTCCTTCCTTCCTTCCTTCCTTCCTTCCTTTCTTCCTTCCTTCTTTCATCCTCCTCCTCCTTCTATTTATGCTGCTATTTATTATATTTCTATTATTTATTATATATAATATATATTTATATATAATATCTTATGCTGTGTAGGTATATAGAATAGATATATATGTTGACACAGTACAGACTTTCACTGAATTGGCATTGTATGACAACAGAATGGACCAGATTAAATATTTGCTTGGGTGTCCAGGCCTTAGCGTATTAGCCAAGATGATCTGATTCCATTGGTGGTGTGTAGAAGATGGTGGGTATAGGATTTAGAAACTTAGTAGCCAAGTAACATGGTGGATAGAGAGTTGGGCCTGGCATCAGGAAGGCCTTAGTTCAAATCTGGCCTCAGACACTTACTACTGTGTGTCCTTAGTTAAAACACTGTTCAATTTCTTCATCTGTAAAATGAGAATGATAATATCCCCTCTCCCCCCAGCTTGTAAAAGAGCACAGTGACTGGCACACAGTAGGAACTTATTAAATGCTCATTTCCTTCTATCATGCTGTTGGTAGAAAAATCAACATTGGTCTGGTTCTCAAAATATGAGAGTGAAATCATCCATCAGGAATGTACATTCATTCATCAAATTTTTATTATTTATAGTAGTCACAGTAACAACTACAACACAACTACACATTGATCACACAAATGTCTTCGTGTGCTCCTCTGCACAAGCCATACGTAGAGGGCATCCTTAGATCCTGAGTTATAATCACTTGCTTAAGGCTTACAAAGCACTTTCTTTACAATAATCCTGTGAGATAGACAGGGCAAGTAATTTATTACCTCTGTTTTAAAGAGGAGAAAACTCAAGGTCGGAAAAGTTAAGTGGTTCACACAGGTCACACAGGTGATAGATTACAGAGGCAAGGTCTGAACCCAGTCTTCTGGCTTCAAGCCTAGTAATCTGGTAATTCCCATACCACGCAGACTCTCCCACTTTAGTGTAAGACCCTGTGCAAGGCCCTGCATTCTCTTCTCTCAAGCTTATAGTTTAGTAGAGGAGATGGAATAATTGCTGAAATGGAATGGGGCAGTGAGCCTTTTAGTTTGTCTGAAATGTAGCGTCTCTAAAAAGGAGTATTGGGAGATAAGTTTGGAGAGAGAAACTGAAGTGATGTGACTGGTACTAATTAGCTGTCATTAAAAGGGAGGCTCTCTAGGCAGAAGAAATGGTTCTGGGTGCACAGGGAATGACCTAAAATGTGTTTGAAGGACACTAGGTAGAATCACCTTATTGGTGATGTCAGATAGTACTGGGATCAAAGTCTCAGTGGTAGTCAAGGACTGAAAGTAGGGGAACTTGAATGTCAGAATTAGGGGATTTCTTTACTATTACCTAGATGTGTGGTTTGGGGCATGCCACTGCCTTCTCTGGGTCTCAGTTTCTTCTTCTATGGAATGTGCAAGTTAATTAGATGATGGAGTGAGGAAGATATCTGAGTTCAAAACTGGCCTCAGATTCTTACTAATTGTGTGACCCTGGGCAAGTCACTTTACCCTGTTTGCCTCAGTTTCTTCATCTATAAAATGAGCTGGAGAAGGAAATGGCAAACCACTCTAGTATCTTTGCAAGAAAACCCTAAATGTGGTCCTGAAAAGTCAGACATAAATGAAAAACAACCCAACAAAAACTCTTAAAGCTAGAGGGGGCATTTAAGGCAGCATGGCTCAGGGAGAAGAACATTGGCTCAGAAGGATCTGGGTTTCCTTCTTCTAACACTTACTCTTAATCTCTTCAGTTGCTAAAGGAGAGTTGTGATTTCTGATGCATTTCAGCTCCGCATGTACGATTCTAGGAACCTTCTCCAATTTCCTCATTTGTCAACAAGGAAACCAAGGCCACAACATTCTACTGTCTTCCATAGGATTACATCTGAGCTGTTCAGAGACTGGAAAGTTGTTCCAATGTTTTCCTACATTGGGAATTAGCAAAATAAACTCATAACCTGCTACTCTTAAGCACATATAGCCAGAGAGGTTCAAAATATTCATTCTAGATATAATTGCATTTTTAAGCACTATCCTAGGTATACCTGTATATCCTTTTTCCAACTCTTGACAGGGAAATCACAGATAAATTGCAGAATCATGGAGCTCGAGGCACCTTAGAAGTCATATAACCCCACCATTTTACTTTTTAGATGAGGAAATGG